>NC_089148.1:24230163-24830718 GCF_009819655.1 Sylvia atricapilla | reverse complement strand
TCCAGGATTCTGTTCTATGATTGTGTGAAAGATTCAGATTTCATGCTGAAATCTGGTGTGGTGGCTCTGAGAATATTTGCAGAATACATCCATAAGTATAAATGCAATAAACAGAAAGCAAACAGCAACTGGCATCTGAGTTATTTGACCAATTATAAATATGAAGCACAATTCTGAATTCTGCCCTGAAAAAAATCACAGTAGATACATTGTGATCATGCTGTAACAAGGAAATAAATAAAAATCAATCATTTTAAACAGTTGTAATTGAAATCTATGTACAGACACTGTGTGATCCACCTGCAATATTTCCTCCTTTTTAACATATTGGTATTTGTAGGTTCAAATTAAATAATATTCTTCACTATTTCTTTTACCTTTCTATGTTTCTCCTGAGTTCTGAAGAATCAAAAAGCTGCTGCAGTTCTATGAGAAGAATTCCTGATGCAACAGCCATTCCTGCAGTTCATAATTATGACTCTGGCATTAATGAAGCTGTTAATTACACCACTGCTCTTCTGCTGACACCACATGATAACGTTCAGAGACCTAAAAATGAAAATTTTGGTTTTATTTTTGAAGTAAAAATTGTTACAACTGGAAATCTCTTGGAGCTTTTTGTGGAAAAATAACTGCTAATCCCACCATGGTTTCTGGAATCTCTGTGAATATTCCAAAGCTCCCTGTTTGTTCCCTGGGTCATCCTGGATTTACTGGGCATACATCCCAGGCACCAGTTCCATGTGCCACAGGAAGCCCTCAGTGACACCTGCCAGCAGGAGAACTGTTACTCCATCCCTTTTCCCCATCCTATGGATATGTTCTGCTTTATTCACAGGAATTCCACATCCAGCATCTACACCAAGACAAGGTAATCAAGTTAAACTGAAATCAGTTTATTAATGGCAGAGATTCAATCAAGTTCCTCTGCTGTCTTCACGAGAAAAGTTGACCAATATGAACCTCATTTTATTCTGGGTCAGGTCTGGAAGCAGTGAATTTCCACATGCAGTTCCTGCTCTCACAGTCCTGATTTTACTGGATTAAAAGTCTCTTGCCAGGACATTGATATTTCCTTCCATTTCTTTACAGTTATCCATCCACAACAGCTCCTTAGAAGTACCTGTGTGCTTCCAGTTTGAAAGCCTCTGTTCATTTTTTTTTTTTTTTTTAACTTCATTTCTAACAATACCAGCTAAAAATATCTCCATCAGAATGGAGAACCTACTGTTAAGGGGGTTTTGTCTCCTAAAATGGTTCAGTTGTGGCCATCGAGGCTGAAGGCTGGATAAAGGATCCAGTCAGACAAACAGGGGGAAATTTGGAGGTCTGAGAGCTGCAATAGGTGAGCCCAGCTCAAAAAGATTTTGAATCAAAGGATCTCTTCTGTGCCTTAGGGGTTCCAAGGAGGCTTTTTTGTCCTGGAGAATCCCATCCCAGCTGCAGGGCTCCCTGCTGAGGGAATGTTTCTCACACACGGCTCAATTAAACCAAGGCTGCCAGGGGGAAGATGATCCAAGTACCCTGGAGAGGAGAGGTAACCCACGGGGGGCTGGAGAATCCAAACCCTCCCACCAAGCCTTTAAAATGTACCTTAACACTTCACAGGGCGCTCTGACTCTGATTTTCATTTTTCCCTCTTTTTCTGGCATCATTAATTGTTCACTGGTTCAAACCAGGGACATTATTTTTAGTGCACCAAGCTTAGCTAAATATGTTACCAACAACTAAAATTATTATTAATATACCAAGGCAAACCAAGGGTAAAACAAGCCCCAGTCTGAAGAGGCAACAGAATTTTCACAAAAATCTATCTACTATTAAATTTTTATCATGATTCCATTTGAGCTGTAAATATTCACGTAGGGGTTACCAGCAGGAGTAAAATTAACTATTTGATGTATAAATCCATGGATTCTTAGAGGCTGGGGGGTTGTAGCCCTGATGTTTGCCAGAGGTTGAGATGCTGAAGTGATTTTTTTTTTTGGAACCCCATTTCTGTTCTGTCACTGCAAAATGTGAATTCACATGGTACCAATTACTGGATCTTGGACAAAACAAGTAGCAGTGAGAAGAAACCCCTGTGGTTTTTATGAGAATAGTAAGTAGGAGTCAAGAAAACATTTCATGCCAAGTGGATCAGGAAAGCAGGAACTGGAGGAGGATTTTCTGGTGTCACTGCAGCGTCTTGCCTGTGATTTTCTATGTCTTGTTCATTAATATGAAGGTTTTTGCTGAAATTTTGCACCATAACTAAGGGTAGAGATATTTTACAAATCATGGCAAATTTCATGGAGTTCAAAGCTCAGAAATGAGGTTTTTGTTTTCAAAAATGTGCTCCATGATTTTAAAATGATCTAGCTTTGCTGAGGACTTTGCTGTCCCAGAGTGGGGCTGGTGGTTAATGGGGTGCCCCAGCACCCACAGGGAGGTAAGACTCTTCAAGCAGATTTATTTATCCACCAGGATCCTGGAAAAGTGCAGAAGAGAAGACAGAAAACTACTTGCAGGGCTTTTTTTTTTTTTTTTTTTTCCCTGATTTTGGTACTGTATCACCCTGGCCTCTTTCTGCGGTGAGCAAATCACAGTAAATGGTATTTTTATCCTTTTATATATTACATGCTTGCAAAAATTGCTGACAGAAACTGCCAACAGGCTGCTCTAATCACTATAATGCTGCTTCACTGGCAAAAAAAAAAAAAAAAAAAAAAAAAAAAGCGCCTTTTTGCTTTAACCCAGACCATCTGCTTTGGGGGCTTTTAATGATGCAACTATGCTGGTATTTACAGAATGAAAACTTCTCTGCTGTGACCTCAGAGTGGAGGATCAGTTCTAAGGAGATGGGTGAGAAGAAGGGGGAATGTTAAAATGGTCTGAAGGAGACAAGAGATGCATGAGGAGGGTGTGGAAGTGCAGATTTGGAACACGCCTAACCTCAATTCTTCTTTCAAGTGACATTTTCCTGAAAACAAACACGTCACACATCCCCCCCAAAGGTGCTGTGAGTAACAGCAGCTCCTACAGCAGGGATAGGATATTTACTCAGTGATTCAGCCCCTTCCTCCAGTGTTTATCTGCCTGCCCTGACCACATCCAGTCACCAATTACTAGCTGGGAATGGCCTTACAAACCCATGGGCAAGGCACTCCAAACAAGTCGGGCACAGGCTGAGGCTTTGGTGTTCAGCACTCAGTGCCAGGGGTTTGCACAGGGGAATAAATCCATCAGCACTTTCCTGGAGTTTGCAACTGAATCTGCATCTCCTCTCACCCACAAAGAGCTTTTGGATTACCTCAGAGCACTCTTGGTTAGGCCTTTGAAACAGGAGGCAGCAGATCTGCACACAGTTGTTGCATTTCAAACTGTACAAGAGCAGCTGCTCGGAGGTTTCACACACCTGTGCAGGTAAAACCAACAGGTTTTGGCCCATGAAAGTTGTTTTTCTTCTGATTTGGGTATCGTCACCAGTTACCTGCATTCTCAAAATAAAATTCAGTTCTTTTGGGCTCTTACCAGTTATTTAGATTAATTATTAGATTAATAATATCAGTTATCAGCAATTTAGGACAGACTGGCTCTGCAAAAGGGAATTGAACACACTATTAGTTATGTACACATTATTAATTATGCCTTAATCAGAAGATAATTCTGTTCCTCTAAGATCATTCTTCTCCTTTTGCTCTGTGCATTTTTAAAGGCAAACCAGAAACCCACATTCCTCAGTGATGGAAACAAGAGGACAAGTTTGTCTTCTCCAAATCAGCTGCCATTCCACAACTGGAGTTATTATGGGATTTTTCTTAGGTTGTCAACTCTTTGTGGCAGCAGGCTGAGAAGCAGGGATGGCTAAACTGGAGTTGAAAATACTGTGATACTGTTAAAGGATGTGGAAAATGATTGTGGCTAAGGGTTTGATGGTAATATATGATTTTTCTGAGGTGCTGTAATACAGCTGCTGTCTCATACAGCTGTGATGAACAAATGTGCACAAAACTTCCATGACTCAATGGATCACCCTCATCTTTTGGCACAGCTTGGGGAGACTTCCCTGGATCTCTGTCTGGGGATTCATAAAACCTCAAAAAACTCCAAAAATGAAGCTGAGTATTATGGGAGCACCCTCAGTGGGAATGGCATTTACTGAGGATCAGGCTCCCAACTTCTCCTGTATCTTCCAACTACTTTGTTTAACTCCTTGTGTTCTCTTGGATCTTCCAGCAATTAAAATAAATAGACTTCTTAATATTTCGTATCAAATCCAGGTTCTCCCTCAGCACACCTGCCCAGGCTCAGCTCTTCCTTTGGGGTAGATGCAAACGCATCAAGTGAGAATTACTTTCTTATCAAATTTGTTTTGAATCAAATCTATTTTAGAATGATGTAAGTCCTGAAAAACGCTGCAGGACAGTCCAAGTCTGTTAGCACTTTTAAGCAAACAAACAAAATCTGCTTTAATTTAGCTTAATTTCCAAGCCACCATGGTCAGAACCCAACTAAAAGCTCTTTGGGCAGTAAAAAAACAAAATCTAAATATGAAGCAGAAGCTCCACGAGGAGGAGGAGGGCTCTGTGGGAACCCTCCCGCCTTTGGTCTGACAATCCAAAAAGTGTGTTCTGGTTTCCCCCAGCATCCGGTGCACTCCAGCAAAGTTTCTAAGTTTAAGCTTCACTCAAAGCTTCAGTGTTCCTTAAATGGCACAGCTCAGCTTGGCTGGCAGAGCTGCAGCTCATGGTAAAGGAAGCCACCACCACACGAACATTTTCCCTAAATGCTGCTCTATATATTCTCAATGCTCAGCTCGGGAGTCGCTAAAATAAGCTCCTGAAACAACAACTTCAAACACTTCCCAAGGCTGCAGCCTCTCAGAGGGGCTGCGTTTTCCTGCCTCAGGGTGCCTTCAACAAAGGATGCTCCAGGTCATGGCAGGAGAGGAAGGCAGAGCCCAGCCGGAGGACTAACATAAGTCAATTAGGATCCCTTGGCTGTTAATTAGAGCATTTGTTATTTATGCCAGGCTGCATCCCAGTACAAACTGGTGACTGACGCCTTCCCTCTGAGATAAACAGGCACTCAGAAGTGTGGGGGCTGAAATGTGAAGAGTGTTTCTTTCTCCTTTAATCTGAGCAAACGGCATTTAACTTTCATGAGAATGAAATTAAATTACCCTTATAAGCCTGAGTGAAAACCCTCTCTGTTACACAGAGCAAATTCTGCCTGTGACACTGATTCTATCTACTGGAAAATCTGTAAAATAATAAAGAATCAGAGAGTCATTTAGGCTGGAAAAGAGCTTTGAGGTCATCAAGCCCAACTGTTAAACCAGCACTGCCAAGGCCACCACAGTATAAGCCAAGAAATTAACAGCAAATGGTGTTTATAGAAAATCTGCACATTAAAATCACATATAATGAAATTGCTATGCAACACTGGTGATTTAGAGATAATGTCTCCTATGGAAGACTAACAATTATGGAAAACGAAATAAGCATGAAAATTACCATTGGACAAGAGCCACTGCTACATTCACAGAACAGAGAACTCAAAAATCTTATGAATCCAGGGAAATGATATGTGGGTCAACTTTAAAAGGAGCCCAGAAACACCAGGGAGCCCAAATCCCACTTCAAACACATATCCAAGTGTTTGCATCTGCAATTCCTCCTCCAGGGAGCTGAGCACCACCAGCAGCTCTCTGAAATTCAGACTCCTTCAAATGTATTCTGCTTTACATGGATTTCTGTCACCACTCCCTCCTTCCCCATTATCACCTGCACTACAGAGAGCACAAGAATTCACATGATATCCCACAGGAAATGCAAAAGATCTCTGTGAAGTTGCACAGTGACTC
This sequence comes from Sylvia atricapilla, assembly GCF_009819655.1. Lineage (NCBI taxonomy): Eukaryota > Metazoa > Chordata > Aves > Passeriformes > Sylviidae > Sylvia > Sylvia atricapilla. Next base: position 24,824,870 of record NC_089148.1, on the reverse strand, counting down.
TGTCTCCTCTCTAGCTCTTCACAAGTTTCTAATGGTGTTGGGAGGAAAGAGCTCTGGCTACACCAGGGATGGAGGGAAGAATTGAAATGAGCAACAGCCACCCCCAAAAAGGCCCCAAAACAGCCTGGATGGTGCAGCAGCTCCTGAATTCATGCATGGGCTCTGTCAGGACCCTCTCCTGGCTGTATCAGTCCCCCATAGCACATCTGGATCAGTGGTTTTGTTCAACTTCATTGTTCAGTCCAGAGGAATCCCCGGAGCTGCTGCAGGGCTGGAGCCCCTCTGGAGCCAGGCTGGGAGAGCTGGGGGTGCTCACCTGGAGAGGAGCAGCTCCAGGGAGAGCTCCGAGCCCCTGGCAGGGCCTGAAGGGGCTCCAGGAGAGCTGCAGAGGGACTGGGGACAAGGGATGGAGGGACAGGACACTGGGAATGGCTTCCCAGAGGGCAGGGCTGGATGGGAGATTGGGCAGGAATTTCTGGCTGGGAGGGTTGTGAGGCCCCTGCAGTGTCTGCACTGCCCTTGAGTGCTACATTTGCTCTGGCAGAACATCTCTGCCCACTGGTCCCGGGGCTTCAGCACAGCCCTTCTCCCTGTCACAGGGTTTGGGACAGAGGGACTCTGGCACATCCCCTGGGACAGCTGCGCCACCTCCCACAGCTCCATCTGGATTCAGTTTCTTACTACAAGGGAGCACAGCACTGAAAAATGTCCTGTCTGCTGTAAAAGGAGAAAAAAAATCCTTTAAAATTATTATATCTCAGGAAATCGTAATTATTACCCTCAATATTTTTAGTAACATATATATAACTTATTTACCTATGAATTCCAGCCCATGCTGGATACTTTCACTCACGAACATATTAGTCATCCCTTAATTATTGCTAACTAGCCCTATTAATATGTATAATACAGATAAAGAGCTCCCTGGCAGGGATGCATTTTAATGAAGGCACTGAAAGGCAACACACAGTAATTTCTAGAAGGTTGTGCCACGGTTGACAACAGCAAAGTGATGCATCCCAGGGATGGGATGAGGTGTGGAAGGAGAAAAATCAAATTCGTTTTAATATTCTAATGATAAGCTTGATTTCAGAGAGGACACCTGAAGCACAAGGAAGGGGACACCCAGGGACACTTGGGGTGTGGGACAGAAGGGACAAAGGATGGACATGGCATAGGACACTCGGGGCACAGGACAGTGGGGACAGAGGACATACATGGCACGGGGTACAGGACACCGAGGGCACAGGATACCGGGGACAGAGGACATACACGGCATGGGACACAGGACACCGAGGGCACAGGACTCCGAGGGCACAGGACACCGGGGCGGGCCGCCCTGCGGAGCCGCCCCAGAGGCGGGCGCGGAGCGGACGGGGTAAGGAAGGGGCGGTGGCGGCCGGCTCCGGCCGGGCCTCGGCGGGCTCGGGGCGGGCGGGGGGTGAGGCCGGCGGGGCCCGGGGAGTTCCGGCGGAGAGGCCGCGGGCCCGCCCTCCTTACCCGGCCCGGGCGGCCCCGGCCCCGGCCCCGGCGCGCTCCTCAGGCCCGGCTGGGCCCGCCCGCAGCGGAGCGGGGCTGTCCCCTCGCGGCCGCCATGGCACGGCAGGGACCGTGAGGGCATGTCCCCTCACGGGAACAGGGCTGTCCCCTCACGGGAACAGAGGTGTCCCCTCACGGGAACAGAGGTGTCCCCTCACAGGGAACAGGCGTGTCCCCTCACAGGAAACAGGGGTGTCCCCTCACGGGAACAGGGGTGTCCCCTCACGGGAACAGAGGTGTCCCCTCACGGGAGCGGAAATGTCTCCTCACGGGAACAGGGGTGTCCCCTCACGGGAACGAGGGTGTCCCCTCACGGGAACAGAGGTGTCCCCTCACAGGGAACAGGGGTGTCTCCTCACGGGAACACGGGTGTCCCCTCACAGGAAACAGGAGTGTCCCCTCACGAGAGCACGGGTGTCCCCTCACGGGAGCGGAAATGTCTCCTCACGGGAACAGGGGTGTCCCCTGACGGGAACGAGGGTGTCCCCTCACGGCCCTCATGGGAACGGGGGGTGTCCCCACTCGTGTCCCCTCACGACTGACCGCAGTCCAAGTGGCTCCTCACGACCCCTGTGTCAAAGCTGGAACCAGTGGTGTCCCCTCCCGACCCCTGCGGGAAGAAGGGAGTCGGGAGTGTCCCCTCACCACCCGCGATGAAGGACTGGAGTCAGGGCGTCCTCTCACGACCCCCGCGGCAGGGCAGGGACCGGGGGTGTCCCCTCACGACAGAATGGAGTCGGGGTGTCCCCTCAGGACCCGCGCCCGAGGTCAAGGGGCCGCGCTGCCGCTCTGCCCGGGGAATCCGCTCTAATTCCTGTCACTCGTTGTCCCTCAGGCTCTCGGGGCCATGTGGAGCCCGGCCCCGCTGTGCGCCCTGGGCCGGCGGCGGCCCGGCCCCTCCGCGCCGCTGCAGCCCCTGACCCGCCTGCTCCGGGGGGAATATCGGGACAGAACATCCCCGATCCGCCTGCTCCGGGGGGAATATCGGGACAGAACATCCCCGATCCGCCTGCTCCGGGGGGAATATCGGGACAGAACATCCCCGATCCGCCTGCTCCGGGGGGAATATCGGGACAGAGCCCCGATCCGCCTGCTCCATGGGGAATATCGGGACAGAAGAACCCCGATCCGCCTGCTCCATGGGGAATATCAGGAGCTGCCGCTGCCGGGGCAGGGCTGGGGAAGGACACAGCCTCTGCCTCCCCGCCGGTTTTTAAGTAATAAACCCAAATCCAGGCGTCATCCCAAAACATTCCCGGTTCTGGACGGAAGTGTCCCCGCCGTGTACCAACATGCGTTCAAAGAGAATTTAAGGAACAGCGAGGCTGTGATTAAAAGGTAATAAGCCGGTTTTGTGGGGTTTTGAAAGTGTTGCTATTTGTCACATGGTGTGAGACTCACTAATGGACTCTTTAGGGACTTTTTACATGGGACAATATTTGCCCCATGGAACAGTGTAGCTGCTCAATCCCTGGATATGTCCAAGGCCAAGTTGGATGGGGCTTGGAGCAGCCTGATGTCCCTGCCCATGGCAGAGGGTGGCACCAAATGAGCTTTGAGGTCCCTTGCAGCACAAGCCATTCCGTGAAATGTTGACTGAAATACCCAAATCGAGGTGCGAACTGTTTAAAACAGTGCCATGTGTTGTTTTGCATATATTGCCAAGAAATACTTTTCCCAGACTTTAGTAACATTTGCTTCCTGTTGCATTTTGAATGCAAAGACGTAAATGGTGACTCACGCACTCCTGAAGGAGCAGGGGATGGGTGCTGCAATCCATCCTGATTTAGAGATAAAACGACAAAATATGTTTTATGTGTTTGTCCTGAAAAATCAGATGGCAAAATTGCAAAGGCCTTTGTTCAGGGGAGTGATCCACGGGCTGGGAGCAAAGCTTTGGAAAACACACTGTGCCCTCCTGTGGTGGCATTGAGGACATGATGAAAATCCTTTTCCTCATAAGTTTTTCCAGCCTCCACACTGTGCAGGGAGCCACACTGAGATCAGAGTCACACTCAAAGTGCTGTGTGAGTTTTCATGTCAAATAATAAATATTTACAGTTAAAGATGATGCATTGAGGAGAAAAATGAAATAAAGGAAGAACTTGGTTTATTTAAGACCAAAGTTGAGATACCACGTTTGTTTACAGTTTATTCAGTTTTTTACCTATACATGTTCCTGCCCTGACAATAACATTGGGTTATCACTTCCTCCTTGTGACACTGCAGTGTTCCCTGCTTTTAGTATATCTTCCAGATTTAGTAATTTATTCCACTCCCCAGTTACTGATTTTTGTCAGATAAAACTTATTGCAGGAACTGGCAGAGGAAGCTCTTGGCTGGATTGTTTCCAAGAGTAGATGGAACATGGAGATTCTTGTTGGATTAGGACAGGCACATTATGATAGTCTCATTATTAGGTATTGTATTATTTGCTTTATTAAACAGTTTTTGGATAACAAAAGTGAAATGTTTGCTTTAAATAATAGACCGTTGCTTTTTATTACACCTTGTAAAAACAATAATCTGGAAATGTGAATTTATCTTCATTTTCCCGCCATTTGTGTGAAAAACTGTGCAATATATTCAAGATCAATCTGCAAAAGGGTAACTTGTAAGGAAAATTGTGTGGGTCAGAAGGGCCCTCAAAGCCCATCCAGTGCCACCCCTGCCATGGCAGGGACACCTCCCACTGTCCCAGGCTGCTCCAACCTGTCTTTGGGCACTGCCAGGGATCCAGGGGCAGCCACAGCAAATCTGGGAATTCTACTCCAGGGTCTGCTCACCCTCCCAGGGAACAATTCCTGCCCAATCTCCCATCCAGCCCTGCCCTCTGGGAAGCCATTCCCTGTGTCCTGTCCCTCCAGCCCTTGTCCCCAGTCCCTCTGCAGCTCTCCTGGAGCCCCTTCAGGCCCCGCCAGGGGCTCGGAGCTCTCCCTGGAGCTGCTCCTCTCCAGGTGAGCACCCCCAGCTCTCCCAGCCTGGCTCCAGAGGGGCTCCAGCCCTGCAGCAGCTCCGGGGCCTCCTCTAGAGAGGGTAGGATGAACTTCTCATCCACCCACATCCCAAATTCCCCCAAGGCTCCTCTCTGTCCCTTTTCCCACAGCCTGTGTTTGTCCCTGGGATTTTCCCGATCCAAGGGCAGGACCTGCACTTTGCCGTGAGGAACTCCCGAGGTTCCTCCAGCCCCACCGCTCCACTTGTCCCTCTGGAAACCACCCAGCGTGTGGCCTCCTCCCTCAGCTTTGTTCTCATGGCCCGAAACTTTGGGTTTTTTGTTGTTGGTTGTTTTTTTTTTTTTCCCACCAGGTACTCGGCATTGCTGGAGGAGGTGAAGAAAGGAGGAGGAGAAAACGCCGTCCTGCGGCACACGCGGCGCAACAAGAAGCTGTTCGTGCGGGAGCGCCTGAGGCTGCTCCTGGACCACGAGGATTTCCTGGAGCTGTCCCCGCTGGCAGGGCTGCACATGCCCTACGGGGACGTTCCTGCCGCCGGCTGCCTCACGGGTAATTAATTCCTGGTAGTGGAGTGTTGGGAAAGGGAAAAGGGGAGGAAAAAGGATACGTGGAATAACGTTTATGGGATATTTTAGTATGTTATCAATGCATATTATATAGTTGGCTTTTCGTAAATATTAACGTGACTGCTATATGTATAATTGTATTGTATTATGTTTTATTAATAAGAGTTTAGAAGGGTAATGAATGTGTGTTTTCTGATTATAGCAGGGGATTAAAACTGGTGGTTTTTTTTAATCTCTTCTTTATAATGTCTAAACCACCAAGCCAGAAGTTATGGGAGGGTTCACCTTGTGCCCCTTCATAAAAAAAAAAAATCAAACCCTGTTAACTTTCTGTTTTCTCATCCAAATGAAAAGAACCAGAAAACCTCAGAAGAGAATTTACACCCATGTTACCAGACTAAGTGGAGGCACCCTCAAAATAAATCTATTAGATAAAATGATTTGGAATACTTAAAACAGATCAGAAGAAGAATGTTTGAATGTATTGAATATTCAACACAGTGCTCCTTAAAGACAGAAGTCCTAAAAGGGTGAGGTGGGCTATGGGCAGACCTTGTGCCAAGCCCCCTCAGCTGAGAGGCTTCACTGATCCTGTCTCCTGATTTGTCTATTTTCTTAATTTTTTTATTAAACTTATAAATTTTTAAAGAAGAGAGTGGAACTCGTTTTTCACAAGTATCTGAAGTGCTTTCCTAGGAAAAGTAAACGCTGGTTTTATCCAGTCCTTACTCCCAACAAAGAGTTCAGCCACTGCTGTGTTACTATAATGGCAAATCTGGGAGAAGCCTTTGAAAAAAAAACTGGGTTTAATTATTTCTAGGTTTAGTAATTCTACTTGCCACTTCCTAATTTTTGTCTCAAAAAAATGTAGAGTGATGTGTCAAATCAGCTGTTACCTCTTAAAGCAGAGGGGACAAAGCTACTGTGAGAAACAGGAGCTGTGACTTACACTTTGAAGGGTTCCAAATCATAGACAATTGCATTTTCTATGCAAACATTGTCTCTTTAAACTGGAACAGCTGTTCAAAATAAAATTTCATTGAAATTCAATGAAATTCAATTTCATTTTATAAATTTTTAAAAGAGAGTGGAACTTGTTTTTGACAACTCAATATCAGCAAAATTGCATTTTGAAGAGTGGTTCCAGTTTAAAAAGTAACTAGAAGAACAGTATAAACACCCTTTTTTCATCACATATTGTTATATTTTTTCAGTTTTATAGGGGTAATTTTTAATTGCCTTCCTTTTTATCTCAAGGGTTGGGAGTCACAGTGTATTTTTTTCTGTTACATTGTCACCAGAAGTAAGGAAATTTATTTGAGGTTCTTCTGTCACTTAGATTAATTTTTTAAAATACTGTCATTCCACAGAAGAATGCAGATTTCTTCCCTGTGTGGTATTTTCAAGTTAATTTGGAGCTTCTTGATGTAGCATTACTGCAAAAAAACTCCTGAAAAAGTTTCCCTCCCTTGCTTTGCCTGTTGCTTTAGAGAGTCCTGATAAATTTCTGTGGTACCACTTGCAGGAATTGGCAGAATCTGTGGGATCTGGTGTGTCTTCATTGCAAGTGATGCCACAGTGAAAGGAGGAACAATTTACCCAATTGGAGTGAAAAAACAATTAAGAGCCCAGGAAATTGCCATGGAGAACAGGCTGCTGTCTGTGCACCTCGTGGACAGTGGGGGAGCCTTCCTGCCCCTGCAGGTACTGCTGGCACCTCTGCAGAGCAGAAAATATCAGTATTTATTTCATCCCTTGGGCTAACCTTGCACCTCCCACCTGATCAGAGGTTGGAAACTCCAGTGAGTGTGCTGAACTGCTTCTGTGGCTAGTAAATGAGTACACAGTGGTGTCTGTTTTCACTTCAGAATCTCTAAAGTGTTCTGTATTTTATTGTCCTGTTTGTGCCAGTCATGCACTAAGCTCTGTGGCCTTGAAAAGCAGAGGTTTTGTAATTCTGGCTGCAAAGTAAGAATTTGAACGGGTTCTTTTGCAACATGCAGAGATCATCCTCTCACAGACACTGTAGTTGCTCTCTCTCCACACTGAGGGCAAGCACACAGGAAAAGGTTTTGCCTGGAATTGTGTCCAAAACTAAGTCAAAAAGGAAACTGCTAATGGCATTTCACAAATCAAAGTAGAACTACCACCCTTCCCTTCTCCACTTTTACCCTCACTTTGTGTGGAATATACTGATTTCAGAAAAAAACCACAAAACTTAAACTGTGCTTTCAAAGCAAATGGGTGTTTTGGGGGGGATTTGACAATGTATAAAGGAATAAATACCATAACGAATGCTGTATATGAAAGGTTCAGGAGTGAACCTTTATTAATTATAACCATTATATTAATTAGAACCATTATTAATGGGGACCTTCCCAGTGTCAGTTTTGGTGTGTTTGGGAATGAAAAGATGGAAGAGGAAGCATCAACTTTCACAGTTAATATTAAAAATGCTTTTTTCTTTTCCCTGTCCCTCAGTCAGAGCTGTTTCCTGACAAGCTGCACGGTGGCAGGATTTTCTACAACGAGGCAATCATGTGTGCCATGGGAATCCCTCAGGTACAGCAGTGTGGGGAGTGCAAGGGGGTGCAGGAAAGGTGTAAATGCATAGTAAATTTTGTTCTGTCTCTTGTTTGTTCCCCAAGCTGTGATTGAGCACTTCCTGCATTTCTGAAACAACTTGGCTTTACCTCTCCTGTCCTCTGTGCAGCACTGCTGTGTTTGTGTCCCCTCAGGTGGCCGTGGTGTGTGGCTCCTGTGTGGCTGGAGGTGCCTACATACCCACCATGGCTGAGGAATCCGTGATCATTGATAAAATTGGGACACTGTTCCTGGCTGGGCCACCCCTGGTGAAAGCTGCCACGGGAGAAGATGTCTCACCTGAGGACCTTGGAGGAGCCAGGCTCCACTCACAGTACGTGGAGTATTCCCAAAAATAGGGAATTCAGCATGCTCAGCTTGGCAGGAATGTGGCATTGGCATTTCAGAGCAGAAATCTTAGCCAGAGCTAAAGGTGGAACCTGTGGTTACACTGGTTTGCCTCCTCAGGTTCAGGGGTTTGGGTTCAATCAGCCAAATGGAAGTAAAATTATTTATGGGGTGAGGCAGGGACTGGACAGGTTGGATTTGGATCTCTGTTGTTCCACATACTTCTTGAACAACTTCAGGCAAGTAATTTCCTCTGTGGCTCACAGGGAGCAGCTACAGAAGAGGGATGCAATCTCCTCTTTTCCAAGTGTTTTCCAGAATACGTGTATTTAACCCAATTATGCTATATGGAATGCATTCCTGTCTTTATATCTTGGCTGCAGCCACTTATTTTGAAATAATTCCTGAAGTCTGCTTTCCTCTTTTCCCTTTTTGATATTGTCTGTAACAACAGCATCACAAAAATAAATTCCAAGGTCTTTCTTTAATCCAGATAAACACAAAAGTCACAGGGCAGAACTTCCTACTGTGCATTTAATTTGGAATTGGACTGCAGAGAAATTCCACTGGGTGACTGCTTTCAGCTTACTGATACAGAACCAAATCACACAGGGCATTTGGAGAGTCTCAGCTTTTTTTCCCAGAGTTTTGATTTTCCCTCAGAACACATGAATTCAATGCTAATTAGTGTCTCCCTCTCCTAGAGTCAGTGGCTGCAGTGACCACTTTGCCCCCTCAGAAGAAGAGGCCTACGTGTGCATTCGTAATGTTGTCTCTACCTTAAACTGTCACCCAGTGCCAGAGGAGGACAGGGAGCCTGACAGTCCCCTGTACAGCCCTGAGGAGCTCCTGGGCCTGGCACCACAGGATTACAGCTGCACTCTTCCTGTCAAACTGGTAAGGGAGCAGGGATTTCACTCCTGCATCCTTCCCTCTGCTCTGTCCCACAGCTCCAGGTGTTATTCTGAATTATTACCTCATCTGTTGCCAGCTTGTATTGAGCCTGAAACAAAGCAGGATGGCAACAGTTCTGTGGGATTATAGACATTATTTACCTGAAATCCTGCTGGAGGTAAAATTATCCCAGACTGTGCCAGTGCTGCCCAGCTGTTCCCATGCACTGCTGGGAGGCTTTATGTCTTGCACTGTGTTGGCTGCCTTGAGAACATACACCCCTTTAATGTCTGTGTTTCCCTTCCCCTGCCTTTTTGTTTCTTCCCCCCAAGCGTTCAAGATGATATAAAAGAAATGGTGAAATTACTGACTGGAAAACAACAGCTCAAATCAAACTTGTCTGAGGTTGGGACAGACACTAAAGCTTAAGCAGAGACATGCAGAGCTGCCCACGCTGTTTTCATTGTGTTCTACATGAGATTTTTGTCTCCATGGATGTGAACCCAGTATCTTTTCCAGTGGTAAATCCCTGCACTTGAGAGAATTGACTGAAGAAAGCTTTGAAGGCAGCTTTTAACTGTGCTGGAAAAAAGCATGAGCCATATGAACCAAGTTTTTCTTACGCACAAGATCTGAAACTGCACACACTGGGTTTTACATTTACATTTTTATGCACAGAACAAATGTGCTTTGTAAAACTAAAATAATTTTGGAGTTGGCCTTTGTTACTTAAAATACACAGTTGATAATTAAACTAAACACAGATTGGGTGGTTTGTGCATATTGAGCATTTAGCAAGTCACCCAAAGACCTTCTGTGCTCATCTTGCATTATTCAGGTGTGCTACTGTTTGAACAGAGCATTTCTTTTAGGAGAACTTTCCTATTTTCACTTCAATTTCTCTAATAAAGTCAAGTCTGTGCATTTCTTTGCAGATCCTGAGCCGGCTGGTGGATGGAAGCAGATTCCAGGAATTCAAGGCTGCTTATGGAACAACATTAGTGACAGGATTTGGCCATGTGGAAGGGTATGGGAACATTCCCCATCCAAATAATGTCACTGATTCCCAACAGCTTCTGTGTCCTCAGCAGGTTCTACACCATTCCAATAATTTCTGGGGTTCAGAAGGGAAAATCATGGAATTGTTGGGATTGGAAAAAAACCTCTCAGATCATGGAGTCCCAACTGTCCATGTTTGTTCTGCAGGCACTTGGTGGGGATAGTGGCCAACAACGGGGAGCTGGCTCACGATGCTGCTCTCAAGGGAAGCCACTTTGTCCAGCTCTGTGGCCAGAGGGGAATTCCCATCCTCTTCCTCCAAAACACTGCTCCACAGCCAGCAGGGCCTGCAAGCATCTCACAGGTATGGCATGTTTGCTTCAATGTGTTCCAAACAACTCTTAGCTCTTGTTGTGCCTGAAGTTACATTTTCAGGATTAGTAACTGTTATGAAAGCTATTTTTTACCCACTCTCGATGAAGCTTCATAATGACTTTGCTAAGGGACAGATTTAAGAACATTCTCACTTGAATAAAAAAAAAAAAGAAATTGAATTATTTGCACAATTCTCACTTGAATTTTAGGTAGGCCTGGATGCTGATATAAGATGATCCTGTTCAGTTAGCAAGGCAGTCTGGAAAGTTTGGGATTTGCAGTGCCTTTGACATTGAAATATAGCTTATTGATTCCTCTGCTGACTCTGCACTCCAGAAAATTTCTCTTTTTAAAGTGAAGGCATTAAAGCCCAGTAGGATTTGTCCTGGACTAAGGAAAGTAAAACCTCCATTAGATCCCAGATCTGTCTCTGCAGAATTGCAAATAAATAAATAAATAAATAAATAAATTGTTGGGAGTGAAGAGAGTGTAGAATAAAGTCTTAAAGGATCTAAAATACCTATTTTTATTCCAGGCAGAGGCTCATTCCAACAGGCTGAAGGCCCAGGCCTCCATGATGGCTGCAGTTGCCTGTGCTGCTGTTCCCAAAATAACCATTGTCATTGGAGGCTGTTTTGGGAGTGACAGCTACGTCATGGTATGTGTGACACCAGCCCAGGGCTTGGGGACACAGCTGTCACACTGCTCAAGTGTCACTGCATTTCTAAACCACAGCTGGGGAACTCGAGCTCTGAACTAATATTTGAGTAAGAAATGCAACACGACATGTGATTGCCGAAAGGAAACATGGAAGAATTAAACATGGAAGTGCTTGGAATTCAAAATGAAATGTTAAAATAAAAATATTGAAGGCAGTGGGGAGGTGGTGGTTCCAAGAACAGGGTGTCTGTCCTCATACAGATCCACCTGTGCTCCATTCTGCCTTGCCCTTGGTTGTTTCATCTCACAGGCACCTTTTTATGATTCATCTCAGCGAGTTTGTTCTGTCCTTTGGTTTTTTTCCTTGTAGTGTGGGAGATCATTCAGTCCAAACTTTCTCTTCCTGTGGCCCAATGCAAGAGTTGCTCTTGTGGATTCTCGACATTTCCCCACAGTTCCACCAGCTGGGGACTGGACAGGAGGGGAACTGGAGCTACAACAGCTGAAGGCAAAGTAAGGACTTTCAATAAAAACCTTACAGGGATTTCATTGTTAAATTACCTACTTTTGTTCATCTTACAGAGCAACACATCCCAACTAATGAAACAAGCATGGATCTACTGAAAAAAATATTTTACATTTCCATGTAATTCCATGTCTTTCTGTTAGGATCTCCCCATTACTGCACAATGGTCAGCTCTGTTATTTGTTGGATTCTGATTAATTTTAGCAGCACTGCTGCCCATTCTTTTTAGATGGATGGATTTGCCTGTTTCATCTTTATTTTTCTGCTCTGCTGTTTTTATGGTGCTTTTAATTCAATTGTTCAATTCTCTGCCCTCTCCAGGCTAGAGGAAGAGAGCAGTGCCTTTTACTCCTCTTCCAGGCTCTGGGATGATGGGATCATTCTACCTCAAGACACCAGGAAGGTGAGTTTTCATTTCAGGCCATTTTATTCTCCAGTCTCACAATGAGTGAACATGACTCATTCAAGGTTGACAACCTGCTGATTCCAGACCTGGGGCTCCCACTTCTCACTCCCAGGAATTTCTCTCTGTAATTCTCATCCTGTCTCTTCCCCATTAGTTTATCAAATAAGTTTCTCTTGAATTCTGATTACTTGACCATAGCATTTCCTTACTGAGCCTCTCCTTTGACTTTGCCATCATTTGAATCTGCACCTGAATCCCTTTTTTCCCATATAATTACCCATATCTTCACTCTTTGAAGTTCAGGCTCTGCAGAATTCCTTTTGTTTCCATTCTTTTATCCTGGGATGTTGCTTTTTGCAATTTTCTCATCCTGCTTTAAATTTGCTGTGCACATTTGGGATACTCCCCTGCCTTTTTATTGATTTGGAATTGGCAGACATCTCTCCCTTCATTCAGTTCTTTCTGAAAGCTGCTGCCTTTGATCTTTTATTTTTCCTTGTTAGATGGTTTATTAGCAATAAAAATCTTCTCTGCACTTCTGAAGTTTGTTTACTTGAAGATCTCAATCTGTCCTGGTTTCAGCTGGGGTTAAATCACAACACAACCCTTCTAAATATGGTACCTATTTGTGGAACTATGTGGATGGTAAATATTTTCATGGAGTTTATGGGATCTTTGAAAATGGGAGAGCACCAAGAAGTTTTTTGTAGTCCTAGAGCCCTGAAATTCCCACTTTATGAGCTACACATGAAAATAAGTGAGGGTTGAACTGTTCATTTTACCGTGTTCAGTGTTTCACAAAAAGAAGGAACGAATAAATAAGTGCAGAACTAATGAGTTTTACTGTTTGGTTTTTTGTTGGTTTTTTGATTGTTTGGTTGGTTTTTTTGTTTGTTTGTTCAAGGCTCATTGTTTGTATTGGTTTTGTTTTTAATTAGGTGATTGCCCAGTGCTTGGACATCATGGAACAGAAGAAGTTCCAGGCTGTGTCCCCCCATCCCCATCCCATCATCAGGATGTAACTGCACCCCCCTCCAACCAGAGCCCTCACTCAGAGCTCTGAGTATAAAGACTTTCTAATTCTTTGATACCATTAATAAAAAATGTTGAACAATTGAAGGCAAACAAGAAGCCCAGATTTTAAATCTGCTGGCAGAAAGTTTTTATTTTCAACAATAGCCTCTTTTCACATCACCTGAAAGTTTATTTTGGAAGAAGGAAAGATTAAGCTGAACATCTGTAGCACTCTAAGGAAGGAAAGTCAGCCCAAGGGGTAACAATTGCTTGATTTTTTCATGTCCATGTTTTAACGTGAAATCCAGAAATCAAGGAACTGCACTTGGACAAAAGGAAGGGAAAAGAGCAAACACACGAGGGAAAGATGTGCAGTTTGTACCCTGGGTGAAGAACAAAACTCGACCTGCCACCCTCTTGGGATTCCTAAAGCAGCTGTGGAAAGGCTCCACTCGGATTGCTCTGAGGATACTACAGCAATGATCAGGATGATCTTTAAATTCAAAATCCTTCAGTGTAAGGCTGAAAATTCTCAACTATGTAACAGCACAGCCCGTTGTACACAATGTTACCACGTGTAAAAATGTTCAGGTTACTTTCTGCTCTTTCAGCTTCTTTCACTTTGCTGCAGCTACAAAGTTTAATTTTGCATAAAACAGAACATCTCCAGCACCCCAAACTTGTGGTTTAACTGGAAATGATACCAAAGGGTGCATTTAAAAAACACCTGATTAACCATTTTGAAAAATCATTGATAAGACTGAACTGCTTGATCTGAGTTAAGCAGCCCCACAAATGCAAAGGGCTGTGGGAGGAGTTTGGATCACCTGTAAACGGAGATTTGCACCTTTTGGGAGCTGGAAGAAGCCCGGGCCAGGCGTTGCTGTCAGTGCTCAGGCTCTCTTGAAGAGCCCATGGAATGTCACGGGAATGTTCACCTCCACCTCGGCCCTGGCCACCTCGCTCATGTCTTTGGCGTTGAGGATGAGGAGGAAGGCGGGCTTGGGGCCCGCTCCCGGGCTGATCACGATGCTCAGCACCACCCCTGTAAGGTGAGAACACGATGGATGTGGCCCAGGTGGGTGTGGGCTCTGTCTGAGCCCGGCTGGGCAAGGTGAGAACAGCCCTGGCACTCGGGCCACCAGAAATCCCAGGAGTGTCACTGGTGCTGAGGGACACAGCACAGGCTGCCCAGCGCTGCCCCAGCCCTGCAGGTGTCCAAACCCTGGTTCAAGGCTTGGGGTAGTGGAAGGTGTCCATGGCCATGGCAGGGAGTGGAATTGGATGAGTTTTAAGGTCCTTCCCAACCCCAAAATTTCATTCCTCTAGTTTTAGATTTCCCGTGTTTCCTCAGAAATCTCCCACCAGTGTTAGTGCCTGTCCCATCTCATGCAGGAGCTGCCTGCAAGGCTCTGCCCTGCCCAGCTGTGGCAGGGCCCTGCAGCCAGCCTGGCACAGCCCTTCCCAATCCCAATCCCAAAGCCAACAACCCCTCCAGCATTACCATCATCTTCCTCCAGTGCATCCGGGTGGGAAACAAAGATCGGCTCCGACGGGTATGCGTCTGGCTCCTGCCACACCCACGTCTCCTTGGTTTTAACGTTCAGCTTGCAAAGCTAAAGGTGGGGACAACACAAAACCACAGAGCTCAGGAATATTCCTTGTTGTCCCCAAATTGAAGCCATCCCCTCTTGGCTGATAGTTACCCTGTCTGGGACAAAGTGGTTCAGCCCTAGCCCGTAGGTGTACGTGTAGGGCTTCCCACCGTACTTCCTGTAGTTGATCTGGGGGAATTCAAAGGCTGCAAGGAAAAATAAATGTGTAAATGCCGAGGGTTAGTGGGACACGGTGTGCAGGCAGCATTTGGCTGCTGTCATTGGGGGGAGCTGGGGTGTCCTTGTTACCGTGACGTGGCCCTGAGAAAATCACCTCTGGCTCCAGCCAGATAGTCTCGTCACTGCGCAGCGTCGCTGTGGCTGTTGTGTAGGGCAGGGTGACCAGGTTCTTCCCTGTGTCAGCCTGTGACAAAACAGAAATAAATACCCAAGTGACTGAAGAAAAGTTTTAGTTTATTTTGCAGAGCACTGTAGCAAACAGCACCAAACAGGGAAGGCAGCAGAGCAGCAGTGACGTGGCAGAGCCTCAGCGAGCGGCAGGAGGCGACTGCTGCCATGTGCTTGGCAGTGCTGCAAGAACTGTCCTGTTCCTTAGCCTAAACACAGCTTCCCTCCCTTCCTGAAGGCATTCAGGGGTTTCATTAAGCACTGCCACGTGGGCTTGCACTTTTCACTTGATCCACAGCCCAGTGAGCTCCGTGAGAGGCTCGGCTGACCGGCATCCCCTGCAGCCCTCGGCCCACCCGCCAGCCACCACGAGCAGGGTCATGGAAAGGAACCCAGCAGCTGCCAGCCAGAGCTCTCTCTGTGCCAGGCTGGCAGCTCCAGGGACCTCACACCGAGGGCTGGAGGATTTAACCACACATGCTTGGGCTGTGGCTGTTCCCTTCTGTGCAGTGAGCAGATCCAGTATTAACTGCTGCCCCACAGGCTTTGCCATGAACGGTAACACATGGTAACAAATCCATCAAAGAATTTGGGTTGGAAGGGATATTAAAGCTCATCTCATTTTCCTTGCCATGAAAGGAAGGAACTGTTCTGTTGGACACCTTCCACCAGACCAGTGGCTCAGAGCTCCATCCAGCCCAACCTTGGACACTTCCAGGGATGGGGCAGCCACAACCTCTCTTGGCAACCATATAAAATAAACCAGAAAAACATCGACAAGTAAAGAAAACACGAAGTTTCTCTGAAGGCCCCATACTTCAAGTTTGCCTTATTAATTAAGAGGTTGAATTTGCAGTAAATGGGGCAGGAGTGGCAGGGAGTGGAGCAGACTGCAGTACCTTGTCAATGCTCAGGGGCAGGACGTATCTGCGGGCCTCGGGCTGCGGCGCCTTCTCCGCCTGCCGCTTCACCTCGTCCCAGTTGGCCCGTAGGTTGGCCAGGTACAGGTAGTTGTAAACAAACTCAAACCTGCACCAAACAGCATCACAGACAGAAGAAACACAGCTGGGATTTGCAAGTGTAGGTGTTTTTTGCCTGAAATTCTTAGAAGCATAGAATGGTTTGGGTTGGGAGGGGCCTTAATGTTTATGTCATCCCAGCCCCTGCCATGGGCAGGGAAAACTTCCACTATCCCAGTCCTATCCAACCCAGCCTTGGACACTTCCAGGGATGTGGCAAAACAGAGTGACACAAGCCCCAGTCCAGCTCCTCAGCAGAGCTGAGCCGTGTGTGCACCACAGCCCCTGTCAGCAAGTGCTGGTGTTCAACACAAGCACAGGAAGGGGCTTGGAGCAACCTGGGATAGTGGAAGATGTCCCTGCTCTCCAAGGGAGTGGAACAAGATAAGTTTTATGGTCCCTTCCAACCCAAAGCAGTCTGGAATTCTGTGGTTCTGTGCCAGGATCAGCTCAGCTCAAGATGTCCTGGGTATGCAGCCAACACAGAGTTGAGCTTCATCATTTCAGTGCCACATTTCTGTGTTTACATGAAGAGCAGCATTCAAGGCTCACCCACACCCCACTCATTGCAGCCCCAGGAGCCAGAATAGCATCAACCACTCACCAATCACTAACATTTCTTAAAGATAAAAGTAAATAAAAGATAAAAATAGTTTTTTCCTGGAAAATGAGTGTCAAGCAGGCTCCCTGCACCTCTGGAGAACTCAGTGCTGTATAGTCTACACGTCACCACGTGTTAAATGTTAAATGGGTTGGTGGAATTGCCAGAGGCCCCAGCAGGGACGTGCTTGGGCAGGGAGTGGTGTGTGTGGTGCAAGGGGCAGCTGTGATGCCCAGGGACCCTTGGCCTCACCCCTTCCAGGTGCACAGGTCCACGATCAGGAACCCGTTGTCCTCGTAGGTGTTGATGTGGTGGAAGAGGTTGAAGGCCGAGGTGCGGTACTTGAGGTTGAGGAGCCTGCCTTTCTTCTTCTCTGCCACGTGAAGCCACACCTGGAAACCACACAGCAGCTGGGCTCAGCCTCAGGGAGATGGAGGTGAAGCCGATGGACCTCCCAAGGCAGGTGTGGCTGCCCAGTCCAGCCCAGTTTGGGATGGCCCCATGCTTACCCCCATGGTCTCGTTGGACTCGAAGCAGTCCATGTAGTTGGCTCCCCAAAGACTCCAGGAGGAGAGGAACTTGAGGAGGTTGATTTTCACTGGTGTCTCCACAAACACAATGTAGTTTGGGGTCAGCCCAAAGCTGTTGAGAAAGGCAAGGGAGCACATCAGGCTCACTGGGGTTAGTTTGGACAAAAAACATGGAGTTGCTCATTTTAAACACATAGACCATCACTCAAAATGTCCCTGATTTTGATTAATCACTTAATTTTCATTGCTGATTACATGTGAGAACCAGTCCCTGGTTCCAGCTGACCTGCTAAGCCCATGGAATGTTACCTGTGGACATAGGAGGGCTTAAACCTGTCACTGCAGGGGAACTGCACCACCACCTCCGACTTGTTCATGGGGTCTTCCTTGTCTGGAATGGGACAGGTGAGAGGTTATGGAGGTCTCACCCACACTTGGTCTGTACTTACAGCATCTACCCAGCAAATTTCTGCCTTCAACACAAAATTAGTCATTTAGAAGCCACCTAGAAGCAGTTTAAATACAACATTAAAAATATCTAAAGGAGCTTGAAAAAAACTTGATGAAAAAATTTATTTAAAGGATAAAGAAATGATTCATAAGGGAAAAGTTTCCCAGCTGGCTCAGAGGTGGGATTGACTGACCTGCCTGCAGAGGAGGAATCCTGATGATGTTGTAGGCCAGGGCAAAGTTTTTCCCAAAGCAATTCCCAATGTTGTAAACGGTGCCATCGTTCTCGATGTGGGGATGAGCTGTTGCCCCATTGACGGACACGTATTTACAGAGATCCACCTGGAGAACAGCAGGGACAGAGTCAGGAGCTTCCCTGAAAGGCAGGAGGTGGGAAGGCACAAGTTCTGCAAGGTGCTGGGAGTCAATACATCCTTGCTCTGCATGTGGGAAGTTCCTCTCAGAGTCTGCAATTTTAGCTCTGATTTGCAAACTCCGACCCAAAGTTGGAGCCCCTCTGCCATGGGAGAGCTGAGGGTGCTCAGCCTAGAGAAGGGAAAGTTCAGGGGGACCCTTCCAGGGCCTAAAGGGGCTCCAGGAGAGCTGGAGAGGGACTTGGAACAAGGGATGGAGGGATGGGAGGCAGACTTAGATGGATATTGGGAAGAATATCTGTGAAGGTGATGAGGCCCTGGCACAGCTATGGATGCCCCTGGATCCCTGGCAGTGCCCAAGGCCAGGTTGGACACTGGGGCCTGGAGCAGCCTGGGACAGTGGAAGTGTCCCTGCCCATGGCAGGGGTGGCACTGGATGGGCTTTAAGATCCCTGCAAACCCAACACATTCTGTGACTCCACAATTTTCATTTTAGTTTTATGGCTAGAATTTAACTAGCTTTGCAAAAGGCAATGTGACTTGAACTTTAAACTAGGCTTTAGGGTTTCTCTTACTAACTAATACAGGCACTTAAAACCCTCTATTGATTTAAAACTAAACTTGCATTTCTATCTCATGTCTGTGTGGATTTATGTATTTTAATTTCCCTGAAGGTTCTAATTCAATCTTCACATTTCTGGGCACTCCTGGGCCACTGTGGATTTGGCTCCAACAGTTTTACTCCTCCACACCGCTATCAGCCCAGGACAAAGACCCACCTGCTTGATGGTCTCCAGAGTGTCTGGGTTAATCCTGGTGATGAAGTTGGTCTCAGTGCAGGCATAGTAATCCTCACCCACAGGGTAGACATTCACCAGGGCGTTATCCGTCACCTCCACACCTTTGAAGTAGGAGAAAAACCTGAGCAGAGAAAACCAACAGGCAGTCAGGGGCTCCTGGGAAGCAGAAATTCCGTGGGCCATCCCAGCAATGTCTGCAGCACCCCGAGGTACCTGGAGAAGATGTTCTTGCAGGGGTCTGGGTAGGCGTAGGTGCCAAACTCGGTGATCACGATCCTCTTCTCCGTCATGGCTCGCACGTAGGCGTCGGTCCGGACAAACCTGGGAGGGCCAGGAGGAGAGTCTGTTAAGGTGGCCCCAGGCTGTGCAATAAATACAAATATTGCTCTGATGAACCTCGTGAAAGCTCTGGGAGCTCTCCACAACCTCACACTGCATCTGGAGCTGGGTGTTTCATGATATCACTGCCAGAGCTCTTCCAATAACCACATGGACTCAAAAGAACCAGTATCTCCTACAGGCACAGCCTGTTCCCAGCACTTCAGACAAGCAAATGCTTCCTTAGTTATTCCTTTTTCTTGGCAAACTGGCACGAACCTTCGGTGGTAGGTGACGTGCCCCTCCTTGAAGTCAAACTTGTGCAGCAGTGCCTGGCCATCGAAGAGGTGGTAGAAGGGCTCTGAGCCCACCTCAAACAAGCCAGGACCACATCTCAGGAGGCTTCCTCGCAGCCAGGTGGGAATCCTGCCTGTGGGAGAGGCAGTGTTGGGGTGGGCACGGCAAATCAGACCAAGGATTTTATTGTGACAGCAAGAAAACTGAAAATTTCAACTCATTTTCTAATTAAACTTAGTGTTTAAATGCAAATGAGCTCTTTAAGCTCTGATTTCTTCACCTCCGTACCTGCTGTGGACCAAGACATTCAGTAGTGAAATGTCTTAAAGAGTTCTTCACCCAATCTGACCTTTCTCTACCCCAAATCCAGCCCTGTGAGCTCCTTCACATCCAGCCTTGCAAAGCCTCTGAGCCCTGGAAGCCCCTGAGCTGCGAAAACAAAGGAGAGCAGGAGGAGATGAGGCCCCAGACCAACCTGTGACATGGGCAGTCACTGGAGAGGACAACTCCTCCACTGTCTCAAAGAGCTTCTTGTAGCCTCCAGCAGGATGCTCCACCCTGAAAGGGGCACAGCTGGGTGAGCCCAGAGCAGGGGCACAGCTGGGAGCCCCCTCCCAGGGAGAGATGGATCTTTCTGGATGGAATGATCCATGACTTGTAAAGAACTTGAGGAAGGAGAAGCACTTTTCCATGGGAAAAGGCTCTGAGGCTCCAAACAGCTACTGAGAACTGTCCTGAGCACAAGGAAGGACAGGGGACATCAAGGGGACAGCCCAACAAATCCAGGATACCCAAATCATCAGAAAGCAAAATCCAGCTTGTATCTCCCAGCTCTTGGAAATGCCTTTTTTTTTTTTTTTTTTTTTTCCCCAGCAATTTTTTGTTGGGTTCCAATTTTATCTGCTGCAAAGCCATGAAGACACACCAGGCACAGGCTGTTGAGCTCTGCCCAGAGCAGCTGTGGCTGCCCCTGGATCCCTGGAAGTGTCCGGGACAGGACTTGGAGCCACCAGGGACAGTGGAAGGTGTCCCTGCATGGCAGAGGTGGCGCTTGCTGAGTTTTAAGGTCCTTCCAACCCACCCATTCCAGGATTCCATGATTCTACTCCAAATTCTGGTCAATCCTCTGGAACCTGGAGGTGAGCCTGTTCCCGCAGACCGGAACCACAGCTTGGCATGGGATGTGTCAGCATGGGCACATGGAGACCTCCCCACTTCTCCTCCCCTCCAAACCCTCCAGCCCCACAGCAGGCCTAGCCAATGCTCCATCTGGGATGTGCTCCTACAGAGAGGAGCTTCAGGAATACTCACTGGCTGTACATCCTCTCTGATGAAGGGCCTGAACCTCCAGAGGCAAGCACAGAGCCAGAGCTGTGCTGGGTATTTATGGGGTGCTGAGCCCTGCCCAAGGCAGCCCCATCCCAAAACAGCCCCCACCAATGAGAGCACCTCAGGAACAGAGCCGGCTTTCAGCACCAAAATCCTCCCTGCGCTTTGGGAGCTTTTGTCCTGCTGTTCACACAAAAAGGGGCTTTCACTGTTTTTCTGAGACCTAAATTCTTCCCAAGCAGAAGTGATTACAAGGAAAAAAAAAAAAAAAAAAACAACCCAGGGAGGAGTGAAACGGAGCGTGCTGGAGCTGTGCCGGGAGCTGGCATCGGCACTCAGTCCTGCAGGGACCATCCTGCCTCCTCCAGAGCCTCACCCAGGAGTGACTGACACTGCAGACACCAAGGGAGAAGAAAATGCCAGTGTCAAACATCAAGAGATTTCCTGAGGTGGGAGGACTCACAGGGATCACTGATCCAGCCCCTGGCCCTGCAGACACCCAACATTCCCACCCTGTGCACCCCTGTCCAAACCCTCCCGGAGCTGCTCTGGCAGCCTCGGGGCTGTGCCCATTCCCTGGGGAGCCTGGGCAGTGCCCAGCACCCTGTGGGGGAAAAACCTTTCCCAAAATCCAACCCAAACCTCCCCTGGCACAGCTGCAGCCCTTCCCTGCCTCCTGTCCCAGGGAGCAGAGGTTGGAGCTGTCCCTCAGGAGGAGCTGCAGCCCCTTGAGGTCTCCCCTCAGTGTCCTCCAGATTCATCATTAGGAACCACCTCTAGGAAGTCACCATTTATGAAAACACCAGTGCTGTAGAGTCATTTCAAAGATTTGCAAGGTCTGAGTTTGCTGCTGTCCCCTCACAGGCAGAGGATGAAGGTGTTTTATCACCACATCCATTCCCTCCCATGCAGATGGAAACAGCTCCAGGGATCCAAACTGGGGTGAGGGGACAAAGAGACATGAAACATGTCCCTGTTCCATTTGCTGCTACAGCCAGCACGTGAGGGTTGGCTTCTTTCCCTGCTTTTGTTTGTTTGCTCCCTCTTTCAAGGCAGTGTTTGGACAAGGGTTCATTTAAGGCTTCTCACAGAAAAACCAGGATACTGCACTGAGATCTTGATTGAGACCTCCCTTTAACCCTTTCTGTTAAATAACTTATAATTTCTCCCTTTTTTCCCATTTTGGTTAAGTTCTGTCAAAACCTTAGAAAGGAACATTAAATAACCTGGATCAAGAACAGGGAATAATGAGGGCAGGCCTTTGAAAGCCAAATCCTGGGAAATGTGAGCTTCTCACCTAATAAGTTACTTAACTGGAACACTACATAAACAAAGCATTTATGCAACGTGGAATGGGGTAGGGAAGCATTGGAAGCAGGTTCAGGCAGGTGCTGAGGGTTGGAGGTGGTTGGTTACAGATGTTCCAGGGCAGGAACAGCTGCCCCCTGCCCTGAAAACACAAAGTTCCCCACAGGACATTAAGGCATCATTAATACAGGGTCAAAGGAGGTGTATTTGGGGCTCTCATTTACAAATTTTTTTTTTAAAAAAAGAAGAAAAACGGTATTTTTCTCAGAAGCACAGAGGTACCAAGGAATTCCTGGCTGGGAGGGTGGCACAGGGTGCCCAGAATCCCTGGAAGTGTCCAAGGCCAGGCTGGAATAATCTGGGATCGTGGCAGGTGTCCCTGCCCATGGCAGGGGTGACACTGGAGGGGATTTAAGGTCCCTCCCAACCCAACCCAGTCTGTGAGCTCAGAGCCATGCAGTAGATATAATTAATAATAATTAATTTTCTCAAAAATATTCCTGCAGATTTAAACTCCTGTGGGGGAACCTTTATCTTATCATAATTAATAGGCAAGTTCCTAACTCTGGCCAGGGAAAATTAGTGTGTTCTGTTCTGACTTCATGGATCATCCATCACTCCTATTTTGAGAATCACACCAACAGATCCAAAATGAGTTTTCCATGAAAATATACAGAAGTCAGATATACACTTCAAGTCCTTTAATATAAATAAACATCAAAAAGTTGATGAGGCTTTTACAGATGATATTAACCGAAGCATTTATGGAGTGAGATAATAATTTATTTATGATGAACTAGCACTCCTGAATCTGAACTCGTGGAAGCTCCTTTGTTTAAAGACAAACATTTTGAGAACAGAAAAAGGCACTTAGTAACAACACACACACAAATAAGAACTGCAATAAATGGCACAAATTCCTGACCAGGCATTTAAAGGTTAGAACAAGAGTCAGGTCATTAGTTTTCCATAAAAAAAATATATATAAGTTTTTGGTTAACAACAGCTTAATGTGTACTTTCACATTTTCCTATTCCAATATATTGTAATAACTCATAAACAGATAAATATTTTTCTTTGAAAAGTTATTCCAAAGTTTCTGCACACACACACACAAAAAGGTATTTTGGCACTTTCCAGCACAGAGTCCATGTAAACATTTCCTCTTTCTCCAGCACAGCCACCACCAAACTCCTGCAGCAACTCCTTTGGTGAGTCCCTCAGATTCCAGCAGGGAGAAATGGCTCAGGTGTGGTGAAATCAGTACCTGAGGCTGCGAAATTTGGGTTTCCTGAGGCTCAGCATGGGCTGTTTGATGGTGGGTTTGTTGTCCAGGAGCAGAGCTTCTGACTCCGTGGTTGGGAACCTGCTCCTGTAGATCTGGGGATATTCCTTCTGGAACTGCAGCACACACAGGCACCAATGACAACAAAATCCCACCAAAACCTCCAAAATTAATCTTCTGTGAGAATGTCAGAAATACACTTTAATATAAATATCAAAAAGCTGATGAGGCTTTTACAGGTGATATGAACAGAAGCATTTATGGAGTGAGATCAGCATTTATTTATAGAAAAACTGGCACCAATGACAAGAAAAATCCCACCAAAAACTCCAAAATTAATCTTCCATGAAAATCTCACAAATACATTTCAAGTCTTCTAATGGAAATAAATATCAAAAAGCTGATGAGGCTTGTACAGATGATATGAACAGAATGATATGGAGTGAATCATTTATTTATGGTGAACTGGTACCAATGACAAGAAAATCCCAGATTCCATTAAAACTCCAGCTGTGCCAGAGCACACTCCATGCCTGTTGTGCCTGCAGAGCTGCCTTCCAGGAATTCCTTGGATAAATGTGTTTTATCCAACAGGAAGCCAAGATTCAGCCTGTTTTGGAAGGGTTCTCCCAGGAAAGCTTACCACTGATTCCATGAAAATGAAAATACCTGTGATTTGGACATTTTGCCTGTTTCCCCATGCAAGACCTCAGGAAGGGATGAAAAAACCTGTAAATTCATCTGAATATGTGCCAAACCTTTCCTCTGAGGGATTCAAACCTTTGTAACTTTGGTGTTGACACAATTGGGACCTTACCCTCTACAAAGTGCCATGAATTTGGCTTTTCCCAAGAATTCCCAACATTTCCCATGCAGCAGGTCCAGGGCAGTGCCCATCCCTGTCTGGCACTGCTGAGGCACCTCCAGTCCTGGGATCATTTTTGGGTTTCATTTCCTTCCCTTTCCCCTGCTGCTGTGAATCATTTCTTACCCCTCACTTCCTCCAAGCTTTAATCAACCATTCTTCTTTACATACACCAGTTTTGATGGTCTTGAAGCAAACCAGACTCACTTTTAGAGGCCCAGAAAGTTTCCAAAACACACGTGGAAAGTCAGAGCTGCAGGAGGGGCACCAAAGCCAAGTGTGGCTGCCCTGAAAAGCTGCTTGTTCCAACGGGAGTCACAAGACTTGCTTAGGAGATTCCAGGACAAGTACAAAACTATTCCATTGGGCAGAGAGACTTGCCAAAGGAAAGAAAAACCCTCCAGGATTAAATCCTGCCAGAAGTGCTGTGTTTTAGCCTTACTATTAGGCAAGCTGTTGGTAGGCCAGGGAAGTGCAAGATAATCTTGAGTGCTGTAAATGTTACAAAACACAAAGCCAAGGCCACCAAAGAAAACGTTTCAGGATTTTCAACACAGAGAGTTTGGTCTCTTCAAGCCAAAAAATATTGCTTTTAACACCTACTGAATTTAAGCCCACCTATGGCATGTTAATGGTGACTTGGATGGGCAGAGCAGCACAGGGATCCAGGCTGCAATTCCATCAAGAATCACTGAATGGAGAGCAGGAGCTCCAGCAGAATAATTTAATGTTGATTTTACACCACAGTTTGAACATCACTGCTGCCAGTCAAAGGCTGGATTATTATGGAGTGGTTTGGGATGGAAAGGAGCTTAAATCCCATCTCATTTCACCCCTGCCATGGCAGGCAGGGATACCTTCCACCATCCCCAGTGTCCTGCCTGGCCTTGGGCACTGCCAGGGATCCAAGGGCAGCCACAGCAAATCTGGGAATTCTACGCCAGGGCTTCCCCACCCTCACAACCAGGAATTCCTGCCCAATCTCCCATCCAGCCCTGCCCTCTGGCACTGGGATCCATTCCCTGTGTCCTGTCCCTCCACCCCTTGTCCCCAGTCCCTCTGCAACTCTCCTGGAGCCCCTTCAGGCCCTGCCAGGGGCTCGGAGCTCTCCCTGTAGCTGCTCCTCTCCAGGTGAGCACCCCCAGCTCTCCCAGCCTAGATCCAAAAGATGCAGCATTAAAAACCATCTTTAAAATCCCAAGCAGAGCACATGAAGCACTCCAAAGCTCTTGAGCACAAACATTGCTCAGCACATTCTGCTCCTCTCCTGCCCTGGGCTCTGGTGCCTGAGCCTTCCCTCACAAAGGCACTGCAGAAGCAGATGAAATAAACTCACCTGTTTTAACTTTTTCTTTTTGTCCTTCACAGAGAGGTTTTTATCCTTGATGATGTTCTCTAGGAGCTCTGCCACTGCAGCCTGTGAGGTGGAGACCTTTTGTTCTTCAAACTCCTGAGGAGTGATTTGTTTGCAGTAGGAATACGTTGGCAAGATGGCACAAATGTCTTCTTTTTCCTCTTTGCACTGAAAGAAAAAGGGCTTTGCATGCACCCAACTAGTCCTGGACTATCTGAGTAAGTACCTAATAAACACCCACACCCACTCACAAGCTGCAAAACACTGTAATTAATATCTATACATTCAAATTGCCCTGGGTTTATTTGCGTTTTCCCAAGTTCAGAAGTAGCGATTAACAAATGAATTTGAACTGCTCTCATGGCACCAACCTGAGCCATCTTCATGTACTCCAGGTGATCCCACACTGCAAGCTGCAGGTAAGTTGGGACTTGGAATATTTCCTGCTGATGATCCATCAGGAAGGAAACCAAACGTGTGGAAAGCAGCTCATCCAGGTCTTCCTCCTCTGCACAGCGCAGGACACAGCGGGAAAAGGTCTGGATCAGCTGGAAAAGTTCAGCACAGCTTCAGTGGATAAAGCTGTGGGATTGATTTCCCTCCACTCTACAGTGGCACAAATCCTCCCATATCAACTTCCAAGTATGGTCACACAAGGAGGAAAAGTTGTTGATCCCTCATCTGAATTAAAGTAATTTCTTCGGAATTGAACAGCACTTTCAATTAAAAATACATATTCTAAAAAGGTACTAGCAGAAAAAGGCTTAACCTATAGAAAAATGAACATCTTCAGAGAACTGGAGAATAGAATCCTGGAATGGTTTGGGTTGGGGCAGGGACACCTTCCACTGTCCCAGTGGCTCCAAGCCCTGTCCAGCCTGGCCTTGGACACTGCCAGGAATACAGAGGCAGCCACAGCTTCTTCCTATTTCTAATCTAAACATAATCTTTAATTGGTCATCTTGAGCCAAGTGAGGTGATTAAAACCTGCAAAGCCAACCCAACCCCGACCAGCTTTAAACTGGAATGAGATGGGCTTTAAGGTCCCTCCCAACCCAAACCAGCCTGGGATTCTAAACGGCAGCTGGGTGAAGAAATCAGACTGAGGAATCATCTGCATTCTTTGAAGAAGAGCTTTTCCTTCCCTTACCAAGGTCCTGGTGCCCATGGCATCGTGCAGCCGTGGCATGTCAACGTTGCCACTGACCCTGGCCATCATCCTCAGCAGCAGCTGCAGCTTCCTGCGCTGCGGGGGTGGCAGCAGCAAACAGCAGATCTGCAGAGCTTCCACTGCAATTCTCTCCAGGTGAGGCTGCAGGAGATCTACAAGTTAACCACAGGGACAGTTGGTATTAAGGTTTGAACCAGCCTGCAGCTTATTTTTACCTCAGTAGCACAGATTTCTTATTTTTCAATGTGATTTTTTTATGTTTCAGAGAAACCAGCTGTAACACTGAAGACAATTTATTGACCTTTGTGTGGTCATCCTCAACTTCCTTCATTATGGTGCAATTAGGACCACAATACAATTAAGGAATGGCACTAATTATTCCCAGAAAATAACGATTTACAGAAGAGGACATCTCCAACAGGCAGGTGTGTGCAGATTCCCTGCCCCTGTCACTTACCTGAGCAGAAAGGCAAATCACTGACACATCAAGCTCATACTCCAAAGATACTACACACTACTGTTTGTTAGCAGAGCTACAGCAGTTTAAACAATTTAGCCAGCAGATTTTCTTTAAAAACCCCACCAATCCACGCTCTGTCCTTATCCACAAACCTAGCAAGAGTGGCAGAGGTGAGGGAAGCAGGGGTTAGTGAGGCCACACAAGCAGGCAGTACAACATGCTGCAGAGAGCCCTTACTTGTGCCAGCCAACACACAAGGGGAGAAGGGGACAGAGCCTCCTGACAGCTCTGTGCTGCTCCTGCAGAGTCTCTTTTGGATGCTGATGGCCACGGAGGGGCTGGCTTTTCCTTGTCCCCAGGGCTGTGGGCGCACTGTGATCTCAGCCCTGGGTGTGTGGATGGCACTGCAGCTCCTGGAGCTGCTCCTGCCCAGCAGGCTCAGGGAGCAGCGTGTCCCCTTGGATCCGTGGCTGCCACCCCACAGCTGCTCCCTGCAGGGAGAAGGGGCAGGGACCCTCCTGAGGCCTTGGCTCTGGCTTTGACCTGAGTTATCCCAGCCCAGCTCCAGCCCTGAGTTCACTCTGTGCTCCTCCAGCAGTTCTCTGCTTCTCACAGCGCCTCCCCTGAGGGGGGCATATCCTCCTTTATCACACACACTTTGAGCAGCAGCTCCAATTCTTTCCAAGGAGTAACACCTTGTCCTAAATGCTCCAGGTGGCTCTCGGTCATTTCTGAATCCTGCAAGATTCTGGCAGCTCCCTCCCATCGGGTTCCCAGCACTGCCTTGCTGACGGGGCAGTTTGTGCTGCTGCCATTTCTTTCCATGTTGGTTTTGGGCTCTCAGCTCTTCTGAGGAAAACCTCCTGGAAGCTTCTCCTTTCTCCTTGTCAGACTCTTTGAGGAGCAGGCTTAGGAGAAGACACTCAGTGGACTTGAAAGAGTTCAAGTGAGGAGTTTTTGAAGGCTGAGGGTCACATTTCTCCTCTTGGACAGAACGTTTTCCACTGCCCAGATCAGGAATTTGGATGTAGCCACAAATAACTATCAGGAAATGAAAGAGATGTTAAAGATGCAAGTGGTATGAAAATGACCCAGTTCAGAGAGCTGCTAACTGGGCAGACAGAAAACAAAGCTAAGATATTAATTAAGATATTAATTAAGATATTAATTAAGATATTAATTAAGAAGACTTTAGCTCAGTCCCAAAGCAATTTAACAAGGTCATTGCAACCAACATGCAAGAACAAAGACAAAGGTAACACTGCAATAGTGAGGAGCAGGCAGAACAAGCACAACTTTTAAGGTTTTTGTTATTGAATATGTGGAATGTGAGCTGAAACAGCAATTTAAAGAGAAATAATAAGGCAGAACTACATTTTAATTAACACTAATACAGAATGGAGCAGTGATGATCCTCCTCAGGTTGGAGCTCCCACACAGATCAGGGGCCAAGCTCTGCTGTGAATCACACATTTGTCCCCCAGCCAATCTGAACTCAGAGCTCCCCTCACTGTTTCTACATTCATACCTACCTAAGATATTAACAAAGAGCTCATAGTATTCAAAAGTAAGCAATGGCTCAGGAAGACTGAGAAAATAATCAGCAACTGTTTTGAACACATCCCTCTCAAAGCCATTGTAGGTGGCTTGGCTCATGTCATTGTTCCTGGGCCCTGAAAAGAGGGGAAGAAAGGAAATTCACACCAAAAATCCACAATCCCATTAATAAAAGAAATTTTTGAAGATCAGCCTAAATTTATTCTTGTTTCACAAGCAAAGAATCCTCTCAGCAATCCACCAATATTGTGTTTGGCATGATTTGTAAGCAAAACCAGCCTGAGAGATTCCAGGCAGCCACTGAAGAGCTGTGCTCAGTTCTGTTCCACACCAAGAAAATAAATAAAGAAAAATTAATCTATGGTCTTTATAGGTTCCTCAGCAAAATAATAACCAACCCTTGGTATGTCCCTTCATTTCCAAAGCACAGTGATCCCACTTCTCCCACAGGGAGTTCAAGCTCCTTGAGCAAAAGGAAGCTCAGCACATGGAAAAAAAAGCTCATTATCTCTGGTTTCATTTGAGAGGCACTCATCTAATTAATTGATAGTTGATTGTTTGAAAACCAAAGAAAACTGATCTCCCCAGAAGTGTAGGAAATGTTTTGGTCTAACTAAAAGGCAGGGACTGGAAAAGCAAGGTCCCTTTCACTCCTGAAGAAGTGCATTAGAGGAAACCACCCACAGGTTTTTCCCAGTTTCTGAACTGAAACATCACAGCTGATTTCACACACACAAATATTTCCCTTTTAATTCTCAAAAGAGGTTTCTGGAACTTAAAAGCTTTTCAGTGACTTACAGTAGGCCAAGCACTTCATGGCTGACAGCACCCAGTGAGGGAGGTCTTCTGAAATCCAAACAGATCAATGCATTATTTAAACGTGCGCTCAAATAATTAATAATGCCTCATACACATTAAATAACATTTAAAGTACAAAAGATTAATTTTAAAATCGATTTTAAACATTGCTACACCTGTCATTTTGATAGGATAAAAGAGAATAACTTCAAGCTGAAGGTGAGTGGGGTTAGATGGGATCTTGGGAAGGAATTTTTGGCTGGGATGGAATTCCCAGAGAAGCTGTGGCAGTGCCCAAAGCCAGGTTGGAGCAACCTGGAACAGGGGAAGGTCCCTGCCCATGGCAGGGGTGGAATGGGATGGAAAGTCCCTGAGCTGTGCTGTGCTTTGGGGGAAAAATGCGTAAACCACAGACTGTGAAACAGATTAATTGTTATTTATAAATAAAGAATCTTTAAGCAAATCCAGGGAAATCAATGTCACCTGCTTTGTCCTGCAGGATCACCACCCCGTGTTTGCTGGTGTTGTTCATGTTGTACATGACAAACTCAGGGATGATCTGGGCTGGCTGCAGAACTTCCTCCAATGAGGGCAGTCCCAGAATGGTTTGCAGACTGGGGGAGGAAAAGGGAAAAAATTTGCAAAGGGTGAAGGAAAACAAGTTCTTTCCAGATCTATTCAAAACCTCTGGATGAGCTGACGTGCTGTTTGGTAACTTCTCCTTTTCAGGAGGACAATCTGAGGACACTTCTCCCTGGGACAAACAGCAACAAGCACCAAGGAACAGCACCTGTGGTGTTTAAAATCTATTTATCAGCACACCATCAGAAATTCCTTAAATGCAACAACCCAATATGTTAATAAAGAGATTAGGAAACCTCTGTACGCAACAGAAAAAATAGTTTTAAAAAGAAAAGTAAAAAGTAAGTATTTTAAAGTAAAAAAAAATACTTAAAACATAGTTTTAAAAATTAAATTGCAAAAGCTTGCTTGGGCTATTTCAGACTAAAGTGCTGTGTGTAATTCATCACTTACTGGATCTGGATGATATTTCTCCATGTTTCTTGCACATATTCCTGGCTTATTTCCCTCCTTTGCAGTGTGTCTTCCTTTTTTTCTTCTGTTACATCAGCTTTTGGTCTTGGTAAGTTTTCCTGAAAACGAGTGGTTTATACTGTAAGATAAATGAGCCTCTTGAAGCAATTAAAAATTAGAGAAAATTGGAATTAGAAGAAGAGGGCATTCTGTGGAACATTAAATTCCACATGAGCCAGGGAGTAACCTGCAGCCTCAGCACTGAAATGGAAGCACACAACTAAAAAGAAATGGGAAAAAAATCCTCCTGATCAATCCCAAAATCAGCAATTTAAAAAGGAAAGCCACCTCAAATCCAGATGTATTAATATGTGAATTATCCTCCTTTAGGACTGGAACCTAAATTCAGAATTTATGCAAAAATCTCAACTGAATCAAGAGCCACACCTACAACCCATCTTCTCCAAAAAGATGACCAATTAAATGATTTGTGCCTTTTATTTGTCCCCTAAAGAGAAATTAAATTTCAACAAGGTCATATTGTGCAGATCATTTCTAGGACTTCACCTTCCAGCCCTCCCAATATTTTAAAATCCCTTAGCAGGGATAATTCTGCACTGAGACAAAACAAAATAAAAACCCCCCTCACATGAATTTATTTCCTAATATTTCTCAAATCCTGAAGTCCAAACTATTTTTGATTAAGGCAAGATGCCACAACAGAGCAGTGCCACTAAATTTTTAAAGAATAAAGACAATGCCAGAACTGCAATGGTGGAAGGAACAGAAGTTATTACCACAGACTGCAGGAAGTCCTGTTTTTTCAAAGCCCTCTTGGATGAACTGGGCAGTTTAAAAAGCTTCCCTTTGTCTCCAGAGAAGTTTTCCAAGGTCTCCCTTGGTGGGCTTGGTAGAGGTTTGACTGGAGATGTTGGAGGAAATCTGTAACGAACGGGGGAGATGTTAAAGACGTTCAGAATTGATCTTTAATCAAATAAATTACTTGACAAAAAAAACCCCTTCTGAGTCCATACCAGCGTGATTCTGTCAGATTCACTAAAAAAAGGGAAAACACTGATTTTATTTGGGTTTTTTAAAAATGTATCACACGATGAATTAGCTTTGGGCTGTTTTTCTTGATGCCAAAGCCAAGCTGAAGGTGTTGGCACGGCCTGAGCCCAGAACGTGAGAAGTGAGGGCCATTAATACGTTTAATTTCAGAGCTGTTTGGCTCTGCTTCCCACTCAGACTTGGTGCAAAAGGCCCAAGAGAAGCAAACCCAGCAGGCAGCTCCTACAACACCCTCTGGCTTCCCTCCAAAGCACTGCAGTGCAGTTTGTATCCCAGCAAAAACCTCGGACAGACAAAACCATGGACACACACACAGGAGCAAAGAAAAACACTCAGAGGAGCAAAACGGCCCTAACAATTAACTTTTTGCCCAACACGCTCAACCCAAAGCAAGCTCTCTGGGAGAAGAGAAAGAACTGGGATCACTGAGCATTTTTAATAAAAATGTTTAACCTGAGCGGGAGGAGCGTGGAATAATTTTAACCTCAATACCTGTACAGAGCACCGTTGTCTTCCAGATTCTCCGTCCCCCACCTGCCCTTGATGTCCTCGATGACGTGGTTCTTGAGGAATTTCCGCAGGAGCTGCACGGTTTGCTGCCGGCTGACGTCGGGCCCGAAGCTGCTGTGGCCGCGGAGCACCTGGTGCAGCCAGTCCGCGGCCTCGGCGGCCGTGAAGCAGCTGCCGTGCGAGCGCAGCCGCTGCCGGTGCCGCCGCACGGGCATCCCGGCCCGGAAACACCGGGTCACCTCGTTCCACTGCGGGCACAGCGAGCGGCCACCGCCCGTTGGAGCCGCGGCCCTGAGCGCGCACATGTCGCGACAGCAGGGCAGCGATATACTGCGACAGAGCGCAGCGCGTGGGAGGTCTCTAGGCAGCCCCATGTCGCGAGGGTAAGGGGATCCCAGGGCACCCACGGGATGTCCCTGAGAGGCCGATGTCGCGACATCATCCCACGGCTCCCCCCATGTGGCGATAGCGGGCAGGGCATCACCGGGCACCCGCAGACCGAGAGAGCGGACACGGGGCTGGAGGGCTGCAGGTACCCACGTGTCGCGACAGCGAGCAGGGGGTGTCCCCGAGCATCATCACGACAGCAGGCAGGAGGGTCTCAGGGCACCCAGATGTGCACGGCGCATCCCTAAGCGCCGCCTCAGTCGCGACAGCGGCCCCGAGGGGCACAGCCACCTCCCGCCCCGCAGCGCTCGCACGGGTGCCACGGGCGCCCCGCTCCCTCCGCGACAGCCGTACCCCCGGGTCCCGCGCGGCCCCCCCGTCCCGGTGCGGCAGCAGCCCCGCTCGGTGCTCACCAGCCTGGTGGCTCGGTACGGCCCCGGTCCCGGTCCCGGTCCCGGCCCGGCCATGGCGGCCCCTCCGCCGGGGAGCACAGCGCCCCCTGCCGGCCCGGCCGCGCGCCTAACGGCCGCCGCCGCCGCCCCACCGTTCGAATCCGCCGGCGGCCGCTGATTGGCCGAGACGGCGCACGCGGCGCGTGACGTCAGGCGGTGGGCCGGGCTGAGGGGGCGCTGAGGGCCGCGGGTTCGGATCCCGCTCTGACCGCCTTCAAGGCCGTAATTACCCAACAGTGATTAACAGCAATTACAGAAATTCGGGAATCTCAGTTCGGGACTTAACAGTCATTAACGTGATGGGACAGCTGGCCCCGCCTCATGTCAGAGCTGCTCCTGAAGTGTAGGGGGTGGGATGGGTGGGCTTTAAGGTCCCTCCCAACCCAAAGCAGTCTGGGATGCTGTGGAGTGAGGAGGTTTGGGTGGGACACCTTCACTTCGGTTTTGTCAGCATTTAACCCCTCTCTGCAGTGAAGGTTATTCTGGGTGTGGCCAATACAGAATTGTCCTCAGCTCCAGCTCTCCTGCCTTCCCACAGGAAATTCCAACAGCTCCAGGGTCACTCCAGCCCCTGATTTTGAACACAAGGAGCACGTGCACATGGGAATATAAGCAAGGAAAGGGAAAGTATATTTTAATTAAAATTATTCCAGTTATTTCCACAGCACATGATTTTTTCAAGTGACAAAAATTCCTCTTTAGAAAGTTATAATTTACCACGTGTTGGGTTTCACTTAATTAAAAAAACAAAAAACAAAACAAAACAAAAAACCAAAAAAGAAACCAAAAAAAAATCAAGAGAAGAAAAAGCTCTTAAGCAAATCTCCAACCTAATTAAAATAAAGACTGAGCTCAGTCGAGATTTTGAGCTGAGCTGAGAGGTGAGAAGAGAAAGAAAGAAAGACCTGAGAGCAGTAACAGGACCCAGCCCTTGTGCCCAAACCCTGCAGCACCAGCAGCAGCACAAACCCTGAGCTGTGCTGGGAGAACTGGGATCCCATTCCCGGGGTGCCCAGGGCTGCTCCCACACAGCTCCTGGCTCCAGGGAGAGCCCAGGCTGTGCCCAGCACACCCTGCACAGCCAGGGACACTCCCAGGAGCCCAGGCTGCAATTCCCAAAGGCAGAGCAAGAGTGGGTTGGTTCTCCATGTCCTCGTCCACAGCCACGTCCAGTTCCAAGTTCCTTTTTGACCCTCGAGGTTTATGCAAACTGCAGGGAGGAAAGGCAGGGATCATTGTGCTCTGCCCCTCCATCAGACACACATTTTTGGGGGAACACCCCACTCACCGCAGCCTCCAGGGCCTGGTCCAGGTCTGCCAGCAAATCCTCCTCATCCTCCAGCCCCACCGAGAGGCGGATCAAGGTGTCACTGATTCCCAGAGTTTTCCTTTCCTCCTCAGGCACTGAGGCGTGGGTCATGATGGCCCTGCAGGGATAAAAAGGAGCCTTTTTCCTAAGAATTTGGGACTTTTCTGAGTAAAAGCAGCCCGGGGGGTTCCCTGCCAGCACCCCTGAAATGGCAGCAGGAGCTGACACCTCTGTGCCACTCCTGTGACCCCACAGATACAAAGAGCTCCTGGCAGCAGTTCCTGGAAATGATGGGAATGCTGACAAGTCAGGGAATTGCATCTCCAGGTTTTATTTCCTAGACACAAATGATTAATAAGAAGTGGATACTTAAAAATCTGGACCTGGAACAGGAGAGAATCCTATTCCTCTTCCTTCCAGAGCTTTTTTTTTATTGCAGTATCAAATCCCTGGTTTAATTTCTGGTTTCTCAGATCCCTTCTCAAACTGTCCCACATGACTCTGGAGGGTTTATTCTCTCCAGCTACAGAGCAGATAGGCAAGAAGGGATTTCCCCTGTGCTCAGTCGCTGGCACCAGCTCCTTTCAGCTGCTGGAGGGGTTCAGGGTGTTAATCTGAAATCATTTGTGTTAATCTGAAATCAATAAGTGAAATGATTGAGCATTTAAATACAGTCATTAATTTCCACGTACATTTTCTAAAAGGAAATTGGCTTTGAGTAGAAGAATGCAATTCCATGAAAATCCTGTTTTGAGCAGTTTAAAGCCCCCAGGAGGTCCTGCCAGGGAGGCACCTGGGTGCACACAGTGCCCCTGGTGTGAGCAGGGAGCAGGGCATTCCTCAATCCAAGCTGCTCCTTATCCCAACTCTCAGCAGCTTCTGGGATTGTCTTCATGGACACGGACTGTGCCTCAGCCCTCCAGGCAAACTCCCTCCATCTCTGGCCTCTCACAGAATTCCCTCCCTCTGGAATCTCCCCTGGCCTCCTGCTACACAACAGTCCCTGAGTTTTGCTCAAGGCAAACCAGCTTTGGGGGCTGGAAAACTGTGGGGATTTGGTGGTGCTCTGCAGCTCTTTGAGGCTCTGAAGGTGGAAGGATGAACTTACGGGTGCTCTGCCAGGCTCTCGAAGCCACCCAGACTCTCAGCCAGGGCAAACACCTGTGGGAGAGAGGGAAAGGAGTTTTCATCAGGAGTGGGAGGTTAGGGATACATGGAAAGAGAGCTCAGAGAATCAGGGAATATCCTGAGCTGGAATTGCCCACAGGGATCGTTGATCCAGCCCCTGGCCCTGCACAGACACCCCAACAATCCCCCCCTGAGCACCCCTGGCAGTGCTGTCCAAACCCTCCTGGAGCTCTGGCAGCCTCGGGGCTGGGACCTCTTCAAGGGCATTCAGGAAAAGGAAACTTTAGAGACTTTTGTTCCCCAAGCTTTTCTTGGTCCTTGGTTGGACCCAAGCAACCATTCCCAGAGCCAGGGGCTCCCTCTCTGCCCACGAGTCAGGGCCTTCCTCAGTGGCTTTCCCTGCTAAGGACACTTTGCCATAGCCAGCAGGGCTCAGCCCCAGCTCCTCAGCCCTGCAGAAAGCCCTTTAGCAGCAGTTCTGGGCTGAGCTGGACACACCTCACCCTGGGAGCAAACAAACACTTCCAAGGGGCTGAGGAGTCCCTTTGTTCCCTCTCGTTAACCTCATGGACAAATTACCCAATTTAGAATGGGGCACACCCAAAGGACTTGGCAAGAGAAGCCACTTCCACCCTCCCCTCAGCAGGGCAGGTTCAGCTCCCTCTGAGAATCATTTTATTGCCCTTTACCTTCAGGTTCTTGAGGAAGGCAGAGGCATTTTTGATGTTCCCTTTGATGTAGAAGGTGATCATCCCAGGACAGCCTGTGCTCTGCTTCTTTGTCAACTCATACTGGGGGTGAGAGGGCAGCCCTGGAATGGGGAGAGTTGGGGGAATTCCCAGTGAATTCCAGTGCAGAGCTGGGGCAGCTCAGCCTCACCTGAGTGACCCAGTCCCGGGGCACCACAGCTCCCAAATCCCTCCCTGGGGTGTTCCCAAATCCCGGCCCACCCACCTGGGTAAATGACCTTCTCCACCCGGCGATGGGATTCCAGGAACTTGGCCACAGCCAGGCCGTTCTGGAAGTGCAGCTTCATCCGGACATGCAGAGTCTTCAGGCCCCGGTTGCAGAGGAAGCAGTCGAAGGGGGAAGGAACAGCTCCCAGGGCTGTGGGAACAGAATTCCACAGATTTCCACAGACATTTTCACAGATTTCCACAACAATGTTGGTGGTTTGCATTCAGCAAAGCCAAACACGTTCCTCATCTCCAGCATCTCTGAGGTCAGAACAAGTGGGAGGACACCCCAGGCAATCTCTGCTCCTCATCTCCCACACTGGGGAGTCAATTAATGAGGCCAATTAACAGGCTCAGGCCTCAAGGATTACATTTATTGGGCACAGTGCACCTTCACTGCTGTAGGCAGAGGACACAACCCCGCACAGGAATTTATTCCTGATAATGAAGAGGCTGGAAAGTTGTTGGAATCATCAGAGACAGGAAAATTCTGCACTGGGCACGTCCTGATGGGAGAGTGAGTTTCCAGTTGCAGGTGGGCACCTCAGTGGTTTCAGGATGTGCCCCAGCACTGTCCTGAAGTGCCTTGGGGAGTGGAGACCAATGTCTCTCATTTTATTGGAGGTTTTATTGGAGGTTTTATTGGAGTTTTTATTGGAGATTTTATTGGAGATTTTGTAATTGGACTTTTCTCAGTTGTGCCCATTCAAGTCACATTCCCAGGCAGATTTCCCACTGGTGTGCATGCCCACCCTCCCCAGCAGAAGCTGTGGATGTGAGCAGGATTCCTGTCAGGAATTCCCAGTTTGGACTTACAGTTCTGCAGGAATTTGAGCCTCTCATAAAGATCTTCCCTGTTAACAGAGACCAGGCCCATGAGAACATCACTGTGCCCTACAAGTGACAGGGGACAAGAATGGGATCAGCCACTCCAGCTGCTCCAGGGTCCTGCACAAACCCCCAGGTGTTAGTAAAATCCCTGGGACACCTCCCACCATCCCAGGCTGCTCCAAGCCCCAGTGTCCAAGCTGGCCCTGGGCACTGCCAGGGATCCAGGGGCCTCCCCACCCTCCCAGCCAGGAATTCCCTCCCCACCTCCCACCCAACCCTGCCCTAAGGATGTGCTCAACTCTCACACTCACCATTGATGTATTTGGTTGCAGAAGTCATACAAATATCAGCCCCCAGGGACAAAGGACGCTGGAACAAAAGGAAAATAACATCAGAAATCAAGTTTGGGTTCATTCCCAGCCATCCAAAGGGCTGTGAGCTTACACAGGAA
The DNA here is from genome assembly GCF_009819655.1 of Sylvia atricapilla. Lineage (NCBI taxonomy): Eukaryota > Metazoa > Chordata > Aves > Passeriformes > Sylviidae > Sylvia > Sylvia atricapilla. The sequence goes on along the minus strand of NC_089148.1, from coordinate 24,787,354 downwards.
AAAAGAGTGGAGGGACAAACACAAAACCCTGAGGATGACAACAGAACAAGTGCTAAAAGCAGCAGCACAGGGAGGCACTCTGGATTCAGGGTAAGCACAAGAAGATGGGATTTAAAAGCACTGCTCCAACTCCCACAGGCTCCAGGGAGAGGAGATTGAGCACATCCAACACACGGTGCACAGCTGGGGAAAAACAGTTCTAGAGCTCAGCTGGGGCAGGGACAAACCATGGCATCTACCCTAAAAAGTGCATTTCCTCGGGAAGTGAAGGACTCAAACTGCCAAGCAAAAGAAATGCTTTGTTTGTCAGGTGTTGGAGATTCTGCCCTGGAGGAGCTGAGAACAGTGCCAGATTTTTAATCAACCACTAATTAAGAGACTTTGCACATGCTATCAACACGAGGTGATGAGCAGTGCCAGATTTTTAATCACTCACTAATTAAGGGACTTTGCACATGATACCAACACATTATAAAGAGTGAGGGGCACCACTGTTAAAACTTAACAAAGCAGACAGATGCAAAGACTGCTGCTGCCACATTAAACAGACTCTCACCCAGGAATGTGGAGATGCCCAGCCAGAACTATCATGGAAAAGGCCTTTTACACTCAATATTGATGGACAGATCACTGTGAAATTCTCCTTTTCTTAGCTCAGTGTGGTACCTCATCTAGTGCTCCCACCAATTAATCATTAGCACTGGCTTTCTTTCCACACCTGGCTGCTCCAAACACATTAACCACCACCCCGTGTTCTTCCACAGGCCCTTTCTGGAGGAAATTGGGAATTCTGCAGTGAATAACACACTGCAGGTCAAATCCCCAAGGCTCTGCTATGTCCCAGGCCAACTGCAGAGCTAAGCATTAACACTTTCTGCAGAGTTAATTTAGCAAGATCACAGTACCCTGAACAAAACCAGGTACTTTGCACTCCACAAAAAGGGCGACTTTACACCTACAACACCAGGGCTTAGCTTGGTCTCCTGAGAAACAGATCTGATATAATCCCTTTTCCAATCCCTTTCCCAATCCACCTGCTTTGGGGCAGGTGACACACCTGGAAGTAGGAAGACATGAAGGTGTTGTCCACTGCCAGCAGCACCCCTGGGTGCCTGTGCACCACGTCCGCGCAGGCTTGGATGTCGATCACCTTCAGCGTGGGGTTCGTGGGGGTCTCCAGCCAAACCAGCTGCACAAACCCAAAAAACCTCCAGGTCAGAGAGTTCCCAGTGCTGGGCTGAGCCCCAGAGCTCGGGGTGTGCAGTGGGGGCAGCTCCCCGTGGGGTTTGTGCAGTGGGCACGGGCAGCGGCCCCGCCACAGCGACCAGCGGCTTCAGCCGCTTCCTCCAAGCTCAGGGAGGTTTCCCTTCAGCTGGGCTTGTGCCACCCCAGAGCATCCCAGCTGGAGAAGGGCCCACACAGCCAGGACAGAGCCTTTTCCCAAAGCCTTTCAGCTGAGCTCCCTTCCCCTGGAGCAGGGATCACCCACCCAGTGCACATGGAGCAGCTCCGGCCCCTCTGCTCCTTCTCACCTTTTCCCTTTTCCCTCTCTCTCCAGGGGTTTTGGCCCTTCTCAGGATGTTCTCCACGAGGCAGCACACTGGGATATGCTGGATCCAGCTGTGCCCCAAGCTTCCCCCACCTCAGCTTGACACACTTCCAAACTCAACAGTAGCAAGGATAAAACAATTGAACATCCCTTCAAAATCCATTTCCCCTACCTTGGTCTCTGGTGTAATTGCAGCTTCCAGGCATTTTGGTTTTGTGCAGTCAACAAAAATGACTTTCAAATTATTTTCACAGGCTACTTTCTGGAAATATCTGTTTGTGCCTTAAAAAACCCAAAAATCACAAAATTACACAACCTCCTTAACTTTCATCCCCTGCTCTCCAGCCTCTTGCATCGTGCAGGCACAGACAGGAGGGCACAGCTTCATGCTGCACACCACAAATGGCACATTTCTATTTTCTTTTTTTACACAGAGTTTCAAGACTGTTGCAGTTTTAATGATCACGAAATAGTAATAATGTGAATATGGGATCAGAGTGATGGATGAAGTACTTGAGATCAATGTGGGGTTTATGATCAGTTTAGGAAATGAATCAGAGAAGAAGAATCAAGGGGAAGACTCCAGCTACTGTTTCCCATCATTCCATTAAAAATGATTCCTTCCTGTCTTCCCCTTTCCCTGGAAGATCAGAGAATCCAGCAGCACCAGTTGATCAATGGATGTGCAGCACTCACTGCCAGGAAACACTGCCTGGATTTAAAATTACTGATCCCCAGGGACTCAGTTTTCCACCTGAGCACGGATGGAACATGGATTCTGTGAGCTGAAGGCAACATCTGAGTGATGTTTGGGTGGTTCTTTTGAGAGAAACCCTTTCTTTGTCACAAACCAAAGCAGAGGAGAAGCAATGAAATTCACCCCTGCAGAGCCCAGCCCAGGCTGAGGCTTTAATGGAATGGGCTCTGCCTGACAGAACCCCCCTGAGCCCCCCTGAACGAGGAACTGAGCCCCTGCCCTGCCTTAATGACTCTGGTTAATTGAGCTGGGGGCAGGGCTGAGAGGGAGAGCAGCAGAGATTCCTGCTGTCCCCAGGGCCCAGCTGCACTCTGGAGAAGGTCACCTGGCAGGGCAGAACTGAGATAGGAAAAGCAAATGTGTTTGTGTTGGATGTGCCCAAGCCCAGGAGCTCACTGGCCAACAGTCACCATTCCCAGGGAGGGCAAAGGGGATTCCTTTCATTTCCCAGCCACTGCTGGGAACAGCCACCAGTGGCTCTGGAACCTGCCCTGGGCAAGAGCCAGGCTGGCTCTGTGTGAGGGCCCTGAGCAGGGACAGCTGAGCAGTGGCACAGGTCACCCAGCCAGGACACTGGTGTCACCCCAGGGACAGCTGAGCAGTGGCACAGGTCACCCAGCAGGACACCCGTGTCACCCCAGGGACAGCTCTGCTGAGCAGTGGCACAGGTCACTCAGCAGGACACCCGTGTCACCCCAGGGACAGCTGAGCAGTGGCACAGGTCACCCAGCAGGACACCAGTGTCACCCCAGGGACAGCAAGGCTGCCCTGGGAACTGCTCTGAGCTCACCCTGCTGAAGGATCTGGCCCAGCTGGGGACACTCTGCCTCTGGGGAGTGATTGGGAGAGGGGAATGATAAAAACAGCCTCAAAGAACAGTGAGGTCCTGTGGGGGAAATTCAGAGTTCCTGAGAGCTACAGACAGGTTTGATCCCCTGCACAATGCAGACTGAAACCACAGGGTGCTGTACCCACCTCCATAGACATCATCCATGCAGACAACTGTGTCCCCTGTCTTCAGCAGGTGACAGATGTTCAAAAGAGCTGCTAAACCAGAGGAATAAGCCAAGCCTGGAAGAGAGAGGACCCAGTGTTTGATGTGACACAACAAGTCAGATTTACCTTGGCCTTCCTCGCTTTGCCTCTGAAGAGAACCTGATGTGTCACTGTCTCACTGGGAACGTGGAGCCAGTGAAAGCAGGAGCTTGATGTGCACAGCACAGACCCAGCACAGACACTGGGACAGACTGGGAAAGGACTGGGAAAGGACTGGGAACAGGGGCTGCCTGTTCCCACTGCCTCCAGTGCTGCTGCACAAAGACGGATCCAGCTCAGCCCAGGATCCATCAGCCACAGTGAGGAAGCAGGAGAGAAACCCAGGGATGGAGCTGGACTTTTCTGGACAGGAAATGTTGGGCTCTTCCCCACCTTGGAGCTGTTCCTGCCCACAGCCAACAGCCAGAGCCGTGGTCACAGAATCCTGGGATGGATCCCAAAGCCCACCCAGTGCCACCCCTGCCATGGGCAGGGACATCTCCCACTGTCCCAGGCTGCTCCAAGCCCTGTCCAACCCATGAGGTGCTCACAGTATTTGGCTCCATCCAGGGCGGCCACAGCCTTTTCCAGGCAATCCCGAGTGGGGTTCCCAGACCGGATGTATTCATAACCCTGGGGTGGGAATAAGAAACAAACATCAGAGAGAGCACTGGGAAGGTCTGGGATAACAGCAGGCTCCTCAAAGAGTCCTGGCTGAGGGCATCCAGCTCCTCCCAGAGCAGCAGGAGGGTGTCCTGGCACAACACCCAGCTGGCCCCCCACCAGAGAAAGGGGCCTGGGGAGCACTGGGGCAAGGAGCCACGTTCTCCTGCTTCTCCCCAGACACCCATCTGTGGGCACTGTGGGGGAAAGAACCTGGGCTGCACAGGCCAACCAACCTCAGGGTGCCAGGCTGGCTCAGGCTGGAGGGGACCATGAGGGTGCCCTGGTCCCACTCCTGCTCAGCAGGGCCAGCACAGGGCACAGGACCTGTGTGTCCAGACAGTTCTGGACATCCCCAGTGAGGGAGACTCCACAAGCTGTTTGGAGGGAATTATTAGGGAAAATGTGTGTCCATCTCCATCACATCCACAGGGTACTGGCCAAATCCTCTCATCAGTTCTTGAGAACCCACATGCTTCTCAGTGCCACAGTTTTTATGCAAATTCTGGAGGAATTTAATGAGGACAATACCACTCATGCATGCACGGATGCAGTTGTTACCAAGTGAACCTGCTGAGCACCCTGGGATTTGCCTGCTTTTAGGATTTCTCTTTAATGTCAACTTCCTCATAGTCAGGAATCCTGCAGATCACTCTGGCAGAGCTCCCGGCAAGAACATGGATCCTGTCATCAGGATGTGGATACAGCAGCGTGACTCCTCCTGAGGGCCTCCTCAGCACAGCTGGGATTCTGTGTGGAATGAGGAATCACAACGCAAATTCCTCCTGCCCGACCAGCACAGCGCGAGTTTGGAGCAGGTGCTGATTTAGGAGTGGCAGCTTTGTGTCACGTCCTGTCAAACCTTTCCAGCACTTTCTACGGGGCATCCACAAAATCCTTAGGAAATATTCCCTCGGTTTGGAAGGAAAAGTGAAGCAGGCTCTTACACAAAGTGTGTGTAGTGGAGCAGGGATTCTGCACGGGCGCTGGGGCGGATGCAGGGCAGGGAAAGCCTCTCAGATTCCCGGCTCCGAGCAGCCCTTGGAGCAGCATCCCTGCGAGCCCGGGGGCACTGGGTGCTCCTTGCTCCCCTTCCCCTGCCTTTCACACGGGAATAATCCCAACCTCATCCCAAGCTCTCCCGATCCCCTGGGAACACAGAAGCCCAGGCTGGGTCAGGCTGGAAGGCAGCCCAGGGGCTCCTGCGGTGCCATCGCTGCTCGGCAGGGCCATCCCGGAGCACAGGGCACGGGATGCGAGCCGGCGGCTCTGGCACGGCCCCGCTGAGGAGACTGCAGCGCCTGGCTGGGCGAGAGCTCCGCTCCCCGCGGTAAGAGATGCTCGCGTTAGCCCAGGAGCTGCCACGTGGGGGAACATCGGCGGCGGCAGCTCCGTGCCCTTCCCAGGCACCTGCCGCCTCCTGTTCCCCGTGCCGGGCCACGCCGGATGCTCGTGGCCCCCCGGGTGTGCCCAAGCCCGGAGAGGGTCCCGGTGTCCCGGTGGCGGCCGCACTCACCGCGTGCTCGCCGGGCGCTCGCTGCTTGAAGGTGGTGGAGAGCGATATGGGCGGCACCACGGCCCCGGAGCGCCACTGCTCGGGCTCCTGGCCGGCGTGGATGGCGCTGGTGGCGAAGTGCTTGAAGGGCGGCAGAAACTCCTGAGGCCCCTTGCCCGCCATGGCCGCGGCTCTGCAGGACCGGCCCTCAGCGCTCCGGGGGCTCGGCGGGGGCGGAGCTTTCGCGCCTCCTCATTGGCTGCGGTGCCGGTAGGGCGGGGCCGCCGCGCCCTCCCATTGGCTGCCGGTGGGGTGGGGCCCGCCCTGCACGGGCAGAGCCCGCCCGCTGGGGGGCGCCCGCGCGCCGTGCGCTGCGGGGCCGCTCCCGGAGCTCCTTCCCGGGATCCAGGGGCGCCTTTCCCTGGGAATAACCGGGAATAACCCGGCAGCACGCTTCTGATCCGGAGGGGAGCAGTGTGCTGACTGCCCGGCAGCGCTGCTTGGATCCCTCAGCACCTGGGAATGACCCCAGGCACGGCACGGGATGGGAGAGACCTGCTGGAGCAGCTCTGAGGGAAGGACCTGGGGGTGCTGGGGCTGTCCCCTGACCAGCGGCGTCCGGTGGGATCCTGCGGTGCCTCGGGGAGAGCACTCGCAGCAGGTCAGGAAGGGATGCTGCCCTGTGCCCAGCCCTGGAGGCACCTCTGGGTGCTGTGTCCAGCTCTGGATCCTCAGCACAGCAGGGACAGGAGCTCCTGGAGCTGAGGAAGGGCCTGGAGCGCCTCCGTGCCCAGGAGAGGCTGAGGGAGCTGGGGCTGCTCAGCCTGGGGAGGAGCCCCAGGGAGAGGGGCTCTCAGCCCTGGGCATCCCTGTCTGTCCCTGTCTGTCCCTGAGTGTCCCCAGGTGTCCCTGGGTGCCCCTGTTTGTCCCCAGGTGTCCCTGGGTGTCCCCAGGTGTCCCTGTCTGTCCCTATCTGTGCAGGAAGGTCAGAGCATGGCTCTGCTCCAGGCCCAGCAATGGCACCAGAGGAATGAGCAGGGATTGATCCCAGCAATTCCCCCTGCACAACTTCTCTCCTGGGCAGTGCCCAGCCCTCAACAGATTGTGCAAAGAGGCTGTGGAGTCTCCTCTCTGGGGAAATTCCAGAACCATTGGGACACAATCCTGTGCTCTGGAATGTCCCTGCTGGAGAAGGGGGGTGTCACCAGAGGAGCCACTGTGGTCCCTTCCAGCCTTACTCATCCTGGGATTCTGTGATTAAAAATTAATTCACTGGGTCTTCCTGTCAAGGTTATCCCACATGGATTGACGTCCGTGGAACAGCATTTTGACACCTGAGGACAAAGGGCACATATGTGCTGAAGGCCACTGATGAATGATTTTTATATTAGATTTTGTAAGTAGACATTTTATTTACAACAAGAATATGGACAAAATCTGAGCAAAGCTGCATCTAAGAAGAGCAAACCTCTGGATGTGTGCAGGGCCATGCCTCAGCCTCAGCACACAAGCAGGAACCTGGGATTTAGGAGGGAGGAATTCCATCCCATGTTGACAAATCTGCTTGCTGTAGGAAAGTTCTGTTGATGGACAGACAAAAAAAACACCCATTCTCAAGAATCTGTATGTGTAAAGTAATCCCACAGTTTGGATTCCCTACAAACATCAGTTTTCCCAGAGCCTTTCCTGTGAGTAATGCCTTGGTGCCATTTATGGGGTGATTAAGGGAGTCCATAATAAGCTGGTAAACACTGACTTCATGCCTCCAGTAATTAAAAATGCACTGTGAAGCTTCCAACATCAGCTAAAACCTGAGCCAATCCCTCCATTCCACAAGACCAGCTGTGCTCCGTGTGTGTTTTCCAGCAGGGGAGAACAGGAGACATCAGAACTGCTGACAGTGCCAGCCTCTCACATTCTGCCTGGAAACGTGTTTGACTTTCCTCAAAAAACAAGGAGAGACAGAAAATTCTCATTGGGAAGACCACTGGAGTAAAGAGCAAAAATAAAATGTTGGGGTTTTTTCTCCCTAGAATTGCTTCAAAATCTGTATTAGGACTGTAAAAAGCTGTGTGGGAAGCAGCTGGAGACAGCAGGTACAGGAATTCCTAAATGTACCTAGAATTCATCTTGTTCACTTGGGATGAGGGAGATGATGTGAACTCGGGAAAGACAAGGTCACCAGGAAGGCAATTCTGTTATTTTAGCAGGTCTGGTCTTCCTGGCAACTTGGGGATTGCTTTCCCTGCGAGAATTTGTAAAAAAAGTCCAATTCACCAGGAATTTGGGATATCATAATTTTCAACAATTACTCATCCCACACTGTATGCAGCAACTTGCAGAACTGGCCCAGGAGCGGGAGGTGCAGTGGGAATTCGGGAAGCTCCGAGCCAAGCAGGTCCTTTCAGAGCACCCACAAGGGCTCTCACCACGACAAGGGGGACGGCTCCGTTTTTACCTTTCCCTGAATGTGTTTTTGAGGGAGACTTGTCCAGGTCCCATCATCTCCCAAAGAACTTTCCGTGGAGGGTGGGAGAGCACGGGAACAGCTGCTTAGGGTTGTGGAACGTCCCTGTTCTGATCCGTCAGGTTGTGGTCATCGGGATCGATCCCAACGGGCACATCCTGAGGAACAGGATCAGGAATCAAGGATCGATCCCTCCCCTCAAGATGTGTTTGCTGGGATCGATCCCCGTTCCCGCCCCTCAGGATGTGCCCGTTGGGATCGATCCCCCGTTCCCGATCCCGATCCCGCCCCTCAGGATGTGTTTGCTGGGATCGATCCCCGTTCCCGATCCCGCCCCTCGGGAGGTGTTTGCTGGGATCGAGCCCGTGCCCGTTCCCGATCCCGATCCCACCCCTCGGGATGCGTTTGCTGGGAAGGATCCCTCATTCCCGTTCCCGATCCCGCCCCTCAGGCCGTGCCCATGGGGGCGGGTCCCGCCCCGCCCCGCCCCTCGCGGTCACTCCGTGGCTCCTCCCGCGCGCTCTCGCGGTGCGGCGCAGTCTCGCGAGAGCGGCGGCCGAAGATGGCGGCGCGGAGCCGAGGCCCGTGAGGCGCGGGCGGAGCTGCGGCCGCTCCGGGGGCTCCGGGCGGGACCGGCCCCGCGGGCTCCGAGCGCTCCCGCCGGCCATGACCGGCGAGAAGCTCCGCTCGCTGCGCAGGGACCACAAGCCCAGCAAGGAGGACGGGGACCTGCTGGCGGCCGGCGAGGACGAGGCGGCCGCGGCGCCCGGTGGCGCCTTCACGGGCGGGAAGGGCGGGCGGGCCGGGGGGCACCGCGGGCCCGGCGCGCACCGGCACCGCCCGCCGGCCCGGGCCGCCCCCGCCGGGCCTGAGCGCGGCCCCTTCCCCGTGCACGAGTGCGTGTTCAAGGGGGACGTGCGGCGGCTCTCGGCGCTCATCCGCACCCAGGGCATCGCCCAGAAGGACAGTCACGGTGAGCCGGACGCACCGGGGGATCCGGGGCTCGGGGCCGCCGAGAGGGGCGGGAGATGCGGGTGCTGAACCGGGAAATAGGGAATTCCCGGTTGGGAGTTTTACGAGGGAGTTTCATGAGGGTGTGTGAATCCCCCATTAGGAAGGACTGTGGGCAAGGCATGGAGGGACAGGACACAGGGAATGGCTTCCACTGCCAGAGGGCAGGGATGGATGGGAGATTGGGCAGGAATTGTTCCCTGAGAGGATGAGGAGGCCCTGGCACAGGGCGCTCAGAGGAGCTGTGGCTTTCCATGGATCCCTGGAAGTGCCCAAGGCCACGCTGGACATTGGTGCTTGGAGCTGCCAGGGTTCCAACACCTGCCCATGGCAGGGGTATCACTGGATGGGCTTTAAGGTCCATTGCAACCCAAACCATTCTCTAATTCCGTGATTTTTGTCATATGAATGAGTGTTGTCAGCACTGTGCTGGCTGAGCTGTCTGTGATCAGGTGTTGCTCTGTGTCCAAGACCCCACTGCATTTCAGAGATTCACTCTATTTTAGGTTGTCTGAGCTGTCACCTGTTTGCTTTGGGGGATGCTGAATGGTTCCTTTGGCTGTTGGCAGAGGAGTTTTTGATATTTCCCCAGGCCACAAAAACAATCCTTTTCCCTCATTTCTTTTTAAATGCTGTGGCTCTGGATTTTCAGAGAGTTGTTCTCAGCTGCTCCTCTGTAAATGCTCTGTCCACAGCATGGCAGTGGCTGAGGTAGAATCTGATCCTTGTGCTGCTCTGAAATTTGTAAATATTGGATGCCTTGCCAGGGCATTTCAAAACATTTTAATTTGAGAAATGTTTTGCACTGTTAATAAATAAATCAGCCTGGGGGATCAGCGTGACCTTCATGGTCAGTTTTAATCTCTGTTTTTAATACTCGTTTCAAGAGTAACTCGATCCATTTCTGCTGGAGAATCCCAAGGTCCTGGTGTGTGGTGTCTGAGCAGTTGTGATAAAGGGGATGCTTGTGTTGTGTTGTGATAAGGAGAACGGCTGTGCTTGATTGTGGTCTGTAAATTGAAAAGGAGCACGAAGGTGAAGGATCTCTGGGGCTGGCACGGTGGCAGCAATGATGGAATTGGGAATTCCACCTCTGTGTGTGGTGGCCTTGGGCGCTGGAAGGCAGCTGAGGGATGCAGAGTAACACAGGGCTCAGCTCCCAGCCAGGATGGGCAGGAGTGTTCCCTACAACTGGCACAGCTCTTTCCTAGGGGCAGAGCTCCAAATCCAGCTACAGATCTGTTTATTCTGCCACCTTCATTCCAGCAAATCCTGCTGGAATGAAAGCAGCAGACTTGGGGAGGATTTTTCCCACTCGCTCCATTCCTGCTGCTGCTTCTCCCTGTTCCTCCTCCAGTTCCCCTTCGAGCAACTCAGCAGCAGCAGCTCCAAATCTTTCCTTGAAAGCATCTCCTGATCCCTCTTTGTGTGTATCACACACATTGATTCCATCCTTTTTGAATCCATATAGAAATCTCCAATTCATATCTCCCTGCTTTCCCAGCCCTGTTTAGAGTTGGGACACTTTGGGGATCTCTGACTCATCATCTTCCTCCGAGTTTTTTACTTGAACTGTTCAAAAAAAAAAAAAAAAAAAACCACCAAAAAACCACCCCACAACAAACCTCTTGGTGGCTTGACATTCCAAAGGCCTGAGTAACATTTCCCTGTTATTGTTTTCTTCCTGTCTGATTCCATCTGTCACTTGTTTACAGACCAGAGCTGGGAGTTATTTGGGGGACACTCCAGCTGATGATTGGCTCAGAAATAAGCCAGAAGAATCCCGGGATGTGATAAAGATTGGGCAGAGGGGAAAGAGAACTTATTGTTAATAATCCAGTCCTGTTTTAATGTTGGCTCAGTGCAGGAAAGCCGAATCCTGTGGAATGGGAGACTCCTGCTGTTCTGCTAAAAGCAATTGAGTGTTAATTGAGTGCCTACCCAGCTTCCCAAATTAACCTCCAAATCACTGCCCAGAGGAAGGCCGGTGTCATTATTCCCCAACAATGAGTTTCCTGGGAGAAGCCTGTAGCTACACCTAGTAGATGACTTCCAGTGTTATTATAACGTGCATTTAAGAGCTTAAATCCTGAAGCAAGACAAGTCCTCTTGCTGGAAAACAGCTGGAAAACAGCCCTGGCTCCCTGTAGGTGTGCAGGTACCTCAGCAGGGGGGAAAGGCCACACGTGTGTGGGCACAGGTGCTGTGTTCCAGGTGTGGTTTTGTGCCAACAGGCCTGGGTGTGCATGGGCAGGATTCCTGATTCCTGGAGCACTGATTTCTTGGGGAAAGGGGCTGTAGCTGTGCTGGGCACTGCTGAGGCTTCACCTCAAATCCTGGGGTCAGTCCTGAGGCTCTCAGTCCAACAGAGACATTGAGGAGCTGGAGGATGTCCAGGGAAGGGGCTGGAGCCCCAGGAGGGGCTGAGGGAGCTGGAAAGGGGCTCAGCCTGGAGAAAAGGAGCTCAGGAGGGACCTTGTGGCTCTGCACAACTCTCTGCCAGGAGGGGACAGCTGGGAGGAGTCAAGGGACAGGGACAGGACAAGAAGAAATGGCCTCAGGTTGTGTCAGGGGAGGCTCAGCTTGGACATCAGCAGGAATTTCTCCATGGAAAAGGTGCTCAGGCACTGGAACTTTGGAGTCCCCATCCCTGGAGGTGTCCAAGGAAGGGCTGGATGTGGCACTCAGTGCTGGGGACAAGGTGGGAAATGGGCACCTGAGAGGGCTTCTCCATCCTCAGCTGTCCTGTGATTCCATGATTTTATTAAAATGTTTCCCCTCGGCTCCCATAATTTGCATTTCCTGAGCACGCAGTGGGGCTCCCTCTCAAACGTGTTCCTCAGGAAGGTTATTTCCATCCCCTGGCAGAGCCTGGCAGCATCCAGGACTCCCAGAGCTGCTCTGGCTCCCAGATGTTGGAGCAGCTATTAATAGAAGCAGGAGTTTAGATGGGTTAGTGTATAATGAGCTGAGCTGTGGCTGCCTGGGATGCTGCCAGTGTCCTGCAAGGATGAAATGCAGGACACACTGAACAGCCCTGTCAGCCCCTCTCGGACAAGCAGGGCACAGTTCCCATCTCCATCCCAAATTCCCTGGTGCTGCAGGGTGCTGGCATTCCTGTGGCAGCCTCTCCCAGATGTGCAGCACATCCTCTGCACAGAGCAGGTTCTTCCTGCTGACAAAATGGGAGCTGGAAAATAACTCTCAGCCAAGTGTGTGTGTGTTAGAGTTGCACAAGAAATTTGTTTTCCAGCGGGTTTATTTTTTTTTTTCTCTTGGCTGCTCTAAGAAAGTGTTTAAAAGTGCAAAATACAGTTAAATGGAAGAACTTTGCATCCTTCAGCTCCCTAAATAAAGGGTGTCATGAGCTTGGTAGCAGCATTAATCCAGGGAAAACAGCTCTGGGTGCCTCACAGTGAATATTTAACAATACAAATGCCACCTGTGTCATGAGCATCACCAGGAAAATGGGGACAGGTTTGAGAGGCTGCTGATCATCTCCAAAGCTTTCTTTGGGAACAACCAAAAGGCAGCTTTGTAGTGAAGGTGCTGCTCCTTCTCAATATGCCCAGTACTGTAGTTGTAAAAAATGAGTACTCAAGTCTTTGAAAAATTAATAAAAGAGGCTGTTCAATTTTTAATCAGTATCATATCTGTGAGTAGCTTTTAACCCAGATCTGTCAGGCTGAGAAGGGATCAGACCCTTCAGCCCATGGGGAGCAGAAGGGTTTGGGTTGTGCTTTTCTCAAAGACACCTCTGGACCTCTTTGCCTGGAGTGAGTTTCAAGATATCATTAAAAACCCTCTCTTGGCCCATGAAATGTGTCTCAGTGTATTTATTTTGACAATTATAGTCCTCATGGTTGCTTAGGAAAATGTCAGTCCTCTGGTGGGTGTTGGTGTGTTCCTGGGTTAGAGCAGGAACTGGAGTTTCCTAAGGAAGGGATTGCAATGGATTCTGGTAACCTTAATCTAATTTTTTTTTTTTTATTTCTATGGTTTCTTTTAGGAAACACTCCTTTACATCTTGCTGTGATGTTGGGACATAAAGGTGGGTAGAGCCATTTGTTTTGTTACCTCTTCAGTGATCCTGAAGATTTTGGAGCAAGAGGAAAAAAAAAGGAGTTTTTTGTATTTTTCTGAATGTGATCTTGTGTTTCAAGCTAGTGAGGTTTTCTGGGTAGCAGCTGTCACATGGATTTGGAGAAGAGTGGGAAAAGAAATCTGAGCTTTATTCCCAATATCCCACGTGACAGTGGGAAACTATTGGCCCTTTCCTGTCTCTTCTTGTCCCTCTCCAGCTCTCCTGGAGCCCCTTTAGGCCCTCCCGGGGGCTCTGAACTCTCCCTGGATCCTTCTTTTCTCCAGGTGAACTCTCCCAGCCTGTTTTTTGAACTGGAAATGGAATCTGGCTGGTGATCCCAAGCTGATTTGCCTGCTCCCTGCAGAGTGATGTTCTTGTCCTGGGCACTATTTGAGGAACCATAAAACCCCCTCAGTGTCTTGGCTGGGTCAGGCAGGGCCTTTGTTTATCGCCACAGGAGACAGGGAAGTGTCTCTTCCTCCCCAGCCACTCTGCCTGCCACTGACTCACAGCTGCTGCATCTGGAACGACCAGTGCAGTTTCCTGTGGCAGCAAAATAACCCAGGAAATCCCTGTCTTGGTGATGAGACAGCTAGGTCCTGCTCCATCACCTCCTGATGGCTCAGGGTGGCTTTGGTGCCATGTGTGAGGTTTCCCTGGGCTTGGAGACTGAAGAACCATTTCCAAGGAACACGTGGGAATGCTGAAACCCTCCTCATCCCCTTCATTGTTTCATTCCACCATCGTGTCCACCCGTGGGTGGGGAATGCAGCTGTTGGTTCCACACCTGCTCTGAGGCTTTCCTGGAGCAGAGAGGTGCCTGTTTGCCCTTTTAAAATCCCAGATTCCCCAGGATGTTCTGGCACACAGGGATTTGTTGGTGCCTCACCCTCCTCTGCCTCCCTTATGGGAACTGCCCCCAAATCTGTGTCCCCATGATCCATTCACCCCTTGGAGAGGGATGGAGCCCCTGAGGTATCTCTGGTTTGTGTGTGCAGCACAGAGAGCTGCACATTATATTTATATTAAATATAAATATCTTTCTTCCACAGTGGTGTGTGTCCCTGACACGCAGAAATATTATAAAAAGCAAAATCCACATAGCAGGAGGGACAAGTCTTCAGTGTTACATAATTGGTGGCTGATAACCAATTATTTTTAGTGGTAATATTGAACAGGGAAGTGCTGGAGGTACTTGCATAAATGGCTTTGTTTGTTGGAGTGAGTCAGAACCCAGATATGTGTTCTGAGAATCTGTGTGATATCTCTGATGTGAACTGCTTTGGGTAGAGTTTTATTCTGACTTCTCCTGCTGCATCCTTTCCTGTAAATAACTGTGGATGTTTTGTCCCAGAATGTGCCCACCTGCTTTTAGCCCATAATGCTCCAGTAAAGGTGAAAAACGCTCAGGGATGGAGCCCTCTGGCCGAAGCCATCAGCTATGGAGACAGACAGATGAGTAAGCACTTCTTCATTCATCCCAATTTGCCAATTAATCCTAAATTTGGGCTCATTCAGAGCAGGAGAGCAGAGCTCTCAAGCTGGGTTATTTTCCCACAGCCCTCTTTCAGCTCTCTGAAGGGTTTCTCTTAATCAGCTGAACGTTTTATATCTGAACATGATCAGGCACATCCATCATTTCCTTGATAAGAAGTTGCACTGGGTTACATAAGCAAACTGTTAACTCTGCTCAGACTGAGGGCATTGGGAATGCTCTGCACGAGAATTTTCTGGGTCTGGAATGGGAGTCACAGCACTCAAATGGAGCTGAGCTGGGTGGGATCATCTCCTTGGAGCTGCTCCCTGTGGTCGCAGGTGTGTTCATGTATCAGTTGCTAGTGGGATGTGTTTTTTAGGCTGCATCTCGACAGGCCAGTGGGAAAATAGAATTTATAAATTATTCAAATATTATTTATTCACCTCAGACATGGAGTAGCAGAAGGAAATTATTCTGCTGTTACTCACTGGTGGATGTTAATAGTGTTTGGTATTACCAGGTGTGGTGGTGCATTCCTATAGCAGACAACTCACTGTATATTACTTATATAAATGTATTATTAATATATTAATGGAGTAGTTTATAATCTACCATCAACATTCTCATGTCAGCTCCTCACTATAGATTTTCTCAGTGGAATGGATGTTACACATATTCAGTATATTTATATCCACATATTTACTAATACCTGTGTAAAAACCCTCTTGGCATGATTATGTAGTTAATTTTACAATTATTGAGGCTTTTCAGTAATTTGGGTCATTTTCAATAACCAAGCAGGTTAATGTACAGTTCCTAAAACTGGGATTAATTTCCCAGCTCTGATGAAATGTTCCATGGCACTGATGGGTATAAGACCTCAAATAAAACACCTCTAACTACCAAACAAACAGAGTTCATGGATTCATTCCTGTGTAGTTTCAGCACTCCTGAGGAAGCTCAAGCAGCAATCCAGGGAAAGTGTTGAAGAGAAGCGACCTCGGTTATTAAAAGCCCTGAAAGAGGTGAGTTGTGCTGACAAAACCAGCTGGGGTGGAAAGAATGACTTGTGCTCTGAGTATGGACACTCTGGAAAACTGCCAGGAAGTTTTTTCCATGGTTTTTTTTTACCAATCTTTTGCTCTTAAAAGCAGTCTTGGCTCTGTTTTAAGGGGTCACAGAATCCTGTTTATTTTAAGATAATACTTCCTTTCAACTTCTAGAAATTCAAATAAAAGGTTTGCGTAAAACATCCCATCTTTGCAATCTCAGAGTTAAAGAATCTCTTATTTAATTTTTAATTTTTAAAGCTTTCTTAAATCTTTTGTCAATGAATAATTTCCTGGTCTGTTCAGTCCCCAAATGACTCCTGCCCAGTGATGGAGGAGATTTTTGGTTTTATTCTCCATCAGCATCCAGCAGCCAATTCCTCTTGGACACAGTGAAATATTGCTCAGTTTGGGGACAGCAATTTGTGGAAACCCAGTTATTTATCAAAATATTGAATTAAACTGTGCCTGTGAAAGCTGAGCTATTGGCTCTGGCCCACACGTGCTCTGGAGGCACAGGAGGTCAGACCTGATGACTTCAGCACATTTCCACAAGGCCAGTGGAAATTGGTGTTTGCAATACTCCTGCCTGAAACTTGACTCATTAATTATTGTATAATTAATTCTAATTCCGTGGGATTGGATGGGATCAATCAAAGCAAGCAGAGAGCTCCATAAGTGTGTTTTAAACACATGCTTACAATAAATCTTTTGCAATCCAGGGCTTGAATTAGTATTAAAAAATGATAAAGATGTGAGTTCAGATGAGTTGCATCATTTTATCATTATTGATTCTGCTGCAGCTGAAACTTCAGTGATGTTTAAGCTCAGTAAAATTCAAGTGCAGCATTACTGAAAGTTTTCTTGGTTTGCCAAACACAACTTCTGCCTGCCTTTCAGCAAATTTTACAGTTGTTTACCCTGAAAAGCTTGTTAACACATTCTTCTTTTCCTCTCAGCTAGGTGACTTCTATCTAGAGCTTCACTGGGATTTTCAAAGTTGGGGTGAGTGCTTCCATGTCCCTTCCCCAGGGGGATAATGCAATCAGCCTGCAGCACACTGTTCTCTGCTTTGTGATGGGACACTCACAATCCAGTGCTGGAGATCTGAGTCCTGAGGAAAGGACACACAGCTTTTTCCAGATTGATTTTTGTTGATTCACTTTTGGAGCTGAATTCTCCTCTCTCATCCAGTGACTCAGTAAGGGGGTGAAGTAGCTCTTTGCTTGAAGGACCTGGGCCATGGCAGGGAGTGGGATGGGATGTTCCTCAAGGTCCCTCCCAACCCAAACCACTCTGGGATTCCATGATTTGATGTGTTTTATTAATTTAGTAATTAACATTAATACTTTGAACCATTTTTATGCTTGTGGCTATTCTGCTTTAATTGGAGCCAAGCTTTCCCTTAATGCATTGTATAAACTGTTAAATCCCAGAATTCAAACTGTCAACAGCCACAGTTATTAGGATTGATAAATGGTTTACCTGTGATGGAAATACAAATTCTGTCTGATATTGGAAGCAGGGTGTACAGTTACAAAAATATCAGTTTTATCAAATAGAAATCCTCCTGCTGTTGGTTGTGTTTGGTTGGGATGATGATGAAGAATGCTGTATTTGCATTAAAACACATCCAGAATCAAACTGATGAAATGGTTTTAATGGGAATACTTTGCAGAGGGGATCTCAGTGCCCTGATTGCCTTTTCTCTCCCTCCTTTAGTGCCTTTACTTTCCCGAATTCTGCCTTCTGATGCATGTAAAATACACAAACAAGGTATAAATATCAGGTGAGTGCTTTTGCCTTTTTTTTTTCCAGGGAAAAGCTGGATCCCACTGGGGAGCTGGGCACATCCATGACACAGCACTGTGGCTTGGAATTTCAGGCTCTCTGATTATCCCTTTTGAGCTGAATATAACTTCAATATAGAGCAAGAGCAGTTCAGCTGGATAAAGCTTTATCTACCAGACGTGCCAGTGAAAAACAGGGATTGGATATTTATAACACAACTGCAAATAAATTCCAGTATTTTGTGGAGAAATGCTGCTGCTCCAGTCTGGAGTTAGAAAAAAAAAAAACAAAACAAAAACGACAACAAACCCAAAAAGTGATGTAATTTATCTCTTTAAGGTGTTTAATTTGACAAATTACCAAACTCAGTAGGGAGTTTCAGGAGTCTCTCCAAGCTCAGCTCTTCAACTGATTTAGTTTAGAATCAAATGTGTTTTCTGGCATTTTCTTTAGGGGCCAAAATTTAAAACTAAGAAGCAGGAATATGATCCTGGAGATTCAATCTGTAGAAATCCTTGTTCTATTAAAGGGGCAGCTTGGGTGTGGAAAGTGAATTTTTAGGTGAAATTCGAGTCTGGGGCTGTTGCTTCCTTCTCATTTCTGAATGCTCTGCCTGTATGAGGCCTGAACTGTGGGGAAATAGATAAATACAGGTTTTTCCTTGGAATCAAAGGAGTTTTAATCCCTCAGCACTTGAAGTCACCCAGTTCAAGTTCTTTAACCACCTTTTTAAGAGAAATTAATGCTCTGGCAATACTGGATATGAATTGCTGCAGAGATCCATGGCCTTGGCTCCATCTTCTTCCACTTATTCAGGTCTGCAGGAGCATTTCCTTGCAATTGGTGAGGGAGAAAAATAGAAATAGGAAGAAAAATAAGTCAAATTAAAAAAAAAATGAGTTTATTTCTGAGTCCTCTTCAGATTTTGGGTCATGTCCAGTGTTGTTACTCAAGTCAGGGCCCTGCTGAGGAGTTGTTTCTCAATGTGTAGCACTGAATAAATTCTCTCCCCTTCCCCTCCTCATGCTGGCAATATTAAATACAATTTTCTGAAGAAAACTGTACCTTTATAGTAATTTTGTGCTGATTTCTGCATCCAGGTTTCACTTACAAAGTCCTGTGAAAACTCAGCCCTTTATGTGTTTGTTTGCCATTAAAAAAAAAAAAATCCACTTTCCTGCTTGAGAGCTGAATTCCTCCTGCGTTTATGGCTCATTCTTGGTGACATTTGGGGTTGTTTTCACAGGCTGGACACAACTCTGATAGACTTTACTGACATGAAGTGCCAACGAGGGGATTTAAGCTTCATTTTTAACGGTGACGCCGCACCCTCCGAATCTTTTGTAGTTTTAGACAACGAGCAAAAAGTTTACCAGCGAATACACCACGAGGTAAAGCTCTGGGAAGGGGGTGGGACACAGCCCAGCCTTTTTTTTTTTGGGAATGCATCAAACAAAATTTGCCTCAGAAACACCCAAAGAACTGCAAACCAAAGAAATGTTTTCCCTCGGTTGTTCCAACACGAGCTGTGAAGGTGACATGGAATTTTGTGAGGAAAACCAGCTTTGAATTCAGACTTCTGCTTGAGGAGAAGCTGGAATGGGAATGGATTGGAAGGATGTGGTTTAAATTATGATGTGCCGCTTTTTACTCTTTCCTCTGGGCTTAACTTAGGTGTCCTCAGGTGGGTTTTCAGACCTGCTCCCACTGCTTTGCATCCTTTTAGTCACCCCGTGGCCAGTTCAACTGATGACAACGTGAGGGTCTGACTCACTGGACCCCCTGTAATTAGTCAAGTCTTTAATTACAGCTTTATCCCCCAATCACTTAAACAGATGGATTATTGCCTGTGGGAAGGGTGTGGCTGCTGAGCTGCTGCATAAATCCCGTTGGGATGCTTTATTCACATTAATATTCAAGATTAAAACTATTTGGAAACCATTTGGCCAGAGGTTTTCTAAAAACCGCTTGAAAATTCAGGAAATGCTGCTTCTGGGAAAAGATCCAAAGGACGAGGCTTATGGATTTGTATTTATTGGTGTATCTTTAGGAGAAGCGATGGTTGTTTTGTAAGTTCTGCTGAGTATTTTGTGTTTTTTTTTTTTTTTTTTTTTTTCTTCCAGGAATCTGAGATGGAGACAGAAGAGGAGGTTGACATTTTGATGAGCAGTGATATTTACTCTGCCACCTTATCCACCAAATCCATCACGTTCACACGGGCCCAGACAGGGTGGCTCTTCAGGGAGGACAAAACTGTGAGTGGGAGGGAAGCTCAGAGCCTGGTGCTGGGCAGCAGAGAGGAGGGAAAGGCACTGGGAGAAGCATTGGAGCAGATTTCCTGGAGAAATTGTGGCTGCTCCATCCCTGGTGGTGCTCAAGGCCAGGCTGGACAGGGCTTGGAGCAGCCTGGGATAATGGAATGTCCCTGCCCATGGCAGGGAGTTGGGATGGGATGGGCTTTGAGATCCCTTCTAAAAAAAAACAACCCAGGAAAAAGGTGTTCAGGACAAAGGAAAAATCCCTGTATCCCCATTAACCAGAAGTTCATTCCATGTGGAATCTCTGCTGGACTGCCTTCAAGGGAAGAAAGATTCTGTAGCTGTTGGGCAGGGGGAGGACAGATTGTACTGGGAATGGTTTTATTCCAAGAGCCTCTGATCTCTGCAGGGTGATCCCAGGGAGTACAGGAAGGATTCTGTGTTCTCCTGCTGGAGAAAGGCAGTGCTCTGGAAAGGGATTTCACTCAAATTCTCCAACAATCTCTGTCTTAAAGCTTCCCTTCATGAGAAGTACCGGTTCCTGCTGGATTTATGGGATTGCCCACTGCCAGCTCAATCCCCAAGCTCCCTTACTGCCATTATTTGATACTCAAGAATCAGAACGTTTTTATTTCATCTTCTGTGAGTCATTAATGTCCCAATTCCTTCGGTGCAGGAAAGAGTAGGAAACTTCCTGGCAGATTTCTACTTGGTGAATGGACTTGTGTTGGAGTCCAGGAAAAGAAGGGAACATCTCAGTGAGGAGGACATCCTTCGGAATAAAGCGATCATGGAGAGCCTGAGCAAAGGGGGCAACCTCATGGAGCAGAATTTTGAGGTATAAACTCTTCCCAAGGGTCTGGGAGAATAATCTTGCACACCACTCATGGTGCAAAAATACAGAGATAATGTTTTTATTTTCTTTCGATTGGCATAATTTAAAAATCATCAACATGACCCACAAGTATAATTGTGGTGATGCATTAATGAATTACCCTGATTAGTGCACACAGGGAGGGATTTCTGTGGTTATATTGGGTATTCAGCCTTAATTTGTCTCTTAGAAGAGATGAGGGGTTTGGCTGTGGCAAATCACTTCGGATTCTTTCAGACCCGATGTTGATTGTTGGGAATGAAAGGGAAGCCAGAAAGGCAATCGTGTTCCTTTGAGCTTCATTAAAATGGGAGGAAGCCTGTGATTAGCACCAGGAAATCAAGAGCTCTTCAGAACGAGCCAGGCTTCAGCTGGGAACGAACACAGAGCTTTTAAAGTGATTAATTTATTTCTGTGTGAGCTGGAGCTGCTGCCTTGGCACTCGGAGCCCCGAATTAACTCATTATGATGGAGCAGCACAGCCCAGTCCTACAGAAAGTGCCCTTCGAGGCCAAACACCTCAGTGAGGGCTGGGAGCAGGAGCTGGGACAAGCAGGGCAGGTGCTGTGGGTGTGGTTGGAGCTGAGGGGCAGTTCCAGGTGGGAATATCAGGATGAGGAGGGGCCAGGAGCCCCGAGCTGAGCTCCATCTGTCCCACAGCCCGTGCGCCGGCAGTCGCTGACACCACCATCACCCAACACCATCTCCTGGGAGGAGTACATCTCTGCAGAGAGTGGCAAGTGAGTGCTGCTGGCTCTGCCAGCTGTCCCTGGGACACCTCTGGGTCCCTGTTGTGGGGCTGGGGAGGTTTGCTGGGGGTTTAGAGTTCTCTGCTTGGTGTGGGTGCTGCCTGTGTGTAGTTTTGTGGGGAGGGAGGAAGGCTGGGTTTGGTGTCTGGGTTTCCCAGAGGGCTGGGAAGTGATCCTTGTCTGTGGGAGCACAGTGCCTCAGGGAATCCTGGAATGCTTTGGGTTGGAAGGGACCTTAAAGCCCATCCAGTTGCACCCCCTGCCGTGGGCATTTCTGGGTAGTGGGAAATAAACACTTCCTGTAGGGTTTATTAACACCATGTTTATGAGGAATTATTTTATTGGAGTAGTTTTCCTGTTCTTGTCTTGTCTCCTGGTTTAGCAGAAGTCAGAGTAATCTAAATTTTATCTTTAGATTTTATCTTTACTGTGCACAGCTTTACAATAAAGCAAATCCTTTGAAAGTAGAGAGTCTTCCTTGATGTTTTCCAACCCAAGTCTGTTTTCCTTCCTCTAAACCCAGAGTTTCCCTGGGAAACACTGACTTTGCCTCTCCCTCTCCCTCACAGAGCTCCTCACCTGGGCAGGGAGCTGGTCTGCAAGGAGAGCAAGAAAACCTTCAAAGCCACGATAGCAATGAGCCAGGAATTCCCCTTAGGAATCGAATCGTGAGTCCAAGCTCCTGCCTGTGGGAGCTTTATTCCTGTTGGGAATGTTTTAACCTGTCCATGAACTGCAGAGCCCTCCACATCCGCAGGAGATGAGCAAGGAATCCCTTAAACTGGGAAGCTGGGAGCTGCTGGGGCTGGGGGAGGAGCCAAGTCCTTACCTGGGTGTGATAAGAGCTGAGTTTTGGGCAGGGTTATGAGTAACTGGTGCCTGATCCCACAGAATTCTGAAATGCTTTTCCCCATGATAAGCCAGGTCAGTTCCACATGTCCATGGAGAAGGGGGGTGGTAACTCATCCCTCATCTCCTGTGGGAAATGGGGACAAGGAATTGTTATCCTGCTTTGTTTAATTCTGGATCACTGGGAGCAGGATGTGGGTGACCCTTTAACCCTGGGATGGAGAGGGGGGATGATGTCATTGTCACCTCCTCTGTCCCCTGGGCCCTTTTGGATCATGTTTTCCTGTTCCAGAGGGACAGGATGTGGCAGGAGGATCTGTCACAGGCTCTGCTCTCCTTTGCAGGTTGTTGAATGTCTTAGAAGTCATTGCACCCTTCAAGCACTTTAACAAACTTAGAGAATTTGTTCAAATGAAGCTTCCACCAGGCTTTCCTGTCAAGTTAGGTAAGAGCACACAGCGACTCCTGGGGCTTTATATATCCAGAATTTTGGGTTGGAAAAACCCCCTGAATCCAACCATTCCCCAGTATTGCCCCATGTCCCCAAGTGCCACATCCCCACAGCTTTGAAATCCCTCCAGGGATGGGACTCCTCCAGGGCTGGAAAACCCTTTCCAAGAAAAATTTTCCCAAATATCCAATCCAGATCTAAACGTGCATTTTTTTCTTGCAATATGTTTAGAAGGTTTTGTGGGTTTTTTTTGTTTTTTTTTTTTTTTTTTTAGTTTTGGAGAACTTTCACCTAGGAATACTGGAGAGTTCAGGGGCATAAAAATGCTGGAGCTTTGCTCCAAGGGCAGTGGGCTGTGCTGGGTTATTCCTGCACTGGGGGAGGATCTCAGGTGTGGGGTATTCTGTAACATTCCCATGTTTCCTTTTCCTCCAAGATTACTGGTGATAGATTTATTTTAAATGAGAAATATAAAACCATTGCACTCGTAACAGATGGAGATGTCTAAAATCAACTGATTCATGGCATAGATGATCCCAGAAGCAGTAGCCCCTTTCCTAAGAGATAGAAGGTTTCTGGAATTGCAGGAGGTGCTGTGTGAGCCTGGCTGTGCTCTCCCTCTGCCATATTTGCACAGCAGTCCAGAGCAGTTTGGCTCGGGAGCGACAAGCTCAAATTCCACCTTGTGCTCCCATTCCCGTGCACAGGGACACCTTCCACTATCCCAGCTTGCTCCCAAGCTGTGTCCAGCCTGGCTTTGGACACTTGCAGGGCTGGGGCTTGGTGCCATTCCTGCCTTTTCCTTGCCCTGCAGACATCCCAGTGTTCCCCACCATCACGGCCACTGTGACGTTCCAGGAGTTCCGTTATGACGAGTTCCACGACTCCATCTTCACCATTCCCGACGACTACAAGGAGGATCCCAGCCGCTTCCCGGACCTCTAACGGGCCTGGAAGGTTCCTGGGGAATCTCCACACCTGCATCCCAGGGAAAGGGAATGAGTAAAGAGCCCTGGGGGCACAGGAAGGGATGAACTCGGTGAGCAAAGGGAAGGAGCAGCAGTGCAGCACTGCACTGGGCATCCAGCCCCTCCAGCTCCCTCTTCCCAGAGCCTGCTGCTGCCATTCCCTTTGGCACAGCCAGTCCTGGCCTGGGAGCTGCCACTCCCAAGCTTGGGAGGAGCTGCTGGTTTTTAAATTTTTTTACACTTGTGGTGATCCACGAGGCACTGCTGGACCTTGGCACCGAGCTGGGCCCGGGGCTGGGGGTGAGCCCCCCTGTCCTTCCCTGTTCCCTGAGCTCACAGCTCAGCCACAGAATGTTGGAAGGTTTCCTGAAGGAATGCCTTGGCTTGTAGATGAATGAACCAAATGGGCACCATTGACACTTGGATTTCCTCCTGCACCCCAGGGCAGAGCCAGCTGTGCTCTGCAGGGAGCGAGGCACCTCTGTCCATGCCTCATCCCTTCATTCCTGCTTCCCTCCCTGCTCTCTGCTCCCTGCCTGGCTCCCTGTGGGTTTGGGCAGCACTCCAGGGCTGCCTGGCCAGGAATGTCACTGGTTAATCTTTTATTTGACCCTCACTTAGGAGAGATCCCAGAAAGGCCGAGCACCACCAGGTCAGTTTGTGTGTGCCCACAGAGGCACTGGGAAAAGCTCAGGCATTAATTTCCCCTTTCCTGCAGGAGCAGCTTTCCCTGCAGGAGGAGCTTTCCCTGCACTTGGGGTCATTGTGGTGCTCTGAGGCAACTTTCACTGGGGTGTTCCCACATTCGTTTCCTGCCTCTTTGTGTTTTAATGACAGAGAATCCCAGACTGGTTTGGGTGGGGGGACCTTAAAGCTCATCTTGTCCAGCCCCTCTTCATGGATGATTCAGTACTCCAGCTCCTCGAGCTTATTCCTATTCCCAGTTGTTCCAGTCTCCTCATCTAAAAGTAATCCACCTTTTTTGGGGTTTGTTAGGCAAGATTTGTGCAGAAGGCTGATGGTGCTATTTGTTTGTATGAAGAAATTTAGATTCAAGTGCTGTGGTGTCATTGTACAAAAATGTAAATATTTTCCAAATTATATTCTTTGTGCACTGTAGGTAAAACTTTTTCTGGAATTCCATAGAGTTAAGGAACAAAGTTTATAATGAAGAGGATCATTGATGCTCAGTGGAGGGAACAGCTGTGCTGAGCACGAGGGGCAAGGGAGGGGCTCAGCACAGGGCGAGGTGTCAGGCACACCTGAGAGCAGGGGATTCCAACCTGCTGGAATCTCTGATCCATCCCAAAGAGGCTGCCCTGGGGAAGGACATGGAGGAAGAGCCAGGGAATCACTGTCAGCAAAGTCCAGGAGCACTGGAGTTGGGAGGGTGGGGTTGGTCCTTTCCCAGCACCTCTGTGAACCTGGGGAATAGGGAAACACTGGGACAGGGCAGCTCTGGGACAGGGCAGCAGTGCAGCTTTGTTGTTCATTCAAACTCAAATCCAAAATAAAACTTGAGGGAAAACAAGCAAAGGGAACTGACTCCTGCAGTGCCGTGTCAGGGCAGGTGTGGAGCATCCTCTGGGAATGATGGAACTTGTTCTCCCAAGTGATGATGAATTCCTGCTGTGTTTCACGCCTCTGGGATGAACTGATCCCATCTGTACTGCTCCTGGGAGGCAAGTGGGATCCTCTGGGACAGACTGGGAATGTCCATGGGGCTCAGCTGGAGCTTGGATTGCTGCCTGTGGGGCAGCACAGGGCTCTGTCCCCTCCCAGGGGGCCCCTGTTCCCTCCAGGATGTTTTGTGTAGCTGCAGGACCTGTGCCAGCTGTGGGGCTGAAGCTGGTGCCATACAGGGCACCCCATTCCTTGGGAATTCCAGTGGAGGTGAGAGGTCCCTCCCCAGGGTGAATGTCAGAGCTCCCTTTCCTCAGTGGTGCAGGGAGGATCCGTGGATTTGTGTTTCTTTGCATTTTTGGTTATCCCAAATTCATCCCTGGCCCCATGGAAGCGTTGCTGGGGCTGTGAGCCCTGGGCAGTGCAGCCAGTGCTGGATCCCAGGGCGGATCCTGGGCTTGGAACTGGAAAACAAGAAGGGTTTTGGGGAGGCCTCCCATGGGATTGAGGCTCCTGTGGCTCCAGCCCCTGCTGGGGCCTGGTGGCCGTGGGCTGTCTGCCCAAAGCCCAGGGCAGGCCCTGGAAGTGTTTCCTGTGGTTCCTGTGGCCTCTGGCTGCACATCTGGGGGATTTGAACCCCCAGGACACAGCTGCTCCCTGGGACACTTCCAGGCTCTGCAGGAAAGGTTGCAGGAAGCTGCTCCCAAGGCTTGTTCTGCCTTGGAATATGGGCACAGCTTTGGAGCTGTCCTTGCTCTGGTTTATCCCAGGAAATCCCAGCTGCTCCTGCTCTCCCTGTGGAGCTGAGGGATGGGAATAGCCTGGATTGTTCCCCAGCTCCCAGGGCAGCTCTGTGGGCTCCCAGAGCTGCTCTCAGAACTTCTCCCTCCTCCTGGGCTGTGTTTCCTGTCTGAACATTCCGGGTGAGGAGTTCTCACATGTAGGGACACCTGGGCAGCTTTCCCAGTGGATGCACTGCCGGAATTCTCACTCACTGGGCACTGGGCTGAGCCTGTGGATCCTAAGGGACTGCCCATGTTGAGATCCATGTTTGTATCCCTGTTTTTGTCACTGGGTTGTGTTGCATGGACACAGGGAGTGTTTGTGGGCCTGGATGTGTGGGGCACAGGGTCCCTCCCCTCTCCTGTGGCTCTGGGAAATTCCTTTTCCAAGCAGGATTGATCCAGCAGAGCCTCACCTTGGCTTTTCCCATTTTCCTGAAGGCCAGGCCAGGCGGTCCAGGAGGGTTTGATCCCAGGGAATGAGCCCAAATCCATGGATTGTGTCCGTGCAGCAGCTCCAGCTCATCCCTGTGGCCTGGGAATGGCAGAGGCCCCAGGAGCAGCTCTGGGACACCCCAGCTGGGAGATGGTGTCCAGGGCCAGAGAGGGGAGCTGGATCGGCCTGGTGGGAACCACATCCTGCTGCTCCTGGGGGTTGGGGCTCCCCTCCCACCACATCATTTTTTTTCCTGAGAGGTTTTTTTTTTTATAATGCTCTTAAAAGACAAACAGGAATTTCACTCAACCCAATTCCGACCTCACTGCGGAAGGATCCCGTGGGTTGTTTCTGAACCAAACTGTTCCTCTGGTCTTCCAAACTCCTGCTGTGTCCCGTGGCAAAGGGAACACCCCCTGGTCCAGCCACTCCCACCACTGCACTTCCCTATTCCCCCCTTGAATCCATTCGTTCTCCCCCAGGATGTGTTTGTGCTGGAATCCCACCGCATCCCATTGATATTCCCAGCGATTCCCCCTCTGTTCTTTTCCTGTCTCTGCTCCTGAGTTGTAATTCCCACCAGGAGAACTGCGTTATTTAATCTGGATTAACCAATTCCTGTAATGCTGCAGAGTTTCACTTTTCTTTCCCTGACGATTTGTAACTCCCTTGGAAAACGAGTCACCTCTCTTGCGTTTTCCTGTCGTCTGCTCCCTGGTTTTCTCTTCCCTTCACTCATAGTCACTTTGGGTTGTATTATTTGTTAGAATAAAGACCAAACTATGCTGTTGGATTTGGGAACTGCTCCACCTGTGCAATCCAGGCTTCCCTCTCCTGTCCCGGTGCTTCCCGGGACGGGAGGGGAGGGAATGAGCTCCTGCTGCTGCGTTCTGCAAGGGCATTTTCTTGGTCATTTTTTAAATAAAATCCTGCATTTTCATTACAGCCTCTTCTCGGCCCTCTGTGAATGCCAGGTTTTATGGGAAGTGATTCCCAGCCTCACCCAGAGCTGTGGGAGCAGGTTGGGAACAGCTGCTCCAGAGGGAGGGAGGGAAAAGGAGCCTGAAATTCACTGAACCATGTTCAGTCCTTGGAGAGATTTCATCTCCTCCATCCAGGAATCCCTTGGACCCACAGGATGGGATATTTCTGGGGGGATGGGAGCAAAGCCTGGATGTCCATAGAGGTGTTGGCCCTGCAGGAGGGTGGGGGCTTTGAGGGGATTTGTGGTACTTTTGACTTTGAGGGTTCTGGGTTTTTTTGAGAGAGGGGTACGGGCTTTTTAAGGGGGGTTTGGAGGATTGGGATTTTTAGTTTTTAAACTTAGCCTTGCTCTCCTGTCCTCAGCATCAGCCCCTGAGACCTCAGGGAGTGATCAGGGCCTTCCTCTGTAGGTACAAATCTGCTGATTGAGAATCTCCTGTTTCTAAAGGGGCAGGAAAACTTCTTGGAAAGGCTTCAGCCTCTGCCAGTTAAAGATTTTCATAACTGCAGTTGTGGCCCTGCTCCCTGCCAGGCAGGATCTCCCCAGAGCTCTTCATCCTCCAGCACTCCCAGCTCCTTCTCAGCAGCCCCATAAACCTCCGCATTCCCATTTTAACTCATTTCCCCCCGAAAAGTACAATAATTCCTTCTTTACTGTGACAGGGAGATGGAAAAGGCCCCCGTAAGGAATGAGGTAAAGTTTGGTGCAGTCAGCAGTGGAAATAAAACCCAGGAGTTTTCTAGGAAGAGGAGTTGGAAGTTTCAGGATTTTATTATCAAAGTTTTGTAAAACATTTTCTGAAACTGTACATCAACATGGCACAGACTGTCGGCTACTTTTGTCTCTTTACCTGCACAAAAGTAAAAGCTCTGGAGCTGCTGGAACTAAGGAACAGCTTTGGGTAACTACTCTGCAAATACCATGGGATCACCGAGTGCGGGAGAGAGGGAACGGCCGGGACAGGAACACAAATTTATCTGTTTGTACAACTGGAGATCAAGTAAAAAGTACATTATCTATGGACTTGCTTTAAAAACAGACCAAGGTCATTTTAAAATGCACTCCCTGCTGCAGTGGGTGAGCTCCTGAGCCCCCAGCCCTGCGTGGGGCTGCTCCCCCAACCCTCCCTCACTGGGCACGGGCAGGATTCCCCTTCCCGAGGTCAGAGCATTCCAGCTGGCCCTGGATGGAGCTGGATGGTGGAGGGAGAGCCCTCAGGAAAGTCAGGACACAGAATCCTGGGCAAAGCCAACCAAAACCCGCTGGGAAACCAAACCCAACCAAGGCCAGCACGTGGCTTAAAACCAGAACTAAAGCCAAGAGCAAAAAGAGCTGGTGCAATCCAAGGCCAACTGCAGAGTGTCCGGGAGCCCCAGGGTGACTGCAGGACAGGGGACTGTGCCCTCTCCTGGGGCACTGCCAAAGGACAGGGGGCTGTGCCACACTCCCGGGGCATTCCCACAGCACAGGGGGCTGTGCCACACTCCCCACACCCCTGGGACCTTCCCACACTGCTGGGCTCAGCCCGGGACACTCCAGAGGGAGAGAAGCAGGCAGGGAGGGAGGGGTGGCCCAGCCCGGGCTGTGGGAGGGACGTGCAGCCTGGCCCGGCCCCAGCTGGGCCCCCGGGGCAGGGAGGGGTCCCTGTCTGAAAGCTTTGGGTGTGAGTTAGTATCGGGATGGACAGACCATGGAGAGCTCGGAGCTGGATACATCTAGGTTGAGGATTAACAAGTACAGCATAAAGGATCACACTGGAGGGGCTGTGGGCGGGCTCAGTCGCTCATGTCCATGTCCTCCTCGTGGTGGTCGTCCCCGTTCACTTTGGATTCCCTGCCCGGGTCCCCAGTGCCCTTCTCGGCTCCGGGCTCCTTCCCTTTGGGGGACGGAGCATCCGCCACCTTCTTCTCCTCCTTCTTCTCCTTCTCGCTGTCGTAGCCCTGTTCCTCCTCGTCGTAGTCCCTTGTGACCTGCTTTGCCAGGGAAAGGGACATGTTAGCCCTTCCCTGTGGGCTGGGTTGGGGGGAATGTGGGGCAGGGCTGGGAGCAGCTCCAGGGGTTTTTGGAACATACTTTCACGTCCTTGTCGCTCTCGGATTTCCGGTCTCGATCCTTCTCCTTGTCTTTGCTCTTCTTTTTCTTGCTCGTTGATCGCTCCCTCTCGTCTCTGCTCCTCTCCTTGTCTTTATCCTTCTTCTTTTCCTTTTTATGCCTGTGAGGAGCAGCAGGAAGAGGATGAGGCCCATCACCATCACCCCATTCCATGGCTGGAACTGTGTCCAGAGTGTACCCACGGCTCCCAGCAAAGCCAAAGGAAAATGGCAGAATGCAAATATAGGACAGCCTCTGCTTTCAGGAAATACCCCAAATCCCAAGTTCTTAGCTCTGGCTCAAGGACACTACCACAAAGCCAAGGCTGAGCAATGCTGTGGCAAACAGAACCAGGGAATCTCCTGAGATGAACAGGGATCATAGAATCAAAATTCAAATCCTGGACAGCAAGAAGAGCAGATGCCCCAGTGTTTTACAGAGGAGCCTCTCGAGTTCCCCATGCTGGGACAGGGTCACAGAATGCCCAGGCCACTCCAAATCAGCTAATTCCTAGCGTGCAGAGCCAAAGGGACTGGGAATTATGGCACAGCCCATTCCTCCCACCCCTGGAACCCCAGACCCTTGGAGCTCCCAGCCAACCCCACAGCAGCTCCATAAAAGCAGCAGATTCCCCCCAAACAGAACCCCCTGGGAGCCTCCCTCTAACTCACAACTTGGGCATTTCCCACCCAGACACCATTTTTTTCCAGCCAAGTGTTTCCCTGACCTTCTGGGTGACGGGGAGCGGGACATTTTCCGTTTGGGAGACCTGGGCTTTTTCGGGGAGCGTGTCCCGCTCCGGCTCCGCCGGCGCCGCCGTTCCCTGCGGGGACAGACACAGCAGCTTTGGACATCAGTGGGTATTTGGTTAAAGCTACAAATGCATCCCGAACTCCAACCCTAGCTCTGCTCACAGGGTACTAAAGAGGTGTTAAAACTGCAAGTTAAATATGGAAGTTAAAAAAAAAAAACAAAAAAAAACCCAAACATTTTTTGCCTGGATTTATTCCCTAAGTCGGGAAGAGCTTTGAGTGATCCTGGAGCATCAAACTCTGACACAAAACAAGGAGAAACTCTTCTAAGCCGAAAGAGTTTACCTCAAACATTGCAGGAAAATGAAAGTATCCTAAAGACACAGGTGGTACAGGTGCTGTTGAGCCTGTACCAGACACATCCACATTGGAATCATGATCCAATGGGATCCAGGCAGAGTTTGGGCTGGAAGGGACCTCAAATCCCAGCTCCCTCCATGGGCAGGGACATCTGCCACAGAACAGCTGCTCTATCACAACAACATTTTTTTCTATTTAGTATTGAACTGTATCAAAATCCTGCTGAGAACAGAGAGAAAAGAGAAAACCCCCATTTCTGTACCTGCTTGTGCTTCTGGATCTTCTGGTTGTGCTGTAGCTTTTGGGGGGAGTTTTAGAACGTTTCTTTTCTTTCTCTTCCTTCTTTTTATCCCTTTTAGTAGAAGAGAGATTAAGTTTAAGTCACTTTCAAAGAGCATTTCCTAATCAGCTGTACAGGGAAAGGGATGCAGAGGTGGGAGGGACAGGGGACAATCCCTGCCCTGCTCAGGACTGGAGTCATCACCTGGTTTTGGATGTGCTCCGAGACCGCCTGCTCCTGTCTCTGGAATGAGATCTCCTTCTCCTGGGACTTTTGGATCGCCTCCTGCTTCTGGATTTGGAATGGGACCTTCTCCTTGATCTGCTCCTGGAGCGTCTGTCAGGGACAAACCAACATGACACTCACAGAAAGGACATTTTGGGGACTGTTCCCTGCTCAGGGCTGGAGAAAACCCTAAAAAATCCACCCAAAGCCTCCCTTGTCCAGAGCACAGGAGTTCTGCACACTGAAACGTCAATAAATCTTCACAGCCCTAAATCAAACCCAAGGGTGCTCCCCAGAAGGATTTTTGCAGGGATTTTCCCAGCTGTGGGAGGTGTTTGTGAGGAATTGCTCAGTCACCTGTGTCTGGATGAGGAAGGTGTCCTCCTCCTCCTCGAGCGCGACCTCGACCTCGAATGTCTTCGCTTTTCATCTTTTTTGTCTGAAAAAAGGAAAAGCAGGATAAAAAAACAGTGAGGTTTTTTTAAATATTCAAAAGATTTTCTAAAGGAAAGGATCTGTAACTTCATGTAATTGATATAAATCAACCTGATTTTGCCACCTGAAAGGAAAGCTCATCTTTAATTTTCTTCACAAGAGGGCAAAAAGAACCAACAGAGGATGGGGACATGTTCGTGACATAAAATTTTGACATGAAGTTTTATGCAAAACTGAGGAAGTAAAAATTCAGAAAAAGCTTAAATTTAAGTCAGTGAAAAGTTAATGGCTGCAGGGCAATGGAAAATCCTGTGAAAATCCCAGAATCTGCCATTTCCTGAGGGGATGAAGAACCCCTCAAATGATTGAATTTCCCACAAAAAAGCCTCAGGCTAAGCAGGAACAAGAACAGGAGCTCTGTTCTTTCCCAGACATCATCAGGAAGCTGCAGAGCTGATGAATATTCTTTATTTTCAGTGTTCAAGTTTCTGCCTCTAAGATTTGTGGGAGAGCTGCTGGAGCTTGTTCTAAAATCAAACCTGCTGAAAGAAGCTCCAAAAACCAGAATTATTCACAAACTTGCCCAGATTAGGAATGAAGATAAAGGAAAGCATCCTTGAGAAGCATCAGCAGGATGCCAAGTGGTGAGGCCAGGAAATCCCTTGGAATCTGAGACAGCAGCAGGAACTTCCTTCAGGGAAACTTGGGTGTTTTTCCACCCTTCAAATCAGTGAATTTGGGGAAAATCAATGGATTAATTCCAGCACATTTCTGCAGGACACATGGAGGGCGATTAAAAATCTAATTAATGAATCCCCCAGAGACCACAGGCATTCAGGCAAAGCTGTGCAGACCCATCAGTTTTTCTCCTGTGCTGTGTCCAAGCCCATCCTGGCTGGAATTACCTGGCTCTATAGCAGCAGAAATTAAGGACTGTGCTTCTCGGACTCTCTTCATGGCCTCTTCTATTTCTTTACTGGAGGTATCTGATTTCAGACTGGGGGACACGAGACCTGCAGCCACATGGTTCAACCTGGGCAACACAAAATTCCACAAGTTCAGCACTGAGGAATGGGGGTACAGGTCTGCACTGTCAGACTGAGGCAGTTCACAGCGTCAGGGAATCCTGGAATGGTTTAGGGTTGGAGGGACATGAAGCCCATCTCATCCCACCCCTGCCATGGGCAGGGAACCTTCCCTGGCCCAGGGTGCTCCAAGCCCTTCCAAGGTGGGATCAGCTCCAGCAGGGCAGGGACTGGGCACTGATTCTCCATGGAGATTCCCACGGATATCCCCATGGTTATTCCCACAGATATCCCCATGGAATCCCCATGGATATTCCCACAGATATCCCCATGGAATCCCCATGGATATTCCCACAGATATCTCCATCGATATTCCCACACATATCCTCATGGAATCCCCATGGATATTCCCACTGAATCCCCATGGATATCCCTATGGAATGCCCATAGGTATTCCCAAAGATATTATCATGGAATTCCCACAGATATTCCCACGGAATTCCCATGGATATTCCCACAGACATCCCCATGGAAATTCCCCAGCAGTGCAA
The DNA here is from genome assembly GCF_009819655.1 of Sylvia atricapilla. NCBI lineage: Eukaryota > Metazoa > Chordata > Aves > Passeriformes > Sylviidae > Sylvia > Sylvia atricapilla. The sequence goes on along the minus strand of NC_089148.1, from coordinate 24,754,282 downwards.
TACAAGCCTTTGGGAACCCTGAAGCTTACTTTGGATCCACTGTGCTCATCAGTTTTAGGAGCTGATCTGCTGCAAGAGACTGAGAGGGAAAAACAAAGTTAAAACCAGCCTGGGACGTGTGAGAGCTCAAGAGAACTTTCCTTGGAATGTCTCCTCCCTGCTGGAAGTTTTCCCAGCTGGAAAACCAGACCAGAACATCCCCCAGCAAAGAGGAAAGGCCCCCCTGGGCTGGTGGGAACATCCCACACTGGGGGGCTCAGGGGCTTTAATTTCCACAGCAGCCAAAGCCAGGACAGGACCAGGAATAAAACCACAAATGGATAAAAATAGAAATAGATAAAACCACAAATGGTTAAAAATAGAAATGGTTAAAAATACAAATGGTTAAAAATACACTGCTGGGGTGTGTTTTATCTATATTATGTACTAATAACTTGTTGTGCACAGGTTATTTCTGTCACTGCAGGAGGACAGAGCCCTCTCTGTGCTCTCTGTCCACTGAAGATCTCATTGCCAATTTACAGACATTAAAATATTCCATGAGAAAATGTATTTTACAGCTCTTAGGGTAATCCAGGTGTTGTTATGATCAGTCACTTCCTGCACCAATGGGGTATTATTACGAAAATATTTAATCGTCATTAATTTTTTTATAATGAACTCAAAATTTCATTTTGGAAATGTTTGTTACAATCTGATGGTTTAATGTACAAAAATCCTCCATCACCCCAAATTTACATTTTTCTAATTTGCCTTTAAAATCAATTTCTTTTCATTTGTTATTTAATTTTCACCATCATTTGCTTGCTCTTCCACATGGGAATACGTAAAAAAAAAAAAATTAATAATGGCAGTAGCATTAAGTTATTGCTGCTTCTTGTTGCCGTAAAAGAGTATTTGGTTCTTACCTCTTAAATATTTTATCTATGTAGATATGATCCATGTATTTATATTGATAAAATATACTCAATATTCTAGTACTCAGTACTTAAAAGCCTTTTTTATTCAGCTCTAACAACTTAATGAAGTTTCCTCACTTTTTTTGACACAAAATTAAAGAGTCAGATTACTTTTTACTTGAAAAACAAGGCAGGTTCATGGACTGATAATGACACATATTTGAAATATTTCACTGCTATTCAAAATCATTCCTTGGCCTTCTGACATTTAATTTGGTATTTTTTATTCCAAGCAGAAATCAATCCCTGGAGTTGGCAGGCAGTGGCTGTGAAGTGATACAAATGAAAACCCCTCTCAGAGCAGGGAAGAGGGGGCAGTAAAGGATATTTTGGAATGAGGACTTACCTGGGAGTTCAGGTTTGCTCCAGGAAGCCCAAGAGCAGCAAGGGCAGGGTCGAGAGCAGGAGCTCCTAAAGCAGCTAAAGGGACAGCACCAATCTGTGGCAGAGACAGCAGTCAGGGACAAAAATCAGCCAGTGAGATCAGTGGGCAGGGGAAATAAGGTCAAAGAGTAAAGCATTTCAAAATTTGAAGGGATAGTTGAAAATGAAGTTACTTTTTAGTGCTAAAAGGGAAATTAATTTCAAGTTTTTGAGGCTATTGCCCCATTTCTAATTCATTTTCGGGTTGAGATGACCATGGTTTATGTTAAAAGGCAATTTAACAATATTGCATCCCTGCAAATGTCTCTAATTTGGTTTAAAAGCTACTGAGAGCAGAAGCTGCTCCCTAAAGCAGCTCCTTTTGGGCCATTTCAAATGAGATGACTGAGACCAACCCAAACCCAACAAGATGTGCTTCAACACCTGATTGTGCAGCACATTCCCCTAAAATGGATGTGTTGGACACATCCCACCATGGAGTGGCTGGGAGCAGATACAACTGGAATTAAGGTGGCTCAACAACCATCTCCAGGATTTATATCCACAGTTTTTAAAGTGAATTTTATCTTTTGGGTTGTATTTGGTTCTTCCAACCCATTCCTTGGGTTTCAAAGGCTAAATTTAGTGGTTTTATTTGTTTTTTCCAAACTCTTCTCTGGGTTTCAAAGGTTAAATTAAGTGGGTTTTATTTGGTCTTTCCAAGTCCTTCCCTGGGTTTCAAAGGTTAAATTTAGGCTCTTTCCCCCCTGAGGAGCTCCATGGCCAAGGGGTCCTTCAGCTAAACATGAGCTCAGGTGGGTTTGAGAAGTGCACAATTAACGAGGCTTTAGCATGATTAATTTGCCTCCTGCACTTTGATTCTGTGCTCTGTTTAGAGCTGAGCTGTGCCTCCAACTTCTCCCACAGTGTGCAAATCTCACTGTTCATCTTCCACATGAATTCCTGTGGGCTCACACAACCAGGCTCCAATTTTCCCCTCAGCTGGAGGACTAATGAAGGGAATCTCAGAGTGTGGCAGCTCCTTGGACTTGAGGAATTTAAAATCTGTGAGATCTCTCTCTCTCCACTGCTTGTCACATCTGTAAAGCACAGTGGGTGAGAGGGGTGGAAGCACAAACAGGGCCTCGAGAAACCAGGAATTAAGGAAAGAGAGAAATAAGGAAATTCCATGGAACAACTTGGTCACCATCGTGCCCCAACTGACATCAGGGTGGATAAAGCACTGCAGGAATTGCAATGAACACACCAGTCCTGGAAGGAAGAGCAGGAATGAAGTGGGAATGCAGCAGAAGGGGCTGCCCAGCCTACCTGAGAGAGAGGGTTGGGAGTGGGCAGCAGGCCACCCCCGGGCAGCAGCCCTGCCACGGCATTAGCTGGTGCCAAGAGAGACAAAGCCTTAGTCTCATCAGGAATGACTCCTGCAGGGAAACAACCTGGCATTAGAGAGCATCCCAGCCCCAGAGGCACCAAATACACAAATACACCCAGCAAAGTCTCCCTGATACACCACCTGAGTTTGTTGAAAAGTACTTATGTTGGCTAAAATACAAAGCTTGATGGCTATTAACATTTAGCATTAACTTTTTTTCTTTTTTTTTTTTTTTGGGGGGGTCAGAATGCAACTTCAATGGGTGACAATTTGACTGTTCCTTTTTCTCTACAAAAAGGTTAAGTTTCTAGAGCAAAAAAAAAATAGCACAAATACACACTACTTTGTTGTTAACACTGCCAAGGTTTCATCACCTGTACTCGATTTTTAAGTCATGAACCAAACGTAAGCAAGCACAGTCGGTTCTCCAGGGGTGAGAGTGCTCTCAACTTTCAAAAGCTGTTTTATGAACAACGACTCGTGTCGGCTGCTTCACTACAAAGCACACAGAAAAATCAAGATACACAAGACAAAAAAAGTTGGATTTAGGGGTTAATAATATGGTACAGTTCACTATGTTTTTTTCTTTTTTTTTTTTTTACACCTACCATACAATTTTTTTTTTGGCAAACTTAAGAAGAGAAGGGATGGGTGTTTGGGGGGGTAGGGCTTTTGCTGACGTGGCACATGGAATGTGGTCCCTGCAGCTCTCCGGGAATGCTGGGGCTGTGTCAGTGGCTGGGATACACACAGGGATGCTGGCACATTCCTTACCTGTGCAGTAAAATGCATTTTGTTCCAATATGTGCCAGCTTAGAGCACCAGCAGTGCTGCTGCTGCCACCTGCCACGTGGCACAGGGGGGAGGACTTGTGGCCCAAAGTCTTGCAGCCAGCTAAGCCCAGGGGTTGTTGTTTTGTTGTTGTTGTTGTTGCACTGCCTGCTCTGCACACAGAGTGCTCAGGGCCCTACTAGCAAACAGTTGTGGAGGGAGTGTTTTTTACTCTATCCAACAGCAAAAGCCCTATACAGATGGATTAATTTGTTAATGTGCCCAAGCCCCCAAAATGAGAGTTCAATAAAACAATTTTACTATATAGTTGCAAATACCAGTAGTGTTTCTGCAAATACATATTAAGAAACTGCATCTCATCATAAAACATACAATATGTACAGGGCACTTAAGAGAAACTGGATAAGCTGCAGAAGAAAACTGTTGGGTGGTATTTTCAGCAGGGCCTGGTATATAGTTCAGGCTGAACCAGGGAAAAGAACTGTAAAACACAACAACAAAAAAGAAAAACCACTGTTAAATAAAGGTCATGGTTCCTCCCACCTATACTGAGAAGTGCCGATAATCTACACAAATGTACAATATCACAGCACTGATATCTGGCTCGTGGCACTGAGCTGGCAGCACTTTAGATACCCAAAAGTTATGGAGGGACAGGGGAAAAAGGTCATGGAGGCAAAGGGCAGGAATGCATAAATATATCAAACATACCTACAGAGAGATTATGGGGTCATTTGGCATGCAAAATTATGTCTCAAGAGGATATTTATCAATTACAGCTAAACATTTCAAATTAGCGCAACTACAACATTTCTGGCATCTAAATACAAATCCTCAGACTTAGCTCGAGACACCTCCTAGAAGATCTGCATCCATTAAAAAAAAAATTCATGCATCTGATCCTCTAATCGTTTCTTTAAAAAGTATTTAAATAAACTACAATTTTAAAAGAAGCAATGAGGCCCCTCACCAGTTAATTTTCATGCTTCAAGAGCTTTTTTTACTGCTGCTTTGTTAGAACCATGAAATACTGCATGAATGTGTAGAAATGAAAGAAAAAGAAACAGACAAAAGAAACAAACATTAACCAAAGAGCCTAAACATCCCCCCCAGCCATCTTTTAACCTTAAAATAGTTCCTTCCAAATCTAGGAAATTAGCCCAGAGAAAATGACAATACTAAACCTTACCGTAGCCTTTGTGTATAGTTCTATAACACAAAGCAACAGCCAACACCAAAGTGTCTGTGTGAGCTAAAACTTGGGACAGGGGGGGAATATTTGCACTAAACAGATAATAAACATTTGCTTTAGTGACAGGCAATAATCACACATTAGCACAGCAGAAATCAGAGAGAGGAGGGCCCCCTTCAGCACAGGCCTGGCTTTAAGCACATCAGCAGTGGCACTGTGGGTTGGGGAAATGCTGCTTCTCCTTAAGCTGGGGACCCTGGCAGGCTGAATTTTTGGGGGAAAACTGTACTCCAGCACAGGGACACAAGAATGGGATTATCAACCCAGGGGCAACACTTTATTGGCAGAACATCTCTCTTGTGATGTGCCAAGGCCATTCAATTCTGAACTCTTAAACAACACAAGGCAACAGCCCAGGAGTGACTCCTTCACAGGCTCAGTAAAACATTCTGCTTGAATAATTGGATTTCCTGCAGCACAGCTGCTGGGCAGGTTTCTCTGTGTGCCAGGTTTATCCACAGTGGACAATGTCAGACTGACAAAGAGAAAAGTGGGTTGGTCCTTGTAAGAAGAGTTCAACACTGGCATTATTGGAGAATATTACTGAATATTCCAGCACTGTCTCACAGGACTGGTGCTGTGTTTAAAACCCACACACGGACAAGAATCAGCTCTGCTGTTGTCAAGCAGAGGCAGCAGGAGCAGTAACTCCACTGCAGAAGGGGTTCTGTACCCCTCAGAAAGCAGCAGGGTTCAGTCAGAGGCCACACTGCACATTTCTACACTCCAGGAATTAGGCTGGACATCTTTTTAAGTTTAAGTTTCGCATCTTTTAAGCTTAAGGAATACAAAGATAAGATAAGACAGCTCCCCAGGCCTCAAGAGACAGCTCCAGCATGACAGATTACAGGTGTGACCCCAGGCCATGTACCAAACTTAGCACTGTAGTATGACTTAACCTGCAAGATTTTATTCAATTCAACCCTTCCCAGAAGTAAATTAAGAAATGCACAAGTACAATGGAAATCAGTTACTTCTAAAGCAAGTCTAGAAGAGTTTAATAAGACTTCTGTAAGAAGAGGTGTCTTCTCAGCACTTTGCTTTTAAGGTAAGTTCCAAAAACCCTGCTCATTGCCTTTCAAATTACTGTAACACCCTAAAATGTAAAAATAAAAAGAAGAAGAGAAAATGTAGTTAACAAGTGGTTACACCAGGAAAACACTTGGGGACTTGAGTGCTTGCTGGCCTTTAGTTAATGGCTAGAATCCCCTGTAGCTGCAGAGGACCCACTGTTTTTCAGTCATCTGGAAGGGCTTTGCATTTGCCTTCTCCACTACAAAAATCACACACACAAATAACAGAGAGAAGAGTTTATTATTTAGTGAAATTCTAGTCAATATATCAAGGATGAACAAGAAAACTTGGAATTAAAAACTAGGACCAGTGCCCATGTGGCACCTCTTGGAAGTTGTCACTTTTGAATTAAACCATAATTATTCAAACCCTTGGTATACTGGACTCCACAAGGAGAGTGAGGGCCTTTTTTGGGGATGTTCCCAAATAAATGCAGCGGCAGTATATTCCAAAGGAATGTTAATTCCTCTCCCATGCACTCTCAGGGAGGGAGAAACCATTCTCATGAAGAGAGTGAAAACAATTATTAAGGTAAAATTTCCTTAAAATATTGATCTGTTTACATTAAAGTCTGGGAAAACGTCTCATTGAGACCGACACGGAGCAAAAATTTGCACAGAATTCTGCCTACAATATTCTTATTCTACACAAAACTTTCCACTTTGATTTGGTGTCACTATGGAAAGGAACTGACCAACTCCAGGGGCCAAAGGCAATATACCAAGGGTTTCAGAATGGCAAATCTCTGACGTGTTTGACATAGGACTACCGTTAAAAAATATCTGTGCACTAGACAGGAACCAACCACCACCCAAGGGTGGCCCCATAGAACATCAAACAAGTTACAAACCTTCAGCATAGGGAACCACTATGAGGGCTCTGTCAACGAACACAGTGTTTGTCAGGTGCTGGGCCACCACGGCCGAGTCGGGGTCGTGGAACTTTACAAAGCACACTCTCGACGACACCGGCAAGGGGGAGTCACTGCAAGAGACACAGGCAGCACTCAGGGACACAGGCTACACCCAGGGACAGCATTGAACCACACCAGCCCACCCCCAAAATCCCATTAAGTTGTTGTATTCCCTCCCTGGGAGCTGCACGTGAGCTCTGTTATCTCTCGCCAGTTGTCGCGCACGATAAATCAGTGAGCGATCACCTAAATGTAAATTCTGCCCCTGGCTGGGAGGAAAACTTGGCTGAAAAAAGAATGAAAGTTACAAATTCTGTCTCAGGTGAAGTTTCACACCCCTGCTTTAGGCTCCAGATGACTGATTAGAGGTAAATTGTGAAACGAAGAGAGTGATGATTAAAGGATTGTTGTAGGGGCAGGGTGTGCAGGATGGCTCTCACCTGCCAGAGGGTGAGGCTGGATGGGATTCTGGGAAGGAATTCCTGGCCCTGGAATAGAATTCCCAGAGAAGCTGTGGCTGCCCTGGATCCCTGCAGTGTCCAAGGCCAGGCTGGAGCAGACTGGAAGGTCCTTGCCCATGGCAGGGGGTGGCACTAAATGAGCTCCAAGGTCACTCCCAACCCAAACCACTCTGAAATTCTGTTTTATTTATCAACTCAATTCCATTCCAGCTTCTAGACTAAACCTCACCAAGCTCCCACATCCTGAGGAATGCCCAGGGCTGAGCTCCTGCCTGTCCTTCAGCACAAGGGAATTTAGGGAGCTCAGGCAGGAAAGAAAAGCTGAGCACATTAAAACAGAGCTCTCTCTCCAAAGTAGAGCTGTGCCTGTTCCCAGCTCAGAACAAGTGTCTGTCAACCTACAAACCCCAAACTGAGAAGTTTTGAGACACTTCAAAGAAAAACCAACCCAGAAATATTTACTTCTTACAACAGGAAACAACTGTAGAACCACAGCTGTAACTTCCCTAAAACCAAACCAAACTGGAAATCCAGCTGCAGTCAACCCAGGCAAGGTCCAGAACGGGTTTCAGGAGCCCCCCGTCCTCAAAGTGGGGCATATTTTGTTGTAATTGGATGTACAAAGTGAAAGACAGGAAGAAAAATCATTCTGCGGACAGGACTGAGGGACAGATGAGTTAAAAGCTGCCTCCAGAGGGCCCAGGCAGGGAGCGGAAGCAGCAGCAGGTCCTAAACCCCTTGTTCCTATGCCAGGCCAGAGGTCCAGATCAGCGTGGGGAGCTCTGAAAACATCACTGATCCTGACAAAAATCTGCTTTTCCTACCTGGATTCCCAGCCACAACTCCAAAACATCCCACATCAAAGAGCAGTTTTTGATCTGAGCTGCTGAGGCTGATCAAGCCTTTCAGCACTGGGGGTTGTCACAATCCAGGGAACAGCTCTGACACAACCAGGCAGATCCAGGGTCTATTTTCGGCTCTGCAAATGCCAAAAGCTCCCTCACCTTCAGCCCCACTGAGCCAAACACACACACAACTGCCCCCAGTGTCTGTCAGACCACACTTTAATAACCTTACATTTCACCTGATGTGGAAAAATAAATTGGAGCCAGCACATTGCAGCTTCTGAAGCATTAAAATTAGAAGCAGTCACTTGCTCCCACAGCTTGCAGACTGAATAAATTGGGAAGTAACAGCAGTGATAAATGAGAAAAAAAAATCTGAATCTGTTGGCTCTTTGGTGCCCAGGAACCCACAGCAGCTTGTCAAAATGGCGCCTTGTTTTAGCCCATTAATAAGAAGAAATAAAAAATAATAATTACATAACCAAAAGAAGCGTAGTAGAAGGTATTTGAACAAAATCACAGTAAAACTGTAAAGAAAAGTAAATCAAGAGGTGATGGCAGAGCTGAAGGAGTTCTTGATATAAACTGTATAGAAATGACACAATTAATCACAGAAATGCAGCCCAATATTTTCAGGCATTTTTAAAATGCCAATGATAACAAAAGAATGTGAACCAGAGCAGATCCTATTGACTCTTCAGCAGATCCTGTTTACAGCCAGGAGTGCCAATGGGAATGCTTTGGGATAGCTGAGCTTTCTCCCAAAATAATGAACCTAAAATAACCGCTGAAAATGTGTTAGGCAGTTCTTCTGCAGCCTGACATTTAATTTACATCTGTGTATTGCACTTTTAAAAATGGTATTTCCACTCACTCTCAAATCCAAGCTGGGAGAAATTCAACAAGAACTGGATGTTCTCAACAGCTCCCCCCCCCAAAAAAAAGCCACCATCCATCATTATTCTAATTCACCCAAGATTGAAACCTTCAGGAATTGTCTCTCAGCCCCTGGAATGCTGGGACACACCAGGATCTCCTGGGGCTGGAATACAGGAACCTCTGAAATCCATTCCCTCCACTTTGCAGCCTGGATGGAATTTTATGGAATACAATAAAGATGAGAACCAGGCAGTGGAGTGAGGGAAAAGCAGAAGGATGAGGGGGAGGAAAACTGGAATAAGTCCCAGAGCTGGTTGTGCATTAAAGATGCAGCTGAGGTGTATAATAAATGGGAGACAGGGGATTAAATAAACAGGGAAAAGGAGGAAGATGAGGGAGAGAGGGAAAAGCAGGAATTTAGAGGAGCTCAGGAAGTGACAGATGATCTGGAAGTGCAGGAGAATAAGGAAGTCCTAGAGCAGAGTCAGAGGGACACAGATCAGAGGTGGAGCAGCAGAAATGGGATTGGGTCCTCAAATACTACAGGCAAGGGAAAATCCCAGCAGGATCCTGGAGAGAAAATAATCCAGATTATGGGGAGAATTCACAGATTATCATCCATATTCCACACCCCTCCAAAAATGGATGGACACCACGGGCAGGGAAAAGTCAGGAGCTGGAATTTGAAGGAGAAGGCACAGAAAAAGAAGGTGGCACTATTAGAAAATGTCCCTCTTTTTGGGGTGAAGTGGAACTGGAGGCCCTGAAGTGACCCAGAGCAGACTCTCAGGAAAATCCCCCTGGGGGGTGAGTGCCAGGGCCCTCCTCACACAAGGGAAAGGACAGCAAGGCACCGAAGCACTCCCTGAAGAGATCAGTTCATGTGTATCTAAAGCTACAAAGTTTCAGAGGCACAAATCACCTCCAAAAACCGGCAGCAAAATCGAGACAAAGTGCACAAATACAGAGAAAGCCAGGAAAGGATTTCACCTGTCACAGGTGAGCTCCTGCCGGGTCACTTATCCCAGCTGTGAACAAGGAAACTCCCTCTGGAACTGTCTTTGATTAGTGTTAACAAGGGAGGGAAGCCTCAACGAGGGAAAACAAATGGTTTGTGATAGTTTTTCCCCCTAAAATAAAGAAATCCAAGTAATTTGGCGTTTTATAAATAATCGTGCTCTCGTTTGATTAATCTTAATCGTGGCAGAGAGAAAACCTTTAACCTTTATACGGAATATGCAAAACACCGAGGTATAATGACACCAGGCTCTGAAAATCAATCAAACTGAAGCCATCAGCACTGCTAACACCAAGTTTTAGATTGCATCAGAAAGAATTCTGAAAGCAAGATTTATTTTTATTAGAACTTAATTGCAAGTGAAGACATAAAAAACGGTCTTATTTTTTGTTTGTTTGTTTTTGTTTTTGTGGCTATTTGTAAATTACGGCGGTATGTGAAACTTCCTTTTCAGTTTATACACCCTTAAAATGTGCATTTGTTTTAATTTGCGGAGATCCTTGCAAGACATGCAAACGAGAAATGTGTATTTGTTAGCAGTTACCTTTCTGCTCAGCATAGATTCGTTTGCAAGGAACATAAATATTAAAAGCGTATTCTTTGTAAATTAGGGGTAGGCTGCTCCTCGAGCACAAAATTCTTCGTGACAAATACATTTATCTACATCTAGAAGTTTTGGCCCCGTGGAAGTGACGCAGCCAGCAGAGGCTCAGCGGGCACAACCCTGGACAAACAACACCCGGAGACAAACGTGGATTTCATCGGAGCCGCACGTGTCGCTCCACGCCCCGCGTTAATCTCCGCAATCCCGTGACCGAGCGGAGCCGCGCAGCGAACACCGACTCCGGGGGTGCGCAGCGAGAGCCGCCCCCGCAGCCGCCGGGCGGAGCGCGGATCCCCGGGAGCGGGGGCGGCCCGGGCCCGGAGCCGCCGGGGGAGGCGGGCGGGAGGCGGCGCTGGGCCGCGGGCAGGCCGCGGGGCGGGGGAAGGAGGGACGGAGGGGGAGGCGGCGAGGCCGGGCCGGGCCCGCACTCACTCGGGGGGGAAGAGGCGCAGCTCCTCGATCTTGCCCAGGAAGCCGAAGAGGGTCCGCATCTGCTCCGAACTGGCGCTGGGCGAGACGTTGGTGACCTGGATCACGTCGGTGCCGCTGCTGGAGGCCATCGCGCCGCCGCCCGCTCCGCCGGTGCTGCAGCAGACACAGCGGGGGCGGGGAAGAGGGTGAGGATGGGGCGGAAGCGCTGCGGTTCGCTGCCCCCCCCCCGGCCCGGTTCTGTGGTCCCGGTTTGCCGCCCCCCGGCCCGCTCCGGTCCGGCCCGCTCCGGTCCCGCCGCCCCCGCGGGCCCCGCGCGCGCCGCCTCACCAGCCTGCCCGGGCCGCAGTATCCCACAGTGCACCGCGCCGCGCCTGCGCCCGCGCCCACGGCGCGCGGCCCCGCGCATGCGCCGCGCCGGCGGACACGCACGGGGAGAGGGAGGCCCGCGCGCGGGGGCGGTGCGTGCGCAGACCGGGCGCGCTCCCCCCCCCCCCCCACACGGGAGCGGGAAACGTGAGGGGGCTCTGAGGTGCTGTCATTTCTTCCTCCTCTCTCGTCCTTTCACACACCAAACTCTCACTAAACACGCCGTCCCAGTGGTGCCGTGGGAGTCTAGCTTGTATATTTTTGCATATGTTTGTGGTTTGTGGTCCTGTAACTTTTTAGTGTATAACTCCTAAATTCCATAAACAGGGGTGAGAGAAGAAACTACTCCCCCAGGACTGACAGATCACCGAGGGCTTCAGCTTTCCCAAAATATGTTAAACCAACAACAAACTAACAACAAACCCCACCATGCAGATAAATGACATTAGAACAGTCACTGGAATATTCCCCAGGTTCTGCTACTGAACCCGAGTGATTTTGAACTAGCAGTGGGAAAACACAGATAAATCCTCTCCAAACAAAAAAAATAGGTTTGAAGCTACTTGCTAATTACTGTCTTCACATTTTTGTCAGGCACAACAGTTCCTCTCCACGCCTGGCAATAGAGGACGCCTCACTGCCTCAGGCCCTGAGAGATGGGAAAAAAAATGAGTTGGGGGGGGAGCAAATTTGGGGTAAATGACTTCATTACTTGAATCTGTAATTGAGAGATTAAGCCCTAATATGCACATGGACCAAACTTATAAAAGTGTGAAAACTCATGAGCCATTAGCCAGTTTTGGATGTAGTCCTTGGGGAGCTTTGTCTGCCCAAAGTGTACCTGAAGGCCCTTCAATAAATAAAATTGCTTTTTATTCCCTTAACTCTGTCTGGACTCTGTTTTCAGGTAGCCTCAGAAAAGGAGGTACAAGCAGTACAACCTTGGGGTGGGAATTTCTCATTAATGTTATAGAGGAAAAATAAAACTATTTGCAGTCAACACAGTACAAATCACGCTGTTTCCTGATGAGTTTGTTGCTTTATGTTAATGTGTTTCCCCATAAATGTTCCTGAATGTAAATAAAACAAGCCTTATTTATTAATCAAGCTGAAATTCTACCGCATCTGATTCATAGAGTAGGAGACACTCACTGTCCTGCCTCACCAGATACCACATTTCTACTTATGAAATATCACAGATGCCGTGTCTTGGACTGAATTGCCAAAAGCTTATTTAAATTCCAAATTTGAATTTGTCAGCAATGTTCCCTGTGGAACTTAGTTACTATTTCCAACAGCATTGAAGCTGAATGAGAGGGAGCTGACATTGTGTTTTTACCAGGGGCCCTTAGGCACAGAGCACTCACCCTCTGAAGTCCTTAAAACCTGTTTTTAAGCACCACTCTTTCTTTTAATAATGAGATTAAATACTCAGTATTTCCTGGGTGTTTCTGCCTCCACTGAGAGAGAAGAAAAAAGGAGGAGAATGAAAGAACACTGGTAAAAAACTAATGAGGCCAATATCCTTAGTCAAGGGCAAGTGCCTGAAGTGAGTTTCCTAAATCACACACTTGACTAATGTATTTAAACCTTCACTAATTACTTTTCACTTCAATGGAACTACTCATAGAAGCATTTTTCAAAGAGGGGAATGTTTGAAACACAAATAGGCTGTTTCAGAATGAAGGGAGCTACAATATAACGTGGGACCACATTCCTTTCCTATAATTTTCCTCTCACTGGGAGCTTCTGGTGGGATCTGCAGACACGGGGGCTGATTCCATGTGCTGATTTGGACGGGACGTTGGGCAGGAATTGTTCCCTGGAGGGTGGGGAAGTCCTGCCACAGGGTGCCCAGCGCGGCTGTGGCTGTCCCCGGATCCCTGCAAGTGTCCCAGGCCAGGCTGGATGGAGCTTGGAGCAGCTGGGAGAGTGGAAGGCGTCCCTGCCCATGGCAGGGAAGGAATGAGATGAGTTTTAAAGCTCTCCCAACCCAAACCATCCTGAGATTCTGCTGAGGTTGGGACACACCGTGAAGATCATCGAGCCCAACCACCCACAGCCCCCCACGAGGCTGCAGCGTAGCCGCACGCCGGGCTGAGGGGAAAGGAAAAAACCAATAAACTGATGTAAAAGCCCCGATCCATTCGCTGCTCCTCACGTGTCCGTGTTCAACACCCCGAGCAGCGCGCTCGGGGCTCCATTTCGGCACGGCGGGGCGGCAAATGGCGGCGCCGGGGCCGGGCCGGCTCCGCCCGTAGGAGCCCCGCCTGCGAGGCGGCCCCGGCCCCAGCCCCGGCCCCAGCCCCGGCCCCGGCTGCCGGCGGCTCCCGCACGGGCCCCCGCTCGGGCTGTGTCGGCCATGGCGGCGGCTCGGCGGGCGCGGGCGGGCGGTGGCGGTGCGGGGCCGGGGTTCCGGCGGGCGGCCGAGCCGGAGCCGCCGGTGCCGCAGGGGCTGCTGCGGTTGGCGCGGCGCAGCGGGCAGCTGAACCTGGCGGGACGGGGCCTCACCCACGGTGCGTGAGCCGGGTCCGCCCGCGGGGCCCTCCTGGCCCGGGATCCCGCGGGGCTGCGGGCGGAGCACCATGGGGAGCACCATCTGCTCGCCGTCCGCTCGCTGTTGTCTGTTTCGGGCGTGTTTCTATCGGTTTCTTCTTGTTGCCTCGGCAAAAATGTCTCTGGATCACAATGGGCAGTAGAGCGACTATAGAGATGTGTGTATCTATGTATGTTTTTATATATGTACACACATATGTCTGTGTGCATCCGTGTATATTTAGCTATGTATGTCATCGCCCAAGGCACAAGGGTTGGAACCAGACGATCGTTAAGGTCCCTCGCAGCCCAAACCCACCCGGTGATTTTTATACACAAAAAACACGCTGGGCAGTGAAATATTGGAGCAAACACTCGAGAGGTTCAGCTGACGGTTGTGTTTGTGCCGCAGTGCCCGAGCACGTGTGGAGGATCAACCTGGACACTCCGGAGGAAGCCCAGCAGAACCTGTCCTTCGGGGCTGCCGATCGCTGGTGGGAGCAGACGGACCTGACCAAGCTGATCCTGGCCTCCAACAAGCTGCAGAGCCTCTCGGAGGATGTGCAGCTGCTGCCTGCCCTCACCATGCTGGATGTGAGTACAAAGATCCCTTGGCAGGATATGGGGAAACGTTGTCCTGGATCTTTGGTTTCCATTTCACAGGGGCCTGGGGTGCCAGGACAAGGGGGGGGATGGCTTCCCGCTGCCAGAGGACTGGGATGATGTTGGGGAGGAATTCTTCCCAATGGGTTGGCCTGAAAAAAACCCCTCCAAAGTACAAATTTGTAACTGTGCTCTAAAACCTCTCTTTTCCAGGTGCATGACAATCAACTGACATCACTTCCTTCTGCTTTAGGGCAACTTGAAAATCTCCAGAAACTCGATGTCAGGTAAGGCTATGTCACAGAACAAACACAAGAAATGCTGCAATGACTTTCAGTGTGAAGAGAGATTGTAGGATAGCAACCTTTCTTTCAAAAAGTTAATTCCAGATTACTCACTGTAGAGTATTATTTTATATTATATATGTTATATTATCCTCCTTGGATCAAAACTGGTGGCCTTGAATTTGTTTAAATTGTTTTCACTGATACTCAAAGTCACAATTGGAAGGTGCAAACAGTGATGTTCTGAATAATCGTACACAAAATATTTGTTTGCATTTATTTCCTTCAGTCTGGCAGTTCTCAGGATAAAACATTTCCAGTCATGAATAATGCACTTTGTAAATAACTCTGTAGATCTTGTTTGTTGCTGGAAGGTTCAGAATCTTTTGTTTACTGGGGTAATTTTGTAAATTTGTGCACAAGGAGAGGTTATGCTATCCACTGCATGTGCAAAGTACATAAACAAAAAAAACCTGGGATCCATCTCGAATGTTGTAAATTCAGAGCAGGATTAGAAGTCTTCTTGAACAAATAAATAAAGATAATTAATTGTTCCCAGGAGCCAAGTTTTCCTTAGAGGTGGCAACGTCCCGACCAGCAGGCTGTGAGACACAAATGTTCTGTGTGCAGTTACAATCCTAAAAACTCCTGAGTGTTTGTCCTTTCCCTTTGTGTTCTCTGTTCCCACCCCAGCCACAACAAACTGAGGAGCCTTCCCGAGGAGCTGCTGCAGCTGCCCCGTCTGAGGAGCCTCCTGGTGCAGCACAACGAGCTGAGCCAGCTGCCCGAGGGGCTGGGGCAGCTCCTCAGCCTGGAGGAGCTGGTAAAGCACAACTTCAAACCCATTTCTTTCTTTGGAAAGGATTGATTCCCACTGCTAGTTCAAAATCCGTCGGGTTCAGTGGCTGAACTTGGAGAATATTCCAGTGACTGTTGCAATGTCAGTTGTTGCATGGTGGGGGTTGTTTTTAGTTTGTTGTTGGTTTGACATATTTTGGGAAAGCTGAAATCCTCGGTGATCTGTCAGTCCTGGGGGAGTCGTTTCTTCTCTCACACTCGTGCCAGTTGTCAGCCATCTAATTTTACTGTTCTGCCACTAATTAACTTTGCACCAGCAGCACTCCTGGGATGTTTCAGACACGTCTCACCTCTTCCTCTCTCTGTTTCAATCTGCAGGACGTGTCCAACAACCAGCTCACAGCCATCCCCAGCAGCTTTGCTCTGCTGGTGAACGTGGTGCGGCTCAACCTGGCCTGTAACCAGCTCAAGGAGCTGCCTGCAGATCTCAGTGCCATGAAAAGTAAATCACTTCCCTCGGGTTTTTAAATGCCAAACAGCCAGTGCTGTGCTTATGTTCAGCAGTGCACTGCAGGGTTTTAAAATAGATCCTTAAAGAGTTACTGTTTTCTCAAGAAAAATCTGAGTTATTACTTCGAGAATCTGTTTAGCAAAATGTTGTTGTGTTTGTTTTAAATTAAACCCTGGGATAATTATGCTGCTGTAGAGGGGTATTTTTAGCTTCTCCTCTCTCTGTTTGTCCCTGGACATTGATTTCCACAGGCTTGAGGCAACTGGATTGTACCAAAAATTACCTGGAAACGGTACCTGCTAAATTAGCAACCATGGCATCCCTGGAGCAGCTTTACCTGAGGAAAAACAAACTGCGTTCCCTGCCGGAGTTTCCCTCCTGCAAGCTGCTGAAGGTGAGCTTGGAATGGCTGCTCTGCTGGAAAGGCATGTGCTGTAAACTTTGGGATGATGGCAGTGACTTTAAACACAGGCTTTTGTGAGATGCTGTGATCAAAGCCAGATGACAGCTCTGTGTTTAGGACTCTGTTTAATGTGTCCCCAGGAGCAACTTCTCTTACTGCCCTCATTATTCAGCCTTCTGAAAGATGAGTTTGCAGGACTTTGCAGATTTGGAAAATGAGAAGTGTTTAGGAGAGGCAGGACTGAAAGCTGGATCTAATACTGCCTGCAACAGTTACTTTTTATCTCTGGGAACTTTTTCTGGATAAATTCACTTTGTTCATTATCCTTTTTCTTTCATAACTACGGAGTAAATACACTGATTTTTCCTTTTAACATAATCAGGTTATATCCAGGTATTTTGGAGGCAGATGAAGGGGAATCAAGATACCCATATTCTCCACATCATCATACTGATGACTGCTGATGTCATGATTTAGGAGATAAGTTACAAAGTAATTTAACCACACTTGTGGTGCTCTTTGTTGCCGTAGGAATTACACGCTGGGGAGAATCAGATTGAAATCCTGAATGCAGAGAATCTGAAGCAGCTGAGCTCCCTGTGTGTGCTGGAGCTCAGGGACAACAAGATCAAGGCAGTGCCCGAGGAGATCACGGTGCTGCAGAAGCTGGAGAGACTCGACCTGGCCAACAATGACATCAGTAGGTAATAGTGGCACCTGAGCTGGGTGGTGACAGCTCCTTCCTTCCTGTGGGAAGGGCACTTAAGGAATGACTCAGTGCTGAAAGGAAGGAACCCTCAGTGTGTTGTGGGATTGCTGTGATCAAACTGGGACTTGCAAAATGTTCTGTGTTCTGCCCGTGACTTGGAAGTGCTGTGAGGAGCAGGTGAGGGAGCTGGGGAAGGGTCTGGAGTCCCAGGACAGGCTGAGGGAGCTGGGGAAGGGTCTGGAGCCCAGGAGAGGCTGAGGGAGCTGGAAAGGGACTCAGCCTGGAGAAAAGGAGCTCAGGGGGGACCTTGTGGCTCTGCACAACTCCCTGCCAGGAGGGGACAGCTGGGGGGGATTTGGGATTTGCTCCCAGGGAACAGGGACAGGAGGAGAGGGAACGGCCTCAGGCTGGGCCAGGGGAGGCTCAGGGTGGGCAGCAGCAGGAATTTCCCCATGGAAAGGGAGCTCAGGGATTGGCAGTGCCCAGGGAGGGTTGGATCCCCGTCCCTGGAGGTGTCCCAGGAAGGGCTGGAGGTGGCACTCAGGGGTCTGGGCTGGGGACAAGGTGAGGGTGAGGCAGAGCTTGGACTTGATGGTCTGGGAGAGCTTTTCCAACTTAAATTAATCTGGAATCCTGCATATTTTCCTTTACACCTGAGCTTCAGTATCCCCTCTGACTAGGCATTGCATGTTTTTTAGCAGTTGTTTTGGTGCTGCTTTGGAATCAGTTTTATCTGTTTTGGATCATTTATCTGTTTCCCTCTGCAGGTTGCCTTACACCCTGGGGAACCTCCCTCAGCTGAAATTCCTGGCCCTGGAGGGAAATCCTTTGAGGACCATTCGGAGAGACCTGCTGCAGGTAAGCACTGGGGTTTGGTTGTGTGTGTGTGAACATCTGCACAGGAGGGACCTGGAGCTGCTGGAGAGGATCCAGAGGAGACACCAGGATGGGCAGAGGGATGGAGCAGCTCTGCTGGGAGGAAAGGCTGGCACAGCTGGGAATGTTGAGGCTGAGCAGGAGAAGATTTGGAGTGATCTCAGTGTGGTCTTGCAGGGCCTGAAGAATCTCCAAGAGAGCTGGGGAGGGACTTTGGTCAAGGGATGGAGAGACAGGATAAGGAGCAGGGCTGGATGGGATTTTGGGCAGGAATTCCTTCCTCCGTGGCAGGATGGGCAGGCCCTGGCACAGGGCTGCAATTGGATCCCAGGCAGTGCCCAAGGCCAGACTGGACATTGGGCTCGGAGCAGCCTGGGGCAGTGGGAGGTGTCCCTGCCCTGGCTTTGAGGTTTATCTTAATTAAGGATCTAGGATTCAGTTTTCTGTTCTCTTGCAGGGAGGGTCTGAGTTTTCCCAAGAAAACGAGTCCTTAGGGCAGCAGGGAGGCTGGAGTGTGGGCATCACTCCTGCTGCAGAATTCCCTGTTATTTTTTTCCCTGGCAGGCCCCTCTCCTCAGTGGTGCTGTACATTGCTACTTCTGTGCCTTTGCCAGGGTTGTAAAATCAGTGTTCCCAAAGCACTGGGATGCTCCAAAAATAAGCAGAACTGACAAGTGTGTGTTGCAATGAAATCTGTAACATCTGTCAGGAGAGGGGAAACCCTCGTGTGCCTGGCTGAGGGAGCAGAGTGTGCACTGAGTTAATGAGCACTTGTCCAAAGTGCTCCTAGAAAGGAATCTGAGTCAGGCCTGCTGGAGTTCTGCCGTTCCCTGCATTACTGAGGATTTGCTGCTTCAGCTGCAGTTGTCACTCCTGGGCTGTATTTCTCACCTGGAGCAAAGGCCAGGCACCAGGAGCCCATCAGGCCATGCCCTATTTGTGCTGCCTGGATCCATCACCAGCACTGTAAATTCATCTCGCTGCAATTTTCTCTGCCTGGCTAGATTTTTTCCACTTGATTTAGAGGAGCAATTGATGGAGGAGCTGTAGGACTCCCCAGGCACTGCTTGGAGCAGGTGGATACTGAGATAAAGGACTGGGGTGAGTGTGAAGGAGGAGCAGATTCCTTTTTTTCTCTTCTCCAGTCCTGCCCAGCTCACCTTCTCCTCCTCAGGCCTCTCATTCCAGTCCCAATCCCATTCCTGGTTCTTGATGAATTTCCAGTTGATTTTTGGTAAATCCTGGCCTATTTTTGTTAACTCCCATGCCATTACTTGGCTCTGCCTTGTTCTCTGCTTTCCTCCCCACGTGTCTGTTACTGAGATTTCAGTTTGACCTTCAGCTTTCACTGATAACTTCCCTTGTTCTCTGTTGCCTTCCTTTGCCATGCTCAGCACAGCCCCACTCTCCCTGCCTGTCTCCTTGTGACAATTCCTTCCTTTCCAACATCTACTTGAATCTCCTTTATCCCTCTGTGTTCATCCAGTCTCTTAGGCTGTGTCAGCTGGAAAGAGAAATGTTCATTCACATCCAGCAGTTTAGGTCAATCCCTGCTTCTGAAACCTGTGAAATCGTACCCCAAACCTGTAAAATCTTACCCCAAATCTGTGAAATCCTACCCCAAACCTGCCTTTCCCCTAAAAGAAACAGTGCAGAGGAGATTTGGCTTCACTACTCACAGGTTTGTGCAGGTGGGCAACTGTGTCTGACCACTGGAAGTTGCTGTGAGAGGACTGAGGGAAATCTTTGGAGCTGTTAAAAATCCCTGCAGATGATGAAAACTGGGATGGTTTTCCCAGAGTTTATTATTTGGGCCATAACAAAGTAACAGAACAGTGAGCAGTCAGCTTCGCTGACAAACTGTGAATGTGCTCTCCTCAGCAAATTGTGCTGGAGCTTTTTAAAAGGAAAATCAAGCTCACTGGAATTTTTTTACTTCGTCTTAGATGTGGCAAAAATCTTCACATAAGGAGCTACAAAAGTGGAGCCTGAGGCTGTGATTCATGAACAGAAATTTTCATCTGGAATAAATAAAATTCTAACTAAGCCAAGCTCCCGAGCTGCTGTGGGATTTTCAGTGGGATTTTTAGTCAGGAGTGCTGTGGCTCCACCTGTGTGCTGGCATTGTCCCTCTTCATTGTCCCCCCAGCTGCACAAATACTGCTGAGTGACTTGGGGTTTGTTTCTTTTTTAAAGAAAGGCACCCAGGAGCTGCTGAAGTATCTGAGGAGCAAAATCCAAGGTATGTTGCTTTCTTCCACTTCATTCTAAGGAGAATATTCTGAGAAATTAAAGCAAATTAGAATTTAGGGAGGATGGTTGTTTAAACCCAGGTCTCATCAGTTGTCCTGCAGTAATAATTTCCTTTACTCAACAGTTTGCTGTGATATTTCTGTTTCTTTTTCTTGTCCTGTTAGCTAATACTGAATCATAAAAATTCTGAGTTGAGGATTATCCTTTACAAAACCAGACTCACCCTGCTCAGCTGGATGGGAATTCCCACTTCAGGCATGCCAAAGCTTTTTCCTGTGGATTGTGGGGAGTAATCAGAAGGAACTTCACAAGGGAGGATTTGTAAATATTAATTGACTGAAATGTGGTCAGATGTGCTGGTGTGGATAAAGCTGCTCTAGGTCATCATTTCCAGTCAGAATTCCCTGGATTTTGTAGTTTTCCAGCTCCCTACCCCACGGAGCAGCTGCCAGCAGCACATCTCCAGTGCTCCCTCCCCTGCTTTGCAAAGTCCAGGTCATCCCTTCTCCCTCCTTCACCCTAAAAGAACCCCCCAAATCCAAGGTGGTAAAAAACCTTTTATTAGGAAACTATTGAAATAACCTGAATGTGATGATTTTGAGTTGAGCCAGAACAGAGCAGGATTAGAGAGGGGTGGTGGCAGCTGCCTGGGGCCACTCAGAGCAGCTCAGCTGTGTCCCTGCACCCCTCTGGTGTCCCCAGATGATGGACCTGGCCCCAATGAGGAGCCTCCTGTGACAGCCATGACTCTTCCCAGCCAGTCCAAGGTCAACATCCATGCCATAACCACCCTGAAGTTACTGGAATACAGGTATTTGGGAATGTTACCCATTCCTCAAGGTGTAAGAACACTGGCCTATTTTATGCTTGTGGGTTTTTTCCCCCCACCTTTATTATACACCAAGCTGTCCCCAAACCCTGCTGCACATGGGTATTTCCCCCTTTATTTCCTGCACTTGGGAATGGGCAGATTTAGACTTTGGGGTTTGAATTTTTTTTTTTTTTTTATAAAATACTCTGCAGTAACTCGTTGAAGTGCTGAATCCCAGCAGGTGCTTTTAGTACGTTTGAAACCCTTTATGATTTTCACTAAATCCCAGAACCTCTTTGTAGCCAGGAGAGTGTCTGCTCAAGTTATCCCTTGGGAAAGAGAAAAAAAAAAATCCTGTGTGGTGATTGTGGGCATGGGACAGTGCTGGGAACTTCCTGCAGCTGTTACCTGTCTTCTGCTCTTTATCTTCTCTGAAAAAAGGTGGGAATGCCCCGTTAATTAGCAGGTTAATTGGTGTCTGTCCTGTCCCAGTGACAAGCAGGCTGCTGAGATCCCCGACGCCGTGTTTGACGCTGTGGGTGCCAATCCCGTGGCCACCGTGAACTTCAGCAAGAACCAGCTCAGGGAGATCCCCCCAAGGTACTGCTGGGAAGGCCATTCCCGCCTGGGATTTGCTCTCCTGCCTTTGTTTTCGGCATCCTCTTGTCTCCCTGAGCTGTTTGTGCACACAAATCCCAGCGTGAGGTGGGCTGTGCAGTCACTGGGGCCACCCACGGCCAAGGAAAAGCTTTTCCTGGCACTGCTGGGAACAAATAATCCCTCTGTGTCAGGAGGAATGTTGCTGTGCCTCTGGGAACCCCAAAAAATCATCCACACTGGTTTTTGGGGACAGCTCAGTTCGTTCCCAGGTGTGCTGAACACTGAACCTCTGGCACAGCTTGGAGAGGTGCAATCCCAGAGGGACAAAAAAGCTTCTGGACACTCAATTTTGGGAGCTGCTGCTTGTGCCTCCCATGCTTTGTGAGAAGCTGCTGAATTCCCTGGGATAGGTGTGGGGGAGTGTGCAGCTGCCTCAGAATTCCATGCCAATCCAGACAGGAGACTTTTCTCATTTAAGTGCCTTTTGTTTTAGGGTTGAGCCAGAGATTCTGTTTGAGGGGTTGAGCAGGGAACTTTTTGAGCTGTTAAAACCTTTACACCAAAGCATGTTAGTACAATAAATCACCTTCCACAAGCAGCAGCAGATACTCCCAGAATTTGTAACAGCACAACAGGGGAGCAGAAACAAAAGATGGGGAAAAAAATGGGATTTTTTTTTTTGGTCAGTTTTTTTGGCTGCAGAGGAAGGTGAGTAAAAAGTCTGTGTTAAAACATCTCCAGGGCAGGGATGGCAGTGATGTCACCTGATGTCTCTGAAATAGCTCCCAGCTCTGTTTACTGAAGAGGCTTTGGTAGCAATGTTTGTGAGAGAAAATGCAATCTGATAACTGTAGATAAATGATATGAGCCTTGCCTTACCCCACATTAAGGGTGGCTGGAAGAGCAGCAGCTCTCACAGGTGACATTCCATCATCTCCCCAAAATCCCTTCAGAAAAAAAAAACAAACCACAAGTTAGCTTTGATTTGTGGAATAAAGCAGGTTTTTTAATAGCTTAACAAAGCAACCATAATGAAGGCATCTTCCCTTTGTGCTTCAGGCTGGTGGAGCTGAAAGACTCACTTTGTGATGTCAGCCTGGGCTTCAACAAAATCTCCTCCATTTCCTCCGAGCTGTGCCTGCTCCAGAAACTGACACATTTGGATCTCAGGTTGGTGGTGTGTGTGTTGCTGGGAACTTCTTTCCCTGCCTCCCTAAAGCAGCCATCTGTTCCAGTGGGATGGCAGCACTGAAATCATCTCTCACTCCCAAAATTCCTCCCGTGGCAGAGCCGGAATAAGACGTGGCCTAAATTTGGGCCTTGCTTAAAGAAGGTACAGAAGGAAATGGACCCAGTTCTGAGACTTGCTTGAGGGGAGAGATCCTGCCTCAGTCACAGAAGGGTTCTGAGATGTTGCTGTTTCAAAACACTCACCGCCTCTCAGAAGAAAACCACACCAAAAAATCCTGGGAATTAGGAGAGGGAAGGTGCAGATTTTGTTGCACTGCTGGAAAGAGAGGCAAGAGATGGTTCCTTGTGGTCACCTTGCCTCTTCTGATTCCTGAGAAGTGCTTCTGGCATTGTTTGGATCAGGATTAGCTCAATCCATTGATTTTTGGGGAGCTTTAGAGTGACCTGACTGATTCACTCTGGCTCCAGGGTCTGAGCAATTTGATAAGCTTTCCTCTGGAAACCAGGAGCTAAATTTCCAGGCAGTTGGTGGGTGCTTGGGAATACTTTGGAATCTTTAGAGGACAGGCTGTGAGTGTCCTCCTGGCAGAAATGGGATTCCCTGGCATGCTCTTGCCCCTGAGGCAGTGAACTGGCTCCAGACTGTGTAGCTGATCTGGGAATTCTCAGTCAAACCCGTGACTTAAGTTTAGTGCTTCTTGTTTTGTCTTTGTTGGATAACAGAAACAATGTTCTGACAGCCTTGCCTGAGGAAATGGAGGCACTGAAAAAACTGCACACAATCAATCTTGCTTTTAATAGGTGAGCAACTCTTCAGATATTTTTTTTTAATAAAATAATAAAAAGAGCTGGGTTGAATTTGACACAATTTTCCTGTGATGTGAGAACAAGGAGCCACTTCAATAAGCTGGGAGCTCCCATGAAGTGCTCCTCTTTTGAATGCCCTGTTTCTGACTATCTCTCCTTTCTCTTCCTAAAGATTTAAGGTGTTTCCCAGTGTCCTGTATCACCTCCCAGCCCTGGAGACCATCCTGCTCAGCAACAACCAGGTGGGATCCATCGACCCCGTGCAGCTGAAGGGGATGGAAAAGCTGGGAACTCTGGACCTGCAGAACAATGACCTCCTCCAGGTGCCCCCCGAGCTGGGCAATTGTGAGAACCTCAGGTGTGTGGGGTCACTGGGAGCCTGCTCACAGACACATTTCCTGTCTGAGTTCTTCAGGGAATGTTTGCCAGAGGAAAAAAGCACCCACTGGCAGGGTGTTGGGTTTGCTTAAAAAGGGTCTCTCTGACCATCTGTAGAACATAATTTCTTCTGTAATCTCTTCCCTAATTTCTCAGAGAACCGTGGGAGTTGTTTCATCCTTCAGAAGTGGTGTTGAGGGTCTGTGGGCTGTGTGAAGCTCGTGGTGGAGCCTTGGGGGTGACATTTCCCCTGCTCCCAGTCACACTGCTGGTGCACCACCCCCTGAGCAGGGAGGCTGGACCAGCTGACCCCACTGCTTCCTGCCAGCCTGAGGCACTCTGGAATTCTCTTTCTATATTCCAGAAGTTCTCTTCTCACTCCTCCTGGCAGGGGCTGAGGGAGTGGGGTGTGTGCTACACCCCCACCGATTTATCAGCATAAATTAAAATTCAGCTGCTGAGAACGAGGGAAGCAGAAACCCAAACTCCTTTGGCAGGAGTGAAGAGGAACCACCCAGGAATTTCAAAAGCCTC
This sequence comes from Sylvia atricapilla, assembly GCF_009819655.1. Taxonomy (NCBI): domain Eukaryota; kingdom Metazoa; phylum Chordata; class Aves; order Passeriformes; family Sylviidae; genus Sylvia; species Sylvia atricapilla. The sequence continues at coordinate 24,729,641 of NC_089148.1, read as the reverse complement.
AGAAATCTGTGTGCAGTGGCTGAGTGTGTGGGTACAGGCAGGTTTTACCCCAGTAACTGATCCCTGTTTGCAGGAGCCTGCTGCTGGAAGGGAACCCGTTCCGCACGCCCCGCGCCGCCGTGCTGGCCAAGGGCACGGCTGCCGTGCTGGAATACCTGCGGAGCCGCATCCCCACCTGAGCCTGGGCATTTCCTGCTCATCCCTGAGCATTCCCACCTCATCCCTGAGCCCTGGGCATTCCCTCCTCAGCCCTGGGCATTCACACCTCAGCCCTGGGCATTGCCTCCTCAGCCTTGAGCCTGGCCTGGCCTGGCCAAGGGCATGGCTGCTGTGCTAGAATACCTGTGGAGCAGCATTCCCACCTGAGCTGGGAATTCCCACTTCACCCCTAAGCCTGGGCATTCCCACCTCAGCTCTGAGCCCTGGGCCTTCCCTACTGAGCCTGGCCTGGCCAAGGGCACTGCTGGAATACCTGCAGAGCCACATTCCAGCACCACAGGAGCAGCCAGGTGCCTCCTGTCCCATCAGCACCCCTGGGCTCCACTGCTTCCATCCTCCTCCTGCTCCTTGCTGGGTGTCTGCCTGGACTTTGAACCCAGTTGTAAAACATTCCCTGCCCTCTGCATGTTCCAGCGGGGATTTCTGCATCCCACACTGTTTACACTGTTTGTAATAAAGAACAGCAAGGAAAGCTGCCTTCAGCTCAGCTACGGTGCTTCCTGCAGCTCAGCTGGGCTTTGAAGAGAGTTGTCACCATCAAAGCACTGGGGCCAAAGGCAGAAGGGAACACTGTGGGTTTTGTATCTCTTTTTTATCTCGTGTCACTGCTGTCTCCAGAAGTGCCCCTGGTGTGAGTGCCTGAGCTGTGAGGTGGTGAGAGGTGCCGCGGGTGTGTGCAGGGCTCCCCTGAGGGAGAATGGGGCTGGTGCTGCACAGAGACAATAAATTGATGTCTGCTTTGGGTCCTGCAGGCTGTAACTGAGCTTTGTACACAGGAACTTGAGAACTTGTTCACATGTCCAAGTGTCCTGCAGGTTGTACCTCTAATGGTGAGGGTGCTGCTCTGTGGGTGGGGCTCCAAACCTTCCAATCCCTGAGCTCCCTTTCCATGGGGAAATTCCTGCTGCTGCCCACCCTGAGCCTCCCCTGGCCCAGCCTGAGGCCGTTCCCTCTCCTCCTGTCCCTGTTCTCTGGCAGCAGATCCCAAATCCCCCCGGCTGTCCCCTCCTGGCAGGGAGTTGTGCAGAGCCACAAGGTCCCCCCCTGAGCCTCCTTTTCTCCAGGTTGTTCTGGGTTCACCTGCCTCCTATCCCATTGTTCTGGTTTGGAATAAATTAGGGAAGAACCGGGTTTTTCCACTTTTCCTCCAAGGTTTTTTTTGCTTCCCGAACCCAGGGCTGGGGGGTGGGGTGATGGAGGGTTTGGTTTAGGGGACTCCTTTAGAGGTTCTTCCCTAATTTATTCCAAACCAGGACATTTCTTGGTGCGTTGGCCGGGAAACGAGGCCAAAGAAAGTGGAAAAAACCTTAATAATAATATTGGTGGTTCTAATTGTTTTGTGGGTGTATTGGGATGTTTTTTTCTGGATTCATAATGTCATTTGGGGTGAAAGTCTGCCAATATTTCTGGTTCCCAGGCGTTTTTGAGGTCTCAATACCTCTGTGGTACCTAGGGTTATTTCCTTACCCAGAAATAGCTCTGGTATTGTTCCTAATACGTAGTTTTTGGGGCGTGGGGCACTAACCAGAATATTCATTGGGCTGGGCTTGCTTGTGATGCTTTATAGGAGGGCTGTTAAGATGCTTGAATCTATTCCAGGAGTGTATAGTTCGTTGTTATGGTGGTGCATTCAGTTTGTTAGGGGAGAAGCAGGGGGAGAGTTTTTTCAGCCTCTGTCTTCCCTCTTCTCTTTTGAATTGTTTACATCTCTATTAGAAAATGTTCAGTTTCCCCTGAGTGTTAAAGAGACCATCTTTCTGGCATTTAATTTAGTAAGTTTTCTCTATACTGTCTGCAGTTTATATAAAATGAAAGCTGAGATTTTTAAAGGGACTACTGAGACTTCTGATTCAGGGGTAAAGCCAACAAAGAGAAATCTTGATTGGAGTGGGAAATGGGAAGATATGGGCCAAATTTTAAAGGAATTTTCTGATCCTATAGTCTGGGACTTCCCATCTGAACAAATTCAGAACCCAGCTGAGCTGGCAAAGTATTTGAAAGAGAAGTGCTGTGGTAATACTAAGCAGAAAAGGATTATTGCAGTGAGCTGGGCCCCGGCACATGTTTACCGTACTCTGCTAGATACTGAAGGACAGCAGATAAAAGAAAGGGAACAGGGAGATAAGCTAGTTACCATTCCAGTTACTCAGGCTGCAGCTAATATCCTGGGCTCCAGGCCAACAGCTAAACCAGACAGGGAGTCTAAGACACTGGCAGTCGCCAGGGCAAAGAGAGCACAAAAGACTGATCGACCAGTGGAGGATGATGACGATGCAGGTGAAGGGCCCTCAAGGCCTACCGAGGACACCCAATCAGAAGCTGGACAAACTGACATAAAATCAGAAGCCGAACTAACTGACACCCGATTGGGAGCCGGATCAACTGGCCTAAGATCAAATGTCCAACCAGCTGGCACAAGATCAGGACCCACTATTGATTCTTTTTCCCTGAAGGACCTTCGAGGTTTGAGAAAGGATTACACTCGACGACCAGATGAGTCTATAATTAGTTGGTTAGTCCGTCTCTGGGATGCTGCAGGCGAAGCTACAGTTCTGGATGGCACTGAAGCAAGGCATTTGGGCTCCCTGTCACATGATCCAGTTATTGACCAAGGAATGATGAGGGAGGTTACCCCTTGCAGCCTCTGGGAACGAGTCCTGGGAAGTGTGGCACAAAGATACCTGTGTGCAGACGATCTCTACATGCAGCAGACCCATGGAGGACCATAGAACAAGGGATTCAACGCTTGAGAGAAATGGCAGTGGCAGAGATTATCTTCTCAGATGACCTAAACACTAAGAACCCAGACTTGGTACCATGTACACCTGTGATGTGGCGAAAACTTGTATGACTTGGACCATTTGAATACACTTCTGCTCTAGCAATAATGAAGCAGGAGGAGACACATGAAATCGTGCTCGATATGGCAAGGAAGCTTCGAGCATATGCTGATTCAGTACATGGCCCAACTCACGCCAGGATTGCAGCTGTGGAAACACGACTGCAGAAATTGGAAGATAAATTAGAGGAAAATCACAAAAAGCTCAGGGAAGAGATTAGGGAGGACTTCCTCCAAATTTCGGCCGTTCAAATTAGAGGTCCTGGTGTTCAACGTGGGCGTACCTCTGTTAGGGAGAGAAGGCGCACCCTGCGAACCGAGTTGTGGGTCTTCTTGTGTGAAGCTGGGGAGGACATGAGGAGATGGGATGGAAAACCCACGGCAGCTCTTGCACAACGGGTGCGTAAATTGAAAGAAGGTAGGGTTCAAAGAGAACGTCCTACTAAACAGAGAGCAGCACCAGTTGTCTGCAGCCGGGACGATGATGATATGTCTGATCCCCTGGAGGGAACCTCTAGGACATATGCCCAAGGAAAGAAAGATAATCAGGCTTAGAGGGGCCCTGCCTCTAGCCAGGTAGAGGTTGGGGAGAATCGTGTGTTTTGGACTGTGTGGATTTGATGGCCTGGCACATCGGCGCCACACAGGCCCAGCCCCTTTCCAGCTCCCTCAGCCCCTCCTGGGGCTCCAGACCCTTTCCCGGCTCCCTCAGGGATTCTCCAGCCCCTTCCCAGCTCTGTTCCCTGCCCTGGACACACTCCAGCCCCTCTGGGTCTCTCATGGACACAGCCCTGCAGGTTCTGCAGCACAGCAGGATTTAATACATTTCCACACTAAAATTCCCAGGTTTTGAATGTGTCCAGATGAACATAAAACACCTTGAGCTCACCCTCAGCTCTCCAGGTGTGGGAATTGCCTTCCAGCTGGGGCAGGGATGGCTCAGGGAGCTCAGGCCCTGCTGCAGCTCCCCAAGGAGGGGTCCAGAGCCTGGTCCTGGCTGCAGGGGATGTCTTCTCACCATAGGTCAATGAGCATGTAATGATGGGTTGATCTTGACCTAGGTGTTTCACCCATGTGGCATGAACTTCCACATGTTCACTTGAAGGAAATTCTGTTGATGGAACACTGGCATGACCTGTTCTGTGGTGTGAGATGGCAATGCAATGGCTTTGGCAATTGATGTGTTCTTAGGAATGGTCAATGGTGGTTGTAGACGTTTGGCCAAAACTGTCAATTCTTCATTACAATTTGCCCAAATAAGTGTAGGATAAATAATGGGACCTAAAATGCTGCTTCTTTCTTTACCTATGATTAAAAATTCTTGACTTTTCCATGAAGTTCCAGTGACTCCTGTTGGTATCACCGCATGATTTTCATTTAAGAAACATACTATTTTGGAAGCTGCCAGGTCGCATTGTGCCCCTGGTGGCAGCAGGTCTGGATCACTGGGGATCCTGTAGATTGTCCTGCTGAGGGTGTCGGATTGACTTTCTCCGACGACTGTCCCACTTGTGGAATTTGACTTTGAGTCATCACCATCACTTGTGTTGTTGCGCGCTGACGATTCGCGCTCTTCTTGGAGTTTCCCGGAAGAGGCAGAGGGTTTCCATCCATATCTGTTTTAGAATGACACTGGCTTGAATGATGCTTTCCTCTTCTGCATCTCGGGCAAACACCTGATGAATCTGCATTCTTTGTATGTTCTGAGCAGTTTTTCTTGAAGTAACCCTGTTTGCCGCATTTGTAACATTTTGCTTTCACAAGTTTTGCCACCATTTCTGCTGTGGAGTCATTTTGTCGAAGAGTTGCAGATGCCTCTTGGAACTTTTCAGTCTGGGCTTCAATAAGTTTTCCTAGACGTTCTCCCAAGATGTCTGCTTGAATGGATGCCACATGCTGCGGTGTTCCTACTTTGCTGCATGCTTCTAACATTTCTGCTATGGAAGGCTGACCTTGCATCGCACTGATGATACGTTTGCACTCTGTGTTGGCATTTGCAAATGCAAGACTTCGAAGCAGATGTGGCTTCGCTCCCTCATCATTGACTTGCCTGTCTATTGCTTGTGTGAGACGATCAATGAATGAGGAGAAAGATTCTGATGTGCTTTGCTTTATTTCTGTATAAATACTTTCTGGAACTCCTGCTGGTGAAATTTGCAGGATTGCTTTTTTTGCTGCTTCTTTTATATCTGTTAACACTTCTCGTGGTAAATCTCTTGCTTGACGACGTGGCTCATCATTTGATGGATCACCTGCCATTTCTGCCACAGTGATACCTGCATTTGGTCCTCTTTGATATCTTCTCCTGAGGTCTTCAAGAGCTTTTCTCCATTTTGCTTCCCAGATAAGGATTTGCGAATCTGTAAAAATCATCGAAGCAATGGATCTGAGATCAAAAGGTGTTAAGTCATATGTATTAAATGTTGCCTTCAAAAGCTGCTTGAAGTACGGGGATCCCAATCCATTATCACGGATGGCTTTTATCAAGTCTTTGATCATATCATGATCCAATCTCTCCCATCTTGCATTCTGACCTTGTGCATCGTATGCCACTGGCAATATTAAACTTCTTCTGCCTGCTGAACTAAGTTCTTTTAATACTTCTTTCTTTGTCTCAGTCCAATCTGTTGCACTGGATATCTGTGCATCAGACACCTGTGAATTTTCAGAAAAAGGAATTAATTGTTGTGATTTCAATTGTGACACTGCTCCTCCTATTCCGGAGTCTGCCTTTATTAGTTGTTTGTTCCCATCTTCTTGAGATGTGATCCCTTCATCCTTGAGGGAAATTTCTCTTTTTGACATTTCTCTCCCTTCTAGTTGAGGGGTAAAAAGCTGAGATTGTTGTGCAGCACGTGATCCTTGTGCAGCATTACCAAGACAAAAGGTTGAGCCATCAGATAGCTGGAAGGTAACTGAAGAAAGCGTCTGTGGAGTTAACTGAAGAGGAGCTTGATTGCCTTTTGGTGGAAGGAGCACTTGAGGGAATTGAATGTTTGAATCTGGGTTGAATTCCAAAGCTGTTTCTTTAAATTGAGGAAAAATTTGTTTCATGAAATCTTGAGATAATAAAATTGAAGACGCTTGAGATGAAGGACATGCAGTTGTTGACCTGAAAGGAATGCCTTGTGAAGCAGTAATATGAATCATGCTGTCATCTGTGGCAAATGCTTGTTGTTGCAGTTGAGTTGCTGCATGGTCCTCTGAAGTTGACAACGGCTCCATTTGTTCTTGTTGGAATTGTTGTTTTGGAGAATAAATCTGTTTTTTGTATGTGACTGGGAGAAAATGATGCACTGTGGGTGTTCCGGCACTAGGGGCGCTGTTGCTCCCAGTGGCTGGGTGCGGCAGTCGCTGTGGCCGCTGTAATTGTGCAGTCCCGCCACTAGGTGGCGCTGGCATCGCGACAACCGGACCCTGTCGATCGACCGATATTTTGTCTGGGATCTCTTCAATTATTTCTGACAAAAGACGCTGTGCTTGTAACAAACTCTCCGTTTCTGGATCTCTGGGAGACACTGCAGTGATGTTTGGATGTGCACCCATGTGCCTGAACGAGCTAGCTGATATTGAATCACCGAGTGGCTGCCGTGTTGGTATTGAGGCGCCGCTCGTGGGCGGGGTTATGGTTTGTGGCGTCTGCTGTGAGGAGGCGGCCCCTTGGAGAAATTCTCCGCCCTGGCCCCACCCCATCAACACTTGCACCGCCCCCGCCTGCTCCGATCCCGCTTGCATCGTCCCGGCACCGCCCTGGGAGGCGTTCCCTCTCGACCCGGCCCCGGGGCCGCCCCGTCCCGCTCGCCATCGGGGTTTACCCCGCCCGCAGCGAGACTGCGGCTTGGGATACATCCCACCCCACTGCGCCTGCGCCAACGTGAGCCGCGAGCGCCTCTGGGGTTCGCAGTGCACGGCTCTGCGCCTGCGCCTGCGCCGCCCCTCCTGGCTCTCTGCCCACACCTTGCGATGTGGACACAGTTTTGTCCATTTCGCTTCCCGTAGCCTCCATCATCACCCTACGCCGAGCTACCGGCACGGGCTTTTCCTCCCCCTTTGTCCCGGTCTCGCGGTCCGCGAAATCCCGACGGTCGCCCGCGAGTTGTTTTTCCCCGCGATCCGCGCCCCCCTGACATGGTGTGTTTTTCTGCTGCCCCCCGTCACGTTCCGCGTCCGCGCCGTGTGATTGTTCCCGGCGCAATTGACTCGCATCGCCTTGGCGTCCTTGCGCCGCGGTGTTATCTCCCGCCGCCGGCGCGATTTGGGGTTGTTTTCCCTGCTGCTCTGGGGTTTGGCTCACTCCCCCTCCCCCCTGTTGTGTCTGTCCGTGCTCGGGTGGAGGAAGGGATGGCGAAGCGATTTCGCGCGGTGTCTGGGGAGGGGTAAACGGACTTCTAGATGGAATCCGATCTAAATCTTCCCGTTCCCCCCCCTGGGGCAACTGTCCCATGTCCAGGGGACATGCTTCAAAAGAAAGCATGTCTCTATCCTGATCGCTAGGATGAAGTACAATTTTTTTCTTTCCCGGGACTGGCATCGGGGAATCAGGTTTCAGAATTTGAGGCTCCGAGATAAGCTCTTGTGATTTATGTGCCTCATCCTGGAGGAGCTGCTGGCTCTCTCCTGCTGCTATAACCTGGGGAAGCGGCTGGCTATCCCCTCCTCCCACATTCTCACTAGGAGATATGGGATCTGCCTGCTGCTGAGAAGCAGCTGGCTGCTGTTCAACAGAAGAAACATCGCTCTGTTCCTCCCGCGCAGCCCTCCGCTGCTGTAAAGAAGGAGGAACTGCCTTTTTATTACGTGAAATTGCCTCTAGCATGATTCTCCCTGCGGGCAATAGCTTCGCAGCCGTTTTATCCCTTTTAGTTGCCCTGTGGTACAACTCCCTATTTGCCTCTTGCCAAAATGCCGGCTCAAATAGGACGTGGGTTTCACAATGTGGAAAGTTACACCGAACCCACAAAAGCAGAGCTTGAAGCTCCTTTTCAGGAAGGCCTGCAGGATGTGCAGACATGACCACCCGTAAAGCGGATAGGATCTTAAGTTGTTCCTGGGAGACTCCCACCCCCATGTGTTCTAGATTTGACCGGTCTCACCAAAACTGAAGAACAGGGTGCAGATGTTCTCAAATCCGTCCCGGAGGTGTCCTGATCACCGACCAGCAGATCTCAGGGTGACGAATCCAGGGCCCTTGGAGTTCGTCTGTCCGAGGCGAAGTTGAAGTCAGCTGCTGTGGCCACAAATCTTCCCCTGTCTTCTCTGGATTTCTTCCTGGCTTTAGAGGGCTTTGTGCGTTCACTGGAAAGCACCCAGTGAAGCCAATTCTCGGTGAGGTGCTCCCCTCGTGCCCACCCAGGGACGCCAGATGTCGGGGGGGTTTCCTCACCCGAGCTTTAGGTGGTTTAAAGTCCTTGGCCCTCTAAAAGCCCCGAGTCGCGTCCGTGTAAAAAAGCAGAGTCCTCAAGGTTTGTTTTCAGGTTTCTCATGTTGTTTATTATTTGGTATCTCAAAATTTTCTCTGCTCCCAGCCGAGGTCTGGACAGCAGCTGGGACACGAGGCGACTGCCCCACAGATGGGATGTCCCCTAACATTTATACAGATAATTACGTACTAGTTATTTACTATTTTGTGCCAATGCCCAGTGCCCACACCAGAAGTGACATTCTACTTTGGTCCAATCCACTCTAACTACTTTGTGCCATCACCGCCCCAAAAAATGGAGGACGAGGAAGAAGGAGAAGTACATAAGGTACCACCCAAATTCCACCATCTTGTCCCCATTTACCTCTATTCTATAAATTCTAAAACTACTGAATTCTATATTGTCTACTGTGCTAAACTACTATTTTCACATCCCGGTGGTTTGTAATTCCTTTTGCAGTGTTGAAAGCTTTTCCCATGGATTAAAATCAAACCCGGTGTTTTCCTGGGCTCTGTGCCAAGGTCTCCGAGCCCCCTGGACCGGCTCCACACCCCCCTGTCCAGGGCTCAAATTCCATTCCTCGGGTCCCAGGCCATCCAAGGGGATGTCCTGGACTCCAACAGGAGAGGCACTGACCTGTCTGGGAAAGGGCTTTGAGGGAGTGGGAATGGGAAGGGCAGGATCTGTCCTGTGGGAAATAGTGCCAGTGCCTGTGTGCAGTGGACAGCAGGGGACACCTGGAGCTCCAGGGGCACTTTGGCAGCTCCTTAGGTGATGGATCTGCTGCTGCCCTCACCCCCTGCCCCCTTTTGCTTCCATGCATTTTGTCCTTCATGCATTTCTCCTTTCATCCATTTCTTCCATGCATTTATCCCTCCATGCATTTTTATTTCTAGACATTTTCACCTTTCATCCATTCCTCCCATGTGTTTATCATTCCATACATTTGCCCTTCGACACATTTGCCCCCAAAGCCACCAAACCTGAGTTTTCTTCCCCGTTTCTATCACTCCCTTTCCGTATTTGATGTCTCCCAATGACTACAGGAATTTCCCAATTTTCCAGGCTCATTCCCAGCAGCTCTCCCTCCCCTTCCCCACCCTCTGAAACCTCCTTTCTGCCTGGAAAAAAAAAAAAAAAAAACAACAACCAAAAATCCCCCCAAAAAACCACCCGAAGGCCTTACAATAAGGTGACGTTTTTATTATTTATACAATAAAGAGACTTTTGAATGTTATTCAAAACACTTTTTTTTTTCTATTTTTTTTTTTTGGAAATACTGAAAAAGGCGGGTACAGCAAAGCCGAAAATGGCTCTGCTGCACTGCACAGCATCGGTTCAGTCCCTGGCCTCCCTCTGCACAGAAGGAAAATTTGCATTTGCATTCTGCAAAATGCAGCAAACCCCACCCAGCAAGGGCCAGGCCCTCCGGGGCATGGGGAGGGGACAACCTGCATGTGCCAAGGGACAGGAGCTGATTGCACTCAATCAATAGATTTAAAATAGAATTTTTGAAGTACCTTTTTGCACATAAAATGAAGCAGCTTTTTTCAAGTTCAGTAAGTCTTTTATAACTGCAAAAAACATGAAGTACATTCACGATCTATGTTAATAAAGTAGTAAATATTTCCTCATTCAGCTTTATTTACATGGATACTGGAGTTCAACTGAAAAGTACAGTCATCTGGAATATAGCAATCTTTGAACACATACAAAAATGACCATTTCTGTATATAATTTAAGCTCAAAATCACAATTATCTCAAAATATTAATTACAATACAGCCATCTCCATCATAATTAAACATGTCTTTTTTTTTCTTTTTTTTTTATAAAATGGTAAAATCTTTACTAAAGGAAGCTGTTGGTTCTGAACTGGATACAGTACTCACAGGTAGAAAACCGAAGTGATGAGCGAGTGCCCTGCCCGGGGAGGAGAAGGGAAGGAGGGGACACAGCCACCACCACCCAAGGGACACAGAAAGGCCCCAGTGCCACCTCTTGTGCCACAGAGTGCCCAGAATCCCGGGAATCCTGGCCCGTGCCATGGTGTCAGTCAGACAATTCCATTCAATCAGCCAGGGAGAGGATTGGCAAAAAAGCTTTTTTGGGTTTTTTTTTTTTTTTGGTTAGGAATTCCAGGATTTGCAAGCAGTGCCTTTTGGGATTGGGTGGTGGTGGCACCTTGGCTGTGCCCACCGTGGCTCCAGGGCTGGGCCAGCTCCCTGTGGATCCAAGGATCCGTGTCCTGTCCAAAACTGCTGCCCTGAAAAGCTGTAGGGGCACGGGCTGGGGCTGCCCTGCCTGCCAGGAACATCCCTGGCTCTTCCAAAGGGATGGGGAGGGACGGGGCATGGGCAGGGAGCTCCAACTGCACACGACATCCCCAATTTCCTTTGGAAATTCTAGCTGTGACATCCCACCAGTTCACAGAATCACAGGAGGGGCAGCGTTGGGAGGGACCTCTGGACATCAGAGTCCAGCCTGGGGCAGGGGACATTGAACGTGTCCAATGTGGGGTTGGGATGAATCCAGAGAGGGAAACCTGCTCTGGGCAGCTGTTCAGGGAGAGGAGATGTCCCTCATGCTGTGTTTATTTATGTCCAAATCCTGCCAGGGTGGGTGGTGACCCCGCAGCTCTGTCACCCCCTGTGCCATTTTGGGACCTGTCCCCATCCCTGCTGCTGCGGGGTCACAGAGTCCCCGTGTCCCATCCCTGTCCCTCATCCATCGGCAGTTCCTGGGAATAACCCCCCTGAGCCCTGCCCTGAGCCCTGCCCTGAGCTGATCCCACGGCTGAGGTTCATTTCCCTGGGTTTGCATTCCCTGGCCTTGTGTTCCCTGTCACAGCTCTGCACACACAGGGAATTCAGTGCTAATTACTGCAGAGAGGGGTCACAGCACCCCAGAGTGGCCTGGGACCTTAAATCCCCCCCCAGTGCCACCCCTGCCATGGCGGGGACGCCTCCCACTGTCCCAGGCTGCTCCAGCCTGGCCTTGGACATTCCAGGGATCCAGGGGCAGCCACAGCTGCTCTGGAATTTCCATCCCAGTCCCTTCTCACCATCCCAAGGAACAATTCCTGCCCAATCTCCCATCCAGCCCTGCCCTCTGGCAGTGGGAAGCCATTCCCTGTGTCCTGTCCCTCCATCTCTTGTCCCCAGTCCCTCTCCAGCTCTCCTGGAGCCCCTTCAGGCCCTGGAAAGGGTTTTAGCCAAGCAACATCTTTTCACTCCAAGTGCTCACTACCAACAGCAAACCAACCTCCTGGACATTTCCTACTCAGATTTTTTTCCTGGATTTCCTTGGCTCTGCTCTCAGCTGCCTCATTCACCCTCAGCCTTGTCCTGCCTGCTCCCTGTGTGGAGCCCCCTGTCCCCTCCCAGGGCTGGCCCTGCCACCAAACACTGATGCAGAGGTGGACGTGTTAAAAAATACCTGGGCAAACATGAAACCGGATTTGAGGATGTTAAATGGTCACTGTTGGGAACAACTGGCTGAGAACTTTTCCTGGTTTGCCATCACCTGGGTAGGAACTGGGAGCTGGCACTGGGAAAATGGGGAATTATTAGGGGTGGAGGGTCCTGGAGGCTTCCCTGGGTCTGCAGCTCCCCAGGTCCCACAGCCAGAGAGAGAAGGTTTGGGAATTCTTGGAGAAGTGGAAGATCCCCAGCTGTGCCCCTGGGCTGTGGCTGCACCCTGGGCTCTGGGATTTTGGGTGGGAATGGTGCAGGTGATCCCAGAGCCAGCTGTCCCTCAGCCCCTGGCTCCAGGGCACTGGGATCCCCTGAAAACACCTGCAGGACCTTTCCCTGGGTTTTCCCAGTTTGCTGTCAGGGATAACCAGGCTGGACCCCGGCACCCCTGGAGCAGCTGGGCACAGTCTGGGCTTTGGGATTCTCTGTTGGGAACAGCCCCAGGACTTGGGGACCAGGGGTTGTCCCACTGACCCTGTGCTGGGAATGCTCCTCCCAGGCTGGCTCGGGGTCACCTGCTGCTCCCTGGGGTGTGTCAGCTCTGACACCTGCACCCATCCCTTTCCAGGGCTCCAGTCAAGGATCCCAGAAAGCCTCACCCACGGGAATATCCCGAGCAGGGCCTGGAGCAGGGCGGGGAAAAATACACAACAATGTCTGAAATGGGGAGTCTGAAATGAAAAAATTAAAAGAGAAAAATTAGCAGCAACAAAAGGAGTTTTACTGCCACCATCACAACCTTCCTCCATCCGTGAGCCAAACCTGCCTGTCCTCGGTGTTCTCCTGTAGTGTGTGCACATGGAATCGAGGGAAGAGCCAAAGCAAAGGGAGTTAACCCACTCCAGAGGGAGTTAACTTGTTCCAGAGTGAGTTAACCCGTTCCAGAGAGAATTAATCCATTCCAGAGGGAATTTAACCCATTCCAGAGTGAGTTAACCCATTCCAGAGGGAAATCAATCCATTCCAGAGGGAATTTAACCCATTCCAGAGCGAGTTTAACCCGTTCCAGAGAGTTAGTCCCATTCCAGAGGGAGTTCACCCATTCCAGAGGGAGTTTTTCCCCATTCCAGAGGGAGTTTCCCATTCCCATTGGGTTCCTTGTCCCGAGGTCCCAGAGTTTACAATTGGAGAAGTCTCTCACCCTGTATAGTGAATTGTTCCTGATCCCTACGGAGCCAGCTATACACACGGCAGTATGTACAGGTATTTTCATAAGGCATAGAATATCTTTGCATTGAAAATACATGAACATTATTAAATTTAATTTAATATATACTTTCTTTGAGGTTGTTTATGAAAATATTTTCTTCTCTATACTTTCGTATGCGACATGATAGAAATATTTCATGGGAAGTACAGGTTAATATATTTCATCTTTATAAAGGCATATACAACTTTGAGGCAGTGTTTCTGATGGACAGCAGAATTCCTAAAGGATTTGTATGTGCTTCTGTGTTTTGAAATCATATGAAATTGACTTTAAGAAGGAACTTGGTTTAAAAAACGCACCAATGCACAGCCAGAGGCTGACGAGGTAAAACTAATACGGAGCCACATGAACAATATATTTATAGAGTTAATTCTTATATTTTCTCCCGATGATTGGTACTAACATAGAGTATTATACATTTGGCACTACTGTTTGCCATTGGTCCAGCAATTGGCAAAAAAAAAAATTGGTTTCCTATGTATAAATCTGTTTGAACATTAGATCTGGCTAGACATATTACTATTTATAAAAAAATATTTAGACAGTAAGCTCACGTTGGATAACTAAGTCTACTGTGTTCTGGAAACTCTTCAGTAGAAGCACAGCCTTCTCGTGTTCCAGGTGTACAAAGCTGTGTCCATTGGCCTGCAGCAGGGAAAGCACAAGGGAAGAGGCTTTAGTGGTTTGTTTTTTTGGGGAAAAAAAGGGATATTTGGCAATTAAAACAAGGCTGAAATAACTAATGAATAAAATAGTACAGTTTAATAGTGTTAAATTGATAAATAATGAGGATTTCTCATGAACACAAAGCACACATTTCTCTTGTCCTCTGTGGGGTGGCCTCAGGGCTGGGCTGGGTGCTCCAAGGAATGATTTCATTCCCACTGAAATCCTCCTGTGACTCTGGGATGACTCTGGGGTCTGACCAGGACCTCCTTAAAACCTCAGTACAATAAAATACCTTTCCTCTGGGAAAGAGGAATTCAAATTCCAAACACATCGGCAGCTGTGCCAAAACCAGGCATTAATGGAATCCTGGAATTCTGCACTGTGGGTTGGGAGGGATCTCAGGGATATCTGGAAGATCCTGAGGGTGTTCATGGGGGCAGAGTGTGGGGACAGAGGGCCAAGGATGGGGTGGGAGACTGGGAGATGGATCCTCCCACACAGCCCCAGCAGCAGCTGGTGGCACATCCAGCATGGAAAAACAAGTGACACAGACAGGGACAGACCTCAGGGAGGAGAACCTGGAATGAGGGAGACAAAGGGGGAGTGGCAGGGGCTGATCAGGGTCCTGACACAGCCTTAAGCTGTGCCAAGGGAAATGTAAATTGGATATCAGGGAAAAGTGATAAAGGACTGGAATGGCCTGCCCAGGGAGGTGATGGAGTCACCATCCTTGGGTGTGTTTAAAGAAAGACTGGATGTGGCACTGGGTGCCATGGTTTGGTTGAGATTTTTGGGGCTGGGTTGGCTTGGTGATCTTGGAGGTCTCTCCAACCTGGTGATTCTGTGATTTTGTGACTCTGAGTTCGTGATTCTCTGGGAAGGACTGGGAGGGCACTCAGCAGGAAAGCAGGAGAAATTTGATCCCCAAAGAAACCATAGGGTTTGATCAGCTTTTCCATGGGGAAATTCCTCCACCCTGAGCCTCCCCTGGCCCAGCCTGAGGCCGTTCCCTCTCCTCCTGTCCCTGTTCCCTGGGAGGCAGATCCCAAATCCCCCCGGCTGTCCCCTCCTGGCAGGGAGTTGTGCAGAGCCACAGGGTCCCCCTGAGCCTCCTTTTCTCCAGGCTCAACCCCTTTCCAGCTCCATCAGGGATTCTCCAGCCCCTTCCCCAGCTCCCTTCCCTGCCCTGGACACTCTCCAGCCCCTCGGGCTCTGGTTTGGGGGTGCCCAGAAGTGGCCCCAGGGCTGGAGGTGCCCCAGCACAGAGGACAATCACAGGGGACAATCCCTGCCCTGCCCACCAGTTTGGATCAAACCAGGACAAAATTTGTTTTGCATGCCAGCTGTAAATGAACATTAAATTCCCCTACAACACAACTGGCAGTTCAGTCCTGCTGCAAACACCACCCAGTGTATTTTTAGGCTGAGCCCAGGAATCCCAAGGCAGCCCTACCTGGAGGATTTGTCTCCGGGCTGGAGCAGGCTGGAGGCAGGGCCGTCAGGCTGAACCCTAGTAACAAAGATACCCTATAAGTCAGAAGTAACACAGGGTTAGGAGCTTTCTGCAGAACTACATCCCAAAAACACACGGGGCTCCCTAACTGGGGCTCTGGATACCCTGCAGATGGGTTAACACCAAACTGGTGTATTCTGTTTGCTATCAAACATAGGTTTGGGGTTAGAGCAGCTCTCTGGGACCTCCAGCACTTATCAATAATTGTGGGGCATTTAAAACTAAAATCCCACACCACAAAGAAAGTCCAGTGTGAAACAGGGCAAGAGTGACAGGACGATAATTAAAATGGAGCAAGTGTTAATTATTAGAATAACGTGTATCATAATCTGTACAGCAATCTTTGCTTCCTCTAGGAAGCAACAGCTTTAATTTCCTGGTTTGCCAGACATATTTTTGGAATTTCATGATTTCTCTGTGTTTATGGAAGTTCTTACTGGCCCTGCAACACAATCTGGAGTTATCCAAGAACATCAACTCCAGGGATGTGTTCAGGACCTCCTTTTCCAACAAGCTCCAGCCAGTTCCATGGCACCAAACACAAACCCACAGGTGTAAGAGTCCACTTCCCAATCCCACAGTCCTGGGAGCTGGGACTCACCAGTGTTGGGGTTTTTGAGGGCTCCTTCTATTGCAAATTGATTTAGCTGAAATGTGCAATCCCTAAATGAATCCCTGACCACCCCCAAGTGTCAGTTTAATTCCCGTACAGGAGACAACTGCTGCCATGGGATCTGTAAGGATCCAGGGATTTCCAGGCTGGTTTTATTTGACACAGCAGCTACAAACCCTGGAATTTCAGCCTCCAGGAATGATACTGTACTTGAGGGTTCCCACTAATTAATTTAGTAAAAGTTTAATTGGGGTCTAAAGTGACTCTTAAAAAGTGAGAGAGACAATCCTCCAGAAAACAACCCAAAAAATTATCTTATCCAGGGAATATGGGCCAGACACTCATGGGATTGGATGCTTGATTCCCTCATCTTTTTTCAATTGGGGGGAAAAAAAAAGCAGACAACACTCTGCTAAAACAAATAAACAACAACAAAAAAATCACCAAACAGAAACAAAGCCAAGTATGGGAGAAAAAAATATCTTTCAATTACCCCAACAGAGAAGCACAAACATCCCCCTCATGTTCTCTGCCCCCACTCTGTGACCTCTCAAACAAGGAGCAGGGCGGGAGGAATTTCAGACTCACCTTATCAGAAGGTTTGAATGGATTTCCTTGTCCACTTATCCCACCACTGATACTGAAGCCAAGGCCAGGATTCTTCTCTATCCTCACACAAAACTAATTGGAAAAACAGGGATGTCAGCACTGAGCCCTGCCCCAGCCATGACAGCTCCTTCCCTTGATCCCATTTCCCTGCATCAGCTGAGCCCCTGCACTCCACAGGATGGGAAAAGCCACTGGAATATTGCAATGAACTGGAAGACCTGGCAGGATTTTCCCACTCTGCAGTGATACCACAACATTCCCTGTGCTTCACAGATTCTTGCATGGATTTTAATGTTTTCTTACCAAGCGGGAACAAACCCTTTAGGTTTGGGAAAGAGAAGTTCACCCTGGGCAAGTTTTTCACTTGAACATTGGGGTAAACCCGTCAGTGAGGCTTTGTCTGGTGCAATTTTATTTTCCCAGGAGGAACCAGAGGTGCAGCATCCCTGGGACAAAGCCAAGGGCTGAAATACTCTGGGATCTCTGGAGCACTGCTGGGATCAGACAGCCTGCCCTGAGCACTCCTGTCTTAGGTTGCAGTGCAAGATGTAACCAAAAATTTGTCTTCTATTACCAGCTGTTAAAAAGGGTAGGGCAGTGTTCTTTATCTCTTCCAGGACCCATCCTCCCTGCAGGGGTATCTGCTGTTAATGGGCCATCAAGGCTCATTGCATGACTGATAAAATTCAGATAGAAACCAGGGCTCCTCCATTCCAGCCAGAGCTCTTCCATCTCAGCCAGAGCTCTCCCAGTCTAACTTGAGCTCTCCCAGTCCAACCAGAGCTCCTCTATCTCAGCCCAATCGGAGTTCCTCCATTCCAACCAGAGCTCTCCCAGTCCAGCCAGAGCTCCCCCAGTCTCAGCTCCCCTGGGCTGCCCAGCTCAGCTGCCCCACCCCTCTCCTGTGGGCACTCTGGAAAACACTCTGGGAATATTGGTGCCCAGGAGTGGCCTCGGCCCCCGTGCCTCACCTGCTCCTGGTAGGCGTCTGTGCTGCGCTGGCCCTTGGTCTGGATGAGGCACCGCTGGGGCTGGGGGGCCCGGGAGCTCTGGGATGACGGGATCTGGATGGGCAGGGGGGGCTGGTACTGCTGGATGGTGACTTTGTTCATGCTGCCCTCGTACTGCTGCTCCCGGCTCCGGTGCTGCAGGCTCTGCGATCCCATCAGCGTCTGGATGTGGCTGCCTGCCTGTGGGCAAACCCCTCCCGTCAGGGACAGGCAGCTCCTGGGGCTCCCAGAGCCTCCTGCCCACCCACCCTGCCCCTGCACAGCCTGGGAGCAGGGAAAACCAGGAGGAAATGGGCATTGGTGGCTGCTACTGGGGAAGGGACTGACCCAGCCTGTCCCCAGGCTAGCCAGGGCTCCCCCAGTCCAGCCAGGGCTCCCCCAGTCCAGCTAGGGCTCCTCCAACACAGTCAGAGCTTCTCCAGTCCATCCAGAGCTCTCCTGTCCAACCAGAGCTCCTTCACCTCAGCCAGAGCTCTCCCAGCCCAGTCAGAGCTCTCCCATTCCAACCAGAGCTCCCTCGTCCAACCAGAGCTCCTCCATTTCAACCAGAGCACGTTCATTTCAACCAGAGTTCTCCCAGTCCAACCAGAGCTCTTACACTTCTCATCCCAGTTTCTTGCAGATCAGAGGAGTGTAACATGAGGTCTGTGGGTTTGAGACATGCACAGCACAGACCTCTTCTGAGTCCTGGGCAACGGCCAGTAACACCTTTATTGTTCTAAGCTCCTTTTAATGGCCAGTCTGAATTTCCTTGGGAAGCCTCTTGGTTGGGAATCTCTGCAGTGCCCAGATCTCTGGCCAGTGCTGAGTCTGCATCCAGGGCTCAGGTGGGGAATCTGAAGTCTTTGCTGCCCATGGGACTTCTAGAACAAGCCAGGTCAGCCAAATCAGGTCTGTCATGATCAGATTCATTCTGTCCAGCTGTAAACCAGCTGTGTGGTGCTACAGAGGACAACAAACTCGGCTGTCAGGGCCAGCTCCATCCCACACCATCAGCTTCCTCCTCCTCCTGTGCCTGGAGGCATCTCTGAGGGCAGTGGCTTTTGTTTCCCGTGCTCCAGCAGTTCTGCACGCAGGGATCTCTGGCTGAGTTTCCCTGTGAAGAAGTTTCCCTTCTTCTTCCCAAATAGAGAAGGAGTTTCAGTTTACCTTTAGACATTTTAAGAAGTTTGACTAGAAAGTTTCGCGCCCTTCTCATTGTAATTGGCTCAGAGTCAAGAGAGAGGCATCTATTAGAACTCCTCACTGTTCTTCAGACCCTGTATCTCTCTCTGTTGGCTGCAAGCCAGATTTTCCCTCCTAAAACATTCAGTATTTAAAAAGCACTGAGGAAGTAAAAGAGCTTTTGGGGGTGTTTGTAGCAGGGTGTGAGAGATTTCTCAGACACCTGCGCGTGGCTTGTTCATTTGTTTTCTGTAATGTTGGTTATTTTGTTATTTTTCCTTATTAAACCTTCTGCTTTACAAAACACCCCTGAAGAGCAGCCTGGCTAATTAATTTCAGCCACTTCTCCACAAAGGCTGGACCCCCAGAGATTGATACATCAGCAGGTAGCTTATAAGACTGGCCACATGCTAACCTGAATCAGGGATTCTCTTTCTCTCTCTCCCTGTGGCTCAGGAATCTGCCCCTGTTTCCGTGGCCAGGACTCTCTGTCAGGCTGTGGTTTTGCCCCTCTGGTGTCTCAATCCTCACAGCTTTCAGTGAGATCACATTTAGAACCCTCTGCCTTCGGGACTGATGCATTTCTATAATGAACAACTTTTATATTAACCAGAAACTGCTCTTGGCCCTATAAGACCTAAACCCACATATGGGAACTGACAGTGGTCACAACATGGGTTTTTAGGCTCCAGGCAGTGCCTTGAAGTCTGTGGGAAAGCCAAGTACATAAACTCTCTCAGTCTGGCCTGGGAATCATAAGGAGGAACCCCAAACCCATCCTTGTAGACCCCATCCTCCTGACACGTGGTGTTTTCCTAACTTCTTGTTCGCTTGTAGGAAGGTGGCTGAGAGGTGTTGCTCTAAATGACCAATCCTATTGATTGTACCAAAACACCCTATAAAGGACTCTGGAAAAAAAAAAAGAGTAAAAGAGTCTGTCTGGAAAAAAACAAGAGTATAAAGTCTGTATAAAAGAGTCTGTGTCTCAATAAACTGGTGCTCTAAGCCCTCTGAAGAACCGTGTTGTGACATGAGGTGTCCTGTAGCCCTGGTTTGTGCCTGAAGTGATTTGGTTTTCTGAATTTTTTTTCTCAGGGAATTTTCTGTGATCAGGAGAAATGTTTTTGTAACTGTAACTTTGTTATTCATTCTTTTCCCCAGGAGGGATTTCTTGATGTCCCTCTCCTCTGCCCAATGGCAGTGAAGAGGTTTGTCATTGTGTCACCAATCGAATTGCTCTGTGTGAAATAGTATAAAAGGGAGACACATCCCAAAAATAAAGGAGCCATTTTCAGCCTTCTGAACCTCAGAGCTGTATCCTTGTGACCTAAAACAACCTCACCATCCCAAACCCTACAGAAACTCACGGTGGGTGACTGGATAACCCTCCTTACCTTCTTGGTGACGGTGTCGGGGGGCACGTCCCGCCGGCCCAGCGGGTACGGGCTCCAGGGGCTGCCCACGGCCACCTCGTCCTGCCCATTGTCCAGGAGGCTGCTCTGCTGCGACGGGCTCTGTTCACAAAGGCAGGGCAGCCTTTAGTCAGCGGCACCCGCCCGCCACACTCACCTCACAACAACCCAGCGACTGCCACAACGCCCCGCCAGCAACGGGGGGAAACTCTCTGCAAGCAGGACAGCTTGAGAGGTTTGGGACAGAAAAGGGGGAGAATAATGAATGGTGAGAGAGAAGAGGAAAAATTTGCTGGAAATTCACTGGAAATGCACTGGAAATGCTGCACCGACTCGTTGCTTTCAGAGAGACAAATTTTGACCAAAATTCCGATGTTTGAACAGCCTGGCGTTAGTTCTGGGGTTGGGATTTCCTCGCTGCTCATTCCAGCAGCAGGAACTTTGTTAGAAAGGATTTGTCACCAAATAAAATGGGGTTTTTTTGTGTTTTCTGCAGCAAACAGCCCCGAGGTTTTGCTGGCTCCGAGTGCAGCTCCCAGAACCTCCTGGGGTGTGCCAGGGACATTTTCTGGTACAATATTGACCTGAAATTCAATATTTGCCTCATGGTCACAACACACAGGGAAAGTTTCCTCAGTGTTCAAATTCCCTTTTCTCTCCTGTTCCATGTTTTTTTCCTTGTCTCTTTTCTCCCTGGTTGTTTCATTCCTGTTTTCAGGACTTTGGAGGGGGTTTGGACTTTCCTGCCCCATCCTGAGTTTCCATTATCTGTCTCTCTGTTTCTTGATCATCACTGGGAGTTCCTAACACCCTTTGGGTGTCAGGCTTCCCGAAATTCCAGCATTGTCCTGCCACTGACAGCACCTGGATCAGTGCAGTGCTTATTGATTAATGGGAATCTGCAAAGGAACAAAAAAAATATCTGTTCTTCCCCACTGCCATTCCAGGAATTTCTTCTCCAGCTTTGACTAAAAAAAAATCAAAATCAGGATATGCTTCTCTAGATGGATGAAGAATTAATCAAATTTGCTTTGAAATGTGAAAGCTGGGAATTTTTCCGTTAAAAAAATATTTTTTAACAGGAGTTGAGAAGTAAATAGAAGGAAATTCTGATTTAAATCACATCTCTGAGGGGAAGTCAAAAAAGCCCAACCCTGATTATTTTAAAATGAAAGGAAACTTCCAATGATAATTCTGTCATCCTTCAAGAAATCTTCCAGAAAAAAATCATGGAGTTTGTGATTTCCTTCTATTACAAAACCACTAGAAAAACATTTGCCCTGTTTAAAGCCCAGGATGTCTTTGCAAGGCTGTGAATCTGTTCACATCCCAAGGGATGAATTTATGGACACCTCTGGTGCCCTCCCCAGGCTCATTCCAAAGGGAACCTCTCCTCAGTGTTATTCCCAAGGAAAGTGGGAATTCCCATTCTGGGAATGGGTTTCACCAGACCACAACTTTTCAAACTTTTCACAGGGAGGCAGCAAGGGGAAGGATCCCTCTGGAGAGGGCTGGCCTGACCTGCAGAGGGGAGTTTGCACTCCAGGGGGAAAAGGGAAAATGCTGAGAGTGCTCTCAGCTTCCTCCATAAACAGGGAAATCCTGGGATTTCATTTGCTGCAGCAAAATGAATTTGTCCCCTTGCAATATTGGGTGTTTTCTGAGCTGGGACAGGCTCAGCCCGCTCCACCTCCATGAAATCTGGGCAAAAGAGGAAAAGCAGCACTTCCCACATTTTCTTGGGGAGTGGATTGATGTAATGAACATTTTCCATGTAATTAATTGTTAAAGTTGATCTCCTGACAGCCAGAGCTCACTCATTACTCTCTTGAATCCAGGCCACGGGAGGAGGGAGGAGAAGAGGCAAGGATTTAAACTGCTGTGGCCTGGATTCTTTAGGAAATGCAAATTCTGTGGAAGGTGTGAGGCAAGGAAATTAAACAACACTAAATATACACAGTATTTTTCTGACAGTCATTTCCCCCTGCAGTAATCGTTCCCAACAATAATCCTCCCCCCCCCGCCCCCCAAACAAAACAGCAAGAGAACAACCCCTCAGTGCAGTTCAGCATCACAGTTTCTATGGATATGGAGCAATGGAATGTTGGTGAATAGAAAATGCAGAATAATCCACATCAGACCACACCCCAGAATATATCACAGAGCAGATCCCTGAATTTCCTCAGACATCCATCATTAATATCCATATTCACCCACATCCTAAAACCCTGGATGTGCCATAAAGACCCCTCATCCCTAACATGTGGAGTGAAACCAGCACCATTCTTGGGGGTTGATGCCCAGGTTTTTTTTTTTTTCCAGGGATTCATGACAAGTAGACAGACAAGTTCTTTGGAAGCAAAGACAACACTGGGATGGGGAATGTCCCTGCCCAGCACACACATCCAGGAGGGATCCCCTCCTGCCCCACAGCAGAGCAGCACAGACCCAGAGCAGGACGGGAGCCTGGGGGGACGTGGGATGGAGGTGACAGAGGATGGAGGATCAGGGACAGTGGGGAAGGTCTGACACTGCTCCCTGTGTGCTGCCATCCCGCCCTGGATCGCCTGGAATTCCGGCTGCAGCACGTGTGGGGTTGGCAAGAGGAGCAGGGGCCCAGCTCTGGGCCAGCTCCTGCTGCTGCTAAACCGTCCTGCTCTCCTCAAATCCTTGGATCTGAGCTCTTGAAAGCCTCTTTTGGGAATTGCTCTGGTCCAGGTGGGTGCCAGGGACCAGCCTGGTAATTCCCAACACAGACGATCCCATTAAAACACCGGGATCTGGGTTCTGCTGCCCTTTAATTTCTCACAGAGCTGCTGCTGATTTGTCCCCTCAGCTCCTGTGCCAGGCCAGGGAGAGGCTGAGCCATGCAGAGAAAGGTCTCAGCAACCCCCCTGACACTGAGAGTCCTGCAGGAATGACCCTCCCTGCCTTGTCCTGTGTGCCTCTCCCTTCAAATATTCCTTGGGAATACACAGTTTTGTATGTCAGTGCTAGTCAGCAATACGTTGATAATAAATATAAGATAAACAGTAAATAGATGAGGAAAATATTCTCTTTTTTTAGGTGTGTCTCAAAGTTTAAAATGGGTTTGAGTGTGGTAACGTGTTCAAAAGCCATCAGGTGTTACAGCACACCCAGTTACTGCTCAAATATTAAACTCCCTGTCTCCTGGGACACTTCCACACCCATTTTCCTAGGATCAAACAGACCCAGGGCAAAACCGTGTTCCCCACTGAGCAAATGCCAGAGCCCTGGCGTGTGTGAGGAGAGCAGGAAAGCAGGAATGACAGCCAGGGAGCTGGGGCATCCAAAAAGCAAGGCCACCAAAGGGGCAAAGCCTTGCTTTGTGGACTGGGCATCGTAAAAAGCACGAGGAAAAGAGGCAGAAGCTAAACCAGGAGGAAGCAAGGATCATGAATTAACCGGCAATGCCGGCGATGCTGGCTAGCCCATACTTACTTTCGGTAGAGGTAGCTCTTGAAGCATTTGGTTTTCAAATTTAGATTTAGGCTGCAAGTTTAAAGTCATGCTTCGGCCGGCATGCATGGCTGAAACCCCTCCAGAGTGCAGCATGCCAAGGCTAACTGTGTGGTGTTTGTAAGCAGCGCTCTGAGTAGAGGAAACAACCACGGGACACGTATGAACACACATGCTCAGAATTAAGTCTCACACATAACATGGTTAAGTTCACAGAGTTTTAGTTTTTAAGCCAACAAACAGTACCGAGTGTTGATAGCTCCTCCAGGCATGCACTGGTCACACACAGCGAGTACATTGCTCCTCGTACAGAAAATGGGCACCAGAGAGGAAGGACTTCCACGCTGACAGCACATGAGGGGTGGTGGGAGCTGGACTTCACACGGTACAGGGTTGCTTTTTGGCAAAAAAAAAGGGCCGAATTTGGGGTGGGCTGTGCAGCCAGAGGCGTGCCTGGCGTGGAGGAGCAGCCCCTGGGGAAGTCCTGCTCCCTGGAAACCTGGCTGGGATGAGCTGGGCAGGGACACGGGGGGCTGTGCCCACCCAGGGAGGGCAGGGACACGGGGTGCTGTGCCCACCCGAGGGCCAGGGGCTGCTCCCAGGTGCTCCCACCAGCACAGCCTCCAGCAGGGCAGCCCAGCCCAGCTCCTTGGAGCTCTGCATCCCAGCAAGAACCACCTGGCAGGGACTGGGGACAACCACCAGTGCCAGCTTTGCAGGGTTAAAAAGTGCCCTTCAGACATGTCGTAAACGAAGTGTAAGAGATGTTCCTTAAGCCAACAATGTGTGGCAAGGGTTTGTTTCCACCAGGAAGGGCTCTGCACTGGTTCCCTGGCTAGGAGGCAGTTTCCAGTGGGTTTACAGAGCACAAGGAAAAGAGCTGAGGGAGGAAAATGCTTCAGCCTCTGAGTCCCTTTTTAAAATTTCCCCATTTGATCCTTAGGGACAATTAATATCATCACATCTGAGCAACTGGAAGGAGAATATTAACACTGAACTCAGGAGGCTCTAGCATAAAGCAGTATATGGACACATTTGGCAATGGCTTCTTAGGCATTCCACCACAGGAATTTGTCACAACCACTTCAGATCAGGAGTAAATCGGATTCGTGGATTAGGTCATTAAGAGGTAATGACTGAATCATGCACTAAAGTACCCTTTGGATAGAAGGCAAATCAGCATAACTTCCTACAGCTACAAGGAGTAATGATCACATTCCCATTAGAACAGTGGCAGTGGATACCCAGGGATATTTCTCAGTTATAGACACTTTTAAACCCCCTGCGCTAACAGTGACACCAGAGCTAAAATACATTTTATTACTCATTCCTTTTTTTTCCTTCATTCCCTTTTACTGCCAAGACATGCCCAGCACCTCTCCAAGCTCTCGGTCATTACTGACCTGGCAGCTCCAGCAGCGCTTCCGTGAGCAGGGGAGAACCTCAGGGTTCCTCCTAAAAATTTTGGGCAGAGCTGCAGGAGTCACCACCCCAGTGACGGGCACTGGGGCAGAGCCTCTGGATTTACCTGGGATCCAGAGTCTCCATCCCAGTGAGGGGCACCGAGGAGCCTCACTGGGGCAGAGCCTCTGGATTTACCCAGGCTTCAGAATCACCACCCCAGTGACTGCCCCAAGGAATGTCACCGCTGTGAAGCCTCTGGAGCCGGAGCCACCACCCCGGTGACTGTCCCAAGGGGCATCATCAGTGAGGAGCCTCTGGATTTCCTGGGATCCCTCACTCCAGCTGAGCACCCCCAGGGCCCTCGGCGGGCCGGTCCCTCCGACACCACGGCGGGGATTTCAATCCCTGGGAATTCTGGTGGTCACCACTGCACGTGCAAATCGTTTGACAGAGCGAAACACACAACTAAAGGCATTAATTGCAGAGAAATGCCAAACATACCCTGTCTAACCTTCTAGCTTCTATATGTCTAAGTAGCTGTTGTCTCCAGTCAGCGGGCATTTTAGCACAGCTCTCATTTCCCTTCCCAGGGGGAGGCCTCGGCTTTATATCACTGCTATCGGAAGGCTTGTCGCCATAGTTACCCAAGTTATAGTCTGACGGAATCTTTTCCAGCAGAGCTGCCATGGTGGGCCTCGCTGAGACCGGCCGCGTTTGGGCCGTGCCGTAGCTCTCTGTGCTGTAGCTTCGTGCCGACAGGGCCTCCTTTGCGTAAGGTTTTAACCGGGAAGCTCCCGGTCTGGGCTTTCCACTTCCTGGTAGGAAGGGTGCTCGTCTTCGTAGCGCCCGTTGCGTTTGAGGAACTGGGCCTCGGGCACGGCCATGCTGGCCTGGCGCTCCGGGGCGCCGCGGAACGGGGCCCGGCCGTACCTGTCGGCCGGCGGGGGCAGCTCCTGGGGCTCTCCCACCCTACGGAACATGGACATCTCCGCCGAGCTGACCAGCGAATCCGCCCGGCGCAGGAATCCCGGGCGAGCGGCCGGGCCGGGGAAAGGGGCTGCCGGCGGCTCCTCGCCCACTGAGGGCTGCGAGAAGGAGAACATGGGCTCCACGGGCGCATAGCCGCGGTAGCCCCGCGGGCTCACCAGCTCCTGGGGCAGGCTCTTGGCCGGCTGGGGCAGGTACTCGGCGTTGAGCTGGAAGGGCGGCAGGAGCCGCTTGTCGGCCGGCAGCTCCACGGCGCCCTGGGGGTTGAAGCTTTGGTCGAACTGATAAACTTTCTTGGTGACCGACGACGCCTTGTGCTGCGGCTGCACCTTGACACTGCCGTAGGTCAGCAGCTCGTCGTCCAGCATGGGCACGGACTGGCTGCGGGACATGCTCAGCATGCCGTGCTCCGGGCCCAGCAGCTTGTCCACCCTCTCGTGGGGGCCCACGGTGTCATTGCCGGATGCATAGTTTTCCAGGGGGATGTTGTACACCTTGTAGGCGCCGATGTCGATCTCGTCGATGCTCTGCGACTTCTTGAACTTGTTGGTTTTTAAATCCCTCATCATGGGGGAGAGCCGCTCCGTGCTCTTGCTGATGGAGATGACATTTTTGGAAGGGTCTGGGCGACAGTGCACGTGGGAAAAGACGTTCGTGAGGCTCCTGTTAGCGTTGGAGTCGTGGTATTCCCACGGAATTCCGGGGGTGAAAGTGCTCGTCATTTCGGGAGACTCCTTGATGTGATCTTTCCGCTCGGGCAAAGGGCTGGTGTTGGGGGTACTTTCCAGTTTGGAAGGAAAAGCTGTCCTGTCTTCAAAAGGGCTGGGGGTTCTGGTCCAATTTTGCCAAGGGTTGGGAGGAGGCACTTCAGAGTCGTGTGTGTTTCTGAGCGCGGGCTGCTCCAGCTCCAGGGGGATCCCCACAATTCTGTCCTGCCGGATCAGCGGCCGGCGCCCGTGCGCGGAGGAGCTCCTGGATTTGGTGCTGAGCAGGGGGTTGGTGCCGGTGTTCTCGGCCGCGCTCTCCTCGGCCACGAAGCCCGTGTTGTCGTAGTGGGAGCTGTCGTTCCAGCTGTCGGCGAAGGCGTCGCTCAGCGGGCGTCGCTCCGGACGCGCTGGGACGTTCCCGGCCGGAGCTGCTTCCCGCTGGCTCAGCAATGGCTTGGTCTCCAGGGGCTGCGGGAACGACTGGGCCAGCCTGCAAAGACAAAGAGGAGGGAACAAGATAAAATGTCCTCTGAGCCAGCGCGTCGGCGCTCAGCGTCCTCGGAGAGCAGTTCAGCCTCATCACATCTACGCTCTGGCCGCGCTGGGAGACTTCAGGGATTCTTATCACAGGGTGTTCCCAGCTGGGAGACTTCAGGGATTCTTATCACAGGGTGTTCCCAGCTGGGAGACTTCAGGGATTCTTATCACGGGGTGTTCCCAGCTGGAAGGGCCCCACAGGGATCGCTGAGGATCAAACCTGCCCCTCCCCTCGGTGGTTTTAGCACCGACTGAGCTGCTCTCAAACTCTCGGGAACACCGTGATTGTCGTGCCACTGGCACGGGAATGGTGGCAGAAGGTTTGTGCCCTGGAGCACAGACTCTGTCAGGACACACATGGAGAAGCTAAGAAGTCACTCAAAGGCCTGGCTGGCTCCTTGCTGTGTTCCCAGAAATCCCGCGGAACAGATTTTCCTGCTGTAAAAATAATGGATGAGCGCGACAGAAGGTTCCCCCCTGCTTTTTAACCGGAGACACCAGAGGCAGTTTTTGCCTGTTCTCATCCAGCTCTTTGATGGGGCAGAGGTGTGGATGAAACAACCTGAGGGGATTTAGGGCAGGCACTGACAGGACAGGCTGGTCCTGGCATGTTTCCAGTGCAGGTTCCGGCTTTCCAAGAACCTTTTTGGAGGTCCAGGGGCAGAGGGAGCTGGGACAGCAATACTGGGACACCAACAGCACCAGATGCAGCTCCACCTCCAGGAGCTTTAACCCCTGGAAGATGGCACAGTGCTGAACCACCAGCTGTGGGATTATGGAATATGGAGGGTGGCCAACTCCGCACAGCCAACATGGGATTAAAAACGTGGATTTTTTTTTTAACCCAAACACCCTACCAGGGTCCCGAACACCCCACCAGGGTCACTCTAAGGGCCCAGACAGGACAAAAGGGAGGCAGAAGCTGTGTCAGGAAAGATGTCACACCTGTTCCCCCACAAAGAGTTATTCACTGCTTCTTTAGCCGTGGTCTGCAGGGAGCCCATTTTTACGTGCGCGTTGGAGGACCCTGAGGAAGCCTGGGAAGGGGAATAGTCTGAGTAAGTGCCTGAGGAAACGCTGTTATTCAGACAATGGATCTTATCTGCTTCAGACTCATCTGTCGACTCTGAAACAAAACACAGCAAACGCTTTCAGGGGGCGGCACTCGGGAGCCAAACACCAGAAAAAAAACATTTTTCAGTTCAGACTGTCATCGGATTGGGTCGGATTGGGCTGGTACGTGCACAAATGCCCACGGGCTATGGTTTACAAGCAGAGGTGGGACACCCCCATCACAGGGTTTCATCTCAAAGGCTGTGAATCCATCAGTACCTTTCTTGTCTTTACCCAGCAGGATGAGTTTGGGGGGGTAGAGCGGCGTCTCGGGCATGGAGGGACGGAGCTCCCCTATCCTCATCTCGCTGCCAGGATGTCCAAAGGCATCCTGAGGGACACAACAAGGCAGAGTGAGCACAGGGAAAGGGAACAATTCAAACTGCAACACACAGACACTTCACAGCCTTCTCCTCGTGATCGTCCAAACACCCCAAACCCACCACGCAGCGCAGTGCAGAGAATTCTGATTTGTCAGCAGAAAGTTCTAATTAATCCTGCACAAATCCTCCTCAAAATTAGGCTGACGTGCTCGTTCTGGAAATGTGGACAAACCAGATGGAACTTGCAAGGCACATTGAGGCCATGTAAACATTTTTGATGGAGTCAAGGTCACCAAAAATGCTGCCAGCAGAAAGAAATAAAACACAAATTGAGTGTAAACAATTGGTATTTCAGGAGAGAGGATTCCTCGCTCGGTTATCTCTGGTGAGGCCTTGCTGAGATTCAGCTGTCCCTGGAGCTGTCCTTAATTAAAATGGCTTTGTCCCTAAGGACTTTGTGGCTAAATTAAAATGATCTGGATTTAATAAACTTCTGCCTGAGAGTTCAGTATACGCCTGACCTTCACACAGCCCCTGCAACAGGATCTGTGCTGAAAATGACCCCAGTTAAACTGGGGGAGGAAAGTGGGACTCCTTCTT
Source organism: Sylvia atricapilla (assembly GCF_009819655.1). Taxonomy (NCBI): domain Eukaryota; kingdom Metazoa; phylum Chordata; class Aves; order Passeriformes; family Sylviidae; genus Sylvia; species Sylvia atricapilla. The sequence continues at coordinate 24,700,337 of NC_089148.1, read as the reverse complement.
AGAAAGAGAAATTTTAAATGAGGACATTTGGGGCCCCTGGGGGTGGCTGGGAGGGAATGAAGGCACCAGGGGGAATTTTGGGGCCTTCCTGGTCCCTGCAGAAAGCTCAGGGATGAGGAGGATGAGTGTCCTGGGGAGACAGGGATGGGTGAGACAGGAGGATCTCTGTCCCCTGACAGGTTGTAAAGGTTCTCCAGTGACTTTGGAGAGGGGAGGAAATAATCAGAGAAACCATTTCAACTGGAGTACCCAACCCAAATCTGCATTGCTAGAAAGTGTAATGCTACAATGTTTTAAAAATTTTCTTGTTTTTACTTACAAGGAGGAAACTTTCAGAGGTTTCCTGCCATTAACTACATTTTTGCAGTGACAGGGATTTGTAGAAGCATTTGCCACGTGACTTGTCCTTTGGAGAATTTAATTCTGGTCACACCAGGGCTATTTCACACCTTTTGTGTTTGCTGTTCAACCAGAGGCAGGACCTTCCCAGAAGAGGCATCCTCAATTTATTCAGTGCCCTCAGGGCTAATATTTGGGGCAGTTCCATGGTGATTCCCACGTGGAGTGATGCAGGCCAGCCCTCCCTTCCCCATGCAGAGGATTTCATGTGCCCAGTGACTTCCCCAGTGTGGGGGGACAAACTGGTGGGACCCCATTGCTGGGGGCAGTGCAGAGGGTGAATTCTCCACCTGAGCAGCCCAGGTCTGGCTGTACCTCTGAGCTCTGGGCTTGGTCCTCCCTGCCTGGGCCTTCCAGAGGTGATTTTGGGTCCTTCCCAGGGTCGGGCTGGGAGCTCTTGGGGGATTCTTTGGTTTCCTTATCTTGGACCTGGAATCCCAACATTGTGCCATGAAACTTCCAGGAGGTTTAAGCTTAACCTGCCCCCCCCCTTGCTGGAGGAGAGGGAGACCCAGCCGTTCCATTTCTGACAAGATGGCGAACTTGGAGTTCTATATTTTATGGTATTTTCCTTTTCTTTTCATCCCTCAGCTCAGCTATTCCAATAAAAACCAATGCACTTTTGAAAGAACTACCCTGGCATTTGTGAATCCGTTGTGAATATGTGAAACACGCTGAAAAAACCCCAAATCACACTCCATTTAATGCCACTCTCTTTAAGAGGGCCTTTTCCTTACAAGCTGAAGAACAAAAAGGTCACTAACAGGAAGAAAATTGCAAGGAGAAAGGGAAGAGAGAAGTGCAGTTGTGTTGAGTTGGTGCCTGGAGATTTTTCCTCAGGATTAATTCCTCAGGATTACCTGGGGAAGGATGCAGGAAGAGGGCACAGCACTGTGGTGAGGAGAAAATACCAGGTACAAACCATTAAAACAACTGGCAAGAGAAATATCACCAAATATTCAGGCTGAGAACACGAGAACATGAAATTATAATCTGGAGGGGCAGAATATTTGGAAATACCAGACTCCTGGAATCTGCTTGGAGCAGCCCAGGGCTCTGGGATGGGATGAGGCAGAGGAAAAGTGGGATATTCTCAATGCAAACACACCAAGAACAGGAATTTTATGACTTGCTGATCTTGATATTCCTCATTGTTCCTTGTGGAAAGGCAGTACAACTTCCTAAATAATCCCAGACTCCTCTTTGGCCAAAACTCACGTCTTTCAAAAAAGAATTAGAGAGATGAAGAGGTTTGTTTTAATTGATGATTAATCAGGACATTGTTTGCTCATTGTGAAGGGAGGTGAAGGATGGTACAGTGGATTTGAAATGCAGCTCCTCATTCAGTTCCTCATTCCAGATGCTCCCTTTCATTATTTAGAAACAGTTTCTGAAGACACACGTGTGAATTAATTGCAGGGCAAGGCAAAAGAGATCAGAAACCAGTTTATCTGAGGATGAAAAGTGAGCCCTGCACCTGAAATTCAATTACCTGGGATCAGAAACTGCCTTCAGCCTTTAGCTACATCACAACACACCTGCAATTTCAAAGTGCACTTTAACTCCGGGCTTGAGTCTGTCTGCTAATTATCTGCAAAGCAAATGGAGCTTAATTATGTTTTATTTAACGGGTTACAACTGAAATCAGGCCAATATTGTTCACAAAACCATTCACACTTTGCCTGCACTTCCCCTGTGTTTTATCCCCGTGCAGGAAGCCAAAGGAGAGGGAAATGGATCTGCACCACCCTGATCAGAGCTAAAAACCCCTCCCAGTGTCTGGGGGGGACAAGAACATCCCTTCTCTTCCCTTTAGCTGCTGGAATAGTTGTGCTGCCAGTCCTGACTCCTGTCGCAGGGAAATCAAAATGTGAAAAGTTCCTCCCGTCTCCACCGTGGTGACACAGGAGAGGAAATCTCATTTTTGCTGGTACAGGGGGGAACAGGGGGAGCTCCCAGCTCTGCTCTGGGGCACAGTGAGGGAGGAAACTGCAATCCCATCATTGGATGGCACTTCAGGAGTGTCCCTGGGCACTGGCTGCAGCAGTTCAGCTCTTTTGGAGGAGTTCTGTGAGATTCCACACACCCCCAGGGCTGTGTCCCCAGCAGCATTCCAGAGTCACTCTGCTCATTTCTGTGTCATTCCCTCCCTCCTTCCACTCCCTGGGGATGTATTCCCTGGCTCTGCCAGCTCCCAGGACCCTGCTGGGGCTCAGCTCACTGGGGTGCTCGTGTTTCCACTGAAAAAATTCACCATTTATTTTAACAAATGTCGACAAATCACTGATTTCTGGAGGCCACATCGCCAGCCACAGAGACCAAACACCTGAAACCTCTGCCAGGCCGCGTGGATTAAATTCCAGATGGGAACACGGAGGGATCACTAAAACCCACGGAAAGCTGTTGAGAATATTCAGGTTCAAAGGATAGATAATGCAAAATAAATTATACATATTCAGCAACAAGAGCAGGATGTCAAGACTCGTGGCCTTGAGTCACCAGCTGGTTCAAGGAGCAGATTTACACAGTGAGGATTTAATGAGTAAAAGAAGGAATAATGGTGGAACTGAGGATTTCAGCTTTAGAGAAAAACATGAGCGATTTAGCTGAACTATTCCAGTTGAAATTAAATATTTAACTTCAATATTTTCGTCCTAATTGAAATCGTGCCTGGAGTTGAAGTCTTCTGAAGCCGACTTGAAGAGAAAACTTTGGGGGGTTATTTTTTTTAAGGAGTGAAAAGGTTTAACTGCCAATAAAACACAGCACTGAGAGAGCAGCCACAGCTGGAGGTGGAATATTGGTGCCAAAGACATGGAAAACAGGGAGAGAACAATTCCTGCTCACAGGACTGGCTCCAGACAGGGGCATTTCAGGGACAAGGAGTTTACCCCAACATTCAGATAACAAAAGAAGGAATTTTTTTTTTCCCTCATTTATTTTTTCTCAGCATTAAAGCTTTACAAAGATTGGTTTTTTTTTTTTTTTTCAGGAATGCTGGAATTCCTGCAGACCTCTCCAAGCTTTGAACCTCCCATGGGAAGGGATTCCCCTCAGGTCTGGATGGTGCCCAAATGGAAAGGTTTCATGGGTTAGATGAGACCAAACTCCTGCAGGATTTAGAAATTTATCTTTTGGGGATTAATCCTGGGCTAGAATTTGTCCCTGTGCTCAGCAAACACTCCAGGGAGAGCTGGATTCTGTTGCTCACTGGGAGTCACCATCCAGGGCTGCTCCCTGCAGTGGAAGGAGCTCTTCTGCTGCCTTCATTAAGGGTTAATTAGGCTGGGTTAATTGGATTCCTGCTCCTAAGAGCAATCCCAGGGATGGAACCTCCTGGTAGAGACAGAATCAAGTGGTCTTTAGGGTTTGAAATGGGATGGAAATGGAAATGGTGCCTGGGCCCATCCTCCTGGCTGACCTCACTTCATGGAAATTTAAGAATGCTGGGAAAAATCCACAGCAAAATTCCCATCCAGGGAGATTTCAACCCAAAAATTCAGCAGCACTGAGGAAAAACAGCAACTCAAGCTAAAACTGGGTGAAACTCAGCAACTCTAAATCTGAATGCAACCCAGAACCTTCTGAGTGAAACAGGGAGCCTTGAGGCTCCCCAGGGGATCCAAACATCCTCTGAGGGGTTCAAAAAAATAAAACATCCTCTGAGGGTTCAAAAAAATAAAACATTCTCTGAGGGTTTAAAAAAAAGAAAATAAAGTGGCTTTTTTTTTTAGGGTTTTGAACCCCTCAGAGGAATTTTTTTTTAAAAAAATTGGAATTATGGAGAGGAACAAAGATGTTTTTACAGTACCTCCACAGAGATCTCCTTGGGGGTGAGGGGCCACTTGTGCTCATACTTGTCCTTGCCCGTGGGGTCGGTGGGGACCGGGACCGGGACCGGGGCCGGCGCCGAGTTCTCGGGTCGCACGCCCAGGCTGGGTTTGCTCACCAGGTTCTGCACAGATTTCACCATGTTCTTTAAATCCTCGGGGTAGGGAGTGGGGTAACGCTTCAGGTTGATCTCCACCTGGCGTAAAAGTCAGAGAAAAGTGAGTTAAAATCAGGAATGGAAGTGGGAATACAGAAGGAAATCTGGGTGGGATTGAGCCCCATTAAAGGTTTTAACCCCACGGAGGATTTAACCCCAGGTTTGGGGGTGGTGGTGTGATCTGGGGAGGTTTTACCCCAAAATTTGGGGGTTCTGGGGGGAGTTTTGGACATTTGAACCCCAGATTTAGGGGTTGTGTAGGAAATTTGGGACATTTTACCCCAAATTTGGGGGTTCTGGGGAGCTTTTATGGGTATTTGAACCCCAAATTTGGAGGTGTTGGTGTTGTCTGAGGAGGTTTTACCCTAACATTTGGGGGTTCTGGGGGGAATTTGGGACATTTGAGTCCCAAATTTGGGGGTTCTGGGGAGCTTTATGGGTTTGACCCCAAATTTGAGGGGTTTGGGGTGGTTCAGGGCAGGATTCCAGCCCAAATTTGAGGGCTCTGCTGTGGTTTAGAGATGATTTAACACCAAATTGGGGGTTCTGGGGATTTTTTATGGGTTTGACCACAAATTAGGGGGTGTTGGTGTTATCTGGGGAGGTTTTACCCCAAAATTTGGGGGTTCTGGGGGGAATTTGGGACATTTGACCCCCAAATTTGGGGGTTCTGGGGAGCTTTATGGGTTTGACCCCAAATTTGAGGGGTTTGGGGTGGTTCAGGGCAGGATTTCAGCCCAAATTTGAGGGCTCTGCTGTGGTTTAGGGCTGGTTTAACCCACAATTTGGTTGCAGTGCTGGGCTGAGGGCACTTTCCTGGTGGTTTCCTTGGTGTGTCTGGGGGAGTTTTAGGAGTCCAGGAGTGAAATTTGCTGGTTCCCTCTTTGTCAGCGTGGAGTTCAATCCCAGGGACACAAAACCAGGGCTGGGAATTCGGTAACTCTGCACTTGTGCTGACACATCCCATCAGGTTCTCCCAAACAACCCTGCTGCAAATGCACAATCCATTCAGCCACGCTCCCTGTGCTCAATTAATCTGAATTATGGATGGCAGCTGAGAGCAGGATCTGATCCCCTGGGAGCCTGGAGATGGATGATGTTCACACACAGCCTGTGACTCTTTTTTCTGGCACAGGAAAACACACCCAGAGCTCTCCAGAAGAGTCCCCAAGGCCTGACTGATGCTTTGACAGACTGCCCAGACCCACAGATTCCCTGGAAAAGCCCACATCTGAATTTCCTGAGGTTCCCAGAGCGTGTCAGGGTGATGAGGCTGGGAAACTCCAAATTCCTCCTGGTGAAAAAGGATCTGGAATTTACCACACAGCAGCTTTGACCTCGTGGTGTAGGTGAGCTGCCAAAGGGAGCTGGTTTTAACAGCTCCCTGCCAGAGCTGCTGGGGTTTAAATTCCCAGCAAGGAGGAAAAAAAAAAAATGCAATTTTGGATTCAGCTGCAAATGGTCTGTCCATGGGAATATTTCAGAGGCAAAAGCATGATTGATTTGGTAAATAAAACTGTATCAAGTGCTGGCATCCAGAGCCGAGGCAGAAGAGAATAAACATCACGGAGCAGGACAGAAAATGCTGAAATCCATGAGTGGGATGTCACTTCTCATAAAGAATTCCAACAGAAGAAGATAAATCAAGGCTGGAAAAGCAGCACTAAAGCTCTGCTCCAACGATGGGTGAATGAAATGGTGTTTGGGGGTGGCCTGAGGAGGCACTTGGTGTGTCCCAGAGCTCAGGCCATGGATTGAGGGCAAGGCACAGAGCAAATCCTCAGGAATTCCAGGCAGGAGAGGGAACTGGAGGCTGGGATGGGACAGACAATCCCAAACAGGGATTTCAGCAGGGGAGGATTAATATCAAACAGCCAAACCCCTGCAGTGTGCTGGGGGACAGCACTGGGATGCAGATCTTTCCCTCACTGATCCACACTCACCACCCCAGGGGAAATTCCCTGCCAACCCCACATCAAAAGCAGCCTGACCCCAAAGAGAGAATCTCCAAAATTCAAAATCCTCGATGGAAAAAAGCTACTGAACAATCCCAATTATCAAATCTATTTTAGCATCTGTCTGGCTGAAAGTTCAGTTTGATGGGAGGTAAAAAGCTGAAAACGTCTTCTGCTGTTATAAAATGCTGCAGTGTTGGTGGTTACTGCCTGCTGAGAATTTAAATTTATTTAAATGTATCCCTTTAAAGCTCTGGTGAAGCTGCTAAAAATGTTCATGTTGAAACCTCCAGCCATGTCACCCCCAGGGAAAATTCTGACAAAAGTTGTGGAACAATAAAAAACTTTCCCAGATGCTGCTGTCCATGCATGACCCATAATCCTGCAATTTATCCAGGGTAAAATTCCACTTTAATCCATTTATTGTGAGGTGAAGGCTGCTTTTGGCTTCATTTTCTGTTTCACTAAAGCAGAAGAGTCCATTAACCCTGGGCACAGGAGCTGGGGAGAAATCCCCAACTGGGAGAAATGTTGGAAAGAAAACCCAAGAATTTCCACCAAGTTTTCAACGGAATGTTAAATTGCTGTTGACAAGAGAACTGTTAATTTTAGAAGTAAAATCTGATTTAAGTCTCCTCAGATGATTTCATCTCCGACCTTACATTTTACCTGGAGTGCTCCACCACGGTTAGAAATTTGCAGGGTTGAAATGTGGGATAATTCCTTTCTATTTTTCAAGAAAGAGACATTTCCATGCCATGTAAAGGCTGACAGGTTTGAAAATACCCTCCTGATTGAGGGGCTGATGGAGAGCTCTGCAGTGACATTAATTTCACAAAACTGGGGGAGGAATTTCATGCTTCGAACTTGAATTTTTTTACAAGAGGTGCCCTCTCCACTGCATATTCCAGGAGACTGCAAAGCCCTCGGTGACTTCAGCTTTGAGAGGAATATGGGATCCAAATATTCCTAAAAAAAGCAGTGGTTGGACAGGAATAGGGATTCTCTTTGGGACAGAGCAGCAATTAAAAAACACAAACCCAGTTCAAATTCCAGACCTGCAATATTGAACCCTGTCCATAAGAAATGAAATCCAGGATAAATCCAGCAGTCCTCACCTTAACTTTCCCTGGATTTTCCTCCTCTTCCTTCTTGTCTTCGAATTCAAAGGCCACAGTCATTCTCTGCTGCCTCTGCTCCTCCCACAGAGTGGGGTTAAAACTGTCACTGTCTGACTGGAAATCTGCAGGGGGTTGGAAAGGGAGATGGGGATGATGCAAACAGACTTTTCCTGGTCGGTCACAAGGGTTGATTGGTTGGAGATGTGAGGGGGGACAAAGGGAGCTGAGAAACCATCCCAGAGTTTTGGAGAAATCTGGGATGAGGGTGGTGGGAAGCAGCACCAGGGTTTGGGGCAGCCCTGGAGCACAGGGGGAGTGGGAAAATTTGAATTTAGTGGAGCTGCAAGAGGAGCAAAGCCTCACTGAAGTGAAGTTTGGGAGCCCTGAGCCCCCACACCATGGGGCTGGACATTCCCAGCTCCTGTCTGGAGCCAGGAATTCCTGGTGTGTGCACACCCAGAGCTGGGCTCACGCTGCTCGTGCAAAGCCTCTCGGAAAATAAAAGAGGTCTGGAAAAGGTCAGCCTGAAAGTGTAAATCAGAAAATGTCAGTCTGAGAGGGTCAATCAGAAAATTCCCTCGGTTTTTTAGGGCAGAAAGGGAAGTTTCTTTTGGCTCTTTTAGGAACAGGAAGGGGGGATTCTCTCAGCACTTCAAGAATGGGAATGGGGAATTCATCCAGCTCTTTAAAAATGGGAAGGAGGGATTCTCTCAGCTGTTTTAGGAACTGGAAGGGGGAATTCACTCAGCCCTTTAAGTTCAGAAAGGGGGAATTCATTCAGCTCTTTAAAAATGGGAATGGGGAATTCACTCAGCCCTTTTAGGAACTGGAAGGGGCAATTCACTTACTCCTTAAAGATCAGAAAGGGGGGATTCTCTCAGCTCTCTTAGGACAGAAAGGGAAGTTTCTCTTGGTTCTATTAGGAACAGGCAAGGGGAATTCACTCAGCTCTTAAAGAATGGGAATGGGGAATTCTCTCAGCTGTTTTAGGAACTGGAAGGGGGATTCTCTCAGCCCTTTAGGATCAGAAAGGGGGAATTCTCTCAGCTCCTCTAGGATAGAAAGGGAAGTTTCTCTTGGCTCTTTTAGGAACTGGAAGGGGGGATTCTCTCAGCCCTTTAGGATCAGGAAGGGGGAATTCTCTCAGCTGTTTTAGGAACTGGCAGGGGGATTCTCCCAGCCCTTTAGGATCAGGAAGAGGGGATGGTTTTACCTTCATCACTGCGGGGCTGCTGGGGGAACATGTAGTTGGTGAGCACTCGCTGCTTGGTCTCGGGATGCGCCTCAGTCTGCAGCGGGATCAGCGCCTTGGACTGCAGGGAATGGGAACACAGAGCCATGAATTCCTAGGAACAGGGGCAGGGAATGCAGGGCTGCCTGCAAAACCAACTCCCTGTGGGCTGGGAGGGCTGTGGAGCCTTCCTCTCCCTTTCTTCACTCTCGAAATTCCTGCCCTTCCCAGCGGGACAGAACCTGGGGAACTCTCCAAGGTGTGAGAAATGAGTTCCACTCTCTTGGAGAAATGGATAAGTTTAATAAAGAAATAAAAATAGACAACTGGGAGACAATTGGGTTCCAGCTGGGGTGCCTCACTGGAAAGCACACCCTTCTCTTTCAATTACTGTGTTTTAAGGATTGCTGTTTTACATATTCAATAGATCCTAAAACATCCTTTTCTGTTTCAAGTATCCCCAAATCATCTTCTCTGATAGATTTATTTGTGGGTGGCTCCACTCTGGTAACTCAGGTCTTATAAATTTTTTTCTTGGGGTTTTTAGTGGTTTTCATTTTGATAAAAACCCCAGAAATTTAGCAGTTTTAATGCAGGGTTACAAGGTGAAGATCTTTCCCTCACACTTTCTGGCTTGGTCAGTTTAGATGTTGAAAAGAAGAAGAAAAACCCAGTCTTTTTACTATTTACATTATGTCACAATGGGAAAATACATTCATGACTTTTCTAAACTCCCTTAATAAAACATGACACAGTACAATTGTACAAGTAGCATTCATTCTAAAATTTGTGAACAGTCAACTTTACAACGTGCATTTATAACAGAGGGAAAAGGATCAGGGAACTGGCACTGAACAGTTAAACACCCCTTGGGATGCATTTTAAGCCAGGCCTAATGAAAGAGGTAATTAATAATTCTAGTATTCTAGATTAGCATTATTACTATTGATAGGAGTAATACTGTAATACTAGTAATAGTATTAATACTATTAGTATTGTTCTTGTATTCTTGTATTATTCTTGTATTCTTGTACTATTCTTGTATTCTTGTATTGTTCTTGTATTTAAATCTAGGAGTAAATTCCTGGTGGTTGTCAGTTCACCTGGGAGTAAACCTGGTGCAAGAACTCCTGTGGAGCATTCCTTGAGAATTCCTGCTGGGTTTGGCTTCAGCTGGGGATGTTTTATCCTGGCTTTGCTCTATCCTGAGTCACTCTGATCCAGGAGGGACTGTCACAGCCCAGAGGATGGAAATCAATCCGTGCTGTGCCACAGGAAAGTCAAAATGCTGGGAAATGTTGTATATTTAAAAGGCTGGGGGTGTTCTGTGCCTGGGCTGCACAGCCAAGCAATGTTAAGTTTTAAAATGGAAATCAGAGGGAAAAAAAAAACCCAGAACCCCAAGAATCCTCATTTAACACATTAAAATTTAATCAGAATTTTCTATTACCCCCCCTTCCCCATTTGAGCTTTCACATTTTTGGCTCGGCTCTGAAACTAAATGTACATTTCAGACTTATTTTAGGGCTCAGCTGCTGCTGGAACCGTTGCATTTCTCAGGGTTCCTGTTGCATAATTCGGTTGAAAATAGAATCTCAAAGAATATCTGCTATAAACCAGAGCCTCGGGACAAAGAAAAGGCCCCCTCAGATTTCAAAGGTGCAGAAATGAGTTTTCTCCAAAGCAGGACCTCGAGTCCTCGTGCATCTTTTTGACTTGTTTGAACTCTCCCTGACTGCAGTGGAGTTTAAAATGTGCAGGGAAAAGGGAAGAGGAAGCCAAGGATGGAGCAGCAGATGGAGCAAAGGCTGGGAACAGGATAATAACGAGTTTGGGAAGGAACATTTTGAATTTCTACTTTAAAAATACTCCCATGCTGCTTTTGCCCTTTATTTACTACTTTGCTAAGGAGGCAGAAGCTGATCCTGGTAAGAGAAATCCTGCACAGGTGATTTTTAATTTTTTTTTTTCCATGGTAAAAAAAATGACACCCAGCAGGATTTATGGCTGGATATGGAAATCTACAGCTGGGCTGGGAGCAAACTCTTCCAAAATTCTCCTAAATCTTGCATTGAGTGACAGGGTTCATTGACAGCCCCTTTCCTAAGGAAAACGGGAATATCGAAAGGCATTACCTGGTTGTCAGAAAGCCACAAGGCTGCCAGTTCTTTGAGTTTGGTAAAAGTGAAGGGCAGATTCTTCAGCCTGCAAAGGAGAATATTGGGACAAGGTGAATCCTTCACTTCCAGAATAATTCCTTTAAAGATTCGTATGCAGCGTGTTTATCACACTGAAATAGCTGAAGTTGCACTGCTTTTTAAGATCAATTTTACTGAAATGCAATATTTTATCAATATTATTGCTATTGTTATTGTATTATTACAATAACAAATTATTATTATCATTGTAATAATAATTAATTAACAATAATGGAATAATACATAGTAAAGAATTCCTAATTTATTAAAGTATTATTAAATTTAATAATCATTAAATTATTCAAATAATCATTACATTAGTAAATATTAAATAATTAATATCATTACAACAACAAATTATTAGCAAAACATTATTATTACAATAACAAATATATTGTATTATTAGTCCTATTATTATTATTATTATTATTATTATTCCACATTAAGAGTTCTATTTGGAAAGTAGAACTGCTGACATCACATCCTTCAGTACTGAGGAAAGACTGATATTTTCTTTTGGTTGTAGTGTGATAAAATTACATGTATAACACAGAAAAAAGAAAAAAATCTTGGTCCCAGGGAGGTTTAGAGGAACCTCAGTGTCACTCACAGAGTTACCTTTATTGGACACTGGAAGTTTGGAACAGAAATATTCCAAGATGATGGAAAATTCATTTTAGTTGGAATGTCAGACCGAAGATTAAAATAATATAAATATTCATAGCGAACCTAAATGACAAAATTAAATGGAGCAAGGGAAAAAAAAAACCCAACAAACCAGCATTTTAATGAGACATTTAAACACAGTTTCCTAAAAGGGATCTGGGAGTGGGAATGGGAATGGATGGCAGGATATTTGTGGAATCTTCATTGATGCTTTTCCCATCGCTCCTTCTGAAGAGGCTGTTTTTTATAGAATGGTGGAATCCAGGATGGTTTGGGTTGGGAGAGACCTGAAATCCCATCCCACTGTCCCACATCAGGGACACCTTCCACCACCCCAGGCTGCTCCAGCCTGGCCTTGGATATTTCCAGCCATGGCAAATCTGGGAATTCTATTCCAGGGCCTCCCCCACCCTCACATCCAAGGATTCCTTTCCCAAATCCCACCCAACCCTGCTCTTTCCCTGGCCCAGCCATGGACTGAGAATCTTCCAGCTTTTGGGAGCTGAAGGAGCTGGGAAGAACCAGAATGGCCAAAGAAGTGTTGGGAAAACCAAATCCTAAATGGGACTTGGGGAAAAATCAGGAGGAAAAACCCTTTTGTGCCAGAGTCAGACCCTGCATCCCACAGAAGTGATTCCCACCTTTCTGGGCACTTCAGGATGCAGCAGCTGGAATACAAAAGTCAGGACCAGACCCAAGGTTGTCTCAGGGGGCACTGGGATGCTCCAGGGAACTCGGAGTTTGGGATCAGAGGGAGGAGCAGAACTGGCCACAGCCCTTGGAACTGGTGTGGGACAAGACCTTTCCATGCTGAATTTCCAGTCCCATTCCCAACCAAATCACAGAACTCTGCGTTTTTCATTTGCTTGGCCAAGAGCTCTGGATACAACTTTTAAACCTCAAACACGGCCTGATTTTAAAGACTCTTGGAAAGTAAAAACCTCAAATTTCAGCTCAAAGGTGGGGAGCACCCAAAATCGTTGCTGGGCTTCGAATATTTCCAGCCAAGATGAGCCCCAGCCTCTTTTTTCTAATAAAATATTTTTGCTTTGAAATTGTGTAGTGCAGGAAAAGTTTTTCATCAGTAACAACACACGTGCAAACACCCTGACTAAATCCTGATTCCTGACCAAATCCTAATTCCTGGCCAGGAGAAGGAAGGGACAGAAAAGAGGAATTCATTCAGCTCTTAAGGAATGGGAATGGGGAATTCTCTCAGCTGTTTTAGGAACTGGAATGGGGAATTCTCTCAGCCGTTTTAGGAACTGGAAGAGGGATTCTCTCACCCCTTTTAGGACAGAAAGGGAAGTTCCTCTTGGTTCTTTAGGAACAGAAAGAGGGGAATCTCTCAGCCCTTTAAGAATAGAAGGGGGATTCTCTCAGCCCTTTTAGGAACAGGAGGAGGGGATTCTCTCAGCCCTTTAGGATCAGAAAGATGGATGTTCTCGCAGCCCTTTTAGGAACAGAAAGGTGGATTCTCTGTCCTTTTAGGAACAGAAAGGTGGATTCTCTGTCCTTTTAGGAACAGAAAGGGGGGTTCTCTCAGCCCTTTTAAGAACAGAAGGAGGGGTCCTCTCAGCCCTTTTAGGAACAGGAGGAACGGTTCTCTCAGCTGTTTTAGGAACAGGAAGGGGGGTTCTCTCAGCCCTTTCAAGATCAGGAAGGGGGGGCTCTCTCAGCTCTTTAGGAACAGTCTGGAGCTAAAAGAAAGGTCACTTACCAGTAACCGAGGCTCTGTGGGAAGTGTAGCCCAAATGGACTTTCTAACAATTCTACCTCTCAATCACAGGGCTCAGACCTGGGAGGACTCTGAGGAGAGAGGAGAAGCAGATGGGAAACAAGGTGTTTGTGGCTACCCCTGGACAGGGACACCGGTTACTGGGAAGGAATTTGGGATTTCCAGACTCCTGAGGCCGAGCAGCCACCCCTGGGAGAAATTTGGGATGAGCTGGAGCTCCCAGAGCTTCCACAGAGCTGCTCCTGCACAAAAACCTCCCCACAGGCACCTCCTCGATTCAGATCCAACCCCTGCTGGCCCTGCTGGGCCGAGCCAAGAGAATCCTGCCAAGAGAATTCCCGAGGAAAGGAGCTGGGAGGATAAAAGGAGAGAGGACTCTCAGGCATGGAGATGAGGCGTTTGGGTACAGTTCAGAGGACGTGGTGTGCGGAAAGGAAAGCTGGAGGCACTGCCTTGGGTTAGGTGGGATTCCAACATGGAATTTTGAAGGAAATCCTGAAATTCAGGTAAGATCAGCAAATCCCAACGTCCAGGGATGAGGAGAAGACACGGAACAGAGTGAAGGTTTGTAGAGGCAAAGATCAGAGACCCAGAGTGCACCAGAGAGGAACTCAGGCACTGATTCCCCTGAGCAGAATGGAATCCGAATGGAATCTGGGGTTCCCATTAGTCCCAGTCCCAAAATGCACCAGAGAGGGACTCCAACACTGATTCCCCCTGAGCAGAATGTGTCCCTTCTCCCAAAGGCTTGGAGGGGCACTCAGGGGAAGAGCTCCTGGGATCTCCTTCCTCTGCCAGATCCAGGGAAGAGCAGAGGCCAAAGCTGCCGTGGGGACACGGGAATGTCCCAGCAGGAAGTGGAGCCCCAGCTCTCTTTAGGGTGAACCTATGGGCTCACCCAAAGGAACAGCCACGGAATGCTGATGAGAGCAAAGCTGCAACCACAGAAAGTTAAAAAATCACTGAAAATCCAATGTTTAGAAGTTGTCTGCACTTAATCCAAACTCTTTGGGGCAGGAGCTTTTTAGTTTTCCTTAAGGGAGGGAAGTTCCACAGCAAAAGAATTCTCCCAACATCTCAGCAGGGCAGTGTTCAAACTCAGCCGGAGCTGGGAGCAATGGAGCAGGAAAGGTTTGGGAAAATTCACTTCCCAAAGCACTCCAGAAAAGTGGAGGAGATGATTCCAGCAGGTTTAAAGACAATTCAGGCAGGTTTGAGGGGTCACCAGACACCACTGAGGGGGAGTGGGAAGGGCACAGCTGCCAAATTCCATCCTGTGGAACAAACACATCCCACCCCATGGAACACCCCATGGAACACCACATCCCACCCTATGGAAAAAACACCACATCTCACCCCATGGAACACTCCATGGAACGCTACATTCCATCCTATGGAACACCACATCCCACCCCATGGAACAAAACCACATCCCACCCCATGGAACACCACATTCCACACTATGGAACACTCCATGGAACACCACATTCCTTGGTTTTGGGGTTTGTTTTTTCTTTTTTTTCCATTATGGTCCTTGGTCCATCCCAAGGACCACATCCCACCCCATGGAACACCCCATGGAACACCACATCCCACCCCATGGAACACCATATCCCACCCCATGGAACACCCCATGGAACACCACATTCCATCCTATGGAATAACACATTCCATCCTATGGAACACCCCATTGAATACCACATCCCACCCCATGGAACAGCACATTCCATCCTATGGAATACCCCATGGAATACCACATTCCATCCTATGGAACACCACATTCTATCCTATGGAATAACACATTCTATCCTATGGAACACCCCATGGAACACCACATCCCACCCCAAGGAACAGCACATCCCACTCCACACCACTGGGATGCTGTTCCCACAGTCCCCCTGTTCCCACTGGAATTCCCAATCCTCTCCCAGCTGGGGCAGGAAGCTGGAATTTTGCAGGAATCCAGGAAGGTGGGATTGCCCTGTCCCACCTCAGCATTACAGCCAGTCCCTACACACCAGTGATGGCCCTGGAACCAGCAGGAAAATCCCTGGGGAAAATAAAATGGAATAAAACCCCAAATACCTCCCAACAGTTTCCTGCTTCCCCAGCTCAAACTCCCAGCACAATTTCAGGTTGGAAAAGGGGGCAGTGACCCTGCTCAGGGTGGTTGAAGGTGCCAGGGAAAGTTCCCTGCATTCCTAATTCCCAAGAAATCCTGGATCAGAACTGTCCTCTGCCCCCTTCTCCTGTGCCCTTCTTGGTGTCCCCAGAGGGTAGGGAAGGGACCAGCCTTGGGAAGATCCACCTGGAAACCCACTGGATTTGGGAGAGGCCCACCCAGGATGGGATTTGTGCCACAGAATTGCAATTGCAGGACAGAATGGAACTGAATTCAGGAATTTTAAACAATATTCCAGAGGGTTTTCCATGGCTTTATATCATTAAAATTTTATGTTCGACCTCAATCTTAGCAACAAAACTGGGCTGGAAAAATCCTTCCCTAATTTTTTTTGCTGAGTGTGGATGGCAATTCCTGGAGAGAACATGGAATTCACCCTGCACATCTTGCACCACCCAGCAGACCTGTGGTGACACTGCAAATCACCACGTTCCTGGCACATCCACACGGATAAACCTCAAGGAAATTCAGATTTTGCCATGTGCCTGTGGCAGCATGGGGCAGGGATCAAGAACAGCTCGTTTTGAGCATTTTGTTTCTCATCTGTTTGTGCCTAAGGACAAACGAATCTGGGGTTTGACAAAAAAAAAAAAAGAACAAAAAACACTCTGCTGAAGGAAATGAAAAATGTTCCTTGGATTTCAGTGGATGCAGGATAACAAACTCCTGTTTCCTGGTTCCCCGGGTATCAGCTTTTTAATCATTAAATATTACAAACCTATAGACAATTTTTTTCCCCATGGAAACAGCAGGAGATAAAAGAAGGAAATGGGTTTTAAAACTGTTTTTATTTTAAAGCTATTTAAACACACCAAGATCCAGATTTTTTGCCTTATTCAGTTTTCTTGAAGTTTTCCATTGGATGTGGAAGGAACTGAGACCAAACCATAAGGATTAAGGAAAAACAACCAATAATCTTTCCTTAGAGTTTAAATAAATTAAATTAGGACCATACTATTTTAAAAGTAGAATTCTAAAGTTAATTTTATTTTTATTTTAAAATATATTTTAGAGGAACGTGTCTTTACAAAGACCTCAAAGGAAAAGTTTAAATTAAAAAAAGTAATTCTTAAATTGGCTAAAAATAAAATGAAAACAGTGCTGTGGACTGTACCTGTTATCACTCAGGTTTAACACCCTCAGCTTCTGCATCTGGCCAATCTCATCAGGAAGAAATTCCAGTTTGTTGGAGCGCAGGGACATCACAGTCACGTTCTTACAGCTCCCAATCTGCAGGAATGGAAAAGGCCAAATGATGGAATCCCAAATTTGGGAATGTTTGTTAGCACTTTTCCTGGCGGGTAGAGGAGGCTAAAATGGGCTTTATTGAAAGGCACAAAAGGCAGAAAATGCAGAATTGAATCAGAAAACGACATTTTCCTGTTGGCAGGAAGCTCAGGGGGTGCCTGGGGCTCCTCCCACTGCTCCTCACAGGGACATTCCCAACTTTCCATGGATTTGCTGCTCAGTTCCACCACCAAGCACCTCAGCAATATTTGCTCTGGCACACCACAACAACACAATTCCACAATTCCGACCCCCACAGGACATTCCAGCCTGGAATGATGCTGGAGCCCTGGGCACAGAGAATTCCATCCTTTCTGTGCTGACCCCCAAACAAACCCTGCACTGACCTGAGGCCGTGGGAAAGGCTCCAAAATTTGAGTGACAGCCCTGGGACTGTGGGTGTGGGGTTAAATAGAAGTGTGTGATAGCACAGGGTGGGAAACTCAGAGTTTAAGGGTTTAGAATACAGTAATATAGACACAAAGCAAGGTGGAGGATTTAGGGCATAGGCTGTGTTCCTTTTTCACCTTCTCCATGGGTCTGGGTGGGGTTTTGTAATTGGGTAGAAAAATCCCCAATGTGGGCCAAGGGTGGTTGGTTATTGGGTTAAAAGTAAAAATAATTTAGGTGCCATTTCTTAATTGGACAGTTCATCCTTAAGAGATCTTGGAAACAGAGATGGAGCCATTTCCTACTTTTGTTACCTACAACTCACAGCTTGTGAGACTAATATCGATAAGAACTAACAAACATCTGAGTCCAAACACCAACTCTGCCTCTCAAGCATTTAATCCCGGCTCTGAGAGAAGAAAAGAAGATAAAAAAAAAAAGTCCCCATGGAAGTGGAAGCAGCTGCTCACTTCTCTGGGCAGCTCCGGGAGGAAGTTCTCGTCCACGGCCAGCGTGCGCAGGTTGTGCAGGTACCCGATGGTGGAGGGCAGAGACTCCAGTTCATTGCAGCTGCAGTCGAATTCCTCCAGCAGGGACAAGCTGGTAAGGGAAACGCCTTGTTAATTGTTGGAACTTTGGGTGCTGAGAATTTCTGTGCTGGCAGGAGCCCCGAGGAAACACTGAGAGCAGAGGTGGCTGTTCCTGCCTGGGAATGCTCAGAAATTCCCTGTAATTGCTGCCCCCTCGAAGCCAAAGGGGTCAGGGAAAGGGTTCAGGGAAAGCCAAAGGGGTCAGGGAAAGGTTTCCTTGGAACACATCCAAAGGTTGTGCCAGGTTCTGCCTCCAGCCTTCCTTTAAACCAGGCTCTGCATCCACAGCTCACCTCCAACCACACACAAAAGGATTTTGGGAAAGGCAAAGGCTCCGTTGTTCCCCTGCTTGGTGGGAGCTGGATGGGAATCCTGTAAAACTCAGGATGAGCACATTCCCCTTTTCCCTGCTGGTAACACACCCAGAAATGAGATAAGCTCACTGAGAGCTGCCACGGCCCAATCCACCAGGAAATCTGAACTGCCACATCCCAGTCCACCAGGAAACCTGACCTGCCACATCCCAGTCCACCAGGAAACCTGAGCTGCCACATCCCAATCCACCAGGAAACCTGAGCTGCATCCTCAGACATTTCCCTGGCACTGAAGGATGATTTTATCCAGGATTTTATTGGGAAGGTGATGCCTGGTACAGCCCTTCCCAGCTGTTATCCTGCCCCTCCTCATCAGGAGATGGCACATTAAAAACACCAAAATCCCTGTGGAGCTGTATTTCCCCTCTGTGGGAGGAGAGCTGCACTTCGGGAAGGGATTTTCCATCCCCATGGAGCAGGCACGAGGGGAAGCTGACAGGAACAGCCCTAATTCAGGTAAAATATCCTGAACCTGGCTGTGCTGCTGTGAGAAATTCCCAGTATTCCTGGCAGCTTTAAGGCAAGGCAGGCACAAATCAGCTGCTGGTCAGTTGGGTCCCCACTGGAATGGGGCAGGAAAATCAGGAATGTTCTTAGAGAGGTGAGGTGGAGCAGGAGGAGTAATTCCCACCCATCCAAGCGGCATTTCCTACAGCCACAGATGATCCCAACAGCCACAGCAGCCAGGGAATGGCCAAAGTGACCCAGATTGCAGAGGTCACCTCCAGGCACTGCTTGGCCAACATCAGGAAAAATCTCTACAGAGTTGTAGAGTTTTTTTTTTTTAGTAGCCTGCCACAACCTGGTACTAAATGTTCCATGAAATATTCCATGCAATATTCCATGAAATATTCTATGAAATATTCCATGAAATATTCCATGAAATATTCCATTCCAAATCAGGGTCCAGCATTTGGAATTATTCCCACCCAGGCAGAAACAAATGGACCTTCAGACCCTAAGAGAGGCCTGAGTTTTCCTGCCTGGCCAAAGGAATTTTGCAGACCAAGGAATCCCAGAATTGGTTTGGGGTGGGAAGGACCCTAAAGCTCATCCAGGGTCATGGGCAGGGCCATTTCCCACCATCCCAGGCTGCTCCAAGCCCTGGACATTTCCAGGGATGGGGCAGCCACAGCTTCACCTGTCCTCTCCTCCCAACCACTGATCGCAGCTCTTCAAAATTCCAAGCCTTTCCCTCTGGTTCTTCCACGCCAGATCCTGCTAAAACTTGGGAATACAAAAATGTGCTCTGGCATTTGCAGCATCTGGCACTGGACCTGTGCCCCAAACAGCCCCCAGACCCATCTGTGGGTCCTGAATTCCTCCTGGCCCCTTCCAGATCCCACAGGGAACACCTCCAGCCTTTGGTGAATCAACGGGAATCCCGGATTTGGGGTGGAATGTTTGGTTAAGCCGGGCTTATTGTGCACTCTGAGAGCCACCAGGGGCTGGTCCTTTGAACAGAAATCCCAAAAAAGAGGGTGGAGCTCTGGAATCATCATAAAAGTGCTCTCATGGAGGAATGTTCTGTCCTCCACATTGCCAATCCCTGTGTGACAGCAGCAGCTCTGGGGGGACATCCCCATCCCTGGAATTTGGGAGGAAGAGACCCAGCAGGAATCCATGCAAAGGGATGAGTCAGAGAGCCCAGTTCATTGTGATGGTTAAAGGAGAGGGAATTTTTCCCTGGAAAAGCACGAGTGGAGATCCCAGGGGATCCCACCTGCTCTGCAATTCCACTCCAGAGGAGTGGCTGTGCCTTTGGAAATGTAATTCAGGCTCCACGGCAAACACTGGGGAGACATTGGGTTAAAAAAGGGAGATTTCCATTCAATTGGAGCAATCCAAGAAATAAAAAAGGGTTTAAAGGTTTTAAAACCCGACTCCCGAAATTGCCGAAGCTGGATTTAAATCTCTCCTTTTGCAGCATCCAGGAGATCTCAGAGCCTTCTGAGCTTTCACTTGGAGGAGAATTTGCTGCTCCACACAGATTTGGGGACCAAAGATTTGTCCTGCAGTGATTCCCATCACCAGCTTTTAATGCTCTCCATGAAAATCCCATCAATCTGAAACACTCCAAGGATGAGCCAACCTGGGCTTTCAGTGGCTACAACTGGAACAGGTCACAAATATGGATTATTTTTCCCAAATGGCATCACAACAGCTGAATTCTCATTGGAACAGGTCAGGGCCAGGGCTTGGAGCAGCCCGGGGTGGTGGGAGGTGTCCCTGCCCTGGCAGGGGGTGGGATGGGATCATTTTTTGGAGGATTTTGGAGGCCACCAAGGTGCAGCCCCTCGGCAGAACCCGTGTGAGACCCCAGAGCAGAGATCTGCAGAGCATCCTGAGCACAACCCCAGCCCTTGGAATCCTTTCTCTGTCATATTTTAGGATCTCTCCATCCCTGTGAGGCCACAGCCGGATCCTGCTGAGCTCCAAGCCTTGGCTGTTGCCATGGGAACAGATGGATTTTTTTTTTTTTCCCTCCTCAAATTCCTCTGCATTTTGCTGCTCTGCTCCTCCAGATCGATTCACACCAAAATCTTTGGTTTTCCTCTTGGAAAATTGGAAATATTTTACCTTCCTCCCCTCTTGCACTGAAAAATCCCCCAGGATTAAAAGTGGCTCTCCGAATTTAAATGTCACAACCCGAGGGTTGGAAATCATTTCATAATTCAGGATATTTGTCTTGTTTTATATTTGAAAACCCACGCTCCTGGAGCAGAGGGGGAAAGGTGTTTTAATTAAAAATGGTGAAATTTGGACTCACTTTCCAATGGCATTGGGCAGGATGGTGAGCTGGTTGTCGTCCACTTTCAGAGTCGTCAGCCTCTTCAACAATCCTGCAGGAAGAAATTACGGATCAACAACTCCCCTGGAGATTTCCTGGAATCCCATAAGCAGTGATCTGTCACCCTGAACAGCTCTGCCCTGGATTTTGGGAAGTATCAATCCAGTTGGATTTATTCCTGCTAAATGCCCTCTAAAAAACCAATCCTGGCAGAAATCCACACAATTCTGGGATTGGGATTGGGATAAAAATCCTGGGATTGATGGGGAGATGCAGAAGAACGAGATGGAAAATAGGAGGAGACACTCAGTGTCAATAATTAGCAGCATTAATGAGCAATTCATGTTGGAATCTGAGTAAATTGATTTCAAATTGAGTTTTGTGTTCAAAGAGAAAGGGAAAAGCAAATAAAAGGGCTCAGGACTAAAAGGAAATAATCCCAATGGACAGAGGGATGTCCCCACAGCCACTCAGCTCCCAGAACGTCCACAGATCCCAAATAATCCAGGAATTGCCTGCATGTAAAATAGTCAAAATAAAAATTAAATTCATAGTTTGAATTATTTCCTTTTTGTTTCCTTTTCCCACTGTGAATGAGCGGCAACCCCAGACTCATTTTTACATTTAAATCCAATTAATTCTGTCCTCCTTGGCTTCTTTAAGTTAAAACACAAAGCAGGTGGATCAATTCCTTCCAAACCAGGAGAATTCTGCTCCTGACTTTACAAAACGGGGATTGTTCATTTTCTGCCTCCTCTGGGATTTAATGGCAGGCCTTGCTCCATCCTTATAAAATCCTGTCATTCCAGAATAAAATAAAATAAAATAAAATAAAATAAAATAAAATAAAAAAATTAAATAGAATGAAATAAAATAAAATAAAATAAATAAAAACCAGAACAAAATAGAATAAAATAGAATTAAAAAATAGAAAAAAATAGAATAAAATAATACAATATAAAAGAAACAAAATAAATAGAATAAAATAAAATAAAACAAAACAGAATAAATAAACCAAAATAGAATAAAAATCCAAAATAGAATAAAAGGAAGTAAAATAATTTTTAAAAAAACACTAAAAAAAAAAATCTATGAAATGGAGAGGACTCCCAGATCTTTCCTCACCTATGGAATCTGGCAGCTGCTGCAGCATGTTGGATGAGAGGAGGAGATCCTCCAGCCCCTCACAGCCCGAGATGTCCAGGTCGACCGTCTCGATCCTGTTTTTGGACACATCCAGGTACACGAGCTGTTTTAACTTCCCTATAGACTTAATAGCACGTGAGACAGAGTTACTTGAGCAGATAGAGCTGTTAATTAGAGCGTTAATTAGAGACAGACACACAAATCCAGCTGATGTGGGGTTATCTCAGCACCCTTCGGGTTGTGGCTCTGCCCATGGCAGGGGTGGGCTCAGCCTCAAAAGAGCAAAAATTAATTAACCCTCCCCCCTTCCCCAAGTTAATTAATGTGCTCCAAATTCATTAAATCCGCTGGAATTGGGCATTCCTGGGCATGCAGCTGATTTATTTCTCCACCTGGACACAGATCCAAGGGATATTCCCAATTCCCACCTCCCACCAAGGTGGGTGGAGCTTTTCTGCGTTGAACCATCCCATAACTTTTATAATAATGAGTTAATTAATTAATCCGTGTCTCTCTGCACCCACCCAAGGAAATGCACGTGCACTGTGTTCCCTGCCAGGCAAAAAACAGATCACCCCAAAAACCTCCCTGAAATAAATGTCCATACCCCAGGTAGCACTTGCAAGGAATTGTTGTCCATCCACAACTCCCTTAGGTTCTGGATTTGTTCAAGGACCTCAGGCTAAGAAAAAGAATAAAATAATTATGGGCAGCTGAATAAAGCAGTATTCCTTGAGTTAAATAAAATTAAAAAAATTTAAAGCTTTCCCTCTTCTCTTCCCTTTGGTATTTTATAACCCACCTCAGGCAGAGGAGAACATTCTCTCCATGTGGTTTAACCACTGCTGCTCTTCATCAGAAAGTGTAGAATTTAAGAACTTTTTTTTTTTGCAAAAGGAACCCAAAGGACACGTCCTTGGGAGGTTTAATCCCCACACAGCTGAGGGTGGGAATGCCCAGGAGAAAACGGGCACTGATAAAATCAACTTTCAAAATCAAACTTCAAAATCAAACTTTCATCTGGTTGATTCTTTTCAGCACTGTCAGTGAGAGGAGCTAAAAAAGGCAATTCCTCAAACTGCTCCTCGATCCTCTTACAGCTGTGAAATCCCAGAATTACCACTCTGGGTCCCAAATATTCCCAGGTTTCCTCAGCAGTGTTTTTGCCTTTCCTACGAAACACTTTCCACAGCAAACCAACACTCGGAATTTGCCTTCGCCCTCTCAAGTTGTAGAGTTGTTTTTTTTTTTTTTTTTTTTTTCCAAAGCCTGTCAAAACTTGGTTATAAATGTTCCATGAAATATTCCATGAAATATTCCATGAAATATTCCATGAAATATTGCATTCAAAAGCAGGGTCCTGCTTTTGGAAGCAGTGCAATTGCCCTGGAATTATTCCAAACCAGGCAGAAACAAGTGGACCTTCAGACCCCAAGAGAGACCTGGAGTTATCCCTCCTGCTCTGGTTGGGAATGTTGCCATTCCCAGAAAAAATAATCTGATTTTCCACTTGCCCAGGGAATTGTAGGAGAAGCTCCTGGTGCCTCATCAGATAAGAACAAAGCTGATGAGCAGGAGAACTCAGTCCTTGTTTTCAGCATCTTCACATAATGAGTTCCTATTAAAATGGAGTGACGAGCCTTTTAAAGCTGATTTATTTTGCCTCAGTTAATTCCATTGAAATTCTGCTGTCCTGCAATGATTAAACCCACTTCTCGTTTCCAGGCTCAATTGATTAACGGTCATTTGATACTATTTGTTCCTGTGCTGATTAATGTTTCTTTATCCCTCTGGAGGTCATTATGGGTAATCATAATTTCCCCTCTCAACTTTAATTTGCTTTTCAATCCCTCTCATTTAGAGACACCTTTCCTCAAGGCCTGTTCCTGGGCTCCACAGAGCACGCTTTGATGGGGGATTCCTTGGATTGTAAATTCCCAGGACGATGGAATTTCCCATTGTTGTGGAGCACCTTGGAATATTCCACATTATGGCACATGGTGACCCAGATGAGATCTCGTGGATGGGGTTAAAGTGTTAAAGTGCCGTTAAAAGGTGTTAAAGTGCCATTGAAACCTGATTTCTCTCTGCTAGAAATGCTTTGTTTTGGGCCTGTTTGGGGAATATTCTCATTTTCCCCATAGGCTGTGGAATTGTGTTCCCACAATTGGAATAGAGCAAAATGGGAATGGGAATAGGACAGAAAAGGAATAGGACAAAAAAAGGAACAGGAATAGGAATAGGAACAGGAACAGGAACAGGAACAGGAATAGGAATAGGAACAAGAATAGGGATAGGAATAGGAATAGGATAAAATACAATAGAACAGAATAAATAGGAACAGGAATAGGAACAAGAATAGGAACAGGAACAGGAATAGGAACAGGAATAGGAACAGGAACAGCAACAGGAATAGAACAGAAGCAAGGGTTACAGCGACCACCCCAGTCCAGCTCCCTGACCAATTCAGTTGGACCAAACCTTAAAGGATATTATTCAGGGAATTGTCCAAATGTCCCCAAATCCCCTTTCCAGGAGTCTGTTCTGGGGTCTGACCACTCTCTCCATACAGAAAATCTTTCTGGGATTGAGTCTTCCATGCAGACTCACAGGAATTTTGGAGAAAGTTACATTATATTTGATCCTCTTTCCTTCTCCTCTCCCTGTTCCCTTCCTGAATTTCTCCCAAAGCCTTGCTGCTGCCTGCACAACCCTGAACCTCTGGAATTGGGGGGAGAGAAGCCAAACTTGGCAAAGCTGCTGCTCCTCCTCTTCCCAGGGCCAGGTCTGACTCCCCAAAATCAGGGAGGTGCCAAATTTTGGGATTTGCTGCTGCTGGAGCCCCGTGACAGGAGCTGCCTCTCCCCTTCCTTGGTTCCATCTTGGATACAGCTGCTATTTTGGGAGCCACAATTTGCATTCCAGGGAGGCACAGAGCTCCCAGGGTTTGGGAATCCTGCTCCCAGCAGACTGGAGGAATGGAATGAGTTCATTCCACGTGCTCCTGCCTGTGGCTCCATCCTGGAAGGGCACAGCCTTTTCCAGCTCCGAGGGAAGGGCCACAACAATCCCAGGACACCAAAGGAATGAAGCTCTCCCACACCACCAACTCACCTTTCTCTAATAAAAAGGAAATTTCTATGGAAACCCAAATCAGATTTTCAGAATTTGTGAGAATGGGACCTTTAAATCCCTTTTTTCCAGGTGGGAGTTAAGGCAGCACCACTTTTCCTACAACATTCCTGCCCATTCCTGCTGTTCCTTGGCCTCTTGGCCCATTTGGCTCCTGGAATTTAATCCCAGTCCCTACATTTTTGGAGCAGCTGCCTGAAAAATGAGTTAACTTTGGAATTCTGGCCCCAACAGGAGGATGGGGCCACCCCTCTCCTCATCTGTCACTCGTCACTGCCAGATAAATTTATGGAATTTTGTCCAATTCTTCTCAAACACCCCAAATCCAAACCACCCCCAGAAAGATGCTCTGAACTCGGGAAGGATTTAATTCCTCCAATTAAAATTCCAAGCAGCACTCCTGAAAATTTCCCTCTATTTATCCACGCCAAAGATTTTAATTAAAAATCGGAGTTAAATCCTCTCTTTTTTTCCTCCTGCATGGAATAAATGAGCAGCCTGGAACAGGGGTGGGAGCAGCTCCGTAAAACAGATGTAGAGACTTTTCTACAGCTTTTTTTTAGCACCAGGTGACATTTCAGGGCTTGTTTGAAGTGGAGTTATCTCCGTTTTAACTAAAGCTACAGGAAATATTCGCTTGTAGGACTGTAATCCCCGATCCTGTTCTTCCCATGGCTCCCACTTCCTGTGAAAATTCCCAAAAGATTTAAATCTCAAGGAAATTAATCTCAGATCCTGGGGATGAGTTAGGGAGAGAAACTCCTTTGGGAGTCCAAAATTGAGCTTTGTTGGAATTATGGAATCCCAGGTAGGTTTGGGTTGGAGGGAAACCTGATCCTTGCCAATGATCCCACAAATGATCCCTGCCAATGATCCCGCAAAACCTTCCCAGGAAAAGTTTAATGCTCCATGGACAGAGCATCCAAACAAACCCCTCCAGGTTTTCCCCACTAAAAAGTGCATTTCTTACCAGCTCAGAGAACTCGTTATTGCCCAGATCCAGCCTCTCCAGCTGAGTCAGTTTGTGCATTGACCTGGAACAGAGGAGGAAAGAGACCAAAAAGGAGATTTTAAACTTGCAAAGCGTCAGCCAGATTTTTGGTGGGGTAAAAATTAAGCTGCACTGATACCCTGATGGGAGAAGAGAAGAGAAGAGAAGAGGAGAGAAGAGGAGAGAAGGGAAGGGAAGGGAAGGGAAGGGAAGGGAAGGGAAGGGAAGGGAAGGGAAGGGAAGGGAAGGGAAGGGAAGGGAAGGGAAGGGAAGGGAAGGGAAGGGAAGGGAAGGGAAGGGAAGGGAAGGGAAGGGAAGGGAAGGGAAGGGAAGGGAAGGGAAGGGAAGGGAAGGGAAGGGAAGGGAAGGGAAGGGAAGGGAAGGAAAGGAAAGGAAAGGATGGCACCAGTTGGGTGCTGATGCAAATGCCAACAATATATTCCATCCATCCTATATTCCATCCATGAACTGAGATTATTGAACTCAAAAGCCAGCAACAGTTATTTTCATATAAAAAAATTTACAATATCCTGTTAGATTTTTTGCATGTTTGCTCAGGGAAAATGCCCCATGTTATATCAGTAAGTGATTGAGATGAAATCTAACAGAAATTGTGGCTTTTTGAGAGAGATTCATGCATTTGCTGTGTTTTTTTCTAAACCCCTAGAAAGTGTTTGGACTCTTGAGCCAGGTCCCCTGCTCTGAAATTCAGATTTAATCAAGTTCAAAGTTAATAATTCAATTTCTGCCTTTGTTTTTGTGAACAAAACCAGAGCAGGGTCTTATCCCAGGTGCAGAATTTCTCCTGATAAACCAAAGTGAACCCAACACCAGACTGGGTTTGCTGAAAAAAAGGGGATTAAAAAGAATTAAATCATTCGACATGAACTGCACCAGGCAGTTCAGAGGCCTCCCGAGGTGATCAGACCCTAATTTAAAAAAAAAAAAAAAAATTAGCGTAGCCTTAATTGCTGAGATCTAAAATATCAACCACTTTATCTCTGCAATTTGTACCAGAGGGAAAAGTTGATTATTGTTAAAAGGCTGTGGCTGAAAAGCAGAGTCCTGGTTTAGCATCTCAGTCTGGCTGTGCTGAGAGCACTGCTGCAGTTTTATTGCCAGCAAATTTCCCTTTTCCTTGGTTGAAACAGGGAAATAAACTCCAAAAAACCAGGAATTCACCTCCATGGGAGCAGGAAAATAAACTCCTCAAAAAAAGGAAATAAACTCCCCAGGAATAGAAAATAAACTGCAGAAAACTGGGGAATAAACTCCACAGAAACACAAAAATAAACTGCACAGAAATAGGAAAATAAGCTCCACAGAAATTGGAAATAAACACCACAAAACCAGGAAATAAACTCCATGGGAGCAGGAAAATAAACTCCACAAAAATAGAAACATAAACTCCACAGAAATAGAAAATAAACTCCCCAGAAATAGGAAATAAACTCTACAGAAATAAGAAATAAAACTCTACAGAAATAGGAAATAAACTCTACAGGAATAGGAAATAAACTCCATGGAAACATGGAAATAATTCCATGGATATAGGAAATAAACACCACAAAAACCAGGGGAATAAACCCCAGAGAAACAGGGAATAAACTCCACAGAAATAGGAAATAAACTCCATAAAAGCAGGAAATAAACCCCACAGGAACAGGGAAATAAACCCCACAAAATCAGGGAAACAAACTCCACTGAAAGGCATCACAATATCTTATTATAGCAAATATTTTAATTATTACACACATTATTTATCATCTGTATGATATATATTTTAATATTTTAGATATCTCTAGTCTATCTTTTTAATCATTAAATCCTGAAACTTTTCAGAGATTAAATACACTCAAAAATTGGTAAAACCTTTGTCTTTCACTCTAAATTCTTTTGAACACAACTTTAAAAGCTTGTGGCTTTCTACTGTAAATTCAGCTCCAAAATGCAACTTTTAGCCATCTTTTGTGTCATTTCTGCAGCCAAATAAACAATTCCAGAAGCTGAAATTGATGTGGGGGCAGATGAATTTCAGGGAGCTTGAAGAGTCCATCAAAAGAAAAAAAAAACAAACCCCCAAAAAACCGAAGCTCTGCCAAATGTTCCCAATGGAAAATTAGATTTTTTTCCATTAGCTGCTGATATTTTTATCTCTCTCCTATAATGACTTATATTTTCCTTATGGAAAGCTTTGTCACAAGGGTGTTTTTTTGGTTGTTTTTGTTTTTTTTTTTTTTCCGTGGGGTTGTTTTCTAGAGGTGGATCAGGAAGGGAGCAATTATGAGTAATGCTCAATTAAATATTCACGCCTCAAACGATGCCATGGGGAGAATTAACGCGGCAGCCAAAGATTTCCCACAAATCTTGACTGGGATCCCATTTGGAGCTTTCTCTCCACTCATGAGTGACTCCATTCAGGAGATTTTTTGGGCTCTGAGGGTGGAATTCCCACGAGGTTCCGAATAAATTGGATTTTTTTTTTTTTTCCAAATGATTTTTCTTGTGCTTTTTAAAAAAAAAAGACTGCAGAGGCACGGAAATCAGCAGAGAAACTACGGGATACTTGGGAAAAAAATTACCATTTTAAACCATTTCCACTCCATAAATTATAACTCACATGATGCAGTTCAGGGGTATTAATTACAATTCCTCCTAATCACATTAATGGCTTAATTTAACTTTCTCAAGTCCTTGAGAATTGGCTTTGCTGCCTCATTTAGAAGCCATTTATTTTTAATTTTTGTTGCCAGCAAATTTCACTTTTTTCCTTTTCCAGGACAGGGAAATAAACCACGCAAAACAGGGAAATAAACTGCACAGAAACAGGGAAATAAACTCCAAAGAAACAGGAGGAAAATTCCACAAGAAAAGAAAAATAAACTCCAAAGAAACAGGAGGAAAATTCCACAGGAAAAGGGAAATAAACTCCACAACTCATTATTAATTTTTATCATAAACTCTTCGAATAACCAGGAGAATCCTCTGGTTTGGGCCACGGAGAAAATTCCTCAAATAATAAAATGATGGAATTGTGAAGGTTGGAAAAGCTCTTTGAGGCCATGGTCATCACTAATCCATGTCCCCAAATGCCATATCCAAAAGTTTTTTTTTTTAATCACTTCCAGGGTTGAGACTCCGCCAAGTTCTTAAATGAATATCAAATTATAATATCCAGTTAATTGGGTTATTTAACAGCATTGGGGATCTCTGTCCCTGCTGCCTTGAGAAACTCGAGTTTCCCATAATAAAAATTGACTAAAAATAACCAAAGTTTCATCGGGATATACAAGACATGATTCTTATTAGAAACCTTTATATTTATGTATTATTCAACTCCCTAAAGAATTCATCACACTCTTCTGCATTAATTCTGCACGGAATGAACAAACAGAAACCTGAGAGACTGAAAATGCACTTTTCGCCCTGTTTTCCCCTTCATTTTGCCAGAACAGGAGAATATCTGATTTAAGGTGTTGGATAATCCCCAGGTTTGATGGGAGTTAAGGAATATCTGATGGCTCAAGGTTGGCTCCATCAGCCAAACCCAAAACCAGCAGTGAAGGCATTTGAGTTCCTTATTTCAGTTGTTTTATTATATATTTAATATTCAGATGTTATATTTTATTATATATTTTATGGTATTTTATTTAGATTTTAGTAATATTTTAATATTATTTTAAAAATTTAAATATACTTTAATTATATTTTAAATATTATTTTAATATTTTAATTGTAGTTTATATTATATTTTAAAATATTTTTATTATATTTTTATTTGTATTATATTATATTTTATTTTAATTCCTCCTCCTATGGTGTGAGCACAGCTCAAACCCGGCTTCATTCCCAAATAAAACCAGGAAAAGAAATTTGGGCTGGAAAGTGCCAGGACTCGATAACAACCTGCATTTTCCTTGAGGAGTGGGCAGGAGAACTGGACTATCCCTCTGGAATTACAGGAATTTGGGAGGATTCAGGAGCAATCACTGATTTTTAGGAATTGAAGCCGTCGAGGAAAAACCAAATTTTGCACCAGGAGCCACTTCCCACAAACTGGGGCAGCAGAACAGGGGCGGAGCGTGACCAAAGCTGATCCCATTAGGGGATCCCAGTGGGAATTTCGAGTGTGTTCAGCTCCAGGGGCTGGGAGGAGCCCGAGGATTTGTGGATAATTAGGAACAAGAGGAGAGTGAGTTTGGAGGATTCTCCACGATTATGGATGTTCTCTCCTCCCACCACTTGGGGCCACCGAGTTTGGCCCTGAAATTCAGCATTCCTAATGGGATGTCTGGTCCTCTGGAAAAGCATCCCAGAATTCCATGGAGAAGACCTTAAAGTGAGACATCAGCTCCTCTGGAAAAGAATCCTAGAATTCTGTGGAGAAGACCTTAAAGCTCATCTGGTCCATGGAAAGTGTCGCTGTCCATGGGATTAGATGGGATTTAAGCTCCCTCCCGACAGAAACCAGTCTGGAATTCTGGGATTTTACGAAGTATAATTAAATCAGTTTTCCAGACAACTTTAAAAATAGGAAACCCCTTTTCTCCTAAAGCAAAAAAAAAACCATCGGAAAACCCTTTATTTTCCTAAAGCAAAACAATGGGAAAAACCTTTTTCCCTAAAGCAAGACCAAGAGAAAACCCTTTTTTTCCCCAAAGCAAGACAATGGGAAAACCCTTTTTTTTCCCTTAAAGCAAAGCCATGGGAAACCCTTTTTTTTTTTTTCCCTAAACCAAAACAATGGGATGCATTTTCCAGCCTCTGAACGGATTCAACTCCATAACCCCCCAAGGGAAACCACGTAGTAGCAGCTGCTGATTCAAATATTGGCTATATTTTAATAAGGTGGAGTAGTAGAAGCTGAAGGGGAGGGGGATGTGAGAGCTCCCAAAGCCAGGCAGAGCTGCTATTTGAGGAAAACAGGGCACCAGGAACACTGCAAAGGTTTGGAAACCCAAAAAGTGTGTCCAACACTTCCCATCTTCATCAGAAACTCGGGAGAAAGTGGAGCAGCATCTCAAAAAATAGCAGGAGAAAGCAAAGATTTTTTTTTTTTTTCCTCCTAAATTTAGTCCCTTCTCCCTCCCAGGATAAATTCTCAGCTGATTTAAATTGTCTTTTCCACTGACTTCAACACACTTCCAAAAAAACCCAAAAAACCCCAAACCCTGTGATTTTTGCCAAGCAGAGCTTCCTAAATTTGGGATTTGGGAAGTGCTGAGGATGTGAGGAATGTGAATTTTATGGCAGAGATCATTGGAAGGCACAGGGAAGCTTTTGGACCACTTCAAAATTAAATGAAAGGAATTTGGAGAAAAAGGCAAAACAGAAAATTCCCACATTCCATTGCCCACGACAGGTAAAGCCAAAGAATGGCTTCCCAAGGAAAATCTGAATTTGGGCAGCAAAGGGAATGAGCAGGAATTCCCAGGAATAAAACTGAAGGGGATGAAATTTTCACATGGTTCTGGTTTTGGTACAGTCAGAGCCTAAAAGAATTAAGAATAAAACCCAGAATTAAAAAAAAAAAACCCTGTTGGTTTAGATTTAAAGGTGGTAAAAATTTTAAGGCTGAAAACTGAGCAAGAGAAAATGAGCCATTTTAAGGAAAGGAAAATAAAACTCCACCCCCTCATCATCATCATCATCATCTTCTTCTTCTTCTTCTGGTAAAGAATAATAAATAAATTCCTTTTATTCCTGACTCCAAGCAGGAGGAGAAGCACAAGGATGAAACGTTTTCAGGAGATTGCACCCACGTGGCAAAGAGAGAGCTGAGAAAATCGGATTATTTCAGGAATTTCAGCTTGAAACCCCCAGAAGAACGGAACAACCCAAACAAACGTCTGCAGAGGAGATCAAAGCGCCGAGGAGTCACACGTAGTTACATCATTTGTGATAAAATGTCCCATTTCTGGCTGATTTCAGCCCGTTTCCCCAGTTCCCCACTGAACACATTCCCTGTGAGTGCACACAAACACCGAAATATTTCCCTTAAATTCTGGTTTTTTTAGATAAATGCCATTATTTTTTAGATAAAGGTAATTATTTTTAAGCTAAAGGTCATTATTTTTAGAGAAATCGCTTTTTTTTTAGATAAATGTCTTTTTTTTTAGATACATATAATTATTTTTTCAGATAAATATCATTATTTTTAGGCCCTCCCCTACCATTCACTGTGCAATCTCTATTTTTCCTATCAGGACCTGCTCCAGCCTTTCTCATTTCCCTCGGAGCTTCCCCAAAATGAGCTCCCCCCCTTTTTTCATCCCTAAATTGATTTTTTTTTTTGGGATTTGA
This sequence comes from Sylvia atricapilla, assembly GCF_009819655.1. Taxonomy (NCBI): domain Eukaryota; kingdom Metazoa; phylum Chordata; class Aves; order Passeriformes; family Sylviidae; genus Sylvia; species Sylvia atricapilla. Next base: position 24,667,855 of record NC_089148.1, on the reverse strand, counting down.
ACATCCTCTTGGACTCCTGAGAGCATCAGGAATATTCAGGAAGCTCCCTGATTGTTTTTTTTTCCTTTTACCTCAGGAAAAATCTGGAATCTCCCCCGTGGCACCAACATTCCTTTAGCTTCAGTGACAATTCCTTGGCAGATCCATTTGGATCCATGACTCACAGCCATTATAAAATCCATTTTACACCCCTCTCAAACACTCCCATCCTTCATTCCCAGCCTAATTCCTGCCTGGAGAGCTCCTGATTTACCCCGAAATTCCCACTGGAAGTTGGGGATAAATCAGGAATGGAACAGATCCCTTAGGACGTGACTTTGCACCTCAAATCCCTAATTTTGGCTTGACTTTACACCTTAAATCCCAAACTTTGATGTGACTTTGCACCTCAAATCCCAAATTTTGACCGTGCTGCCCTCAGAACGCCACATTTTTGGGGAGCTGCAACTTCTCCTCCCCACAAATTAATCCCAAAATCCAGGAGAAATCCTGTTATCCTGTTTTTTTATATATATATTTTCCCCACACTGTGACTTGCTCCTTTGGAAACGATCCATTGGATGTGGCTTTTCCTAGCCAGGAAAACAATTCCTGCTGCCAAAAAACCCCCCAAAATTCCCAAAGATCCGCTGAAGGAGCCATGACTTTATTGGGAGTGAGTCAGAGGATGAGAACAGCAAATCCAGGGATTTTCTCATCCCTCCAGGCTCCAGTGAGTCACCAGGTCCCTGCAATCCTTCAGTTTTCCAGATGACTTTGGGAAGAAATCCCACAGAACTTTGGGAAGTCCAAGATCAAGCCAGGGCTGGACTTTACACCAAGATCTTTGAAAATTCCAGGAGATTCCAGAATTTTCCCTGAGGTAAAATAAAAAAAAAAAAAAAAACAACAACAAACCACCAAAAAAAACAAACCCCCAAAATAAAAATCAAACAAACAAACAGGGAGATTCCTGAATATTTCTGATTGCTCAGGAATTTTACCTTCTGAGTCCAGCAGAAAGTAAAAATAAAATTCAGTTTGGGAGCATCAGATCTGCTGAGCGTGAAGAGAAATGAATATTCAGGGGGTTATTCCCCAAAAAAATATAAAATTCCCCTTAGTGAGGGAATGTGCTGTGCTTTGGGAATGTTTGGCCTGAAAAATCAGGAAAATTGGTGGGATAAGGTGGTTTTTAGGAGCAGGAAATCACAGGAAAAAAAAAAATCAATATTTTTTCCCAGCAGAGTAAAAGTTCCCGAGTTAAAACCCGGTCAGAATCTCCCAAATGCTCTGAAATTTTACAGAAATTCCAGAAAAAAAAAATCCAGATTATTTTTATTTTTAAATTTTTGTTGGATAAATCAGAGCTTTCATTAAATATCTGAAATTATCTGCAACATCCAGCAGAGATTCCCAAATATTTCCAGCTGCTGGGAAGAAAAAGATCAGTGAGGATCTCTGATCAAAGCCTGCAGAGGGAAAAAATAAATTATGGATTTTATGAAAGGACTTTGTGAAAATATTTGGGCTAAACATGAATTTTCTGCAGGTTAAAAAACTTTTCTGTGGGGAAAATGGGAATATCCTGCCACGTTTTCATCATCCACAGCCGGAATTCCCTTAAATTGGTGCTTTCCCAGAAATTTTAGACCATTTTTCATCCGGTTCCTATGGATACATCTTGGAACAACCTGGATTTAGCAGGAAAGTGAGAAAATTTAGAGCTCTGATGAATACAAAACACATTCCCAAATATTGGATTTTTCCTTAAGATGTTCTTTTTTTTTTCTAAATATTTTAGAAATTTTTTTACAATCTTTTCCAAATTTTCTCAAATCCATCTTTTTTAGAGCGTGGAAGAGCTGAAAAAAAAAATCTATTTTTTTAATAATTTTGTCCAATGAAGTCTCACTTAACTTAAATAATCCTGAGCAGAAAGGACTCAACATCCTCCTGACACAGTAAAGCTCAATCTTTGAATTTGAGAATTCTGGACAGACCATAAGGGGAAAATCATTTCCTGGGGATGTTTTCAACACTTGAGGTGATTCCTTGGTGAGGAAAACGCCGCCGCATCCTCACTGGTGCTTCCCAATCTTGTTTATTTATCTTAAATTATCAGATATTTACTTTAAGGCAGCAGATATTTATCTTAAAAGGTCACATTTTGGCTTTTGAGTTACACTCAACCATTGTCCACCTTCCCTTATATCATGGAATCATTATTTTGGGGTGTTTTTTGGTTTTTCTTTTTGATAAAACCTCCTGTAGAATTTATTTTATAAATGCAAAATAAAAGAACTCGTCACCGAGACATGACCACTGCATTGCTGCCAATCCAAACATTCATCACTTTTGGAAATTCCAGGTGAATGAATGTAAAATACCCCAGCACTTACTTTGGTAGAGTTTTCAAGTGGTTTTCTCTTAACTCCAAAATCCGCAATTTGACAAGTCTGGAAACGAGAGAGAAAATAATTATCACGTTGAAAGAATCCATTAGAACAGTTTGAAATGATTTATTTTAATTTTAAGAAGTCTGTTTTGTGCAAAAAAATAAGTCAACGTCCGGTTCTTGTGGGGCTGGATCTGGCATAAAAATCAGAACCAAATAATTCCATGAAGTGTCTGCCCTTATCTGAATTTTCCTGAACAGCTCTGACATCTTTCAGGTTTTCCCAGCGATTTAAAATAAATTTTATTCATTATATGAATAATAATGAATTCATTATATTCAATATAATGAATAAAATGATAAAATTAATAATTATTTGTGTTTGCCAGCAAGGCAAACACAGGGAAAATTGGGAAGTTTGGAAGAAACAAACAAAAACCACCCCAACAAGGAAACAAGAGCAAGGTTTGCAAACTCAAGGTCCCAAAGAGATCAGAGAGGAGGGAAATAACAACAATAATAAAGAGATTGAAGTAATTTAGTTCGTATAAAACCAGCATTTGTGAAATGAAATGTTTCCTGCTAAAAGATTTGGGCTCCTAAACCTGTCCTTAATCCCAAAATGATCCAAGCCCCAGCAAGAGGAGTCCAAACCCCACACTGGGTGTTCCACCCATCCCTTCTCCTGGATATTTGGATTTTTATCTGACTCCAAGGGCAGGGATCAGGGTTATCCTGGCATTCCACACACTCCTCACACTTAGACAATTCCCTCCCTGCTGCTGTTTTGTGTTTCCCAGAGGAGCCCAGGCCCGGCCCAGGGGATGGGATAAAGCAACATTTTTATCTGCCCAGCCCAGGGTCACTCCCAAGCAGGACTTTGTCACTTTTTTTTTTTTTTTTTTTTTTTGAGAGCTGAGCTGATTTTCCTATATATAATCTATATGTAATATATAAACAAGTGAAATTAATAATAAATAAAATAAAAAAGGAAATAATAAATAAAATAATAATTAAAAATCAATAAAATCAATAATATAATAAATAAATATAAAAATAAAATTTTAAATAAATAAATACACACATAAATAAATAACAAAAAGAAATGATTGATAAAATAAACCCCAAAACCTTCACCCAGGTGGCTGCAGAGACCAGCCCCGCACTGGGCTCGGGTGAGTTCTGTGAGACCACCAAAGCTTTGCTCTGCTGATCTTTTGTCTCCTGAGCTCCTCACCCTGGGGGGACAGGAGGGGCAGAAATCCCAACAATTCCCAGTGGAATAAACTCCCCATTTCTGCCAGGGCTGTGCAGGGTCCCCCCAGCTCCTGCTGCCTGGAAATTGGGCCAATCTGATTCCCACCACCTCTGCTTTGTCCTGGTCTGACATTTCCTGGCTCTGCTCTTGCCGAGTTTATTTTTACCCTCGCTCCCCATCCCTCCTGCTCTGCTGCCTTTGGGCTCTCCTCGCTCCTTCTGCTTTCAGTGTTTCATCTCTGCTGATCCCACCCTCCCAAGCCCCCTCTTTGTGCCCTCCTGACTCCCAGCTCCTCACCCTCCTGCTCTGGTTATCAGCAGGCAGGAAAAGAAAAGTTTTCGGAGAAGAAAGTTGCAGGGAGGATGAGCCTCTCCAAGCTCTGCTTGTCCTCACTCGTATAAATGCATGTTACATTATTATTACATATTATTAATACCTATTATAAATAAATATTGTAAATGCATATTATAAATACATATTATAGATACATATTATAAAGTATTTATCTATAAATACATATTATAGATATATATTATAAGGTATATATATATAAAATTTATTAAAAATAAATATTTTTGCAAATATTAAAATGAATGCTGTATGTATAAGGTTAGAAAAACTTTATGTAAAATGCTAAAATGCTATTATAAATACATATTGTAAATACATATTATAGATATGTATTATAAAGTATTTATATATAAATACATATTATAGATATATATTATAAAGTATATATATATATAATTTATTTAAAATAAATATTTTTGCAAATATTAAAATGAATGCTGTATGTATAAGGTTAGAAAAACATTATGTAAAATGCTCCTTGTATCTAACTCAGAGAATGGTCAAAATGCTTTTTGTAGTTAGCTCAGAGAATGGTCAAAACGCTTTTTTGTAGCTGACTCAGAGAATGGTAATGGTAATCAGGAAATTCTTCACATTCTTGGATTATCCTGTCTAGATGAAGACCCCAGAACCCCAAAGGAAGAATTTGTTGCCTCTCCCTTATCAGGGAGCGATATCTGCAGGATGGAGCCACAAGGAGAAATAAACCAAGCAAAAAACCCCACCTGAACTCAAAGGAGTGTTTGAATAACGCACTGGGTCTATGAATATGCAACACGCTGGTGCATTTAAAGAAATGTTTCTGAGATGGTGAAGTGAAGGCCAAGCACCCTGATGCAAACCTTTCTTTTATTCTGCCTCCTAATTGTCTTTTTTATTAAACTTTTTAAAGTTTTACCAAGAAAATGAACTTTGTTTTTCACATCGCCCTTCCCCAGACTCCATCCCCTCACCACCGCAGCCCTGCTGACACAACACTCAGTCTCCCCACCACTCATAAAAATGGAGCTGACAATCCCAAATCTGAGTTTTTTGGTTTGGTTTCCTAAGCTTTGAGCTGGTCCCTGGGAGCCTGAGCCGGGTTCAAATGACAGCAATGTGCTGTGGTGACTCATTCTTACCTTCCAAAGTTAGCTGGAAGAAACTCCAAAAAGGCATCATTGAGATAGAGCTGGGTCAAATTTAGAAGTTGTGTGAAGCCATCTGGCAGCCTAAAAAAAACAGAGCAAACCTTAATGCTCACCCCGAGTTGCCATGGAGATAATAACAATGTATATTTAGAAGCAGAAAGGTGACTTTCTCTCTCACCTTCCTCTTCTACCCAAATTCTCCTGAAGAACTCACTTTTAACAGACATTTTTGCCCATTCCCATCTCCTCTGCATTGCTACGAACAGGAAATGCAAAGGCACATTCAGAGGACTGCAGCCTTTTCTCCCTTCTTCCTTGAGGGATTTAAACCCAAGGTGTTTCCTTCTCCTTCTCCTTCTCCTTCTCCTTCTCCTTCTCCTTCTCCTTCTCCTTCTCCTTCTCCTTCTCCTTCTCCTTCTCCTTCTCCTTCTCCTTCTCCTTCTCCTTCTCCTTCTCCTTCTCCTTCTCCTTCTCCTTCCTTTCCATCTCTTTTCTTCTCTTTTTCTTCTCTTTTTCTTCTCTTTTCCTCTTAATATTTTTTCTCCTCCTCTTTCTTTCTCTCTACATTTTTTAAACCAAAACATCAACATTTCACCCTTTCTCCCGTTCACTCTGTAAACCCTGGAGTTACAACACATCTTTTGTTGCTATTTTTGCAGGATTTTGAAAGGAATAAAACATAAGAGCTGGCAAAGCAAAGACTCACCCCTGTGTTTAGAGACTGCCCAGCAGAGAGTTCTCAAATCTCAGATAAACCCACTCTGGGGTTAAAACAATCAAAAAGAAATTCAAAAAGGTCTGGACACAAAGCCCTGAACTCTGAGCTCACGCTGAGCACATTTTGTGCCCCTGGAATGAGCCAAAGGAGCTCCTGGTACTCACTTGGACACGGGATTGACGCTGGCTTCGATGATCGTTAAACACTTACAGCACTTAATGTTTTCTGGGAAATCTTGGATTCCTAAAAAAAAAAATATATATATATATATATATTAGATACACAAGAATATTTAGTAGATCCAGGAAAATATTATCTAGTCAAAAACTATTCAGCCTGCTTTGTTCATAAATGCTTCCTTGAGGTTTTCAGCTCAGACTTCAGCTCGAGCAGGAAGGAAGCAGTTTGGAATTATCATCCCAAAGGTGATGCTTGAGCCCTAAATAAATACATAAAAAACCAAAACTATAACTCTTTTGCTAATGCTTGATTTATGTAATGTTCCAGAATTAACAGTGACATAATTTGTGCTGAGATTTGTGCCTTCATCCCTTCCCAAACTGCTTTTCTCTCACAGCATCCTCAGTCTCCACTGACAGGAAATTACCCAACATGTCTAGGAGGTCCTAAGCCTCATTTTTTTAAAAAACAAAGACCCTAAAGCTCAGAAAGCAAAGGTTTTTAGCCCCATCAATATGAAAATGCAGAACTGGGGATACACAGCAGCAAATCAATCCAAATAAATCCTGGGAATTGTTTAAATTCCCCACCCAAGAGCCCAGAGAGCTCTAAACCCCTTTGGAAGTGGGATGTTCCTGAGTGCATGGAAAACCAGCCTCACATTCCTATTCCCAGCTGAGCAGCAGCCTGTTGGAGTCCAGGGAATTCCTCTGGGTGCCCTGGGAGGCCACAGACCTCGGGCAGAGAGGTTTGGGACTCGAGCAAGAGGGTCTTGGATCTGTCCAGGGGAGTCTTGGAGCTGTCCAGGGGTGTCACAGACCCTGGCACAGAGCCCAGGAGGACACTGCCTTTGACTTCAGCCCATGGGAACGGCTTCCAACATTGAGAGAAGAATTACAAACCACAAAGGTGTGAAAACAGTAGTTTAGCTTAGTGTAGGATGAAAAATTACGTAGTTTTGAGTTTTTAGATTATAGGAACATGGGGGAAAAGATGGAGGATTTAGGGCGGTGCCCTGAGTTCTTCCTTCTTCTCCCCTGGCCTCCATCTCCTGGTGAGGGTGGCAGAAAGGAGTTTAAGGGCATTGGGTCAGAGTAGAGGTGACCCCTTTAGTACAGGTGATGGGGATTAGAACATAATTGTAAATAGGTGATATGTAATTTTCTGTATGAAGGGGCGGTGATGTCCCACTGCAGGAGGAGTCACCTCGTGTCCCCACTGCTGTTCAGATCTCGGCTGGGCACGGAGAACATTGTGAGATATGAAATTATAAACGAGAAATGGAGAAAACAAGACCTTGAAAACTCAGTTTCTTTCTTGCGACCTGGCTCAGGGCTTTCAGAGGCAAAAAAACTCTTAACCACCTTAATCTCGGGTGAAGAACCTGAGAGAAGCCCTCAGAGCACAGGATGCTGAAGAAAACTCTGTTTTTCATGGAAAAACCAGAGCAGGATTCCCACAGCTCCTCCCCCAAAAACGCCAGGCAGGAAACCCAAGGCGGGGCGCGAATTCCTTCATCACGAGGGGTACAAAACTCCATCCCCCTCCCGACTTTTTCTGGGGGGGGGCGGGGAGATGCTGAGGGTTTGGAGCTCATTTGGAGCTCATTTTGGAGCCCTCACCATTCTTGCTGATGTCGAGCTCCCGGAGGTTGACCAGGCTGGCAATGGAGGTTGGGAGGCTGGAGAGGTCGTTGTCGGGAATGCTCAGCTTCCGCAGGGCTTGGCAGTTGAACAGTTGCTGTTCATGGGGAAAAAAAAAAAAAAAAAAAAGAAGTAAAATTAATCCATTTGGGATGGTTATTGACACACCAAACAGCACAACCTCCCATTGGCCACAGCAGGATTCAGTCCTCCTGAGTGGGTTTTTTTGGGGAAGGCATCCCCACAGTTGCCAGGGATGGGACAAAGAGGTCATGAGTAGCAGGAATGTTCAAAGACAGTCAAAACCCGTCAATTCATTGCAATTAATATCTTGGAATTTTGACATAATTACAGGTAATTCGTATTTATTGAGGTGTTTCATATTTGTCATAAAAATTCCCGAATTTTTGTGCCTCCTGGTAAATGAAAATATTTGATTTCCTAATTAAATTTCACAGCAGATTTTAAAATACCATGACTGCATTCAGATTAAATAATTATCCTCAAGACCCAAAAATGTTTTGGCATCATCCAAAGGATGCTTTCTTGAAATCCCTGCCCCAAAAAGTCAGGACTCAATTCTAATTCTTCCATCAAATCCCAATTTTCTAAAAGCGGATTCCCAGTTTTCGCCAGGAATTCCTTTGGGAGCCAAGGAAGGCTCAGAACTCATTCTGACCCCACCTGGACACACCCAAGGCTTTGGAAGCGCTGGAGGGAGAAGCCAAATTAAAAATCTTCCCCTTGGAATGATTTTATGAAGTGCTGATCCACCAGAAGGAGTATGAAACATAGAATGTGGGAATGAGGTCCCAAAATTGGGGTTTTTTTCACCCACTGGACTTCTAACAGATATTTTTCTCAGTTTCCAGAGCTCCCTGCCCATCAGGATTTTCTTGGAATCATCATTCCCTCTGTCCATGCACGACTTTAATTCCTCTCAGACCAAATCTAAGTGATGCTACTGAGCTCAGAGTTATAAAATCAGGGTTTTGTTCTGCACCTCTGGGGAGAATTCCATCCCACTCATGTTTTTCTGGATGCTGATTCCAATGACTCCACTCTCATCCAGATCAATTTTCCCTTTATTAGTCATCAATTCATTTGACTCATACAAAGAAAGGATTTTTTGCAGCAGGAGAATGAAGTCAAAGGCAAAGAGAATAAAAAGACTTGGCTGGGTTTAGCCAAAAAAGAGAGTAAGAAACATAAAACCATCTTGTAAATCCTTAAAACAACAGAGAGGTACAAGAAACGAAGAATTAAAAAGCAGCAGGAAAAGAATCATCATTATGATACCTAAAATGGAAAGTAAAAACAAAAATAAAATCGAGCAGAATGAGTTTAAAGAATAATTTCAATAAATATAATAATAAAATAGTTTACTGGGTTCTAGAGCATCACGTGAAACTAAAGTAGAGCTTGATTTAACTGTGTTTTTTCCTCAGTAAATAATAAAACATGATCAAGGGTTTTGATTAAAAATAATTTTGTAATATCAAGGACACAGAATATTTGGCAAAAAAACCCCAACAAAACACCCAGAAAATAGCCAGAAATTTCCTCTGGAAGAAATTACTTGAAATCACATTTAAAGAGGGAGGAGAGAATGGTAGAATTTAATGTATAACACAAAAGTTCATGTTAAGTAATACAGTGCCAGTTTCACAGGGGAAAAAAAAAAAGGCATTTTCTCTCCTGAAATATTAATTCAGTGATGAAAAAAACCCCCACCAAACCCCTTGAGCTCTGCAGCAAAAACACCTCGAGCAGAAAATTTGATAAAGGAATTATTTCAGCTGTTGAATTCCTGGTAACAATTAATAAAGGCTTAAGACAAAAACCCGATGAGTGCTATTAACACTGCCATTAATCTTCTCTTCCACATGGCCAAGATTACGTTAAACTCGATTTACTCCAAATTGAAATGATCACCTTCATCCCATTTTTAGCTTTTTGGACCTCTTCCCTTTGGTCCTCATTTTTTTTTTTTTTTTTCCATACGGAATTCTGTCTTCTTGCTCTGACGTATTTGTTTTCCATCAAGTCTGGAACACTTGAATAATTTCAAGAGGCCCAACCCAAATATCCCCCAAATCCCTCCCTAAATGAGAGACTTCCAATATTCCTCAGTAGCAGAAGGAAAAGAAAGGGAGTTATTAATTACTGTTATTATTATTATTATTATTATTAGGAGGAGGAGGAGGAGAAAAAAAGAAAGAGGAGAAGAAGGAGAAGGAGAAGGAGAAGGAGAAGGAGAAGGAGAAGGAGAAGGAGAAGGAGAAGGAGAAGGAGAAGGAGAAGGAGAAGGAGAAGGAGAAGGAGAAGGAGAAGGAAGAGAAGAGACCTCTGGGCATCCTGAGCAGGTTTTCCCCAGGATCCATTTGAGATTTTGGGGGACAGAACCCAGCTGGTTCTGTGCTGTGCCTCCAGGAGAGCTCAGGCAGCTCTCCACAGCATTTTTTTCCATGAAAATAATGGGATTTTGGCTGCCCTGCCCCACCATCTGTGCAGAATTCCTCCACGGAGTGAGACCTCTCCAGCAATGAACCATCACATCCCAGCACAGCAACCCCACGGCATGGAAAAAACCCCATTTTGTTACTCTTGTAAATGGAATTTTTACAAAGCCTCTGTGCAGCACAAATGGGAAATTTGCTGTGAGGTAATGGAGGCTGGAGCAATGTTTAATTAAAGATTTGTAAGCATCTTTTATTATTGTGGACAAAAATTCCATTAAGGCCTGGATCCCATCCCTTCACGCTTCATTATGGAGCCAGCACCTGCCATTAATTGCTTTTTCCAATTTTCCCTCTTTTGTTTCCAGGACATTTTGGTTAAGGGAACTTTTAATTCCTTATAGGAAGCACTGATCAGCAGGAGAACGGGCTGGAAGATTCCAGAAGAGGAGTTTTACACGGGAAGGGTGACTTGGATGATCTCAGTTATGAAACTCCTGCTTGGATGGTTGGCATTTCCCAGGAATATCCCACAGGGGTAAGGGGCTGATCCTGACACAGGGGACAGTTCTGGCATTCCCAAGAGTATCCCACAGGGATAAGGGGCTGATCCTGACAGAGAGGACAGCCCTGGCATTCCCAGGAATGTCTCACAGGGATAAGGGGCTGATCCTGAAGGAGAGCTTGCTTTGAAAAGCAGAGATAGAGAGGATCCAAGGGCAATGGTGGCTCCTGATCCAGGTACAGGATCCCACAGGAATCTTCACTTCCAACTGGAGAATTTTCCTGGTTTTTCCCAGTTTCAGGCTCCGAGCTGCCCCATTTCTGTGCTGTAACAAGAAGCAGGAGACCAGACCCTACTGTCCCTGCCCTAAGATTCCTTTACTTGTGAGTGTTTGCAATTTGGCGGTGGAGATTCTCGCGCAGCTCCATGTAAATATTTAGAATTATCTACTTTGTTGACAAATTTCTCCTCTGGGAGGAGCCTTGTGATTGATGGTGAGGTTCACCTACGAGGTCACCTAGATGTTCACCTAGAAGATGGTGATGTTCACCTAGAAGAGGTGGCTGCCTGTGTAACCAATCTTTTGCCTTTTAATAAAGTGTATATATATGAAGTCAAAGAAATTAAAATAGAGCTTTCCTGCTTGACTTCCTGCTGCCTGCCTCGTTCTTTCGTGTCCCTAACAGCGACACCCTACTCCTCCCAATCCATTCCCAATCCCAGGGGACATCCCTGGAGTCCCCCTGTCCCCAGGAGCTCCAGCACTCACAGAGCCGCGCACACATCCCACTCCTCAGCTTTTCCCTGGCACCCCAGTGGGACGTGGATTACCTTGGGAAGCTCCTCAATCTGGTTGGCATCGAGGTAAAGCTCCTCCAGGGTCCTCTCAAAGTTGAAGACCTCCTTTGGCACCTGCTGCAGGCCACAGTGGGAATAATCCAGCACGGAGACGATCTCCTCCTCGCCGCGGAAACACCGGCACGGCACCAGGCGCCCGATCAGCTTCCTTTTGCTGGTCATCTCCAAGCAGCATACTGAGGGGGAAAAGAGAGGGAAAAGATGGGATTCTGACACCAGCAGCAGTCTGGGGGAATGTTTTTGGGAATTATTCTCCAGCCTGTAGTTTGTTAAAAGATGTTTTTACCGAGGGATATCCGGAGCGTGCACTGTGCGGGGTTTGTGGCACTTTTCTGGAGGGAAAAGGTGGGATTTGGAGTGGGAGGAGAAAACCTGGACCCTGCAGCTTTTCCCCACTCTGGGATGGAAGGGAACACACCAAGCCCAGACACAAGCCCGGTTTTAATGGGAAAATGAGCCACGGGAGCCACAAAATCCAAACACATCCATGGAAGTGTGGAGCCAAGGCCCAGGGACTCAGGCCAGGGATCCATGGGAAGGTGTTCTTATTTAAGAGATCTAAACTGACCAATGGTGGTCATGCACGAAAACAAAGTCTATGAAAAGCAAGAATGGCGAAAGCAAAGGTTGTGGTTTGTCAGATTAAACCCTTTTGTGACCCAGAGATGGGGCAGCTGAGAGACGTTTTAAAAACTTTTTATTCCATTTTCAGTCTCATGTGAAGGGTGAGACAATACAAGTGTTATAATTCACACCATCGCAATCAGAAGCCAAACTATTTCCTAATTACAATCCATTATAAACGTTTTTTGGCCTATCAGCTTTTGCCACTCAATGCTGCAAATGTTTAAAGCCAATCACCTAAAATCACCCCTCATGGGTCCTGCTACAATGCACCTTTCAGGGTTTTATTTCTCAAAAATATCCAGTCTGATTTGCAAGGCCATCATTTTAAAATTGTTTCCAGTTCCATTTCTCTCTCAGCAACGTCTGTCCTATCCCATGGCATTTCCAAATCAGCATTTCTTATCTCCGAGTTTGCACACAGAGACTGTGTGAGCCTTCTGCCAGGCTTTGAGAACCCTCTACAAATCCATTTCTACAAATCCATTTCCCACCGTGGTCACTTCAGGGGACTGTAGGAGAGGTAATTAGAACAAGATGCCAAACGATTAACGGGACTACCCAAAGGAAACCCAAATTAGTGTTTCAACAACTCCTGCAGATGAGCACCGAGGAATTTGTAATCATTTGGATGAACTGGACTGTTATCAAATGGATGAATTGGAGTGAATCAGAGTTGTGTCTGATTCCTGTGGGAAATGGGAGTTTTCCCTGGATTCCCCCCAGCAGCAGAGCTCCTCATGGGCTCCTGCAGCAGCTGAGGAGAGCAGGAATGGAATCCTAGGCTCCAGAGCAATCCCAAACCATTCCTGCTCCTCCCATGCCTCCACGCTCTGCTGGAAGCTCCAGGAGGGGAAATTCAGCAAAGCTGAGCGGATTTTGCTAAAATTTAGCTAAAAGGTTTAGCAAAATCCATTCCTTCTCTTGCGCTAAAATACACATCCAGGAAGTTTTCCCAAATTTCTCCCACCCTCAGCCCCAGTGATGCAGACCCTCCCTCACTCAGTGAGGAACTTTACTCAGGGCCCTACTCCTTGGAACAAAAACACTTTGGCAACACCCCAAAAGCAGATTTGGAACAGGTGAAGCAGTCCCTAAAATCCATCCTGGACACCTTGAAGAGTTACTTCAGCATTTTGGATAAACCAGGCTGGCCTGGAATGTTTTTACCACAAGGGCAAGGAGGGCTCAACCTTCAACTCCCATTTTCCAAACCACTTCCAAGGTTTTTGAGTTATATTTAGGAAAAAAAAAAAAAACCAACCCACTAAATTAGTCCAAATAAAGCAAAATAAAGTTAGAATGGAAGGACCTGGGCCATGATTGGAAGTAGAATTTCACACCTTGTGGGCTCGTGGTAATTAAACCTTTTATTAATTTCAGCATTATTAATTCCTACACTGGACTGATTCCAGCTTTGGCAATTACACTTTCCTTTCCCTACATTTTGTTGTCTCCTGATGTTCAGGATCCTTTCCTCGGTGCTGAGGATTGCTCATGGAGAAGGATCCGTGCAGGAGCCACCCCCTGAGTGAGCTGAGTCAGGGACACAGCAGCTCCATCCATTCTTTAATCTCTGCAAGGGATTCCTCATCCCTTTTTCCACTCCCCTGGAAACACCAGGGCTTGGTGCTTTTCCCCATTAAACAACTAAAATTCCCCACAGCTGAGTCCTGAGGTCACTGCCCCATGTCACACAGCACACAAGGAAGAGCAGGCCCTCCAAAAGAGCTCGAAAATCAGATTATTTCTTGAATAAAGACAGACAAAATGAGGAAAGCAGCAGAAAATAACCTGCTCCTTTTCAGCTCCAGCAAGCAGCTCATTATCAGCTCCTGCAGCTGATTGTCTTATAAAGAAACTCCTTCATCTGAGGCAAACAGGAGCTTTATGGGAATCAACTACAATAAAATACAATCCCTTCTCAATTCACGGATCTTTTGTGCAGGAAAACACTAATCCCTGCTCATCAGGACTCACAGGAGAAGACATTTCCCTCACCTGCTGGAAAGACAGAGAAAACTGCTGCAGCTTCACCCAGCTGGTCCATTGATGGGGTGAAACATCTCAACAAACATTCCAAAAATCGTGGAACAACAGGATGAAGGACAGAACTTTTTTCTTTTTTCATCTCAAAAGGTTTATCCTCTGCAGTGGGCTTGCATATGAGCAGATGCATCCAGAGGGCAGGGATGGGAGGGATATTGGGATATTGGGAAGGAATTCCTCCCTGGGAGGGTGGGATGGAATTCCCAGAGAAGCTGTGGCTGCCCCTGGATCCCTGGAAATGTCCAAGGCCAGGTTGGAGCAGCCTGGGAGATGCTGCTCAGGAAGTCCCAAGTCCTGAAAATCCTGAGACACTAAAGATGGGGTTCATTGGGTCACTTCCCTGTGCTGGAAATGCTTTTCTTCCTGCATTTGGTGCCTGTGGATCCAAAGGCAAAGAGCTGAAATCACGGAACCCTCTCCAGGAAAAAAAAACAGGGATGAGCATTTCTAAGCAGCCCTGGCTGCTTGGGTCACCTTTGTCACCTGCACAGGAACTGCTGGGTGACAAATCCTCCTGGTTCCAGGAGCATTTTCTTCTGTGTCTCCACAGTGTCAGGAATAAAGGAGTTGGAAGCCAGAGCTGGATCTTCCTGGAGAGGTGGAGCCATGGAATGGAGCAGAGCAGGAGGTGTGGTGAGGGATGGATGGGTTTTGGGGCAGGAATTCCTCCTTGGGAGGGTTTGAGGAAATCTCTGGGATTCCCAGAGCAGCTGTGGCTGCTCCTGGATCCCTGGAAGTGTCCAAGGCTGGAGCGATTATTTCCAGGCTGGAGCAATTTGGGCTGCTGGAAGGTCCCTGCCCGTGGCAAGGGTGGGATGATTTGGAATTTAAGATCCCTTCCAAACCCAACCATTCTGGAATTCTGGGATCTCCCGAAGAGTCAAGAACAGGATGCTGAAAACGCTGCTACAAAAAAGCTTCAGGAGTCAGCAGAAATCAATTTTTAATTTGCTGCTTTGCAGGACACATTAATGACGGTTTTAATTTTTCTCCCACACAAGTTTTTCCGTGGAACACTTTCAGGGAAGCGTGGGTATCTCTGGGAGTTGTTGCAGTGCCACAGCGAAGAACCAAAGCCAAAATCCAACCAGGGGCACAGGCAGCAGGTTCTGGGTTCTCAGGGACCCACCTGAGCTGGCAGCAAACGTCAAACCCCTCCTGCTCCTCCAATTTCATTCAGAAAACTCCAAGAAATCCCAGTGGCAGGGATCTGGCAGAGCTGGAAAGTTCCTGAGGAATGCTGCAAATCAAGACCTTGGAAGTGTGGATGGGCTGGAATGAGCAATAAAATACTTGCCAGAGGGTTCAGAAAACAGGGATTATTTCCTGATTAATTATTTTCAAATAATCTCTGGCTTGTTTCCAGAGCAGCAGGGAATTCTCCGTGGTGCTTCCTTTGTCACAGATCTCACACAAGGGATGGTTTTCCTGCTCCTCTTTTCTCTTATTACCAGCACAATCAACACCATTAATATGGAATTCCTTCCCAGTGTCCCATCTGAATCTCCAATAAAGAATCCAATCTAAACTTCTCCTTCTTTAAAGCACATCCCCAAATCCCATCAAAGACTCGTTTGGGAAGCAGACGCTCCTTCTGGAGCATTTTCCAGGATTCCTGGCAGGTATTCCAGGGTAGCTGAGCAGCTACCCTGGAATTTCCCAGTTTGTTCCAATACCCCAGAATTTACATTTTCTCTGCCAAAACCAGATTTGACAACAGCGACTACACATAAGAAACGGAACAAAGCTGATCTTAAGGTTGGAATTAAAAAAGAAAACAACCCTCAATTTTCCTTCTGCCTTTTCCCCACGGATATTCTCCTGGCACTGGCCAGACATCCACTTTTATTTCCTTTCTTCCCTTTAATTAATTCTGTGGGCTGCCTGGCTGATTTCCACGGTGTCCAGTTGCAGTCTGGGTCACTGCAATAATTAGGGAACTTCAAAGCTCTCCGAGGCATCTTCATTTCCATCCCCACGTTCCAATCAGAAACACAACCCCCTTAATAATTCAGAGCTTTGAAGGAACGGAGGAAGGTTTTCTCTCTGCATTTACAACCACGTGGAACCTTCCCACAGCTCTGCCACCTCCTCACCCAGATTTTGGGTTTCGAATCCGCTGCTCACCTTTCCCTGAGCTGCAGCTCTGTGGGCACCAGCTTTGCACGAAGGCTGGGAGTTTTTTAGCAGGTTGTTTCTCTGCTCTGGGAGTTGTGTAACTCTCACTGCCTCCACCTCGGGTTCCTTATCCCAAACGTTTTGTCTCCAGCTGTAATCCCACACTCCTGACACGGGAGTTGTGCTCACACAGGCTCTGACACCAGCCCTGGCTGCTGCTTTGAGTTTCCTCCCCGTTTGTTTCCCCAACTCGGAAAAGGCCTTTGATGAGGTGGAATCTGCTCAATCTCTGCCTGAACAGCAGCGCTGCTCCCCCTGAAAAACCTGCTTCATTTTCATGGGAAAGGAGCATTCCAAGCCTGGATCCTGTGCCCAGGTGAGACCTCACCTGCAGAGCTGCCCCAGCCCTGGCCCAGCACAGGGAGCTGCTGGAAGGAGCCCAGAGGAGGCACTGGGATGAGCAGAAGGATGGAGCAAGGGGGACAGGACACAGGGAAAGGCTTTTCATCTACAGAGGGTGAGGATGGATGGGATATTGGGAAAGAATTCCACCCTGGGAGGATGAGGAGGGGCTCGAATAGAATTCCCAGAGCAGCTGTGGCTGCCCCTGGATCTCTGGAAGTGCCCAAGGCCAGGCTGGAGAAGCCTGGGACAGTGAAAATTGCCTCTACCATGGCAGGAACGGAATGGGATGAGCTTTGATGTCCCAAAAAACCATCCAAGGGGATCAGTCACAGGTTGGACTCAATGACCTTGGAAGGATTTTTCCAGCCCCAGGAATCCTGGGATTCTCCACTGGAAATTGCTCCATTTTATCCCACTTACACTTTCCCTCCCTCTGTTTAGAAGAATTTTCTCCCAAACTTCCCCAACACCCCCCCCCCACCCCCCCCCCCCCACCCCCCCCGAGGCAGGTGAGGGAGGCAGGAATGTCACTGTTCTGTTCTTAATTGGAAATGAGAAATTCGGGATTTATTCAGGTTGTACAAACCATTGGTAATAATCTTCATTAACCTTCCTGGAAGATTAAGGAGCTGTGGCTCTGAAGTCACAATAACAGAATTATTAGGAAGCTTCCAAAGGGGAATTGGTCTTATCAAAGAGAGAGAGGGGTGCAATATTATCTCCATTGTTTTCCTGCCCAGAAATTCCCAGATAAGCAGCATATCTCCCCCAGAAATGCCACTTAATGCTGATAATTGAATTCTCTTCATTGTGCCCCCATTACAATGGTCGGCGTTCAGGTTCACATTCAGATTTGGCTAATCCTCAAATAAAAATAACTAAGCATGAAAAATCAGATTTCAGCTTTTGTCTCCCGGGAATATTAATGAGGGGAAATTTCCCTGGCAAGTCCTGGGAGGTCTCTGAACACCTTGAGAGCTGGGAAAATGCAGAAAAAGCGAAATTGAAGAATTATTTCAAAAAAAGTACCAGTTTTGAATGCCCAGACCTTACACCTTTGGGATATAAAGGGAAGTATTTATCTTTTCTGATAAGATATTCACGGATCCCAAAGGTAACTATTGGCCTTGCCTTGAAATTCCCAGTTTCCTTCCCTGAAATTCCTTCCTAAAGGAGCTTTTCTGAGTAAATGATTTTTGGATAATCCCAAATGATGACGACTCCAACTGCAAAGAGATTTTAGTGACAGCAAAAGCAGCTGTTGGGGTTGGTTTGGTTATCAAAAATCTGTGTCCTGCTCTCCCTACAGACAATGCTTGCACAACCTCAAGGAAATCCCCGGATTCTTTTTATAGAAGTGACAAAATTCCAGCGATTTGTTGCACAATTAGCGGCACACGTCGAAAATTAATCATTGTGCTGCTAATTGCTGGAAATTCCAATCACTCTGACAGCTCACCCTGCAGACATTTCAGCAGGAGAGAATCCCAACAAACACGAGACATTTCTTGGGGAAGTGTGCTGTCTGGAGATCAGGGAATTTACATTTCTGCTCGGATCTTTGATGTGTCGCAGCTTTTATGTGAAGTAATCCTCCCGTTTAGGAGATTATGTGCTGTGAAATTCGGGATGAAATGGGCTTTATTTGACGCTTTATGGAGCAATGGCTGGAAGTGCTCTCCAAAGGAACAGCAGGGAAAAAACATCATTTACCTGCTGAAGGCGCCACGGGAACAAATTGGGATTTAAATAGGAACAACAGAACTTCTGGGTTTCTTCCTCACAGGACCCTCCAGGATCCCCAGTTGCTTTCCAGTGGTTTCTGTCACAATCCAGCTGCATTATTCCCCACACTTTAATCAGTTTAATCATAATTACTAAACAGAATGGAAGCAGGAAAGGTGGGGTGTTGGGGAAGATGAATCAGGGAAACCTTATAAATATGATTGCTTAGCAAAAGATTCTGAAAATATGAAACCTGTAATCGAAATAGAAATGAAAGCTGACTTTGAGTTGTAGGACACTGAGTCTTGGTTCCTATAGAACCTGAAAACAATGGTCTTGCTGAAGGAGAATCCCTTTTGATTGAACAACACCTATCTGCTGGCTAAGGGACCCAAAGGTCAATGCAGCAACACAGAAGTCTAAAGAGTAGCTTTTAGAGTTTAAAATATAACACAGTATGGTGATGTAGTAGTTCTTACAGGCTGTATGTAGATTCTGTAGGATTTTGTGTCTTGTGTTGGTTGGTCACTGTAAATTAGAATATTCATCACAGAAGGAGATATAATGGATTGTAACAAAGACCTCACTCTCTTAACTCTCTTACCTCTCCTCTTAACTCTTAAGTCTCTCACCCTTCCTCTTCCCCCTGCTCTCGCTCTCTCCTGCTCTCTCCCCCTGCCCTTTGCTCTCTCTCTCCCTTCTCTCTCAGCTCTCACCTGCTGTTCTCTCTCCCTCTCTCTTTGGGATTCCCTCCAGCCCAGGCTGGTGGCTGAAGGCAAGGCCCTTTTACCCACGGCCCTGCAATAAACCCACATGTTCTAGAATACCCAGGTGGGCAGAATTCCTTGTCCCAGCCATCCGCGGAGTCGCCTACAGTGGGGACATTCTGCAGAGCTGGCAGGGTGGCAGTGCCAGGGAGGGGACTGGGAGCCACAGGCTGCAGCCAGAACAGGGAGTTTGAGCTCAAAGTGACAATTCTGATCAGTGAGAACTGATCCTCTGGCACAGCTGTGGAATCACAGGATCCTGGAATTGTTAAGGCTGGAAAAGATCTTTAAAAGTTTTGCTGTCACCCAGCAGGGCTGGGCAGGTCCCCAAGTGCCACATCCAGACATTCCTTGAGCACTTCCAGCCATGGGCATTCCAAACCTCCCTGGGCACTGCCAATCCCTGAGCTCCCTTTCCATGGGGAAATTCCTGCTGATGTCCACCCTGAGCCTCCCCTGGCCCAGCCTGAGGCCGTTCCCTCTCCTCCTGTCCCTGTTCCCTGGGAGCAGATCCCAAATCTCCCCCGGCTGTCCCCTCCTGGCAGGGAGTTGTGCAGAGCCACAAGGTCCCCCCATGAGCTCCTTTTCTCCAGGCTGAGCCCCTTTCCAGCTCCCTCAGGGATTCTCCAGACCTTTCCCAGCTCCATTCCCTGCCCTGGACGCTCTCCAGCCCCTTTGGGTCTCTCCTGTCCCAAGGGATGAGGGACATTTCCCTCCCTGTCCCTGCTGCCCCTCTCCCATGGGATATTCCCACTGGAGCAGATATTACTGAAGGTCCAAACCGGGGATGAAGTTCATTCCTGCACTTCCCAAACCTCTGGAATGCACACAGCAAAGTGCCTGGGAAAACGTGTGCCTCCCTCAGTGTGAGAAATGTTCCTCCCCTCCAGCCACAGAACCTTTTCCTTGCTGAACAAAAACCCGGCTTTTTGAACCACCCAAAGCTCCAGCTCTGATCCCACACCCGGTTTTCTGCCAACTTCCACCACTCCAACTGTGCCCTGAGAGGTTCTGTCCCACAAAGTGCCATTCTCATGGATATTCCCGTGATTTCCCAGCTTTCATTTACCTTCTTTAACCTTCTCTGCCCTTTGTTACTCCCCAGCAATAACATCTCACCTGAGCCATCTTCTCTCTCCTTTCCCATCCCAAAGCTCCCTGATTCCCTTCCTCCACACATCCCATTCCAAGCTCCAGACCCCTCCCCTTCCCTCATCTCCCCAAAATCTCTTCAGCTGGGTTTAAAATTCTGCACCACCACAATTATTTCCTGCCTTTCTGACCTATGGAATTGTCCTTTCTTTGCTATGGAGTTCCCCTCTTTTCTAGGAATTCCTGCAGAAACATTCCACTGACCTGCACAAACATGGATTTAGTTCTCCCCGTTGCTCATTCCCAACTAAAAACTTTTCCTTGCTCACTCAACTCCTTGTATTTTGACACAAATAGCACAAAACCTTTTGCTGTCAACCACTTCCTCTTTGTCCTGTTATTCCATCCCTTTCCTGGCTATGCAAGATGCAGAACTCAGAATTCAGAACTCAGAATTCAAAACTCAGAATTCAGAATTCAGGACTGAAAATTCAGAACTTAGAATTCAAAATTCAGAACTCAGAATTCTGAACTCAGAATTCAAAATTCAGAATTCAGAACTCAGAATTTAAAATTCAGAATTCAGAACTCAGAATTCAGCACGGACTCTCTGGCTGAAATTAAATCCTCTTCTCACCTGGATCTTGAAATATAAAGTTCCCAACCCTTCTCATGCTGCCATTGGAGTCACCCCTAAACCAGCTGCCCTTATACAGGAAAATGGGAGATTCCAGGGCACCTCCTCCCTTTCCCAAAGAAATGATTGTGCCAGCAAGCCTTGGCTTCAGAAACCTGAGAAAACAAAGAACCAGAACTCTCTCAGCTTCCAATGTCCTGCAGAACAATAGACCAGACCTGTGCACGGCCAGGAGCTGGACTTGGATGATCCCAGTGGGTCCCTTCCCACTCAGGAGATGGATCCCACGATTTTATTGTGTGACACAAACCCAGCTGCTGCTTCTAACAGCAAAGCAAAAATCAAGAATGATTTTTGAGCAGTTTGTGGCTGTAAAACTCCTTCTCCAAACCCAGTTTTCAGCTCGGGCCAAACGCTGCACACGGAGCTCACTCCAACATTTCCCCTCCAGTATCAGGGGTTCACGGAGCAGGAGAAGGGCAGGAATGTCCAGGGACAGCATGGAAAAGCAGGATGTCTGCTTGGATGGCTGGAGAATCCCAGTGAGGCTGGAAAAGCCCTCCAGGATCATCGAGTCCAAGCCGTGCCCTTGTCACCGAGTGCCACCTCCAGGGATGGCCACTCCAGCCCCATCCAAAGCCTTTTCCATGAGGAAATCCATCACCAGAGGGCTCTAGAACTACATCCTCCCAACTATCCTGCTCCATGATTAATCTGTCCCAGTTTTTTTTTTTTTTATTTTTTTTAGGCAATTAACATGCTGTTCTTCTGGTACAAATGTTCTGTAAAAAAAGCCTCTCACAGCTGAGCTGTCAAACACTGAGATTCAGTGCTTGGGAATGTCAGGTTTTTTAACAAAGTCCCCGAGTTTGGAAAGTATAATCAGAACTTTAATGCCCAATTATGCAATCTTTAGCAATGACTTTCTCCAGAGAATTTTGTCGCTCGCGTTGTAAACTGGGATCAGCCACCAGAACTGCACCAAATTGTTCCACTCTGGGAAGAAAAAAGAGAAATTAAAGAAATAAAAATTCCTAAGGGAAGGGAACAGCAGAGCTTTGGGAATTGCAGGTGTGGACAGAGCAGCTCTGGAAGACTTTGGCACAGTGAAAATGCTAAAAATCCTTTTCATTCAGCCACAACAATTTGCTTTGGGATTTATTTATTTTATTTTTTTTTTACTATTTCCCTCGCTTGTCCTAAGCTTTCCAACAAAACAGAAGGATTTTCCTTGTCTCAGCTCATATAGTTCAGGCTGAGAATCCTCCCCAGAGCAATCCCAACAAGTGCTGGATGTCCAGAGCCACAGCCTGGAGCCAGATTAAAAAAAAAACATGGACAAAACCTTGGGATAAATTTACCATCCACCCACCTGCTGGATTCAGCCTTAGCTGGATTTGGGCACCCAGAGCCTCTGGGCTTGTGGGTTTTGGCAGCAACTTATAAATAACCACCAAATTTCCATTTACAACCCGCTCTGGTGACTCCAGAAAAAGAGTTCAAGTCTGGCCCAGAGGCATGGAGCTGCAATGCAGAGGGAAGGGAAAGAGGGAATTTCCCATCCTGGGCTGAATGAGGATTTTATGGACATTTTCTGTAGCAGGTATTAAATATTGAATTGTTTGGACAGCTACAAACCAAAGCCAAGCCATCAATAGTCCAAATAAATCTGGAGGGTTGTGCCCAGATGTGCCTGGAATTACAGACACACCATTCCCAGCAAAACTTGGGATGTTGTTACAATATCCTCCAAATCCCAAAACTCAGGTTAATCCTGACAGGAATTGGCAACATTAAATTTTCACCTGTTCCTGAGCAAAACCCTCAAGCAGGTGCATTTTATAAAGATTTAACTCGGGTTTTTGAAGTGCACCAAGCTCATATTTCCCAGCTCTTTCCCCCAGAACCAAACTGAGCTATCCCTGTTTGTCATTCCCCCGGTGTGAGCAGAGGAGCCGAGCCTTTGGCTGAAGCTTTTCTAAATTCATTGGGCAGCCGACGATGCCATGGCTTTATTTCCATTTCAATTATCCCAGCCACCTTTCTGCTGATAATGATGGGAAATAAAAATGTGGGTGGATGTCCCCACAGCAGCACCAGGTCCCCAATCCCTCCTCCAGCTCTCCTTGGCATTTGACTATTTTCTCTGGCTGTTGCCAAAACACTTTATTTATTCTCTGATTACATTATCTGTATTTTTAATCTGTTTTATGCTCGCTTCTATTGAAGCATTTCTAACAGGTTGGTAATTTGTCACTTTTCATTCCAGGTGAATTCTCTCTGGGAGACCTGGAGGAGGGAGTGGAATGAGCTCCTGTGGGGATGTCACCTCCAAGAACCAATAAACCCAACCCCAAATACACTGAATTATGCCCATTAAAGTCCTCGGAGCTGGGTGATTCCAAGACAACCCTGAATTTACTGATTTACTACACGTAGTGAGCTCTTACAACTCAGAGAGGATTCTGTTAATATTTAATTAAACTCATCCCTTCTCTGAGTTCTCCAACGGCAAAATAAAAACTCGATCCCTCCACGGCCTTAAAAAGACAAACTCACTCTACCAGGACTTGATTTAGGAGAAAGGAAAGGATTTTTCCTAAAAATGGATTTATTTTACAGCCATCCATTGCCTGGGGGAGTCAGGATCCATGAGGGGAATGTGGCTGCTCCATCCCTGGGAATGTCCCAGGAGCAGCCTGGGCTGGTGGAAGGTGTCCCTGCCCATGGAATGGGATTTAAGGTCCCTCCACCCCAAAGCATTTCAGGATTTTGGGATTGAGCTGTAAGTGCTGCAGGGATTTCAATCCCCACAATTCCCAGCCTCTGACAGTTTTCCAGTGTTGTCACTCAAGGGATGCACTTGGAGAAAACTCTCCTGCAGGAGCCACTGAAAAAAAAAAAAAAAAACCAAAAAAAAAAAAACCCAGGGAAAAACATCCAGAAAGATCCTTTCAGTTGCCCAGGCTCGGCTTTGTGTGAGAGTCACTGATTTAAAGGCAGAAAACTACAAAGCGGGAAAGAAAATTTAAAAAAAGAATCTCACTGTGCTCAGTGTCAGCTGCCTACGGGGAAAAAAAATACAGGGATCAGAAAACGAGGACAGGGATCAGAAAAAGAGAGAGAATAAGATCAGGGCTCTGGCCACTGTTTGAGTGGAAGGAAAATAAAGAGAATTTGGGGTGGGACATGAGAGAATCCAAAGAAAGGAATGAAAAATCAGCAGTAGATGATCAGAGAGCAGATGTGGGAACAGAGAAAAGAGGTGGGATAGGGCTGGAAAAAAAAAACCTGGACAAAAGCTGGGGATCCATAGTGCCAGAACACATCAGGAATTCTGCACAGGAATTCGGGGACAGCTCAGGGACAGAACACCCCAGGAATTCTGCACAGGGAGTCAGGGACAGCTCAGGGACAGAACACCCCGGGAATGCTGCACAGGGAGTCAGGGACAGCTCAGGGACAGAACACCCCGGGAATGCTGCACAGGGAGTCAGGGACACCTCCACTGCCCCTGGATGCAGCAGTGACCCCCAGAGCTTTCCATGCCCACCCAGGGGTGATCCTAGCTCCGTTGGATCCATCAGCATCAGAAGTGGCCTCGGGAGCTGCACATGAACATCTGAACCTCAGCCTCAACCAGGGAGAAACATTTGGAACAGCTTGGAGTGGATCCCATGCCTCCTTCCCTCCCACCCAGGAAAACAGATGGCATCAGGAGGATGAACAACATCCCAGTGCCTGGCGTGGCTGTTCCCAGGGAATAAACCGAGGGAGCAGTGGGAAGGGCACAGCGAGGGGCTCACCTGGGTAACTCCTGAGTGCCACCCACCTCACCCCTCACCTGAGCTCCCCAGCCCCAGGGTTCCTGCTCCTCCTGGAATGCTCTTGGAGGCCTCCAGTCCTTTGGAGCACTGTGCTATTAATAACTGGCCTGGATGTATAAATATATACATATATATATATATGCATATATATATATATGCATATATATATTTCTTTATTTCATTATTTCTTTATTTTTTATTTCTTTATTTCTTTATTTCTTCATTTCTTTATTTCTTCATTTCTTCATTTCTTAATTTCTTTATTTCTTTATTTTTTTATTTATAAATATCCAGAGGATATTTATTTATTCCTCCTTCTCCTCTGCCAGAGGGCTCATTTATAGGGATGGAATGCACGGGATGGAGACAAGTCCAGCGGAATGTGGAAGTTCAGGAGGAGCACTAGAAACTGTCACAAAGTCACCAGAACCTGGCAGGATCTTCCCTCTGGGGCTGTGTCAGCAAATGTTCTAAAATCCCGTTATTTCCATTTTCGGGAGGTTTAACCCTAACAGAAAGGGGAAAACATTCATATGTGTGTATATATATATATATATATAAATAAAGAGAGGCAGGAAAAGGCTTCTCTGTCATTTGAGAGGGTGGCAGAGAGGACAGATGACCCTCCCCAGCAGGGCACAGGAAAAAACCAAGGGAACAGGCACAATGAGCAGCACTGGGAATTGTGACTAAACAACAGGAAAAAAAACCCCCAAAAATCTCATTTTCCAGTGGCGGATAGCAGAGTCTGAGGAAGCTGAGACCCTCTGCAGGATGAGCATCAAAAGGCTGGCCTTAAAAAAGAGCTGGAGCACAACCTGTGCTGCTCCTCACCTTCCCCAAGGATCTGGGTCATCCACAGGTTTCCTTCCCCAAGTCCAGCCCAGTGGCCATGGATTTAAGGCAGGGCAGAGTTCACGTTGCTCTCTCCTTTCAGCACAGAAAATTTCCCTGGAGTAACAACATTCCCCTTCTCCCCCAAGGTGTAAAAAATACCCCCATTCTTCTGCTCAGCACAAATGGCACAGAAAGGCAGCAGCAACCATAGTTACAGAGTATTTTAGAATGCTGGCTCTATAAAAAGAGATGAAAACTGTGTTTTAACCAGCTTGTTCCCTGCTCAGGAACCTGACAACTTCCAGCCTCGAACGTTTGCTGGGTTTAAACCTCGTTTTTAACATCTATTTACAGCACATTCTGGAGTTCTCACTCTCCAAATCCAAGTTTGAAACAAAGAAAGGAAAAAATAAATTACAGTTCTGTGCGTATTTTACATTTGTTGCCTTCCTGTGCTGTGAAATTCAGGGCTGTTGTCATGAAATTTAATCCCATTAGTCACGAAATTTGTGGTTCAGAGGCTCACAGGTTACATCCTGCTCAACCAGCAGGTGAATTATTTTAAGGAAATACTTTGGGATTCCAACGATTGGTTATTGACAGCTGCCAAAACCAGGCTGGAAGTGCTTTTGCTTGAAAAAAGCCCACTTTTTAAACTGGAGGAATCTTCTGAAAAGGGAGAATGTGTTTGGTGGAACGCTGATCTCACACAGCCAGAAAAAAATTAGTTCAGTCAAATTCAAGCAAAATTCAAAATAAGACAGAATGTTTCACTTAAATTATTTTTGATTCAAGTCATTTCCAGCACATTTCTCCTGGTTTAATCCTCTGCTGTTGTGGATTAATCCCATATTCAGGCAGAGATGAACAATAAAATTCCATAAATTCCCTTGATCATGTCCCAGCTCTACTGACCCCATCCAGACCTCCATGTTCTGTGGCACTTCCCTGCTGACCCCCTCAGCTCTTTGGAAGGTGGGGACAGAAATTCCCGAATTATTTACACCTGGCAACTTGCTGGGAATGCAGAGGAATGGAAAGGATTTGGAAAGAGACAAGAGGAAAAAAAATTGTCACAGCTGCCAGTTCTGTGTCTGGGACGATGGAGGGAAATATTCCAGTGGAAAGTGGGGAACAGAGGCTGGAAAATGGAATCCCACTCCAGTTCCTCACCGTGTTTATCCCCATGGAAGGAAACCTTGTGCCTGGGAGTCAAAGGAACCTGACTGTCCCCCCAGGTTCTGCTGCTTTTCATTGTTTGTTCTTTATTCTCACGTAGCTTCAAGAAAACGATGGCTATTTTTGGAACTTATCTATTTGGTTTATGTATTCCTCCTCTGGGAGGAGAAAGATGAAGGATGGAGATGTTCACCAACGAGGCTGAAGAGGTGGCTCCTGTGTAGCCAATCTTTGGTCCTATTCTCAAAGTGTTTATAAGATGGAGTCAGAGAAATAAGGATCAGAACTTTCCTGCTGACCTTTCTGCTGCCTCCTTGTTCTTTTGTGTCCCTGACAGTGACACCTGACAGCTCTCCTGGGATCATGGAAGGGTTTGGGATGGAAGGGATCCTAAACTCACCCAGTCCCATCCCTGCCAACGTTCCACTATCCCAGGTTGATCCAAACTCCATCCAGCCCCACCTTCAGCGCCCCCTCAGCTGCACAGAGCAGAGCTGGGATGGAATTTAATCCATGCAAGCTCTCGGTGTTGGAATTAGAGCTGCCACTGCTGACCCTGGACTATTAAAATTTAATTCCTGGTGAGTCGCGCTGAGTCAAAAATACAAATAAATAAACAGCAAAAGAGGGAGAAGCTGAAAGTGTGGCAGAGCCTGAGATGAGATGGGAGCTGCTGAACCAGGGCTGCGAGGTGTGTGAGCATCCACTTGGAACAGACGGAATTCTGAGGGAAGGATTTCACTTTGTCACTTCCCATGAGAGCAAAGGAGCGATTATTTAGCTGACAAAGAACCTGTCTTCTGGATTTAGAAGATGATTATAGGAGATGTCAGTCTGCCAGAGAAAAGAAGTTCCTCCTGGTTTAGAACAAGTCTTTTTCGTGACATTTTCCTGAGTTAATTTTTTTGCTTTTAGGGAATTTTTCTTAAGAGGAGCCGTCAGTTTACAGAGACAAAGCCAAAACCTGGCAGCTCTGCAAGGGCTGAAGTGAGGCACAAAAATGTTCTTAAAGCCAGCCTGGACAGGGTTTGGAGTGGAATTTGTGCCCACAGCAGGGGTAGAGCTGGATGGGCTCTAAGGTCCCTTCCACCCCAAGCCATTCCATGATTCTGCAATTCCCCTTGTGTTTTCACAAAGGGCAGCAAATATTTTCTCCTGGTTTATGCCCATGGGGCAGCAGCCCAGTTTATCCCACGGATTTCCTGTCTTGGTGCACAAGGAGCTGCTCCAATGCTTTTAAAAGGATGTTGATGCACCTACAAAATAATCTGGCCTGGTTTTCAATCCTAGAAAAAACCACGTCAGCCTGGCACAACCCATGACTTCATGAGACTGGGATTTTATCGGAGATAAGGGGGAGACAAACAGAATATTCCCTCCTCCTCCAGTTCTGAAATATTCCAATACAAAACCCAAACGGGCCCAACTCCCCCTTGGAGTGCAGATTTTGCCCTTTCCAAACGGGAACGTCAGGCTCTGCCGTGACTGAAGATGAGTCACAGCCCAAATCCCAGCTCTGAGCACCCTGGTGAAATCAGGGCTGGAGTTTGGCATGGAAACGTCTCCTGGCAGGAATACACAAACACATCCTCCTAAAAGTCCACTTCCACGTCAACGTGGAACAGCCAAACATTGTCATTCCAAATCACCTCCTCCTTGTATTTAACCATATTTAATTGGTTTGCTCTCCTTATTTGTATAATTGGTAGCTCCCGGCTTTTCCACGAGCCACAGGAGTACACAAACACATCCTCCTAAAAGTCCACTTCCATATCAACGTGGAACAGCCAAACACTGTCATTCCAAATCATCCCTCCCTCCTCATATTTAGGCAGATTTAATTGGTTTGCTCTCCTTTTTTGTATAACTGGTAGCTCCCAGCTTTTTCACGAGCCACAGGAGGTGAGGCCTTGGAGAGCTGGGGCCAGTTTTAGGCTCCCAGTGCCACACAGGTATGGAATGAACCCTGGGAAGGGCCAGTGTTGGAATTCCAGTTGGCTGGGATTCCAGCTGAACACAGGAAAATACTCCTTTAGTGTGGCTCCAGTAGAGCTCCAGGTTATCCCAGGAGATTCTGGATTCTCTGTCCATGGGGAAATCCACACCCAGCTGGAGATGCGCCTGGCCAACCTGCTCCAGGTGACTCCCAGAGGTGGCAGGAGGTCTGGTCAGCCTCAACTGCCTGGGAATTCTTCAACTCTGCCACTTTTGTTGTCTTTAAAACATGTTGTAGGTGAATTTCCTACATATTCCATGTGAATTTGCCACGAGTTCCACGTGAATAATTTCCTATACGTTCCATGCGAATTTCCAATGTTTTATGTGAATTTCCCACATGTTCCACCTCAATTTCCAGCCTGGAGGGATGCAGGGTCCCTGCCATCCTTAAAGACACAGAAATCACGCAGAGGCTGAGTCTGTCCCAAGGAAAAGCAGGATCAATCCAAAGCCCCCCATCCCAGCAGGCTGCAGTTTGGGTCCCAGGCAATTGGACACAACCTAGGAAAGGAAAAAAAGGGAAGCAAACCTTCCCATAATGGACTCTGAACCTTCATCCCAACAACGAAACCTCACTTCACATTCAACAGCCATGTGGATGTGTTCCCCAAGCTCTGCACACAAAAACAAGCCCAAATTAAGCACTAATTAGTCCCTCAGATGCCTTTAAGTGTCACCACACAGAACATTTGAACCATCTCTGCTCAAAGCCTTTTTCCTTTAACGCTTTCACGGTTTTTGTTTGAGGCCACGCACCCCAGAACTGCTGTTTCAAACCAGAATTTCAGTGTTTTGAGCACAGTACCAGAGCAGAGCCTTTGTCTAGGCCTGGGCTGAGCTGATTTTCTGTTATTTCAGTTGTAAGGGAGCCCAGCACGACGTGTCTGAGCCTCCCAAGCCATGCAGAAAAATGAAATACTCAGTGAACTAATTAGAGGAGCAGATGTTTTTAACACCCATGTGTGAGACTGCGATAACATTTCTACACGAATGAAAACAGCTCTTCCTCCCTTTTACTCCCAAGGTATCCCATATTTTCTGACTCAAACTGTCAAGATGTTTCATTAGAACAAAACAGGAGGAATTCTGACCAGAAAAAGATGTAGCAATTTGTGCTTGTTAGGAAGGAAATGAAATAAAGATAATATTTTGATTTTGAGATCAATGCCATCCATATGTCGTGTCAAATAATCTCAGATGTTACTGGGGACCTTCTAGTGACAAGTAATGGGCTAATTAGAGCAAAAATCAATCTATTTCACAGAAAAAGACATGAAACTCAATTCTGACGTTTCCCAGTGAGAGAGCCTCATTTCGGAATTTGCTGTCCAGCCTCAAACCTCGACAAGGTAAGGAATTTTTGAGGTATTATTTGTGCAGTTCTACTCCCTTTAAAACAGCCTGGGAGATGCTGCTCAGGAAGTCCCAAGTCCTGAAAATCCTGAGACACTAAAGATGGGGTTCATTGGGTCACTTCCCTGTGCTGGAAATGCTTTTCTTCCTGCATTTGGTGCCTGAGGATCCGAAGGCAAAGAGCTGAAATCATGGAACCCTCTCCAGAAATAAAACAGGGATGAGCATTTCTAAGCAGCCCTGGCTGCTTGGGTCACCTTTGTCACCTGCACAGGAACTGCTGGGTGACAAATCCTTCTGGTTCCAGAAGCATTTTCTTCTTTGTCTCCACAATGTCAAGAACAAAGGAGTTGGAAGCCAGAGCTGGATCTTCCTGGAGAGGTGGAGCCATGGAATGGAGCAGAGCAGGAGGTGTGGTGAGGGATGGATGGGTTTTGGGGCAGGAATTCCTCCTTGGGAGGGTTTGAGGAAATCTCTGGAATTCCCAGAGCAGCTGTGGCTGCTCCTGGATCCCTGGAAGTGTCCAAGGCCAGGTTGGACATTGGAGTTTGGAGCAGTCTGGGATTGTGGAGGATGTAGGAAAGAAGAACTGGATGATCCTTAATGTCCCTCCCAGCCCAGCCCGTTCTGTGATCAGGAAAACTGAAAACCTCGCAAAACAAAGTTCAAAAAAGCTCCAAAACCGCCTCAGGCTTTGACTAAACAACCTCCCCTCCAGCACGCGGATTTTATTTCCAAGGAAAAAAGTTTCTCCCCAGCATCAGAGGCTCTGGAAAGGTCGTTCCCACACCGGTACCTGCTGCTGACTGATCATTTTGTCCCTTCCTAATTGGCTTTGGAACAAACAATCTCATCTGCTCCCTTCCCAAACGCAACAATAACAACCCCAAAACAAACCCCTGTGAACAGATGCGGATCCCGCTCATTGTTTGCTTGCATTTTAATTAACTGCCACCCAACCTTTCCCCAGTAGATTTATAGCCTAATAAACCAGATAAAAAGCTTCCTTTTGGAGACGGGAACACTTCAATGAAGGTTTCATTAGCGATTCCGAGCTGATCCAGGCCACGTGTGACCTGGGAGACCCCGGGATTTCCCTCTCATGGCCGGGGCTGCCTCGGGATAAATGAGCTATTAAACGATAATTGTTGGGTGGTCAGACCCCACTGTCAAGCACAAATCCACAATAATTTCTCCAGTGGATCCGCTCTGGCACAACCCAGAGTGACATTTCTTTCCCCAACGAAAGGGAAAGTCTTGACAGCACTCGGAATTCGGCACTCTCCAGGCACCGCGTCCAATGCCGCCCTTGGGAATTCATCCCGACCATTCCCGGCGGTTTCCTCTTTTTTATTTTTGGGCATGAAAACCCAGTGAGTGCTGCTGAGCACCCTCCAGGATCACAAAGGCACCCGTATGCCATCGACCGAGCAGCTCTGAATACCAGGATAGGAGAATTTATTAGGGGAAAAGTGGAATTTTTTCCCACTTCCTCTCTGGACACCATTCCCAGAACTCCCATTTCTCGGTGAAGTGACCATTGGGATGCACAAAGGGCTTTCACGGAGTGAGTTTAAAAAAAAAAAAAAAAGGAATAAATTTTAATTAAGTGCAGTTAAAAAGGGCCCAATTTAAAGCAAGTAGGTCAGCACCTGCTTTGAAAAGGCAGCTCTGAATGAAACCTCTGCAGCAGCGCTGGAGCTGGGAGCTTCCAATTTGCACTTTTTACCCTGAGCACAGGCCCAGCCTGAGCAGTTCCCTTGAAAATGCAGGAAGCAAAGGAAAAGAACCTAAAATCGACAAAAAAGAAGGGCTGCAAAAAAAAAAAAAAAAAAAAAAAAAGGAGCTTTGTGCTGTCCCTGAGCCAATCCAGTCACACCCCGGAGGAAAGGTGGATAATAAGAAATCAAAATTGATTTGACAGCAGGTGAGTTCTGCTGTCTCAATGCCGTGAGCACCACAGGGAATTCCTACAGCAAATATTTCATGGGATCATGGAAATCCCAGACTGGTGTGGGTTGGAAGGGACCTTAAAGCCCATCCAGTGCCACCCCTGCCATGGGATCCAGGCGAAATTCTCTGGGAATTCTACTCCAGCCCCTCCCCGCCCTCAGAGCCAGGAATTCCTTCTCAGTGTCTCATCCTTGTTCATCAGAGACCAAAGACATATTTCATTCATTTCCTTTTAGTGCTGGCACAGAAATCCAGCAGTAAACCCCCCTAAATTTGTCAATGCCATGAATTAGGGTGGAACAAAATGCCAGAGGGAGAGGGGGAAGGAGCCAGTGTGCATCTTAGGAGGAGTTCTCCAGTCATTCATTTTTAAGAACTCTCTCTCTCTCTCTACTCTTCACCACAAATTAATATTAGTGTCAGCACAATGTGACAGAAATGCCAAGCCCCAGCCTCCATCCCTTCCCTCCAACTAAAGCAGGTAGGAAAAGCAGCTCAGGTGAGACATTAATTTGAAGAATTAAGGATTTTAGTCGAGCTAGATATTGCTGACGTAGGATAGACAAACTTCCCTTTGTTAACAGAAGCCAAATTTAAGGAACTGATAAATCAGGAGGCCTGTCAAATTATGTTTGTGCTTTCTGACTAATCAATAGTCTCCAAGAATACCATACAATCATAAATCAGATAGTCCTGGGAAAACAGGATCCAGATGTCACCAACACTAAAAGGTTAAAAAGTCAAAGGGAGGAAGACTCATCTTACTTCATCATTTTGAGACCCCACCCCATAAGAAGGACCACGGACCCATTTCAAAAAACAAACTACACACCCTTAATTGCTTTTTGCCTAATTACCATATGAAGAGGGGACTGGCATGGAGCAGAGTCATGAATAGGAATTTGTGTTTGGGGTATTCCACACTCCTGTCCATAAACAGACCCTGTGAGCATCTGTGAGTTGTGGTGTGTATTTGGGAGCTAATCCTGCACGCTGCCCAGCGTCGTGATAAACACACACTTTCTAACTTTAAATGTAATAAACATACACTTTCTAACTTCAAACATAATAAACACACACTTCCTAACTTCAGACATAATAAACACGCACTTTCTAATAAAACGTAATCAACACACACTTTCTAACTTTAAACATAATAAACACACACTTTCTAACTTTAAATGTAATAAACACACACTTTCTAACTCCAAACTGTTAGAGAGTCTTTGTCTGTCATAGTTGGATATTGGTATTAGATCAATATCCATATTTTTATTAAATCCCAGGGAGCTCAGGACACAAAAGCAGCTTTCCTTTGCCTCGGCTCCATCCTGCTGGGAGCAGAGCTGGCTCCTGACCCAGTTCCCATCCCTGTGCCCATCCCTGGCCTGTCCCCGGAGCCTGCAGGGAAATCTGCTCCGTGTCACAGCAGATCACCGTGTCCCTTGGGAGGGTGACAGCCCCGGCAGCTCCTGCCACAGCCCAGCCCCTCCCGAAGTGTCCCTGGATCCCCTCGAGATTCCCTGGAGCATCCCTGGGAAGAGGAGACCTCCAACTGCAGCTCCAAGACTTTTCCTGCTGTTCTCTCCAGCAGCTGACAGGGAACATCCCGAATTTTATGCACTAAAAGCAAGAGAAGAAACAGGCAGTGCCCCTCAGCTGGAAATAAAACAGGCCAGGGGTTAAAAAAAATAATAAAAATCACCAGGCTGGCTTCAGGATGAACAGAAAACCCAAAGCCGGGCTTGGAGAAACAACTGGAATGCCCTAAAATTTCCCAGCTGTGGAGCTTTCAAGTGAGGACAATATTTTGCCAAAAGTACAGCTTGCCATACAAATATTTTTCTCTGAGGGTTTTGGTTCCCAGGTGGGAGGTGTCGAAGTTTTCAGTCAGCTCCAGAAAAATCCATTTTAACCTTTCTAGGGGAGAACACCAAAACCCCTCCTGGTGCAAACGTTCTGTGTCCTCCACCTGCCTCGACACCCAGCATCTGCATCAGATGGCCCCAAGATGCCTCCCCTGGGCACTGCTGGGGCACTTTGGAAGGAATTCTGCAGCCTTTCTTCCAGCCCAAGAGAAGGAAAAAAAAACCAAGAAAGAACCCCCAGAATTTCCTTTGGAACTGAAATTCCAGTTGGCTCAGCTGTAGTTTCCAGGCAACCGAATCTCTCCTTCAAGGAGGATGTTCAGGCTGTGGCTTCTGCACCTTCTAAATTCTTATTTAGAAATATGTTTACATAATATAACATATATATTAGATATTATAATAATAATAATAATATATAATAAAGAATATAGCATAATACAATAGATCTAACATTATATATAATAGAAAACCACAATATATAGTATATAATATATAGTACAGAATATGTCAATATAGAATATAGAATATGGAATATAGAATATTCTATATCCTATATTAACATATTCTGCATTATATATTATATACTATATATTACATTATATATTATATACACTATATTACATGATCTATTATCAATTATCTATTATCTACAGATTTTCACATATTAAATACATAATATATATGATGCATATAATATAATGTAATAATTATTTATGAATGAATATGTGATGTTAAGTTATATAATGTTGTATTATATTATATTATGTTATATTATATTACTATACATTACATTTTATTTTATTTTATTTTATTTTATTTTATTTTATTTTATTTTATTTTATTTTTACTAATAATGGGGAATCTTTTCTACCAGGAGCAGCCACAAGCACAAGAGGAAAATCAGGGATGTGGGAATGAGCCATCATGGCCAACTGAAAAAATGGACCTGAGAGAAAAAGGGAACAAACCTCCTTGAACAACAGCTCCCGTTCATTTATTGGCTTTAACCTCAGCTCTTGGCAGCTGCCTGGGGCAGGCAGCACCAGTCACCCAGTGAGCCACGAGCCAGGACAAGGCGAAAAAAAAAATCCCCACATGGCAGCAATGGTTTAATTCAGGGCTGGAGAAGAAAGGCAGCAAGGAAAGAAATGCCATCTAAAAGCCCTGTCTGCATTTCCCCCACCCCAGGAACACTGGGGCTTTGTGTAGCAGCCCCCAGGGGCAAAAAGAAGCTCTCAGAAAAGCTTTTAAATAATATTTATAGAGCCAGGGACAATGATATTTGAAAAGCCATTTGAAAATCAGCCCGGGAGCTCAGGGTTGGGCTGCTCTCATCGCCAGCGGTGAGTGCACACGTTGTGCTCCTCCGTGTCCCACAAAACGGCTTCCAAAGGAGCAGGAAAATTGCTGGGAAATCAGAGGGAAGAACTGCCCGAAATAAGCTGCCCTCCCAACCCCGATTTTACCCGATTTTACCAGCACAATGTGACCCAGGCTTTAATGATCATTTTGACACCAGCCAGGAGCGCTCTGAAGATGGAATTGAACGGGAAATAAAGTCCATCGAGGACACAAAAGATCCGAGCATGACACAACCCAGAATTCTCCCACATAAATGAGGAAAGAGGAACAATTTAAGTTCAGAATTATTCACTGCCGCTTCAGAATTATCCCCCTGCTCTGCATCGGGTCCCAGAAACTCCAAAACTCCAAAAACTCCTCTGACAAAACTCCTCTGTCCAAAGCTCCTCTGACAACACCCAAAACCAAGAAGTGTTTTTTTCCTCCTTCAGCTGCACAAGCTCCAAACTTCAGAAAACCCCAACACGAATCAGCAACAAAACAAATTATCCAGAACCAAGCCTAGGGGAAAAAAAACAACCAAACCAATCAATCAAACGCTTCATGCAGCCAATTTATAAACAATTAAAAGTGTGTGGAAATCCTGGAAATTATTCAGCCTGCTTAATTCTGGATATTGTGTGTAAAGCAGAGGGGAACAGATGCAGCAGCAGGAGTTCAGCCTAAGAGGAGTAACCCCAGTTCTGAGGGAACAGCAGAGCACTTCCAGCTTTTCCTGAACTGTGTTTATGAGGGAAGGGATAAACCAAGCAAACAGCACAATCAATTTGTCCACTGAAGGTGGGATGAATGATTGAGGAGCTCTTGCTGCAGGTAGAAGCTGTATTTAAACATAAAATTCCGAGTCCTGGCTGTTCTTGGCTATAAATATCCCTGAACGTGCTCTAAGGAATATTTATTCCCTTTTTTTAAAAAAATCCCTCTTACCCTCTTTCAGTCAGCACCTCATTAACTCATAGGAACTTCACTGATTTCCAGTTCTTAAGGCCACAATTACTGAGGTAAAATCCATCCTCTGGATATCCCAAATTTGGGAGAGCATCATTCCCAGCTTTTCTCCTCCTCAGAACATCAAACACCTGCAAACGTGGAATGTCACCCTCCAGGCCTTACACAGGACACGGATTTTGTTGGAAAAGCCATTCCAATGTAACAAAACATTCCCTTTCCAGAAGGAACTTTTGAATTCCTAACCCTGACTGGACTGGCGGCTTTTTTTAGGGATGAGCATAGGGGCAGGTCAGGGATCCCTTCCAGGTCCTGGTGATTCCCAAAGCACTCAGGGAATGTTTGCTGCTGGAAAAGCCTGGCTGGAGCGAGCAGCACAGATGGGATTCACTGGAGAGCACCAGGAATTGCAGCAGATCCCTGAACGTGGCCGGGTCCCGTTTCTTTCGTAACCAAGGATTCCTTACATAACTCATTACTAATAATAGGGAGATGCCTTTTTTTTTTCCCCCTCCATTTTCTGGGTGTCTCGCTCACACTTTGCAAATCCTTTCTCCTCCAGAGCTGGAGTGCAGGGAGAAATCCAAAGACGGCGTGGTGCCCGTGGATGGGAACAGCCTGACCCAAAAACCTCGGGATAAAATCGCCTTTTGGGAATAAATAGCATCGAGGGAAGGGATATTCCTGACTGAATTCCCACCCTAATGGCCCTCAGGATCTGCCAGGAGCTCACACCTACACAGGCCACTCCACATCATCCATAAAACTGCCCAAGCATTCCCAGAGAAGAGCCTGGATTTGAATTTATGCCACAGGAACTGCAGCTCCACAGTCCCAGGTGAGGATCTGATAGCCACATATGCCCTTTGGAATGTTCCCATTCCTTCTTCCTGCACAGTTTTGCTCTCAGCAGTGCCCTTTTTCCCATCCTGTTCTGGAAAACCAACTTAGGGACCCTCTGGAATAAAGGGCACTAAACTCTCTGTAACATCCTGGATTTCCTACTCAAACAACCACAACTCACAAAAAGCAAAATCCTGCTTTATTTCCAACAGGAACACTCCAAACTTCGGGGGGAATGTGCAGAATTTGGGGCATTTGGGGACATGGGCAGTGCTGGAGGGATGGTGAACTTGATGACCTCAGAGGGTTTTCCCAACCTCAACAATTCCATGTTTTTATCCCCAGCAAGGCACTGGAATCTCAGGGATAGTTCCAACAATTGAGAAAATTTTGATCCTGAAGGTTTAAAACCAGTGCTGGGTCAGACAGAGGTTTGTGTTTTGGGGTGAAATGACGTCATTCCTGCATTTCCTGCCTTCCCTCCTGCACACCTGAGTGACTTCAAGGGCATTTCCCACCCGGTTTTTTCTAAGGCAAACAAGTCATTTCAGGCTATCAATCTTGCAAATTGCTCTCTGGAATAAAACATTTAAACTTTTTTTCCTTTCTTTTATTTTTTTTTCTGTACAAATAAAAGGCATTCTCCTTGCTGGAGGCAGGGTGATTAAATTCCTAATTACTCAACTTGCACTTGTAAAAATTGTCTTTCAGGGGAACTAAACGTGGCTTTTATGGATGGAGGTTAAAGCCCAGTTTGGAAATCAGTCCCTGGGTGTCCATTCAGGAGTTACCAAGCTGCTAAAAAATTGGGGAAGTGCATAGACACCCTTAAATAACACCAGGGCCTCCCTTGGGATCCTCACCGAGGTGCATCAGGCAGAGGAGGCAGAATTCCCCTGCCTGCAGCCAGGGAAAATTGGGATCTCTGCTCCTGGGAGAGGCACTGGCTACATCCCAATTAAAATCCCTCGAAATGTGTAAATGCAATTATACTCCGAGCAATGTTTTAATTACATTGTGGCAGCTCTCCTAAAAGGAATTTTGAGAAGGGATTTTTTTTTTCCTGTTAGCTCAGAGTTTTCTGTCAGAGGATGGTGAAATTATGGGATGGTTTCGGTTGGGAGGGACCTCAAAACCCACCCAGTGTCACCTCTGTGGGACAGGGACACCTCCCACTGTCCCAGGGACACCTCCCACTGTCCCAGGCTGCTCCAACCTGGTCTTGGACACTGCCAGGGATGGGTCAGGAATTCTGACTGCAGAAAAGAGGCACAAAAGAATTCTCAGGGAATTCTGCAGCTGTGACAAGACTTTAGCCAGGACACAGGGACCTGGGAATGTGGGACCCTCAGGGACAGCTCCTCTGGGATTCTCCAGGAATAACAGACTCCCCTCACAGGGAGTGAGTGGATTCACCCCCACACTGACCTGGACTCCAAGAAAATGCCAGAGAACAGAGATTTTAATGTGCCCCAGGGACAGGACACAGGGAATGGCTTCCCACTGCCAGAGGGCAGGAATGGATGGGAGACTGGGAAAGAACTTTAAACTTTAAAGTTTAGACAAGACTTTCCATGGACGGGTCAGGAATTCTGCCTGCTGCTGGACCGGCTGCAGCAAAGAGGCACGAAGGGATTCTCAGGGAATTCTGCAGCTGTGACAAGACTTTAGCCATGATTTCATCTTCTGTGCTCCTTAGAAAGCCAAGGATGAACTCGGCCGTGCTCAGTGTTTTGGGAAATTCCTGGAAATTCCTTTGGTCTTTTTTCTCCTCTCTTGATAATTTTTTTTAAAAATTTCTTCTTAGAAAGCAAGAAAGAGACCCCCCGTGCTCCAGCTCCATCCATTGTCCCAGTGCTGCTCCCAT
Organism: Sylvia atricapilla; assembly: GCF_009819655.1. Classification (NCBI taxonomy): domain Eukaryota; kingdom Metazoa; phylum Chordata; class Aves; order Passeriformes; family Sylviidae; genus Sylvia; species Sylvia atricapilla. The sequence goes on along the minus strand of NC_089148.1, from coordinate 24,628,924 downwards.
CCTGCATTCCAGCAGGAATGAGGAATCCCTGCTCCCCCACCTCCTTCCTGGACACTTCTCCCTGCAGACATGGATGTGCCTGCCCCTGGAACAGCTCCTGCTCCACCCTGCTCACTCCATCCCATGTCATTCCCTCCCATTCCATCCCATTCCACTCCATTCTACTCCATTCTACTCCACCCCATTCCATCCCATTCCATTCTGTCCCATTCCATTCCATTCCATTCCATTCCATTCCATTCCATTCCATTCCATTCCATTCCATGCCATCCCATTCCATCTCATCCCATTCCACCCCACTCCACTTCATTCCATCCCATTCCACCCCACTCCACTCCATCCCATCCCATCCCATCCCATCCCATCCCATCCCATCCCATCCCATCCCATCCCGTCCCCTCCCCTTTCTGGTGTTCCCACTGGCACAGGTGATCCATCATGGAATCACCACTGCAAGTCCAGCAGTTCCTGCCCCCAGACCCTTCCCTGGGCTGATGAAGCTGCCCAGGAGAGCACCTGGAGATGGGAAGTGGGCTTTGGATCTGCACCTGGAGCTCCTGGGATGATGAGTCCCCTTCCTGGCACGCACAGATCACAGAACCACGGAATATCCTGGGTTGGGAGAGGCCCACAAGGATCATGGATCCAGATCCTGACCCTGCACGGGACAATCCCAAAATCCCACCCTGGGAGAATTGTCCCGCTGTTCCTGGAGCTCTGGCAGCCTCAGGCCGTGTCCATTCCCTGGAGAGCCCAGCAGTGCCAACACCCTCTGAGGGGGGAGAACCTTTCCCCAAATCCAGCCCAAAGCACTTTCTCCAAGCTCCCGGATACCCACAGCTCCCCTCCTGCTGCTGGAGCCCAAATTAACCCCATGCATATTCATGGCCTGTTTTGTGTATGGATGTGGCATTTGGAACCAGGCTGTTTCCTGCCTGATTTCCATCATTGCCATAGGAAAGGACTCGTGCCTTGCCCACGGAGGGCTGGAGCCATTCCCAGCACCCACATCAGCACATGGAGCAGCACACAGGGATTTGGGAATATAGGACCCTCAGGGACAGCTCCTCTGGGATTCTCCTGGAATAACAGACTCCCCTCACAGGGAGTTTTCTGTCAGAGGATGGTGGAATTATGGGACGGTTTGGGTTGGGAGGGACCTCAAAACCCACCCAGTGCCACCCCTGTGGGACAGGGACACCTCCCACTGTCCCAGGGTGCTCCAGCCTGGCCTTGGACACTGCCAGGGATGGGTCAGGAATTCTGCAGACTGCAGCAAAGAAGCACAAAGGAGTTCTCAGGGAATTCTGCAGCTGTGACAAGACTTAAGCCAGGACACAAGAATTTGGGAATGTGGGACCCTCAGGGACAGCTCCTCTGGGATTCTCCAGGAATAACAGACTCCCCTCACAGGGAGTGAGCGGATTCACCCTCACACTGACCCAGATTCCAAGAAAATGCCAGAGAACAGAGATTTTACTTTGCCCCAGGGACTGGACATAGGGAATGGCTTCCCACTGCCAGAGGGGAGGGCTGGATGGGAGATGGGGCAGGAATTGTTCCCTGGCAGGATGGAGAGGGACTGGGATGGAAATTCCCAGCAGCTGTGGCTGCCCCTGGATCCCTGGAATATCCCAGGCCAGGTTGGAGCAGCCTGGGACAGTGGAAGGTGTCCCTGCCATGGCAGGGGTGGCTCTGGAGGGGATTTAAGGTCTCTCCCAACCCAAACCATCCCAGGATTCTGTGATGATCCCACTTTCTTTCTGTCCAGGATGAACATTTTCCTTATGGATCCTGCCCTCATCATAGGGGGCTGCAGAGTCTGACACCTCCAACATTCCTCATTCCCTCCTCCCACTCTAAATTCCCTAGGAAAAAGGGATCCCAGAATCCCAGACTGGTTTGGATTGGGAAGGACCTTCAATAACCCCACAGTTCCACTCCTTCCCACCCTTCCAGTTAGAGCTGGAGAACTTTTCACCTTCACCAGAGGCAGTTCCTGCTCTGGAGGGTGAAATCCCACACAGAGGGCTGGAAAGGGCTCCTCTATTTTTGGGATGTGTCTCCCTTTTATATTATTCTACACAGACCAATCTGATTGGTGAAATGAAGGCAAACCTCTTCACTCCCATTGGTCAGAGCAGAGGGACATCAAGAAAAAAGCCCCTCCCAGGGAAAAAACGCAAACCAAGTTTTCAGTTACAAAACCACTTCTCTTGTTTACAGAAAATTCCCTGGGAAAAGAATTTCAGAAATCCAAAACACCTCAGGCACTGAGCAGAGCTCCACAGAGCAAATCTCTTCTGGAACGACATCCATGTGCCCATCCTGGCCCTGGGATGCTCCTGCCCAGAAATCTCTTAAAAAGAAATCAAACTCCCCAAATCGAAGCCAAATACCTGCATTTAAAATTGTCTGCTCCCATATTGAAATATCTCTATTTATATTTTCTACATTTATTTAGACCCACGTGTTTGCTTATGGAAATATCCCTGGATTTGGGATATTCAGCTCTATTTGCTTGTTTACATATTTAAATTTCTGTGTGGTTTGGGCATTTGTGTATTTATATGTCCGTACTTGTATTAATAAATGTATGTATTTATCTACTTGCACACGAGGTATTTATAAATGTCTGATTGTATTTATATAAACACATATTACGTAATTATAGTTATTTATTTAGATATGATTTTTTTTTAGTTCACCTTTTAACTAAAGAAACGAAATATTGGGAAAATATTTTATGTAACTGAGTCCCTTCAGGATTAAAAGGGGGATATATTTTAAAATAAATATATTTTAAATATATTTTAAAATAAATATATTTAAAAATATATCTTAAATTTTATTTTTTATTTTATTTAGGTTTTATTTCTTTGTAAAATAAATACAGTTTAAATTATAAATGTGATGATTTTTATGTTCATTTTCACAGCAAAAATGTTATTTTTTTAAGTCTGAAATTTCCTTTCCTGTGCATCCTCCATCCTTAACTCGTAATGACAGTAAAAGGAATTATAGGAGCCCTTTTTTTTAGGAGCAGAATGAACCTTTTAACTGCTCTATTTGGTGGGTTTTAGCCCCTGGTGATAACACGTCTCACGTCACAAAGGAGATTTCTATCCCACAAAATGCAACGAAAGAAATTTCTCCCGAAAACTACCGGATCTTTTTTTTTTCCCCATCTCCTTCCATGTCACTGATTTGCACCAACAGAAACACTGGGAAATTTTCTGGGATATAAATCCACCTCCCCGTGGTTGTTACAGCATTCAGGGATGTTTTCATGGGAGAAACTTGAGGCCAATTCCAGATGCACTTTCCCTGTCATCCGTTTAAATCCCATGAAAAATGGATGGCAGGGCCCCGGGAGAGGCTGGGGCTGAGGGATCTCATCTTAGCTTGGATTTTAGGGATACCAGGGGAACTCTGATTTTAGGGATACCAGGAGAAATCTGATCTTCGGGATACCAGGAGAAATCTGATTTTAGGGATACCAGGAGAACTCTGATCTTCGGGATACCAGGAGAAATCTGATTTTAGGGATACCAGGAGAAGCTGGAGCTGAGGGATATCAGGAGAAATTTGATTTTAGGCTGGATTTTAGGGACACCAGGAGAGGCTGGATCATAGGAATGCCAGGAGAGATTTGATTTTAGGGATACCAGGAAAGGTTGGATCATAGGGATACCAGGACAGATTTTAGGGATATCAGGAGAAATTTGATCTTAGAGATACCAGAGGGATTTTCCAAGCTCAGTAATTCCATGATTCCCTGATTTTGGGGAGCACTCCCAAGGCAGCAGCTCTGGGTGTGAGGATCACCCGTGCCAGGAGCAGGTGGATCCAGAAGAGCAGGAAAAGGAACACCCAGCTGAGTTCCCTCATGGAGACACAACTGAAATCTTGGTCTAAAACAACTTTCTGTTCCCCTCCTGCCCCTCGGTCCTGAGCAATTCCCTTTCCTCCTGCTCTTCCCACAGATCCCCCACTGCCAAACCCCTGTCCAACAGATAAACCCAGGACTTCACTGAGAAAATCCAAAGGATTTGTTGACTCCCTGAACATCTCAAAAGCAGCAACACAAGAGCAGGAATAACAGCAAGTCAAGGTGAGGTCTGGAAGCACAGGGAAGCCGGGAATTCCATGGTTTAAAACAGAGATGGACAAATTTTGGCCTTTTGCAGCCTTTCCCAGCTGGGCTTTCTGCCAGAGGCTGTCCAGGAGGGATTTCCCAGCTCTCAGCTCCTCACCTCAGTGCTCAATCCCAGCAGCTGAGGATCCCAGACCTGGCTGATCCCTCGGGATCCCACCTCAAACTCATGGAATTTTGCTGGAATGATGTTTATGAAGGCACAGCTGAGCAGCAAAACCTGAAGCAAAGTGTAAAAAAGATTGAAATAAATCAGACTAATTCGCCTTGAATTTAACCACAATATTTACCTTTGGCTATCCAATTATCTCCACTGGGGATTTGGGAATAAAGGGTCCAGCCCTTACCCCAGGATTGGCTCCTCTTTGGGCAAAGGAGTAAATAAATAATCCTTTCTTTTCCCTCTGGCTTTGCTTCCTGGAGGAACCTCTGCTCTCCTTCAGCCCAAGAAATCCCAGCAATCAGCCTCATTTCAGTGGAAGGGACTCATCTTTCTCCTGTGCTGGAGTCTCTCCCTCCCTGCCCTTGTTCTCAGCTGTGCAGTTACAAATGCAAAGGTAAAAAAAATGAACACATTTCCCTTTCCCTGGAGCTTCCCTGAGGTTCCACTCCGAGCTCATCAGCCTTTAATTAGCAAATTGTTCTGTGGTTCAAAGCATGTCCTGCTGCCCCGGGCACCATGAGGCTCCCACAGCACCAAAATGCCTCCAGAAGAACCTCTGGACGTGGTGGAGTTTATTAAACTCCTGATACCTACCGAAGACACCTTCCATGAGGATCAGGAAGGGACAGCTTGGAATTCAGGAATTCAGGAATTCTGGAATTCTGGAATTCAGGAATTCTGAGGGGTTTCTGCATTTCCTGAGAGGTTTTCCTGAACAGGAGTAGTTGGTGTAAGAAACAAATTCAGTCAAATTACATGGAGTTTAATGAACTCTTAATCCCTGCTCTTCCAAAGACACCTTCCATGAGGATCAGGAAAGGACAGCTTGGAATTCAGGAATTCTGAAGAGTTTCTGCAGCTTCTGAGAGGTTTTCCTGAACAGGAGTCACTCGTATAAGAAACAAAATCAATCAAATTATGTGGAGTTTAACGAACTCCTAATCCCTGCTCCTCTAAAGACACCTTCCACAAGCATCAGGAAAGGACAGCTTGGAATTCTGGAATTCAGGAATTCCAAGGAACTTCTGCACCTCCTGAGAGGTTTTCCTGAACAGGAGTCACTGGTGTAAGAGAGAAATTCAATCAAATTACCCCAGAGCAGCAGCTTTACTTCATTTTCCTTCAGCTGTTCTCCAGGAGAGGCAGGAAATCGTGTCCTGGTGGGTGAGGAACACCTCACTGCACATTCCCAGGGAGATTTTTCCAGAGTCCCTGGGGATTTCTCTGCCTCTCTTAAAATAGATTCCCTTATTCTGCAGATGAGGCTCAGGGGATAAGAGCCACCAGCAGCAGGGGAAGTGTGAGTTCTCCCCGTGCAAGGTGCACCATCAGCCCCAGGAGTCGTTTTATTCCGCAGTTATTAAGAAAAATTTGTATTTTCAGAAATTATTCAGAAAAAAAAATTTAAAAAGTATTTTCCCAACAATATTTTCCTGACAACTAAATTGCCCAAAAAACCTCCCAGCTTGAGATGGCAGCTCCTCTTCCCTCACTGCTGAGTTTGGGTGAATTATTCCTCTGGTAAATCAGCAAACAGGGTGACACCAACTGTCTGAATTTGTAACTAAATGTCACTTTTCTCTAGGGTACCATGAGATATTGTCCCTTTTTACTGCTCGGGTGTGTGTCCTGATTTATGGAGTGTTAAATCATCCCTGGAAAAGCAGGGGGTGGCCTGGGGTGGTTTCCAGCACACAAAAGCCACCCTGGCTGGGGTTACACAGCAGGGAAGAGCAGTTTTCCTACATTCTGCAGGAATTTCCCCAGCAGGATTTGGGAGAGCTCAGGCCTGGTGATCACTGCCAGGATTTTTGGGGAGAAATCTAGAAATGAAATTACCTGATCACTCATTGGAGCAGTGAATATACTGATGCCTCTGTGACAGTTCTAACACTGGATTAATGAGAATTTAGGGGGATTTCTGGGGGGTTATTTCAGCAGGAACCACCAGGACAGTGCAGGCCAATGTTCCCTGCAGATCCCTGCTTTCCAACAATCTTTGGGATTGTGTCTGTAACTCTCTGGAGCCTCTGTGTTCTAAGACAAGGACTGAGCTACAACCAGAAGAACAATTCTGTGACAAACTGCACTTCCTTGGCAGAGGGAATTAGAAGGGAGCAGGCAGCTGCTGCACGGAATTACTGGAGAAAATGGGATAAAAGGGGAATAGTCACAGGCCTGGCAGCCTGACACTGATCCTGCACACTGTAATGGAATCAGCAGCACACAACATTATTTAGGGAGAATTACAGCAGCTTAATGCAATTAATGCCAGTCCACGTGTGCCTCTCAGACCTGCAGTGCTGAGGCAGCCCGGTGGATTCCTGCTGCTGCTGATGCCTTGAGTTTTCTCTGTGCTGTGTTCCAGGTTCTGTGGTGCCCAGGGGTGCAGCTCTGAGCTCACAGTCAGTGTCACTCAGCTCTGCACACAGCAGGGACACAAAACAAATCCTTCTCCTGCTGCACACCAAGGACAACTTTCAGCCCCAAAGCACAAACAAGGGTGGACTGGAGGGAGGGACAAGGATGGGACCTCACAGCCTGGGGCTGGAATGGGACAATTCAACCTCAATGTGCAAATGGACCAAAACTGATCAAAGTGTGAGACCTGGTGACCATTTGTCCATTTTGTGCCCATTTTGGGTCCATTTTGTGCCCATTTTGTGCCCACCCTGGGTGTAGCCCTGGCCAGGCTCTTGTCCTGCCCAAGGTGGATCCCAAAGGCCTTTCAATAAATCTCTCCTTTATTCTCCAGCCCTGTCCAGTCTCTGTTTTGGCTCAGCCTTCCCAAGGCACCCCTGGGATCAGCAGGATGGGACATCCCAGAGCTGCATTTCCAGCTGCACAGGAGCTCAGGCTACTGCACTGAAGAGTTTGGGATTCACCTGGGAAAAGTTTAGGGAAGAAGCTGAATTGGGAGTAGGAATCTCCCCGGCTGGAGTGGGCCCTCATCCAGGGATCAGCTCTATGATTTTGGACATTTCAGCTCTTCCCCAAAGCATCAGACAGGGACTCACTCCTGTGCCAGGGGGTTAAAATCAGGAACAGGACACAGGGAATGGCTTCCCAGTGCCAGAGGGCAGGGCTGGATGGGATTTGGGGCAGGAATTGTTCCCTGGCAGGGTGATGTAGGGCTGGGCTGGAATTCCCAGAGCAGCTGTGGATGCCCCTGGATCCCTGGCAGTGGCCAAGGCCAGGCTGGACACTGGGGCTTGGAGCAGCCTGGGACAGTGGGAGGTGTCCCTGCCATGGCAGGGGTGGCTCTGGGTGGGATTTGACGTCCCTCCCAACCCAAAGAAAAACTGAATTGAAGTTGAAGCCCTCAGAGAAAGCCAAAAGGAGGAGCCTTTGGGAATTCTGTGCTGCAGAGGGATTTGGGTGGCAGGGAGCAATATCTGCTGGGGTGTTACAACACCTGGAACAAAAATGGAACAAAAAAGCAAAGAGCAGCCCCAGAGCTGGTCCTGGCCCTGCAGGGCCACGTCCCCTGAGGAAGGGACAGGAGATTTCCCAGCCCCCACAGCAACATCCTGCTGCACAGGGATAAAACCCATTAAAATCAGATAAAAGACCCATTTTCCACAGCCTGGGTCCTGGAAGGTGAATTTGCTCCTAATAAAGCTGCAAGATGACCTGGAGTGTGAGATGTTGGCAGGAAACCAGGGGCTCAGAGAGCACAGGACAGGCAGCCAGGCCACCGAGGTGCCAGCTGTGTCACTCCAGAGCACTGAGCTCAGGGCCTTCCTCATCAATCCCCACTGCACTGAGGATAACACACTCCCAAAGAGCTGGAAAATGAGAAAATTCCCCCAGGCTGTGCTCAGGCTCCCTCCTGTTGGTCCAGCAGGAGGAAGGACACAGGCACTGCTCCCTTCCCTCCCATCCAGTCCTTTTTTAATCCCATTCCTTCTCCTCCCAGAGAGCCACAGGAGCTGCTGACGCATCTCCAACCTTTTTTCTTAGAGATTCATCAGCTAAAATAGATCCCACATATAAGAATAGGGAGTTTAATGAATTCACCCTCCTGTGATGTAACCGAGTTAAATTAAAAACACTGAGCTCGTAAGATTTAATAGCAAGCCTTTTATGGCCATTTCGCTTTTCCTACAGGAAAACTTCCTCCTACCAAAACTGGGAAGGATATTTTTGAAACCTGTGAAACTGGAAACCATCACCAGGAACAAAGCCTTTCAGGGACAGTCTGAGAGTTTCTCCTGCAAGGGTTGGAATTCTCACATCACCAAATGTTGGAGTTCATCCCAGATCCCTTGTGGAGAATGGACAGGGACCTTTATTCCATTGGTGGGATTTATTTATTCCATGTCTAGAGGGCTGGGAAATCCCTCCAGGAGTGGGGACTCCCCCAGGCAGTTCCAAGGCCTGACCACCTTTTCCATGGAAAAATTCCTCCTTTTCTCCAGGCTAGAAGTGGGAAGCACAGCCTCCATTCTAAGGTGAAAAGTCTCAGGATATGTAAAATAACCAGCCTTGGGTTTAATCCTCCCCCTGCAGCATCATCCCCTTCACAAGGTAACAAAACTCTCACCCAACCATCGAGCACAGACGTGTTCAGCTCACAACAGACAAAGCTCATTCTGACCAAACTGGAACGGGAAAACCCAAAAAAACCCTCAAAGGAAAGTGCCTGGTGATGCCAATGAACGTTCAAAAAAACACAAACCCAAAACCCCAAAAAACCACAAAAAACAAATGAACAAAGCAAAACCCCAAAACAAAACAAAAAACCCAAACCGAAAACCAAACACACCCCCCCCCGCCAAACCACCGAAGAAAACCCCACCAAAAACCCCACAAAAAAACCCAAGCCAGACCAATCCCCACCAAACCCCAGCTCCTGAAACACACAGGCTCCCATTCCTAAAACATTTCAAATATTGGGTGCTGGCACTGCTGGATTTGAGCTCTGATGGATGCCAGAGCTTCAGAGGAGCTTTGGGAAGGTGTCAGTGCTGCGGATGGGGGCAGGAATGGCAGCCTGGGCTGGGTGTGGGATTGAGCTGGGCTCAGCCTGGAGGGTTGGGGCTGCTCAAACACAGCCTTTAAAGCCCTGAGGCAGCGATTCACAGGCACTGCCAGAGCCTCCAGGGCAGGAACAGGGTAAAAATCCAGCCGGACATTTCTCCTAGGTGCAGCTCACAAGGAATCTGTGAGTTCCCACTGAGGCTGCTCTGAGAATGAGAAGTCCCTTTAACACAACAATCTGCTCTGAGGGGGAAAAAATCAGTGCACCTGTAATAGCAAGGCATTTGTGCCACGAGAATTAGTAAAGAAAATATGCAAACAATCTGAGAATAGAGAGATTGGATGGACAAGTAAAATGTCTTTTACTAACCAATACAATAATTAACAAGAAGGTCATTAACCAATTAGAAGTTGCCCTCGAGGTTTGTTAAAAGCTGTCTAAAAGACAGCTTGAGGCCGTAATAAACAGTCTTCTGAACTTCTGTAGTGTCACTGTGTGTGTGTCGTGACCATCCCAAAAACACTCCAGGGCTTCCCACAAATTCCAGGCTCCTCCAGCTCCAGGAGAAGCTCAGGGAAGGGAGAGGAGCATGGGCAAGGTGGCAGCTGTCACCTCCTGCCACAGCCACCCACGGCGGGTGACAGCAGTGACAGCGCTGCCTCAGCTCTGCTCTCGGAGGAGCTGCAGGGGCAGGAACTGCCCACCCTGAAAACCTGCATCCCATCCTGAAAACCTGCATCCCACCCTGGGAATCTGCCTTGGGGTGCAGGGCAGGATGGACCAGGGCTGTGGATTCCACTGTCATCTGCTGAAATGGCTGGGGAGGGGTTAATGGGCTACTGTTAAACCAGCTGAGGCAGGGTTCTTTATCCCTTCCAGGACCCATCCCTCATCACTCTGGGGATATCTGCTGTTAACCAGCTGGGGCAGGGTTCTTTATCCTTCCAGGACCCATCCTCCCCCAGGGTATCTGCTGTTCAGAGGCCATCCAGGCTCAGTGCAGGGCGGAGCCAATCCCATCATCCCCCAGGGAGAGGCCCCGCCCAGGGGGAGGAGCCCAGCATTCCCCCTGGATCACCCTGGGGTTCAGAGCCCAGCACAGCCTCTGCACAGGATTCCCAGAGGAGAGCAGCCCCAGCTCAGCACCACTGGGCCTTCTCCAGGGTCATCTGTGCTCCAGCAGAACCACGGCTGGCGCTCAGGAGGTTTGTTTGGGTGACACCAACAGGGCTCAGGGCTGTGCTGACTCTGGCAGGGTTTGCTTTTTCTTCATTTGTTTTTCTTTTTTGCACTACTCATTTTGTATTTTTAATATTCTTCATAAAGAATTGTTATTCCTATTCCCGTATCTTTGCCTGAGAGCCCCTTAATTGCAGAATTGGAATGATTTGGAGGGAGGGGGGTTCCATTCTCCATCCCAAGGGAAGCTGCAGCTTTCCCTGTCTTTCCAAACCAAGACATGATCCCAGATCCTGGCCCATTCCATGTGGATCAGGCTGCTGGGTGACACCAGACCTGCCTGTGATCCCTGCGTGGGCCCTTCCCTGAGGAGAGGGTCCTGGGGACCCTTGTGGGTCCTTCCATGCAGCTCAGATCAGCTTGGGACATTCACCTTCCTGTGCTTTAATGCTGCCAGAACCCGCCAGGAAACCCTGCTTAATTAACACTCTTAATTACCATCAACGTCCAAAGAAATGTGATTTTTAAGAGCTCAGTGTTTCTAAAAAAAGACAAATTTTTGTCCTCCAAGAAAGCACCAAACTGAGGGCAGATGGTCAGATAGGTCTTCGGAGAACTTTGCTGCTGATGTTCAATTTAAAATCTGGATTTTAAGGATCTCTCCCTGGCACAGGGTGCCCAGAGCAGCTGTGGCTGCCCCTGGATCCCTGGAAATGTCCCAGGCCAGGCTGTGGGACAGTGGGAGGTGTCCCTGCCATGGGATGGGAGGAGCTTTAAGGTCCCTTCCAACCCAAACCACTTTGGGCTCCCAGGAAAAGCTGCTCTGCCTCAAGGTGAAAGGAAACAATGCAAGTGTCAGGCCACGGCTTCACAGCAGACAGGGAGGAGAAATCCCAGGATTTGTTCTCTGCCACAATTTCATTCTCCCCCCATTTATTTTACAGAGCACTGCTTCAATTAAACAGAACAATCAAGAGGCAAAAAGCACCAAAAACCACCCCATGAACGTGGAATAGGTGGAGGAGAAATCCCAATATTTGTTCTCTGCCATAATTTCATTTTCCCCCCGTTTATTTGACAGAACACTGCATCAATTAAACTGAAGAAACAGGAGGGAAAAAAAGCACAAAACCCACCCGCACGAATGTAAATGGAATACGTGGAAGAACAATCCCAGTATTTGTTCTCTGCCACAACTTCTCCCTCCATTTATTTCTCAGAACACTGCATCAATTAAACTGAAGAAACAGGAGGGAAAAAAAAAAGGCACAAAACCCATGCCACGAATGTAAAAACTGCAATATTTGTGCTGGATCCACAGCCCTGCACCTGAGACAGGGAATGCTGACCTTCAGCAGGCCCTGGCATTCCTGGATTGAATGCTCCTGCCTGCTGCTCCCAGTATGGAAAGTCTCCTGAAAACACTCAATCCATCAAAACCTGGCAAAACCACCCCAGACCGCTGACTGGAGATGCCACCTTTATTTAATCACTTTCAGGAGCTGCTGATTATCTCATCCATAAAGCTCTGCCTGCTCCAGGATCCCACGGGGCTGCTCCAGGCACTGTCCCAGGTGAAATGAAGCTGCAAATGTGAGCAGCGGGAGCCTGGCTCGGAGAGCAGGGGGAGAAATCTGCTTCCCAAGCAGTGGGAAAAGGGAAAGCACCTGCAGGGGACTGTCCCCTCCTGCCCTGAGGCCACCAAACAGCTCCCACCTCACCCCAGGGACCAGCCCTGGCCACCCCCAGGGCAGAGTGGGGTGGGCTCCTTGTCGGGGGCTGATTCCTGGTTCCCATGGACACTGCCCAATCCAAAGGTTCCTGTGGAAAAGGATTATTCCCATTTCCACCTTCTCCACACGGCCTGGAACTGTCTGAGCCTGTTTAAAAATCAGGTTTTTTTAACTCTTACAGAAGTTGCAGGACTTTTGTTCCCGATTCTGGGATGGCCTGGGTTGGAGTCCATGGGTTTTTGGGGTGTTTCCCCCGTTTTTGGGATTCCCACTTGGATTTTATGGAATGTCCTGCACAGGGCCAGGAGTTGGGCTCAATAATGCTGAGGGTCCCTTCCAACTCAGCATATCCTGGAATTCTATGAGAGATAATTTTATTCCAACCCCCAAAGCTCCTCTAATTCCACCCCAAATTCCCGATTTACCCGTGCAGGACAAAGCACAGCTCAATTCCTTTCCATCCACTGCACTTCACCCACCAAACCTCATTCCAGGACTCTCAGAACTGCCCCAAACAAACCTGGAGGAGCTTTTGCTCCTCTTGTTGACAAAATAAATCACAAATAGCACCAGGCAGCTGAAATCCCAGAAAATGAAAAAAAAAAAAAATAAAATCCTGCTCCAGGAAATCAATTACAAAATCATTACAGATCTTCCAGGAAACCTGGATTTCTTTCCTGGCGTGCTTCCTCCAAGCAACTTTAATCACAAAGCCCTCGTCTCCACAACAATGCCATGATGCAGCTTGCTAATTAGCTTTTTCCACTCCTTAATTAAGAAGAAGTGTTCGTGTTGTATCTGCAGTTAAATGGTGGCAGCAGCCACCACTCTGTGTTTGAGTTCTATTTCAATATTTATTTGCTTTATTTTCTATTTATTTTATTTTTACTGCAATCTCAAGTTCCCGTTTTGGTCCCCCTTTTAATTAGCTGGGCTGTGGCTGCTCCAGAGAAGAAATCTGGGGAATTTTTTTTTTTTTTTTTTTAAAGGATAAATATGGATGAGTCTCTCAACAGAGCAGTTGATTCACCCCAAAGCTCCCACAGGTCCAGCTCTGCCCTGGGACACAGGAAATGCACTCTGTGGGTTCTCCCCACTCCAGTTAAATGATGAGGACACAAAGGAGTGGGATCTCACCTTCTGGGTATTCCAGAAGCTGTGGGACAGCTCAGAGTCAGACCTGCTGCATCTGCTCAGAAACTCCTGGGCAGGGAGGAATTTAATCAGGCTGAATAAAAAGCAAAATGTCTTTGGGATGAACAGTCCAGGATCCCTCAGGAAACAAATGATCACGGGAAATTACAATTCCGAGCTGACAAGGAGTATGAAAAGCTTTCCCCAGCCCACAGTCCCAGGCAGTCTCAAGATTCCTGCCAGCATCCAACAGGGAGATGTTCTCACTGCAGCTCCCTGTCTCTGGGGTGTTCAGGTGGTCAGGCAGGCTCAAACCCAGCAGAAGGAATTCAGATTTACTGAGCCCCAGGTGAGCCTGACACCAGCCAGGTTTGCCCTGCCTTCACCTGCCCTGTGGGTGAGGTTCCAGCTGTGGAATTCCAGCTGTGGGTGAGGTTCCAGCTACACAGAGGAGACACAAATCCCGAGAAAAAGAATCCCAGAATTACGGCATTCTTCTCCAAGAATTATGGAGAAAAAGCCCTCCAAGGTCACTGAGTCCCAGCTCTGCCCCATCCCCACCTTGTCCCCAGCTCTGGCTGCCACCTCCAGGGACGGCCACCCCAAAATTCCCTGGGATTCTGCCCTCCTCACTCCTCACTCCTGCCCTAATCTATATTTCCCACAAAACCAGTCGGATCAAAGGAAAGCCGAAGGAGCAAAGAGATCAGCCAAGTGCTTTGTGTGTGGATTTCCCCAGCCCTCCCCAGGGACACAGAGTGACCTTGGGGGTGACATTTCTCCAAAGTCACCACTCCAAACCCAACATGTCTCGGGCAGGGATTCAATCCAGGCTGACACTTTGCCTCCCACCTCCTGATGCTGGATCTGTCCCCCGTCCTAAAAAAGCAGCTCTGATGAAAGGCCTGCGCCTGGCAGCTCCTGGAGCTCCATTTTTCACTTGTCCAGGTTCCCACATGGTTGTCATCACAACTGGGAATGTTCCTCCAGCAGAGTGAGAATGACATCCCCTGAAAAAAGTGCCTTTTCCCGGCAGGTGGAGACAAGGACAGCCCTGGAAAATGCACAGAGTTCCATGTTTTTAAGGGTTTTCTGTGCCCAGGCTGGGAAGCTGATGTCCTCCCAGTTTTCATTGTGGCCTCTTTCCCAGGTGCTTCTGCAGGAATCCTGAAAAGTGGCTTTGCTAGGGAAAAAAAAAAACGATCCTGAGGAAAAATACTGCAACGGATCAACAGATCCAGAAAACCCTGTTCTATGAGCCCAAGGAAAAATTCCTACAAATAGAGGTGTGCCCACTGAGCTGGTGCTCAAGGCTCATGGAGAGCCCTGTTCCCAAAATGGCACAGCCTGCAGGAGTGGGACCTGGGGACAGTGAGCTGTCCCTGAGGAGCAGTGTCCAAGTGGGACCTGGGGACAGTGAGCTGTGTCCAGTGGGACAGTGAAGGACAATGAGCTGTCCTTGAGGAGCAGTATCCAGTGGGACCCTGAGGGACAATGAGCTCTGTCCAGTGGGACAGTGAGGGACAACGAGCTGTGTCCTGTTGGATCCATTGAGAAGAGCATTCCCAGCAGGTCAGGATCCATTGGGCAGGAACACCTCATGCAGCCATGAGCATTCCTGGACAAATCCCACTGGGAGGTAATTCCACCCTTCCATCAGCCCAAGGAGCTCCTCCTGCTCTGTTCCATGAGTCTGTCCCCCAGGACACCACCAAGTGCTCCCAGAACTCCTGTGCTCCCTAAATTTCATGGTACAGGAGCAGGGCCCTGCTGTAGGACAGGTCCCCATGCCATGGAACATCCCAGATTTCTCCACACTTCCAGGGAGGGCCAGGAGCAAAGCCACCAGCACAGCTGAGGGTGGGAGCTCCCAGCCAGGGAGGAGGAGGAGGAGGAGGAAGGATGCACAATTCCAGGAGGAACAGCACCTGGCTGCTCCCAGGAGCCTTCCCCTGGCAGCTCTGCAGGGGTGGGAAATCCTCCCCCAATTCCAGGCCCAATTCCTGCACGGTTTGAGGGCAGAGCAGGTCACACCACACCTCTGCCAGGAAAAGAAGAAAGCCCATCACATATTTGCTGGTTCCTAACCCAGCCTGGAGAGCACCAGCAAGATCAAACTGCGTTGGTACTGCAGGAGAAAGCACTGATGGATTTAGGAGGGGGAGAGAAAAAAAAAAAATTCCCTCTCCATATAAGGGCTGTGAACATTTTCCCACTTAAGACAACGTGTGGGATCATATTCACAGACACAGAAATATGTTCTGTTCCCCGACACCCACGGGCCTGGAACACCAGGCTGAAGTGCTGGCAGGAATCAGAACCATTTGTTAAGTACAAAAAATGTCTCACATAATTAGGGAACTGCTGAAAGGCACCAATTTAGTGCTCAGGCTGGAAAATGTAGGGATATTTCTTGGAACAACGGGCAGAGAGCTGCCTCGACGCCGCGCACACACACAGCAAATACCTGGGGAGGAATCAAAGGGCCACGAGATCCTGACACCCTCAGGGGGATGGAACCAGGAGATCCCCAGCTGGGAGGACCACCAAAGTCCATCCAAGCCCTGATTTTAATGCTGGTGATGAAGCCAGTGCCGCCTTCCCACAGCACTCAGCCCTCCATTCCCAGCACGGCTCCAGCGCCATCCCAAATCTGCCCCTCTGCTCCAGGCTGTCCAAGTGCCTCTCCTGGCAGGAGCAGGGGACCAAAACCATCTCCCAAACATGTCCTGGGGCTGAGGAACCTCTGCCCCAAAGGCTGCTCAAAGGTCACCACTGAGAAGGGCAACAGCAAAGAGCAGATGGAAGGTGGGGCTGGAAACAGAACTTGTGGAGGTGTCTGCATTTTTATACATTTGGGGGAAAAAAAAGCAAGAGAAGCAGAGATTGGTGGGGTTTGACCTGGGAAGAGCTGAAGACAGAGCTCCTAGCAGCCACAGCTCAGCTCCTCAGCCCCCAAAGCCACCAAAGTCCCCCTGCCCAGAGATGTGTCCCCTCCTGGGAGCAGCTCCTCAACCCCCAGAAGGGTTTGTCCCCCCCAAAAGCCACCAAGGTGTGTCTTCTCAGAGCTCTGTCCCCTCCTGCCAGCATCTCCTCCACACCCAGAGGGGTTTGTCCCCCACAAAGCCATTATTGTCCCTCCTAAAGCCACTGAGGTGTGTTCCCCCAAAGCTATCAAGGTGTGTCCCCCACAAGCTCTGTCCCTTCGTGGCGCAGCTCTGAGCCCTGCAGGGTCTGTCCCCACAAAAGCCATCACTCTCTGTCCCCCTAAAGCCACCAAGGTGTGTCCCTCCAAAGCCATCACTGTCTGTCCCCCCAAAGCCACCAAGGTGCATCCCCCTAAAGCCATCATTGTCTGTCCCCCCAAAGCCACCAAGGTGCATCCCCCTAAAGCCATCATTGTCTGTCCCTCCAAAGCCATCACTCTCTGTCCCCCAAAGCCACCAAGGTGTGTTCCCCCAAAGCCATCATTGTCTGTCCCCCCAAAGCCATCACTGTCCCCCCAAAGCCATCACTGTCTGTCCCCCAAAGCCACCAAGCTCCGTCCCCCCCGAGCCGTGTCCCCTCCCGGCAGCGGCTCCTCAGTCCCCAGTGGGGTTTGTCCCTCCCAAAGCCACCAGTGGCTGTCCCCCCCAAGCCCCGGGCCGTGTCCCCCGGGCCGTGTCCCCCCCCGGCCGTCCCCCCGGCCGTCCCCGGCTGTCCCCCGCACCTCTGCAGAGCAGGGCTGGGTTCTGCAGCAGGGACACCAAGCGCCGGCGCCGGCCCCGCTCCCGGCTCCTGCCGTAGCTCAGAGGAGGAGTGAATCCGCTGCCTCGGCGCGTTCCTCGCGGTGGGAACTCGGGAATTCCGCCGTGCCCGTGCCCGTGCCCGTGCCATGCCATCCCTTCCTGCACGGGCTGCCCTCAGGCCGCCGCTGCCCACAGCAAAAAAACAAAAAAACCAAAAAAATAGCAAAAATGTCAAAAGCGCCTCTCAAAAGGAGAAGCGGAGCCGGTGCTGTGGGAGCGGCAGCCGAGGAACAATCCAGGGCCGAGGCGATGCGAGGGAGGAGAAGGTTTAAATCCCGCTGGATCCAGCGCTGGGTGTCTGAGAGAGGCTCCGCTGGCAGCAGCAGAGGGATGAGGATGATGATGATGATGCTCTGCCTGCCCCGCTGCTCTCCCTGTCCCGCGGGGAACAATTCCCGAGCTTCCACGGGCTGTCCAAAGGTTCCTCAATCCCGGATTTGATGCCCGGGGCCGATGGCTTTGTTTCAATCCCGAGATCTCCCAAGGACGTCTTTACATCTCCAGCATCCCTGGAAGAGGAGCGGTGCCTGGCAATTCACGTGACGCGGAGCCGAGTGTTGGATTCCCAGCCATGGGAATGCGCTCGGCACTCCCAGTCCCACCGGCTGCTCCCTACATCCCGGGGCTGGATGAACTCTGCTGCTCCCCTTCGCCCGACTCCGACAAAAAAAAAATCTGATTATTTCTGCCCACTGGCCACCAGTTCCTAGCCTAGAAAAGGTTAAATTGGCTCTCCGCGGGTTCTCTTGGCTCCGACTCTTATTTCCAAATTTCTTCCCCGGTAAAATATTCGAAGGGAAAAAAAAAAAAAAAAAAAAAAAAAAAAAAAAAAAAAAAAAAAGCACCGTTTTCTTTCGATGAGCTTAAACTCCTGTAGCTCTAAAGTCATTCACTCCGGATCCAAGGGAACTAAAGGATGAGCAATGTTCTCCTCTTTATAACAAAAAAAGGAGCCTTCCTGAGCTTACAGCTTCTTTTCTTCTTTATTCGCCAGAACCTGATCCATTAACACGGTATTTGCTCGCCCTTCCCAGAGCGCCGGGATTTAATGCTCCTTTCTTCCCCTAAATTTCGCCCTTGGCTCGAGCCGTGCCGGCAGCAGCCTGTCCCCGGGGCTGGCAGGGCTCTTCAGCCTCATTCCCGGCTGCTCGCAGCCATCCCTCCTCATCCCTCCACCTTCCTCCCTTCCCCAACTTCTCCGCAGCTCGCACCAGGAGGGGCGGCTCTGCCCAGCCAAACACCGAGGGTTTCTCTGCTCTCGACAAATTGCTGCATTCCCAGGGAAATAAAAAAAAAATTAAAAAAAAAAAAAAAATCCACCCCCTCCCCCCCCTCCCCCCCAAAAAAAAAAAAATTCCCAACCCAGCCCCGAGTTGTGCAAGGCTCGTCCGAGGGTTTGATGCAATCTGCAAACCAGAGCCTACGGAAAGCTCGCTAAAATTAGAGGGAGCCGAGATGAAAAGCAAGGACACATCGTGGCTCTTGGAAATCTTTAAATAGGGCTCGGTAGCACCTCGAGGAGCCCGGGCTGCGCTGGGCTCGCATCCACCGAAATCCTTGCCTGGGATTCTCGAGTGGCCCTCGGATGTTCCCGGGACACTCCGCGGGTGGGTGCCGCCCCCAGCTGTGTCCCAGAGGATTTTCCCAGCGCTGCCCGATGCATTCCCAGGCTGCAGGGCAGCAATTCCTCCTCCCAGAGGGTGCCCAGCCCTTTCCCGAGCGGGGACAGCCGCGCTGGGCAGCCCCGGGGATGGAACCTCTGCTCAGGAATCAGCGGAATTCCAGCGGGATAAAAGCCCCTGAGTGCTCGGGAGGATGGAATTCCCCATTCCTGCAGCCCTGGTGTCCACCAGTGTCCTGTCCCTGATGGCAGGCCTCTCTGCCGGGCTGGCCAAGGCTGCCCCAGGGGAAACTGCAGAGCTGGCCTCAGTGACCACAGGGCTCTGGGGCTGCCACCACACAGCCCCAGCCTGTCCTGGCGTGGATTTCCACCTCCTGGATTCCCATGTCCTGCCGTTTGGCACCTCTGGAGTCTCTGCTTTAGGATCAACGCTCCCAGCAAAGCCTGGTCCAGATGCCTCAGAGGTGATTCATCTGAATTTTGGGGGGGCTCTAATGCTGCTGTGCTGCCTTGAAATATCCCAGAGACAGCGGCCAAGCTTCTTTTTCAAATCCTTCCTGCGGGATTCTAAACTTTTAGGGATTTTTTTTAACGCCTTGTTGAGAAGCACTGACAGATTCCTACAGGTGCAGGGAGTGGGGAATTTGCAGCACCTCCCCAAGGATTCCACAGCGTTTTCTCCCGAGCTGCAGCTCCCCAGAGCCCACCAGGCACCCAGGAAGGGTTTTGTTACTCCAGCAACTGGGAAAATCGGTGTCATCTAAGCCTCTCTTTTTTAGGGGTTTCACATCAGCCGTGTGACAGAGGCACAGAGCAAAGCTCCTCCTCTGTGAGGTAATTAAAAAATAAAATAAACGCCGCTGCATCCGAGGAAAAGTTTCACGGGTGGAAGGCGGGCCGGGGTTAAAGTTCACGGGGACAGCAAGGTGAGGCGGCGCGGAGAGGTGCTGGAGGGTAAAATCACTGAATTTCGGGATAATCACCGTAATTAACAGCGCTCGGTAAATGAGGAGCTCTCCTCTCACTGCGGCTGCACGCGAAAGAAGCTCCGTGACCTCCGCCAAGGCCCCTCTGCACACACCCAGCCCCCGAACCAACAGAACCGAACCGAACTGAAGGGAGGCAACAGCAGCGCTCCCCAAACCGCCTCCGGGCCGCACAGTTCAGCCCCGACCGCGGATCCCAAATCAGCCTCTCTCGTTTCTTCCCCAAGTCCCGCTACTTCCCCGAAGTGGCCGCAATCTGCGCCGCGAGGTTGCCATGGCGAGCATCCTCCTCCTCCTCCTCCTCCTCCTCCGTGAGGAGCCGAGCGAGCAGATGCGGAACAGCGAAACCCGCCGGATTAAGTCACAGCTCCGGCCGCGGAGTGCCGAGGGAAACGCTTTGGATTTCTGCTGTTCCCGAGGATTATTCCCACCCCAGCACCTGAGGTTAAAGGCACCCAGCCAAGGGCACGTGGCCCGGAGTTTTTAGCTGGAAATCACGGATGGGCAGGAGCAGAAGGAAGGGATTTAGGTGGAGTGATGGGCACGGCAGAAATGTCCATGGGCTCCTTTCTATTCCCCCAAAAAACCCCCCAAGGAACTTTCCACAGGGCTCTCGTGTGCGTGACCCTCCCCGGCAGAGAAATGGAGCAGAGGCATGTGCTCCAATGTCGGTGCCCTCGGCACACGCTGTCCCCGGGCAGCGACACCGGCATGGGGCCGGGGGGCTCGGGCACTGCCCTGCCTCCCCCAGAAATCCCCCATGGCGGGGATGAGCCGCTGCCCACCGGGCCCGGAGCCCGGGCACCCAACGGGAGCAGCCGGGGCCTCCCGCGGGGCTGGGCAAACGGGGCGGCGATGGCCCTGCGCCGAGGGAAGGAGGGAAGGAGCCTCCTCCGCACCTCCCCGCGCCTCCGCCGGCGCTGCGAAAGGGCGCAGAATTTTCCAGGAGCTGCGCGGAGCCCGAGCCCCGCGGCAGGCGGGTTGTGTGGCACCGCGCCCGGGGCTGGCAGAGCTCCGCGGGGGCTCCGCGGGGGCGGCTCCGGCTGCGCTCCCCGCGCTCCTTTGTCCTCGGCGGAGCCTCCCCGCGTTCCCTCCCCGTGCCCGGGGTGGGCGTGGGCGGCCCGGGGCTATCCCCCCCGGGGGCTGCGCGGCCCCTCCCGGCCCCGGCCCCGCGTTACTCACGGTGCAGGCGGGAACGCGCGTCCATGCGCGGCCGAGCCGCGGCTGCGGGGGGCTGCGCGGGCGCCGCCGGGGGCTGCCCGCGGCTGTCCCGCCGCCCGCCCCGCCGAGCCGCGGAGCCCAGGGCCGGGCCCGCTCCGCCTCCGCGGGCGGTGCCCAGACACAAAGCGGCGGCGGCGGTGGCGGCGGGGCGGGTCCGGTCCCGCTGCGCGCCCGCGCTGTGCTCCGCGGCGGCGCAGGGGCGGTGCGGGGGGAAGGACGCGGCCGCCCCCCCCCTCCGCGGGGCGGAGATGTGCGGGGATGTGCGGGGATGTGCGGGGATGCTGCGCGGGGGATGCGGAGCCCTGCGGTGCGGAGCGGTGCGCGCAGGCGGTGCCGCCCATCCCCGCCCGTCCCGGCCCGTCCCGGCCCCGACCGGGCGTCCCCGAGCATCCCCCGAGCATCCCCCGAGCATCCCCCGATCCCGGCCCCGCGCTCGGAGCAGCCCCCGAGCCCCGCATCGCTCCCTGCCCACTGCAGGAGCCGTGTCCTCACCTGGGCCAGGTGCGCGGCTGGGCCGCGGGGAGGGGCCTGTCACCACCCTGGGCAGTGCTGGTGGCAGCTCGGTGTCCCCTGCGGGCTGGCGTGTCGCAGGCCAGGGACTGATTAAACCGCGGGGCTCACGGGGAACACATGGCGGGGACATCGTGCCCGGGGCTGAGGCTGCCCTGAGTGTCCCCCATCCCCGGGGGCATCACCCAGCGTGGGGAGAGCAGGACACGCACAGGGATGTCCCACCCTGCCCCGTGTCTGTCCCACTGTCCCGTGTCTGTCCCACTGTCCCTGTGTCTGTCCCACCCTGTCCCGTGTCTGTCCCGTGTGTGACCCGGAGCGATCCCGGGAGCCCTCCAGGGTTTCATGGGAACCATCAGAACGCCGTTGGGTTTGGAGGGACCTTAACCCTGCCCTGGTTCCATCCCCTGCCATGGGCAGGGGGCCTCGCCCCCATCCCTGCCCGCGGGCGGGGCTCCCCCGACCCTCCCGGAGCTCCCCAGACCGTCCCAGAGCTCCCCCGACCCTCCCGGGGCTCCGCGGAGCCAGCAAGCCCTGGAGCTGCTCAGCTGCTTGGGTTCCAGTCTTTGCTCCCCGAAGCAGTGAAGCCCACCCCTGCTCCTGCAGTGTCCCATTCCCGGGGGGTCACTGGGGCGGCCACTGCCAGCCCCAGGGACAGTGACACGGCTCGGGATGGCCGCGGTGACACGGTGGCCTCAGAGCCCTGGTGAGGGCAGCACTCGGTTCTCCCGGCTCTGCGGGGTCTGCCCGGCAGCAGAGAGCTGGGAGAGGGTCACAGGAGGCCTTTATGGCAGCAGCGAGGTCCCCAGCCCTGTCCCACGGGGATCACCCGTGCCACTGGTGACCTCTCCTCTGCCTCTTGCTGCTCCAGCCTCTCCCACTCTCCCCATCTCTGACTGGGAAATCAACTCAGGCCCAGAAAAGTTTTGCTCCACTGAGGTTTTTGCAGTGGACCATCCCCTGGTCTCATGTTTCCCAGAGCAGCTATGGCTGCCCCTGGATCCCTGGCAGTGCCCAAGGCCAGCCTGGGATGGTGGGAGGTGTCTCTGCCCTGGCAGGGGTGGGATGGGATGAGATTTAAGGTCCCTCCCAGCCCAACCCAGTGATTCTGATCTCAGGGGTGACACGGGGGCTGTCCAGTGTCACCCTCTGCGAGGCAGGAGGTGGAAATTAATCTCCCAGCAGATCCATGGGAGCACAAGACAGGAATTTTTTTTGTTGTTGCAGCTCAGAGTTCTTTCCTTCCCTGATGTTCCTGAAAAACACCGAGATTCCAAAGGGCACGAAGGAACAGGAAAACCCTGGGAAGAGTCGAGTTCTTATGTACAAAACAGAGAATTTTTTCCCTGAAGAGGTGAGGCTGGAGAGGGAGAAACTGGGGGATGTGCCAGGGGCATCTGGGGAGGGCAAGGCTGGGGAACTGAAATCCTCAATTCCACCACCTCACACCAGTTCCACTGACTCCAGCGGAGATGTGAAAAGCAAAGCCAACAAAGAGCAGGCCAGAGCAGGGAAAAATGTGGATGCCAGCACATCCCTGAGCTCTGCTGATGCAGAACTCCAGCTGATCAGTGGAACAAATCCCTAAGCTGGGCTTTAGCACTGCTCTTCCATGCATTTCCCCTGCTAAGCTGCTATTAAAAAAACCCCAAACCCCCCCCAAAAAACCCCTTTGCTGCTGTGGGCCTGGCTCAGGCGAGGGTTTAGAATAATGAAATCCTTTCAGTAAATTTCCCAGGAAAGCTGGATATGTTCCCTGAAAGCGTTCTGCAGCTCTGGGCTCACAAGGGGCTGGTCAAGCCCAGCTGGGAAGGTGGAGGGTAAATCAAAGCATCCCACAGATAACCCTGAAATAAAGATATTTTTATTCCCTGTTTTTTTAAAACTCTGGACCATAGAGAGAAGGAGCAGTTTTAAGGACTCAGTTCCTTCTATTCAATAAATGGTGGAGCTGCACAGCTTTGAACATTTTCCCTTTAGAATTCCAAATATATCTATATCTTTTTTCCCCCTCTGGTTTCACCAAGGTGTCTTGAAGAGCTACTTGAAGTATTCCCAGACGAAGCTGATCTCCATTTCTGGGGAGGTCAAACCAAATTCTGGGATTTCTGGAGCCTTTCACTGAGGCATTTGAGAGGAGGGGCTGAGGCACAGCCCTGGGAAGGGTTCAGGTCACCTCCTGAGGATGGTGACAAAGAGGAGGGACCTGGAAGGTTCTGCCCACAAAGGTCAATGAGTTCGGGAATTTTGATGGAGGCAGAATTTAGGAGATGAAAAACGAGGCTGGAAAGGGAAGGAAAACCATGGAAACCCAAAAAAGGTGTTGCCCTCCCTCCCTATTCCCATGGATAATTGTTGTTATCCATGAGGAACTGCTGGAGCTGTTCCATCAGCATGACACTGGAATAACTTGGGATATTTGCAGCCCTGCACTGAAGGGAATTTGGGGAAAAGTTCATTTTTCTGGAGTGATGACATCATCAGGCTGGACCTGCAAAAAGTGTAACTCTTAAAACTGGAACAACGAATTTCTTCTTTTAACGCTGAGATTATTCCATTTCTATCAGCTGGAAGCACTTTAAAAAACCCCTTAGAAAATGTAAAAACCGGGGGCATTAAACTGCTGCCTCTTCCCTGGATTCAGAGGGATTCAGGAGAGGAGCTGGGACAATCCTGATCTGCTCTGGGATGCAGCCTGGAGCTGGCCCTGCTGGAATGAGGCAAGCTTTGAGCCGCTGCTGGGCAAACCAGTCTGGGATTCTGGGATTCCACGAGTGTCCTGCAGCCACTGGGATGTTCAGTGCTGGTGACGGGTCAGGGAATGGACAAATTCCCATTTTGTCTCCTCCCAACCGAGTTCCCGGAATCCAGTGATGCACAAACCCCTTCCCTCCCCTTTTCAATCCCTCCCCGAAGCAGATGAGCTCTCCAGGTCTACAAAAAGTCTTTAAATCTCTGCTTCCCACCTCCCCACAGCTGCCTCTCAAGCACACAATCCCCTCTCACTCCGCTGCCCACAATCCAGGCACGACTTTCCCTGTCTGAAGAGCAGCTGAAGGTCATTCCCAGCGTGGGGAAATGGGGATTGTTTGATGCAGAAGCTCCCCAGCAGCTTCTGCTGCCCGAGCCGGCAGAGCTGGTGGCTGCTCCGGTGTGTGCAGAGCCTCTCCTCAGAGCTCAGAGCCCGGGGAAGGGAATTCTCTCCCCTGCCTTGCTGCAGTGGGCTGCACTCTGCAGCGGCGTGTGGCAAAAATACATCGCAGGCACTGCAGCAGGAGCGAAGCCTCCCCGCTGTCTCAGCGCTGGAACGGGCTCTCCTCAGCCCCTCTGCCTCATCCTTCCGACTCTTCAGGGACTTTCTCTGCCTCCAAAATGAAAATTGAGGCGGTGGGGTGTGGTGGGAGAGAGGGGGAGCAGCCACGGGCAGCTCCAGCCCCGGAGCACTGTCAGCCCCAATGGGAAAGGGGAAAAACCCAGGGTTAAAACATCCTGCTGTGCCAGGTGTGGCCGTGGGGATAAAACATCCTCCTGTGCCGGGTGTGGCCGTGGGGATAGAACATCCTCCTGTGCCGGGTGTGGCCGTGGGGATAGAACATGAGGGGGCTCACTCTGCTGGGATTTGTGCTTCTCACAGGTGAGTGCCTGGAACGAGAGCGGGTTTGGGATGGGACTAGAGGGGTTTAGGGATGGAACTAGGTGGGGTTTTAGGATGGAACTAGAGGGATTTTAGGATGGAACTAGATGGGGTTTAAGGATTGAACTAGGTGGGGTTTGAGGATAGAACTAAATGGGGTTTTAAGGATAGAACTAGAGGGTGTTTAAGGACGGAACTAGGTGGGGTTTTAGGATGGAACTACAGGTATTTTAGGATGGAACTAGATGGGGTTTCAAGGATGGAATAGATGGGCTTTTAAGGACGGAACTCGAGGGTGTTTAAGGATTGAACTAGGTGGATTTTAAGGATAGAACTAGATGGGTTTTTAAGGATGGAACTAGATGGGTTTTTAAGGATCTGGGACATCTGTAAGGTCCCTCCCCGGCCCAAGCATTCCAGGATTCCGTGCTCAGCCGTGTGAGCAGGGAGGAGCTGGGAAGGGCCAGGAGCGGCACCAAGGACAGCTCCGGGGACAGCTCCGGGGACAGCTCCGCACAGCGCTCCGGTAGCCAACATCAGCCCCCAGCCGCCGGGGCAGGCTTCTCCTCCCTGCTGGAGTTTTCTCCTCCATGCTGGAGTTTTCTCCTCCATCAGGGCTCGCTGCCGTGGTCACCCTGGCTTTAAATCTCCTGGGAAATGCCATTCCCACCTTCAGGACTCTGTCCATAACATGCCTTTTCCATTATTTCCCTTCCAACGCCACTTTTCCTGCCACGCTCTGATACTTGGCGGCTCTCAAGCAGCTCTAAATCACTCCTGGCCCTCTGGTGTTGGCATCTCAGCGGCTTTCCTCTCTCTGGGGGTGGTGTTTGGAGGAGGCCCCGTGGCCAGGCCCCTCCGTGGGCAGGGCAGAGGAGCCCAGCAGAGGCAGCTGCAGCCTGGCAGAGCTCCCACAGCAGCAGCAGAGATCCCAGAAATAAAGTAGCATCTCCTCCTGAGGGGTGGCTTCCTCCTGAGGAGCAGCAGCAGGGGGATTGGTGGCACTGGGACACAGCTGAGGTGTTGATGTCCCCAAACCCCCGAGCCTTGGTTTGGCACCTCTTCACCAAACTGACGCTGTTTTACACCACAAGGACACAGATTCCAGGTTCAGAAGGTTGAAAATGGCTCCTTTATTTTTGGGATGCGTCTCTCTTTTATACCATTTCACAGAGACCAATCTGATTGGTGACACAATGACAAACCTCTTCCCTGCCATTGGTCAGAGCAGAGGGACATCAAGGAGAAGTCCCTCCCAGAGGAAGGAATGAATAACAAAGTTACAAAAGCATTTCTCCTGATCACAGAAAATTCCCTGGGAAAAGGATTTCAGAAAACCAAAACGCCTCAGGCACAAACCAGGGCTACACCAAACCAGGGCTTTGGGCACATATTTAATGCCTTATTCCTCCCAGGAATGGGTTAAACACACAAGGAGAGGTGGTTCTGCTGGTGGTGGCACAATCTCTCCTTTTTTTCCCTCCTTCTGTTCCCGAGGGATTTCCATGAGTTTTTCTGCCACGTCCTTGAGAAAAGAAAGGAATAAATCAATGCCAGGCCTGGATAGAGGGAATCCTCCTGCCCCCTGCAGAGCCCAGGGAAAAGAATAAAACTCCATGACCTTCAGTGGACGGGGCACAGGATAAATGATCCCATTTATCCTGGTATTTTCCATGAGGGAAGATCCCAGGGACAGGAGGTGGCCTCAGTGTGGGATCCAGGAAAACAAGGAGTGCTCCCACATCCATGGGGCTGGCAACAACTGCTTCCCAAATCAGATTTTAGCAAGTTCAGACACTCCTGGAAATGTGTTTTAGCAGAAACTGTTGAAACTTTGCTTTAAGATGAAGGAGAGCAGGGCTGGATGGGATTTTGGGAAGGAATTCCTGGCTGGGAGGGTGAGGAGGGGCTGGAATGGAATTCCCAGAGCAGCTGTGGCTGCCCCTGGATCCCTGGAATGTCTAAGGCCAGGCTGTACATTGGGACAGTGGGAGGTGTCCCTGTCCATGTCACTGGGTGAGATTGAAGGTCCTTCCCAACCCCAAACCAGTCTGGGATTCTGGGATCTCTTCCCAAAGTGGCTCTGGGGTAGAAGTAGATCCCAGAGGAGGGAGGATCCCCCTGGAGATCCCACATTCAGTTCCCTCCATCCCCACCCAGGAACACCCACCCCTCAGAGGGAACAGGCTGGGCCCCTCCAGGAGCTCCCCACCAGCCGAGGGCTGCTCATGTTTCACAGTTTGGGTTTTTCCTTGCCCAGCTGGAAGTGCTGAAGGTTGGTGTGGGCAGCTCCTGGCCCTGAGCCCACCCCCAGGGCCCATCCCGCTGGGTTTGGTGCCTCTTGGAGCAGAGGCTGAGTAAACCCCTGGGTTTTGTTGGTTTTTTTTTTTGCTCTATTACCCTCTTAGCATTTAAAAATAGAGCTGTTACTAAGCAATGGCAGCGAGGAGAAAGCCAAGCCTATTGAGGAGCATTCCTGGGAACAGGTAATTTTTCCCCAGCCCAAGTGCTGTAAACATTGTGGGATGAGGAATTGTGAATCAGAGCCTTCCCTCCCTCCCATCCCCACTGCTGCTCTCCCAAAACCACCCCAAATCCACCCCAAAAACACCAGCAGCAGCAACACCACCAGGAGATGCTTGGTTTTCCCTCTGTCTTGGTTTGCAAGGCAGATTTTCCAGCCTTTCCACACATCTTTTAAAAAAAACCAAAAAAAAAAAAACCCCAAAAAACCCCAACCAACCAACCAACCAACCAAAAGACCAAACCAAAAAGAAAAACCAAAAAAAAAGTGGGATGATATTTCCATGGAATAGGGGAACAGTGGGGACCAAGAGTCCCAGCACTGCCAAGGCCACTTGGGGACACTGCCCGTGTCCCCAAGTGCCACACCCACAGGGCTTTGGGATCCCTCCAGGGATGGGGACTCCACCCTTCCCCAGCTCCTTTCCCTTCCTGGGGCTCAAAATCCCCGTGCAAAGGCACTGCTGGACAAGGGCAATTCGTGGAGTTAATAAAAAGATGGAGAGAAATCGGAGGAATTGCTGTAATTTTCCTACACGGGGTTCAAATCCTTGTTAGCCCCAGCAGCTCTCCTGAATCCCTCGTGGATTTATGGCAGCAGAAATTTCTGCAGTGGGTTTTTAGGGCTGGATTTGGGATAAAGTCTCTTCTGACAGGACGGGATTTGGGATAAAGTCCCTGCAGAAAAGGGCAGAAATTCTCATTAAATACAAGGAGTGACATTTTCAATTAAGCAAGAGGAAGGAGGCAGCAGAGGATTGATAGGCCTGCTCCAGAAAATGGGGAAAACGTCATAAAAAATGGGAAGATGCAGCTGGAGAAGCCTGGGTATTAAAAACCACACTCATACACCGAAATTATCCAGAGGGATGATGGATCTGTCCCTACTCCAGGCTCTTTTATGGCACAATAATGAGGAATGCAGCAGTGGAGAGGCAGAGCTTGGCTTTCCCCTCGTGTAGCCCTGTGGGGTGGGGAGGCTCAGCCCATCCCAAAAGTTCTTTGGGAACCCAGAGCTCCTCTGTTTTTTAGCAGCAGGAATTCAGGATTTCCAGCCCCCTGGTGAATGGAGGATTTGGGATTTGAGGCTGAATTAGGGGAGCTCAGGGGGCCACACGGGCAGGGCTGGAAGTCAGCGGGGTGTGATGCCCCAGGAGCAGCCCTTCCCTTGGGTGGGATCATGGAATTCCTGAACAGAATAAAGTGAGGAGAACTGGGAGGAGCAAATCATTCCCCCAGTCCAACTCCTGCATCTCCTTTTTTTTGCCAACCACAGGGATGGGCCTTTTTTCCTGGGAAATCCCTGAACTTACTTGGAGGCTGCAGCTTAGAGGGGATGGTGGGAATGCTCTCGACCCTCTTCTTCACTCCAAAGAGCTCCATAATTTGGGAATTGGGAATGGCAGGGAGACGTGGAAGGGGTGTTTGTTTTTTGTCCAAACCATGTCGCTTCCTGAGAAACTGCTGAGGGATGAGGGTGGAGCAGGAGCCAGGGGAGTTTGGGGCTGGACAAACAGGGTTGGGGCTGCCCCTCACAGGGAAAGCAGGAAAATGAGCAAGGAAAGGATTTCAAACTTCCATGGGAGTCCAGCCCATGTGGATTTCACGTCCCTGCACAGCACAAGTTCCTCCTCCCCAGTCCAGGTTCCATTTATCCCAGAGCTGGAGTCCTGCTCTGTCCCAGGGCCACAAATGTCTCCCCACATTCCCCTTTAATCCCAGCCCCATCCAGGAGCTCCCACTCCTTTGGGATTCAGGGATTCAGGGGCTGCTCTGAGCTGTGGATTCTGCCCAGTTCTGCTCTTTCCCTGTCTGGCCAAAACAAAACCTGTTTAATTCCGCCCCCCCGAAGTGACTCAGGCTCATTTTCCTCAGTCAATGCTCCCAAATTCCTGCCCATCCTGAATCCAGCGGGGAGCTGATGAAGGGGCTGGGAGGAGGGCGCTGCCTTCTCCTCCCCCAGCAGAGCCCAAATAAACTTTCTGTGCTCAGGTGCTTCACTCCATGGCTTGAACTCGATCCTGGAGGTCTTTCCCACCCTAAAGAATTCCCTGATCCTCTGTGGTGGTAGGGTTTTTTACACCTCCAGCAGGTGCTCCCAAATAGAGGAAGAGTCTCCGTTTACCTTTGGACATTTTGGGGGGTTTGGCTGGAAGGTTCTGTGAGTTTCTCACTGTCACTGGCCCGGGGCCAGCACAGAAGTGTGGATTGGGCTCCAGGGATGTGACTCAGGGGCTGGTGTTCATCCCACTGGGCCAAGGGCCAAAAAGCCCACCCAGGCTGTTCAGTGCTAAAGGGAGAGAACAAACTCCACACTTTTCGGGGTCTTGTAGCAAGCAGGAGACTTGTCTCTGTACTTCACTCAGCTTCTTTTTGGTTTTTTTTTGTATTATTTCCTTCTTTATTAAAACCTTTTTGGTTTTTCAAGGCACACTCGATCATGCTAATGGACATCAGGCACGTTTCTGCCAGGCTGGCCCTCAGCAGTGTGGGTATAACCCACAGTCCTGCCTTTCTCCAACTGCCTTGGCTGAATTTTTCATCACCCTCACAAGGCTCCGGAGCTGCTGGCAGGGTTGGGCTTGGATTATGGGATGTGGCTGCTCCCTGTCCAGCCAGAGAGCCCCAGGAGCTCTTCCCATGGCCAGGAGAAGGCTTTGGTGAGATCCCCATCTTCATCCATCCCCATCCATCCCCATCCATCCCCATCCATCCCCATCCATCCCCATCCATCCCCATCCATCCAGGCTGCTGCTGTGCTGCCCTTCCTGAGGCTCCCTGGATCTTCCTTTCCCCTCCACAGAGGACTCAGCCCTCCATAATTTATAGCTGACCTTCCTTGTCCATGCTCTAGGACAAGACACTGCAGAAAAAAAAAACAACAAAAAAACCCCCTCAAACCTAAAAAGTTTATTTTCTTCAGGAAAAAATAGCAAGTGGCAGTGGAATGAGCTGGTGCCTGCATTGGCCACTCCCAGTTCCCAGGCTGGCACTGGGATCTGGGGGATGAGCTGAGCCAGGGCAGGGATGTGGCTGGGGAGGAGGAGTGGGGGGCTCCATTTCCACCTCCTTTCATGTTTATCCAGCTCTTTTATAGAATTCCATCCTGGGCCCTGCAGCCTCTGTCAGGGAGGGAATCCCTCAGTTAAAAGATGAATCCCGTGGGGATTCCACGTGCTGGGAATGGGGAGGATCCAGCTGGGCAGGGCACAGGGAGGCTCCCAAAATTCCATTTCCATGGGACAGAACCATGGAGCCCTGGATGGATTTCTGGTGGGACATCCCATTCCCACCCCAGCCATGGCAGGGACACCTCCCACTGTCCCAGGGACACCTCCCACTGTCCCAGGCTGCTCCAACCCCAATGTCCAGCCTGGCCTTGGGCACTGCCAGGGATCCAGGAGCAGCCACAGCTGCTCTGGGCACCCTGTGCCAGGGCCTGCCCACCCTGCCAGGGAGAAATTCCTGCCCAATCTCCCATCCAGCCCTGCCCTCTGGCAGTGAGATCCATTCCCTGTGTCCTGTCCCTCCAGGCCTTGTCCCCAGCCCCTCTCCAGCTCTCCTGGACCCACTTCAGGGGAAACCAGAGGAGCTGAATATCAAAAACTCCAAAGCGAAGGGATCCAGGACACATTTGGAGGAGGAGGAGGAATTGTTTCCAAACAGATAAAAGTGCATAAAATGCCTTTTATGTCCCTTTCTTTTGCATGGAGGGAGCAGGAGCTGCCCAGTGCAGGGCAGGAGGTTCCCAGCAGGATCTTCACCACTCCTGCAGTGGGATGTGATCTGTGCCCAGGATGTCTCCAAGCCTCCGTTTGTTTTTGGCCGCCAGTGCTGGAGGAGCTGCAGGGAAGTGGGTTTGTTAAAATTCAGCTCAGCCCATCCTCCCTGACAAGCCAGGCAGCCAGGGGAGGCTGGGAGAGCTCCACGCCGCTGAATCATCCGCCTCTCCTGCAGGAGAGACTCCTTCCCTCGGAATGAGCAGGGCAGGGCCAGGGAAAGTCAGGGCTGAGGAATATCATGGCGGGGGAAGGTGAGGATTCCTGCCTTTTCCCTTCCCAGTCCCACTGAGGCTGGGTGGAATTCCTCCCATTCCCGTGCTTGGAGAGGCCAAGGGCAGGGGTTGGGCTCTAGATCCCCCTCGGAAGGAATTCCAACAGCGATTCCCTCCAGGAGCCCAGGGATGGGATGGATGGGATGGTCCGTGGGGGAGAGGACACAGTGCTCGGGGGTAAAGGTGTGTCCCTGCCCTGTCTGCTCCCACTCCACGTCCCTGCAGTGCCCAAGGGCAGCCTGGATGGATCCTGGAGCAGCCTGGGATGGTGGGAGGATCCCTGCCCATGGCAGGGCTGGGACAAGATGAGCATTGAGGTCCCTCCCAGTTCCAACCCATTCCGAGGCTCTGGGATCCCAACAGTGCAAACATGACCATTGCTTTGAAGGCTGGAATGTTTCCCATTTTCCAGGTGGAATATTTCAATTCTTTAATCCCAGCAGGTTGATTGTGTGCAAGTATCCAAGGAAAATCCATGGCTGAGCAAGCAAACTTATGAAGGGAAGGCTTTGGAGAAGTTTTGTCCTGATAAATGACATTTACTAACTTCTTTCCAGCTTCTCTGGTCTCCTGATGGATTCAGGAGGTGCTGATGAGGCAGAAAGCACCGGGAAAGGAGCAGTGGGATTTGTTCCTGCATGGAAGGGGGATGGAGGGTGGCCCAGGGCTGATGTGCCCAGGGACACTTTGGAATCCTTCCCCAAGCCGTAAAGGTGGCAATGGGATGAAGCACCCGGCCCTTGGCTCGGTGTAAAACCATTATCTCATCCTGGCCTAAAAATAACCACTCCAAATTATTCTGAGCTCTGCACAGGCTTCTGCTTCTTCCTCCTCACACTTAGTCATAAACTCTTTAATCAATATTAATGTTGTCAGCCCAGGCACGTTCCTGCCTGGTGCAGAGCAGCCCAGCACGGAGCTGTTCTCCAGGGAAATGTTCTCCTGCCCCAGATGGAGGCTCTGGGGCTGTTCCTTGGCTTTACTGCCACGGGAAAACTCCTTTTCCCCCTTATTTGGGATTTCTGTCACACCCCACGTGGCCCTGGGACACCTCTGACCCTTCCCTCCTGTGGGAGAATCCAGAAGGTCCAACTCCCACCTTGGACCAAGTTGGGAAGAGTGTGTTCCAATCCCTGGAAAAGTTTGGGAATCCTCCAAGCCCCAAAGGTGGCTCCTGGTGGCCACGTGGGTGTGAAGTCAGATTTGTCATTCATCCACCCACAGGGTGTGCAGCACCAAGCTTACACAGGGATTTACTCCTTCCCAAATCCCTCACCGTTTCCTGGCTATAAATCACAAATTGGTACCTGCTCCACGCTCCTGATCCACCAGTAATAGTTTAATACCACTATTAATCATAATTAATTATTCATGGAGTGCTTGTGCACTTAAGGAAATGAATAGCCTGGGACTGGCAGAGTGGCAGTGTTGGGTTTCCAGTGGTTATCTCCCAATTAATTGGGAGATGCTTTCCATGCACAAAAGCAGAAAGTGCTTCGCATTAATTTTTGATGGGGAAAAAAGAATTCCAGAGATCAAATTTACCATTAATATTAAACCGGCTGTGAATAAACATCCCATTAAAATGAGACTGGATTGTTCATGTGAGCACGTCTGCTCTGTTGACTTTCCTGCCAGCCCCTTGGAATGGAAGCACGGAAATCCCACGGAGCAGAGGGAGCTGGGCTCCCTCCTCCTGGAAATCCCTGTTCCAGTGGGGCTGCAGGAGCTCTTCCCTCCAGAGATTTCTGGGATGGGCTGGCTTGGAAGAGACTCTGAATCCCTTGGAGTGATTCCGGCTCCATGCCAAGGGCAGGGACACCTTCCACTGTCCCAGGCTGAACTCACATGGAACAATTCCTGCCCAATCTCCCATCCAGCCCTGCCCTCTGGGAAGCCATTCCCTGTGTCCTGTCCCTCCATCCCTTGTCCCCAGTCCCTCTGCAGCTCTCCTGGAGCCCCTTCAGGCCCTGCCAGGGGCTCGGAGCTCTCCCTGGAGCTGCTCCTCTCCAGGTGAGCACCCCCAGCTCTCCCAGCCTGGCTCCAGAGGGGCTCCAGCCCTGCAGCAGCTCCGGGGATCCCTCTGGGATCTCTCCAGCGGCTCCAGGTCCCTCCTGTGCAGGAATCCCGGCAATTCTGGAGCAGCTCTGCAGGTGGGGCACAGGGACAGAATTCCCCTCCTCAGCCTGTCCAGCTTCCCGGGATTCCTCCCTTCCCTCCAGTCCCATGGGAATCATTAACGGGACCAAGGATCCCAGGAAAGACCCATTTGGAAAGGCAGCCTCAGCCCCAGCACCCAACTCAGGGGTGCTTTTCCTGGAAGCTTTTCCTGGAAGCTTTTCCTAGAAGCTACTCCTGGAAGCTTTTCCTGGAAACTTTTCCTGGAAGCTTTTCCTGCAAGTTTTCCCAGCAGCAGGACCTGAAGAGCTGCAGTTCCAGCAATGTGAGTGATTGAAGGAGCAGCAGGAGAAATCCAGAGACTTTCAGGATTGCAGGAGTCACGCTGGGATGGCAGCGAGGGGAAAAAGCAGCTGTGGGTGACATTCCACACGCTGATCAGGAAAACTTCACCTTTTCCCAAAGATCCAACCTGAACCTCCCCGAGGCTTTTTCCCTTTTCATTCCCTGGGAGCAGAGCCCGATCCCCACCCAGCTGCACCCTCCAGTCCCTGGTCTGGGACTTTTTGGGGATGGAAATGGGAAGGACTCCCTGGGAACCAGAGCAATCAGGAGCACAGAGGAGAAATCTGTGCCCAGCCTATGGCCTTGGCACTTCTGGGATGAGCTTTGGGAATTCTGCTTAATAACGGGGAAATTAGAGACAAGAGCTGCCACCAGGAGGGATCTCCAAAATAATTCCGGGATGAGGAGCAGCACAGGAGTGGGCAGGAGCTGCTGATCCATCCTCGGGGATTGCTGCAGGTGAAGCATCAGCAGAAACGATAAATTGAGGAATGCGAGGAGGAGGAGGAGGAGGAAGAGGAGGAGGAGGTGGAGGGGGAAAAGCCATTGGAAGGATGAAATAATCAGGTGAGGAAGGCTCTGCTCGGCATCCCCTGGCCCAGGGGATGGAGGAGCTGTGGGATGGATGTCAGGAGTGCAGCCAGGGATGGTGGAGAGGCTGGAATGGGCCTGAGTCACCCAGGAGTTCTGGGAACACCCCACGAGGAGGGAGGAGAGGGCACGGGATGGGGGAGGATCGATATCACTCAGAAAAAAGGGGAATTAGCCCGAAATCCTGGTGGTTTCAGCAGGAGGATTGGATCCTGGAGCAACCTCCCCAGCCCAAATGCAATCCAAAGGGAGCTCCAGAGGCAGAGGAGCTGCACTCAGGTGGCCAGAGCTGTCACAGCACCAGGGAATCGTGGAATGCTTTGGTGGGAAGGGACCTTCCAGCTGCTCCCTGTCCCGAGGGCAGGGACACCTTTCCTGGTGTCCACCTGCCCTGTCCATCCTGCTCCAGAGCCTCCAGCCCTCCTCAGCATCCCTCTGGAAACATCCTCCCCCTGGGCTCCATCACATTGCCTGGAGTCCAAAAGGGATTTAATGCCATTTAATCTGCATTTCTTCCCAGTGGGAATTAGATCCTTCCTCGGGCAGAGCAGCGCTGGTGGGTGGCAGAGGTCAAAAAAGGAAAAAAAAAAGTTATTAAAAGAATCTGTGAATGGTGTAAAATGGGAACAGGGACCTCGATCAAAACGTGAGGTTAAGGACAGAAAGAGGGAAAGGATTTAGAGGGGAAAAAATAACTTTATGGAGCAGGGGGAGTATAAAAACTGGGAGTGAGTGAAGGAGAGGGAAAGAGAGCAAAGGCCACCGTGTCACCAGCCCCCGTGGGGACGAGTCCAGGGTGTTCCAAGAGCAAAGGGATGAGGGGAAGGAGGGATCAGGGCAGTTTCAGGGGCTTTGGCTGAACTTTAGACGTGTGGAGGTTGTTGTAAGTAGGGCAGGAGATCAAACCAACGCTGCGCAGGTGAGCAGGAGGGAGCCACCGCCCGGCCCAGGCTGCAGGCAGAGCAGCAAAAGTCAGAATTCCCCCGGAGCAGAGAAACTTCAGCTGGAGTGGGTAAAGCCTGGGTTATCCTGGATTTCTCAGGCATGAGGAGGACGAGGG
Organism: Sylvia atricapilla; assembly: GCF_009819655.1. Classification (NCBI taxonomy): domain Eukaryota; kingdom Metazoa; phylum Chordata; class Aves; order Passeriformes; family Sylviidae; genus Sylvia; species Sylvia atricapilla. The sequence goes on along the minus strand of NC_089148.1, from coordinate 24,593,124 downwards.
TCTGCACCTGCACAGCCTGGCAGGCTCTTCCTCGCCCCCAGAACTGAGAGCAAGAGCCACATCCTGGAATTTCCAGAGAAAATGAGCTGGGGAGGATGAGGCTGCCAATGGCAAGGCAGGGCAGTGTCTCCAGGGGATCATTCCCAATATCCCTGGGCAGGGCAGTGGCCCCAGGGGATCATTCCCAATATCCCCGGGCAGGGCAGTGTCTCCAGAGGATCATTCCCAATATCCCTGGGCAGGGCAGGGTGATGCCCATGGGAAGGATCCTGCTCCAGCATCCTCTGCCAGGCTTTTCCTGCTTTTTCCTGGAACAAGGAGCCAGCCAGAGCTCCCCAGCACTGCAAAAATACATCTCAGCCTAGAGTCCCTCCTTGTGGAGATCATTTTCATTGACAGATTCTGCCTTCTGCCTTCTTTCTCCTTTTTTTTTTTTTTTTAAATTTATTTTTTAAATTGTTATTTTTACACTAAAATTATTTGCCAGGCTTTATATTTAAACCCATGGAAGACACATAACCTGAATTTTTAAAAAAATTTAAAAAATACATAAATTTATCTAATATATTATCTATTTTATATATAATGATATACAAATATATAACTACGTAACTATATATAACTATATAAAATAGTTTTATTTATATATGTTTATATAACCATATATAGTTGCATTTTTATATATGTATATAACTACATAAAATAGTTTTATTTATATATGTTATATATATAAATACATATGTTTTATAGATATATATTTATACACACATTTTAATACATATTTATTAATATATATATATTTTTATAGATATATCTTTGTATATCTTTTTTACCCTTTTCCATCTGGAAAGCCCCCCTGGAACTCATCCCATGAACTCCATTCCCCATGACAGGGAATGAGCCTGGTTCCTTACTCCATCCAAGGCAACTTAAATTAAGCTGGGACAAGTTCGGAGGAGAGCAGCTCCTATATTTATCCAGCCAGGAGCACAGCAAACACGGGGCTGAGGGGGTTTGCTGGTGTAAAACTGAGCAGATATTTCTCCTTTTATGAACAGTCCCAGAGGGTTTCTGCAGGAATATTTCCTCTATGGGCTCGTGCCTAAAACCATCCACGGGATCCGTGCAGGGATGGGGAATTTGGGGAGTTTGTCTGGGAATTGGCCACACACACACACTCAGTGTTCTGGTTTGAATCCAGCTCCCAGCTGCTCTCCCCTCAATAACTGGAATTTCGGGTTCTTTTTGTCGCCCCTGAGTTGGACAGGGGCTGGGGCTGAGGCTGCCTTTCCAAATGGGTCTTTCCTGGGATCCTTGGTCCCGTTAATGATTCCCATGGGACTGGGGGGAAGGGAGGAATCCCGGGAAGCTGGACAGGCTGAGGAGGGGAATTCTGTCCCTGTGCCCCACCTGCAGAGCTGCTCCAGAATTGCCGGGATTCCTGCACAGGAGGGACCTGGAGCTGCTGGAGAGATCCCAGAGGGATCCCCGGAGCTGCTGCAGGGCTGGAGCCCCTCTGGAGCCGGGCTGGGAGAGCTGGGGGTGCTCACCTGGAGAGGAGCAGCTCCAGGGAGAGCTCCGAGCCCCTGGCAGGGCCTGAAGGGCTCCAGGAGAGCTGCAGAGGGACTGGGGACAAGGGATGGAGGGACAGGACACAGGGAATGGCTTCCCAGAGGAGAAGATGGGATTTGGGGCAGGAATTGTTCCTTGGGAGGGTGATGAGGGCCTGGGATGGAATTCCCAGAGCAGCTGTGGCTGTCCCTGGATTCCTGGAATGTCCAAAGCCAGGTTGGAGCAGCCTGGGACAGTGGGAGGTGTCCCTGCCAGGGGAGGGGTGGCACTGGATGATTTCCAAGGTCCCTCCCAGCTTCAGGGGCTCTGGGATTCCAGGATGACTCCGGGGCTGCTCCATCCTGGGACACTCCGGGCTCCCTTCCTGGCCTCCTGCCCTCCCCAGGGCTCATCCACCCTCCTGCTCAGATGCCTCTGGAGACACCCCGTGCTTCCCTAGGCTCCTCCACTCCCAAACCTTCCAGGGAAAATTCCCAAATGTCCCAGGGGACATTCCCAGCCCTTCCATTCCTGTGGGAAATTCCTAACCCTTCCATTCCATGGGGACATTCCCAACCCTTCCCGTGGCACATTCCCAACCCTTAATTCCCTAGGACATTCCCAAATCTTCCAGGGGACATTACCAACCCTTCCATTCCCGTGGGACATTCCCAACCCTTCCATTCCATGGGGACATTCCCAACCCTTCCCTGGGACATTCCCAACCCTTCCCAGGAGGACGTTCCCAGCCCTTCCATACCCGTGGGACATTCCCAACCCTTCCATTCCATGGGGACATTCCCAAACCTTCCAATGGGACATTCCCAACCCTTCAATTCCATGGGGACATTCCCAACCCTTATATTCCAGGGGGACATTCCCAACCCTTCCTGGGACATTCCCAACCCTTCCATTCCATGGGGACGTTCCTAAATCTCCCAATGGGACATTCCCATCCCTTCCCAGGACACTCCCCACCCCTCGGGCTCAGGGGAGGAGCTGAGGGGCTGTAATCCCAATCCCAGGGGAAGGACCCACACTTGCCCATCTGCCGAGGTAAGGAGAGGGTCTGTTATTTCTTTTGCCGCCGGAATTCCTCATCGGAGCGCACGAGAGCTTCCGCCAGGGATCAACTCCGAGCTCAATGCGATGCTCTGACCTACATTTTATGTAGATGATGTCTCTCACTGTTAATGAGCACAGAGACCTTCACATACGAGCACTTCCCGGGCAATATTTCCTCTCCTGATTCCCTCCTTGGGATGGTTCAGAGCATTCCGGGAACAAGGTGGGTTTTCTCGGGATTTCTGTGAAATTCTGAACCCTCTGCAAATATTTCCATTAAAAAAAAAACTCAAAAAACTACCAGGGAATGCTCTTGGATAGGAATATGGCCCTTTTTTTTTTTTATTATTTTTTTTTTTTTAATTTATTTTTTTTTTTTTTTTTTTTCCCCCTTTCCATTCCCTTTTTCTTTTTCTTCATCTTTCCCTTTTTCTTTCTCTCTTTCTTTTTTATTCCCCTTTTTTCTCCTTTTTTTTTTTTTTTTTAAAGTTGGGAAGTGCTCATGAATTTTCAGACAAAAACACGGATTGGAAAAATAACAACCACTTTGTCCTTTGAATTGTTTCTGATCCAGTCCTGGGGTGTCCAGAGCCTCATTCCCAACTGGAATGTGGAATTTGGGAGGAATTCAGAGTGGGCTGCCTCAAACATCAGCTCCTCGCTCCTTCCTGGATAAAACCCTGAGAATTGGGCATAAAAATGGGAATGTCCCAAAGAAATGCTCCTTTCTCCACCAATCCCTTCTCAGGGACCCACAGATGTTGACAGGGGGGAATTTTTCAATCTGCCAGAGGGAGAAATTCCCTGGAGATCAGAGGATCCTCTGGAGGATCCTGATGCTCCGGGCACTTCCCAATTGCTGTTTCCCGCTCTGGTTGGAGCAGTAATTGTCACCACGAGCAGCCCCAGCTCCTTCCCTCCCCTTGTGCATCGAGGCTGCTCCCTAAATTTTTTTTTTACTGATTTTTTTTACCTGATTTTTTCTTACTCCAAGCCAGTTCTCTCTCTCTTTTTTTTTTTTTTTTTTTTTTTTTTTTAATAAGTAATTTATTAAAATGTATCAAGAATAATTATCGTTTCTTCAGAGCGGTTTCGAGCCTCCCATCCCTAATTATTGCAGTCTCCCATCCCCTAATTATTGCAGTCTCCCATCCTTAATTACTGCTGGCCTGCTTTAACCAACTCCCCGTTCCTCAGGGTGTCCTGTGCCCTGCTTGGAGCAGGCTGAGCTGTCCCAGCAGACCCAGAGCCTTCATTTCCTGCCTGCCCCAACTCAGTGAGACTTTGGCACATGTGCCAGGCTGCCTTCAGATCGTGGAGATTCTCATTGGGTTTTTTGTTCTTTAATTAAAGGGTGCTGGAGCTCCTCTTCCCCCAGACCCCATTTCCATTTTACCTGGGGGGTTCTCAAGAATCCCCAGACGCTTCAAACGCCTCTGAAATGATGCCAAAACCACTCCGTGTTTACTCAAATCTCCCAGCTCCTTTTGTCTCATCCTTTTCTTGAGCCACTTAAGCATCTCTGACAAGAATTCCCTTCAAGCCTCTCCTCCATCAGAGGCTTAATCCAGGAGCAAGAGATGAAGAAGAGATTTGGGTCAAGGCCTGCAGGAATTACACTGATTCCATCAGGGACCAGGGCACAGCTCAGCCCTCGGCAGGGCAGGAGAGGCTCTGCAGGGGGTTAAAGTGTCAGGTTTATAAATTCCATACAATAATTCCACGGAATAAACCTGAGCTCCAAAGCCTCGCTCAGCTTCACTGAGCCCATCCAAACAAGGGGCCAGCTGGAGTCACCTTTGCCATTTTGCAGGAGCAGGGAGAGGAGCCCCGTTTCCTGCAGAAATTATTGGTTGGGTTGATAATTCCCCGATTTTCCGCTTTCCAGGGGTTTGATTTCATCAGTGTTGATGTCAGCCCGAGCCTTTACTGTCATTTAGCGGGAGCTGCCCCAGCTCCCCCCGGCTGGAGGGGCTGGGAAGGGCAGCAGGAAACTCCTTTTCCCTCCCTGGACATGGATCCAGAGCCCGGAGAGGTGGTGGGATGGGGCCAGGGCACCCCACACACCTCTGTTCATCCTGAGGATTCCTGGAAGAAAAACCCCATTTGGATCTTGGAGTGCACCAGCCCCACCTGCAGAGGGTTTCCTTGGCTTCCAGGAGGATCCTGGGATGGTTTGGGTGGGCAGGACACCTTCTGCTGTCCCAGAGTGCTCCAAACTCCATCCTTGGGCACTTCCAGGGATCCAGGAACAACCACAGCTTCCTTGAGCAGCCTGAGCATATCCAGGCAATTCCCAGAGATGGGAACACCCGGCAGTGCCAGCTCCAGGTGATGCCTTGGGAAGGCTGAGCTGGAACAGAGACTGCACAGAGCTGGAGAATAAAGTAGGGATTTATTAAAAGGCCTCCAGGATCCACCTTGGGCAGGACAAGAGCCTGGCCAGGGCTGCACCCAAGGTGGGCATAAAATGGACACGAAATTGGCACAAAAGGGTCACAAAATGCATCCAAAATGGGCACAAAATGGACAAATGGCCACAAGGTCTCACACTTCGATCAGTTTTGGTCCATTTGCACCTTGGGGTTGAATTGTCCCATTCCAGCCCCAGGCTGTGAGGTCCCATCCTTCTTGTCCCTCCCTCCAGCCCACCCTTGTTTGTGCTTTGGGGCTGAAAGTTGTCCTTGGTGTGCAGCAGGAGAAGGATTTGTTTTGTGTCCCTGCTGTGTGCAGAGCTGAGTGACACTGACTGTGAGCTCAGAGCTGAGCCCTGGGCACCACAGAACATGAAATACATGAAATATAAAACTGAAGGCATCACAGTTATCCCCACTCCCTGGCTCCAGAGCCTCCCATAGAATATCGGAGCACCTCTGGGAGCTCAGGACCCAATCCTGTGTCTGGATGCCCGGGGTGGTGGGGCCTTGGGAAGCCCTCAGCAGTTTCTGCCACCCGAGGGACCCCTCTGGGCTTTCCATCAAGGCTTTTTCCCCTCCAGCCACAGGGACTGATCCACGTGTTAGGATGAAAACAAAGAATAGATTGAGCAGAGGGGAATCCCCTGGCCCAGCTCTGGCTCCTCTCAGTGTCCCAGGATAACCTGCCATGGGAACAGCTCCACCTTGGAGCTCTGTGGGCAGAGTCTGAGCATTCTCTGGGATTCCATTCCTCCTTTCCTCCAGCTGGGTGCCCCCCCTGCAGCCCCCCCAGCACCCAGGGCCGTGTCCCTGGCAGAGGGAGGTGAAACCCTCACCCACCCTGGGCCTCCCCCCTTGCAGTTGGATTTTTGGCTGTTTCTGTGCTTTTATCAGAGCTTTTTTACCAGCGGGCTCTTGTGCTATTTACTGTCACTGTGAGAAGCAGGAAAAGTCAAGGAAGCAATTTTCACCTCCTAATAATTTTTCGCAGTGGTGGACATGAGCCTTGAGTATTTTTTGACAGTAAGGGGCCAAATTATTGGCTGCCACAGGGTCAGAAACCTCGGCAGGCTTCAGGGGAGCCGCAGCAATTCACACAGGCTGGAAACGTGTCAGGAAATCTTTGCAGCCAATTTTGGGGAAAGCAGAGGCTTGAGCAAGTGTGAAACAGCAGATGCTACAAACCCAAGTTGTCAGTGCCCTTTAGTAGCTTTGGTCAGCAACTCTGCTGGCAGAAATCAGCTGGGATTGAGGGAAACAGCTCAAAGACCAGGTCCAACCATCCCCAGCACCACCGAGGCCACCCCTGACCGTGTCCCCAAGTGCCACATCCACACGGATTTAAATCCCTCCAGGAGTGGGCAGCCCTTTCCATGAAAGAATATTCCCAAATATCCAATCTAAACCTCCCCTGGCCCAGCCTGAGGCCGTTCCCTCTCCTCCTGTCCCTGTTCCCTGGGAGCAGATCCCAAATCCCCCCCGGCTGTCCCCTCCTGGCAGGGAGTTGTGCAGAGCCACAAGGTCCCTCCTGAGCTCCTTTTCTCCAGGTGAGCCCCTTTTTAGCTCTCTCAGGCTTTTTGCCCTGATTTCCCCCTCTCTGGGAGTGTCTGGGTGGCCTCAGCAGGTTTGGGGCTCCAGGGCTCAGCTCTGCCCCCAGGATCTTTCAGCTCCTCCTCTGGATCCTGCCCTCGGCCTCCAGCCTTTCCCCTGGATGTGGGAACAGAAGGAGCTCCTCACACAACAACCAGGTGTGTGTCCACACCACCTCGATCCCCTCAGCTCAGCATTATCCTCAACATCCCTGATCCCCCCAGTCTTTGGAACCTGCAAAAAGAAAAATCAACCCCGGCATCAAACTGGCCCCAGTTTGTTCCCATCACTTTTTCCAGGAGTAAAACTACAAATCCCAAAAAAAATAAAGGAAGAAACTCTCCAGGCAGTAGGGAATGAGGAACTCCTGGTTCCCCTGGAGCCACCTGCAGGTCCCCAGCCTCCCCCAGAACCAAACTTCATCACCAATTAACGCTCATTAACTCTCCCGGCTCTTTCCTGCAGCGCAAAATTCCTTGTTTGGGTTTTATTCACCAAGCCCAACGTGGGGACTGTTTTAGCATCCAGAATTTATGGCATCTTTCCATCTCTCCCAGAGCAAACGAAGAATTTGATGACAAATTCGCCAATTAAGTGGGAGCAACTCAATTGACTCCAGTGGAGTTGCACTGCCTCGTTCCTGCTAATTCCATTAGGCAGCCTTCGGATGACATTTATAGAGACAGACTTTGGCCTCTCTCCCTCCAGCGGGATATGGAAGTATCCCAAAAAGCCTCTGGAGGTGGGAAACACTCCTGGCTTTCTCTCCTGAGCCGATTTAGCACCTTCTAAAGGCCACTGGCAGGTTTACTCCTTATTTTTTAACATGTTTTTGAACAGCAGAAAACACAAACTTTGAGCTAACAGTACTTTCCTTAATAATAATTAAAAAAAAGAAATAGAAGAAGGGAATATTATTCCCTGAAACTCTTGCAGTTTAAAGGAGATCTTCCAAGCTATAAGGCTGTGACAATGGAAATCCTAAGTTATTTTCACTTTTTAAATAATTCTGCTTTCCCCGGGATGCCATGGAAATTCTGCTTGGTCCCTCAGTCCTGCTGCCCCTTCCACTGCAGCTGCTGTTTCCAAAGCAGAATAAATGTGTTTTTTAACTAATTTGCAATGAGACTTCGTAACTTCATTATGCAGAAACCAAATGATGCGAGTTTCACTTGAAATCAATTGGAACAGACAAAGCTGCGGCAAAAACCTTTATGGGCCCATCCTAGAAAGGTCTGCATTCCTAAAAATTATATGGGGGTCTCTCCAAATTCAAGGGTGACCTAAACTGGACACCTCACCCTGTGCTCTCCCATGGGAAAAAAGCAGCAGAACCCCAAAAATTTGGAATTCCTGTTGGAAGCTGAGCATGCCATGGAGAAGACAACCTGGATCCAGGCCCAGCCTGGAGCTGATGGACACGGAATGTTCAGGGTGAGCTCAGGGTGTTCCCATCCCTGAGGAGCAATTCCACAAAAAGCTCCCAGGAATGGGAGCCAGCTGCTGGTGGGACACAGTTACTCCGAGAAATACTGAAGGAATCTTAGAGGAATTATTGCTCCAGGGGAAAAAAAAAAAATAAATCCTGATTCCTGTACCCCATTTCCTGGGCAGCAGCAGCTGCTGGCTGAGCTCCAGCTACATCCTGCCCTTCCCAGGCTCCTGCTCCCAACATTCCATCACCATCAGCTGCTTGGGCAGCCAAGCCCCTCAGGGCTTTCCCTGCCAGCCCAATAAAACATCTCCATGGGAGGAGTGGCTGAGCAGAGCTGGGGCTGCTCCAGACCAGGACCTGCTGGAGTGTGACCGCTGTGTTCCCTTCCCACGGGAATTCCCTGCACCAGGGATGGATTTTCTCCTCAACATGGGACAAGGAGAGCGAATGGAGCAGAAAATGCCCCCTCCCAAAACTCTCCATCCACACATGCTGGGCAAAGCAAAGCTGCTCATGAACCAGTTCAAAGCAGCAGAAATTAAATTAATCATGGAAAAATCGGATCAGGGAAGGAAAATTCCACTTCTCTGTCTGTATCCAGGCCGCACAATTAAGGATATTGGGAGGGATGAATAATTGGATGGTTTTTCTTTCCCACTTGGGATGGCGGAGAGCCGGATCTGAGGTTGGCAGAGACAGCCCTGGATCTGCAGGGACAGAAATTCAGGAGAGCCCCTGTTGGAACCTGGGGGCTGAAAATTTCAGGATTTTTGAGCTGAGGGGGGCTGACCCTTGGGCAAACACCACATTTGACTTCAGACCTTGGGACAGGCTCCAAAACTGAGGGATGGCACTGGGGTTGTGGGTGTGCAGGTTGAATGGAAGTGTGTCATCTCACAGGGGGAAAAACTTAGATTTAAGATTTTAGTAAATAGTAATACATGTGAGACAAGATGGAGGATTTTGGGTGTTGTCTAAGTCCTTCTTCCTCACCTTCTTCTCCTCCTTCATGGGTTTGGGTGGGTGTCTGTAAACGGGTGAAAAAGGTCCCCATTGCAGGCCTTGGGTGGTGATTATTGGGTCAGAAATATAAATAATAAAGGTGTCACCTCGTTATTGGGTAATTAGCACTTAATTAAATAGCCTTGGAAAAAGTTAGAGGCTTTTCATTTCCCCTCGTTTTCCTGGCATGGAAGCTGGAGCTCGGGGTACAGGAGCCTGTACAAAGATAAGAAATAATAAAAGTTCCACGTCCAAACTCGAGCTTGGTGCTTCCCGTGTTTTTATCCCGACCTTGGGAAAACAAGAAGAGAAGCCAAAACTGCCACAAGCCCCCAAACTCACCAATATTCCACAAAACCCTTTCTAGGCAGCCTGAGACATGAATCCAATTCCCAACGCTGGGAATCAGAGCAAGGGAAGGGTCCCGTGGGCTGGCTGCAGAGCCTGGGAGCTGCCCCAGGAGCTCTTCCCATCCCCAACCCCATCCAAGCTGAGCTCCAGCTCGGAACCAGGCCAGGCCACACTCCTGGGTGACGCTGTTTTACACCACAAGGACACAGCTCTGAGATTCAGAGGGCTGAAAACGACTCCTTTATTTCTGGGATGTGTCTCCCTTTTATACCATTTCACACAGAGCAATTGGATTGGTGACACAAAGACAAACCTCTTCACTGCCATTGGTCAGAGCAGAGGAACATCAAGGAGAAATCCCTCCCAGGAAAAGGAATGAATAACAAAGTTACAGTTACAAAAAACATTTCTCCTGTTTACAGAAAATTCCCTGGGAAAAGAATTTCAGAAAACCAGAACACATCAGGCACAAACCAGGGCCACACCAGGGCACTGCTCCAGCCTGGTATCCCCGGAGTGAGAGCTCCCAGGGAAGCAATCCCAGTGTTATTAATAACTCCTGGAGCATGTGGAAGTGGGAGCCGTGGAGACGTGCTGTTTCCACAGAAACTGAAGGCACTGGAGGTGGGATTCTCCCAGCACAGGCACGACCTCGGGGCTGCTGCTGTCCCCAGAGCAGCTCTGCCTCACCTCTGATCCCCGTAAACACAAACAGAACCTCATCAGCCCAACCAGGGAGGCGAGGAGGGCGGAATCCAACACTGGAATAAAAGTCTGGAATGTTCTTCCTGAGCGATTGAGCACAGGGATTGCAGCTCCCAGCAGGTCTCTGGACTAAGGCTGCTCCCTGTGGGCTGCTGCTGTGCCACAGCTGGATCCCTGCACGTTTAACACTCCAGCTCTTCTGCCTTCCACGGTCATTTCCACACATCCCAATCCCAGGAAGGTGAGCAGCAGCAGCAGCAGCAGCAGCAGCAGCTCCCAGGCTGGGGTTGGGCAGACGAAGAGCTGCAGCTCCAAGGACATTTCTCTCCTCCACCCTCTCCTCGAGCCATGTGGGAGCTGCAGCAGCCCAGGATGCTGGGGAATTTGGGGAATCCACGTGGATCAGCAGGAAGGAGCTCTTTTCCCCTGGAAAAGCAGGCTGCTGTGCCACCAAGGAGAGGGGACGGATCCCACATGAGCCTGGCACTGCTGGGCTGGGAAGGACACAGGGGTGGCACTGCAGGGGAGGGACCGAGTGAAACCATCCCAGAACGAGCCCCTGGGCATCCATCCCTTCAGGAAAGGCACTTCTGGAGTGGTGGCTGCCAAGGGAAGAGGCTGATGAATTAATTCCCAGTTATTCCTGCTGGGTGAGCACGACTGGGACCACTCTGGGACCTCCCGTTTTCCTGCTTGGCCTCACATAAATCAACCCCTTGTGCAGAGACAGGAGAGGAGGCCAGGCAGCTCAGGAATGACAGAAGATGTGGAATTACAGCCAATAAACCCCAATTCTAAACTCAATTCCACTTTTAAACCAGGTTCCAGCCATCACTTTAGCTGGGAAGGGAGCGGATAACCAAACCCTGCCCAAGGGATCCTCACTATTCCCACATGGAGTAAATCATGGCCTGACTCTCCCACATCACCCCCAGATCCCACAGCCAGGAATTCCTCCAGCCCAATCCCAAAGATTTTTTCAGCACAGCTGTGACTGCTGGAGCAGATTCCAGTCGGGATTTATTCAAGGAGAAAGGCTCCTGCGCCATGGTGGAACGTGGAGCCCTGAGGGACAGAGCTTGTTTGGCAGAACATATGTTCCCCTGCATCTCTTGTAGCTGGGAATTAGCAAAGTCAGGTTCAGTTAGGAGGAATAATCAGGAATTCTGGCGCTTTGTCCCGAGGGTTTGATCCCATTAAAATGGGATTGCTGTGGGTGGGAATCTGCTCCAGCAGAACTGCCCCAACCCTGGGTACTACAGCTGGGAAAAACACCCGAGGGCAGAAAACATGGATAAATCCATTTTGGTGCCTGGGAGGACTCCAGGGAGGCAGCTTTGCATCCCAAACTCCTGTTGGAAAAGATCTGGTCTATGGAAGATACCCCTGCCCATGAAAGGAGATGGGCTCTAAGGTCCTTCCCATCCCAATCCCTGGGATTTTGTGATTCTCCAAAACCCAACCTTGCAGCTGCCACTGCTCCTGCTGAGCAGCCCCTCACCCAGCAGCTTTTCCCTCTTTTCTGTCCAATCCAGCTGGAAATCCTTGTCCCCTCTCCTGAGCCAGATGTAAAGGATGTTTGTCACTCAGCAAATTTCTCCCCCTGGATGTTGGCCAGAACCTCCAGATTTTTATGAGTAGAATTGGATGGGATGTTGGGATTAATTTTTTCCCTGAGTGATTCAGCCTTGGGAGGGCTGCTCGGGGAGGTGCTGGAGGTGTCCAAAAACCCCTGGAGGTGTCCAAAACCCAGCTGGATGTGGCACTTTGGGATATATTTCAGTGGGTATGGGGGGTTTGGTTGAAGGTTACACTTGATTATCTTGGAGAAATTTCCCAACCTTAATGATTCTGTGGCATTCCACCCCTTTTGGAAAGGGCTTAAACCCTAAATTACTGTAAATCCTCCCTGAGGCCGAGTGGAGGATGAATCCTGTGGCCAGGGCTGGGATGGAAGGAAGAGTTTTTTGCATTCCAGGCTGACTCTGAGCAGGATCAGATCCCATCCCTTTCCCATCCACCAGGCAGGGATGGATGTGAGCTCTTGGCTGATCCAGGCCTCTCTCCACACGGATATTCCTGTTTGCAGCCTGTTCTCACCCACATTTGCAGTGGCACTGACCACACCAACACAATGTTTAGGCCTGGGCTTTGCTGGGCTGGAGCCTGTGTCCAGGATGGCAGGAGCAGCCCCAGTCCTGGATTGCTGGAGGTGGGAAGGGAAATTCAGAAGCATCCCCTGGCTCTGGGGAGCATTCCCAGGAGGATTTGCCAGTCCAGGTCCCTGCAGGGACAGAGGAATTCCAGAGGAATATTCCTTGCAGCAGGATGGATGATACGGCTCTAAACACTTATGCTAATTCGATTGGAAGAGTTCATTAGGTCAGTGGTAATTGTACTAATAGCCTCAGGACCTCAAAGGCTGATTTCAGGGAATCACAGATCTCCCATTCCCCAGAACCTTCAGGCAGCTGTGTCAGGACTGAGGTGAGCAGCAGCATCTCCCAAAGCTGAGCTTTCCAGAGCTCATTAACACGTCCCAGCTTTCTTCCTGGGATGTGTTTTACTGCAGATGTTTTACCTCCACAGAGCCCTGGAAGCATCTGGGTTGGAAAAGATCTCCACCACCACCAACTCCAACCCTTGCTGAGCACCTGGAAGACCTGGCAGTGCCCTGGGAACTGCTGCATGGCCTTCCAGGGCTCTTCCAAACTAATGATTCCGTGGCTTTGTGGTTTTCTCTCGGGAGCTGAGCACATTTTCATCCCCACAGCTGTGGTGAGGATGTTTATTTGTGCTGCTGTGGCACTCTGAGCTCCAGCTCTGGGCTGGGATCAATTATGTCAAGTGTTCCTGGATTGAAGGAGGGATCGTGGAGCAGAAGGAGCTCCTCACAGAAGAGCTCCAACTCCTGGTGGATTGACCTGGGTGTGGGAAGGAATGGGAAGGGTTAAAACCCCTCCTGCCAGTTAGCACAGGGACACGGAATGCCAGGGGTGATTTGGGAAGGCTGAGCCAAAACAGAGACTGGGCAGAGCTGGAGAATAAAATAGAGATTTATTGAAAGGACTTTAGGATTCACCTTGGGCAGGACAAGGGCCTGGCCAGGGTCACACCCAAGGTGGACCCAAAATGGTCACAAAATTGTCCTAAAATGGTCACAAAATGGTCACAAAATGGTCACAAAATGGTCACAAAATGGTCACAAAATGGTCACCAGGTCTCACACTTTGATCAGTTTTGGTCCATTTGCACCTTGGGGTTGAATTGTCCCATTCCAGCTCCAGGCTGTGAGGTCCCATCCTTCTTGTCCCTCCCTCCAGCCCACCCTTGTTTGTGCTTTGGGCTGAAAGTTGTCCTTGGTGTGCAGCAGGAGAAGGATTTGGTTTGTGTCCCTGCTGTGTGCAGAGCTGAGTGACACTGACTGTGAGCTCAGAGCTGCACCCCTGGGCACCACAGAACCTGGAATACTGCACAGAGAAAACTGAAGGGATCACCAGGGTGTGTGGCACAGGTGGGTCCATCCCAGCACGGAGCCAAGCAGCTGGAGGAGCACTGGCAGCAGTGGCCAGCAGCAAAAGACATTCAAAGGCACAAACCCAATTATTAAAATGTAAAGACTCAGAAAAAAAAAAAAAAAGAAAAAAAAAAAAGGAACAAAAACCTGACCCAGGACAAGTTGCAATCAAAACAGCTCAGGGGGAAAATGCCTTTGGAACCAAGTCGGGCACATTTAGCCCTTGGAAAACATCAGGAATATTCACCTTGCTCTCAGCAATTATTTGCAAGTTCAGAGCTGAGGTTTCTCGCTGTGAGTTCATCTCTCCTTCAGTGCTTAATGAGATAATTCTAAGCTCTAAAAGCTGCCAGAAAATTGGTATGAGGGACTTTTCTGCACTTTGGTTCACAAATACTCACAAAGGCATAAAAGTGGGTTTGGAGCTGCTGCCATCCATCGTTCCCCACGGCTGGGCACTCAGGGTGAATGAATTCCCCACAGGAGAGCTCCGTGGGGAGGTGCAGGGCTGGTGTGAGCACAGGGTGGCACCTTTGCCAATTCCATCAAAATAAAACTGCAAAATGGAGTGCTGGGAATAAACCCACCCCGTGATTTTAACCTCTCTGCTGGGAGATGTCATTTTTTCTGCCATCACACTCCTGCAAAAAACGACTGCAGCTCGTCAGCAGAGTGGCTGTGCCAAGGACTCCTCGAATTCCCGGGAAAGAAATGGCTTTTCCAAGCTCCAAGGAATGCGTGGGGTGGAGGTGCTGCTGACAGTGACAAGGACATGTAAATCTTTGCCCAGGGGAGGGTTGGATGCAGGTAAAAGAAAAAGAGGAATTTTCTGGTCTGGCCTGGGGTCATCTGGGGTCATGGGGCAGGAGCAGCTCCCCGAGTCCCAAATCCAGGGATGAGCTCCAGAATCCAGCACGGAGGTGGGTGGATTGGTTGGTGGGACACCTCCCCAGACACTCAACTCCCACCTGGGGTAAAGGGTGGCTCAATCTCCAGGTCTGGGACACGACTCAGGAAGGATTTCTTCATGGAAAAGGTGCTCAGGTGTGGGAAATGGAGGAGGAGGTGGAGTCCCCACGCCTGGAGGTGTCCAGGGCAGGGCTGGAGGTGGCACTCAGTGCTCTGGGCTGGGGACAAGCTGGGGATGAGGCACAGCCTGGCCTCGGTGATCCTGGAGTTCTTTTCCAACCTCAGTGATCCCAGGATTCTGTGACTGGGATGTCACACAGATGTCCCCACCCAGGCCACTGCTCTCCCTGCCACCAGCCATGGATCCTGCTGTGAATCCTTGACTTTTCCTGGGAAAAACGGGTTTCAGCCTGCAGGAGGCCCCCAGCCTAGGGACAGGGACCCCTCCACTGCCCCTCTGCTCCCAGGAGCCTGCAGGGAGAAGGGAACACCAGGAGAGCTCCCCTGGGCACAGCACTGCTCCATTCCTGCAATAAAACCATCCAGACTGCTACAAGGGATCTCCGGAAAACTTCGGGTTTAGCCTCAATCCATCCCCTCACCGCAGCAGAATCCCACACCTTTATCCCAGCAGAAGGGACAGAAATCCCTCCTGGGCAGTTCAGACCAAACCCAGGGTGCTGGAGGTGCTTTTTGCCCTTCCCACCCTCCTGGTTCTTCCCAGGCTGAGCTGAGGCTGCTCCTGGGACACTCGGGGCTATTCTTAGCCCAGGGAAGGAAAGGAGCTGTCACAACACGGAGCAGGGAATAAAGAAGCTAAAAAAAGGAGCTGGGGATGACTTCACTGGCATTTTGCCTCACGAGTTCATATTCATGTCACAAAGAACCTTTGTTTGCCTTCTCGGGCTGTCGATGGGAAGGAACCAAATCGATGGCGAAAATAATCAAACCCAATTAAACTTAATCAACTGCCCGGGCTGCAGGAAAGTGGCATTTCAGGGAGGAGGTCCCATCCTTCTTGTTCCTCCCTCCAGCCCACCCTTGGTTGTGCTTTGGGGCTGAAAGTTGTCCTTGGTGTGCAGCAGGAGAAGGATTTGTTTTGTGTCCCTGCTGTGTGCAGAGCTGAGTGACACTGACTGTGAGCTCAGAGCTGCACCCCTGGGCACCACAGAACCTGGGAGACAGCACAGAGAAAACTGCAATTTTTATCTAAAATACAGATTTTTATCTAAATTTTTTTACCTAAAATACAGCAATTTGTTTGTGGCTGAAATCCATGGGTATTGGATTCTCTGAAGGCTCCAAGGCTGAGGGTTTGGACACGGGGAGGTGTTACTGCTGCTCTCCCTGGAGAAGCAGAGTCAGAGCACTGGGGTCACTGTGGTCACTGGGTCCATCCCTCTGCTCCCCAGAAGGACAGCCAGCTGTGCCCTGCCCACCCTTGGGAGCCTGTGGAATTCCAGGGGTCACCTGTCCTGGGGTGACTCTGTGATGTTGTGTCCACAATTGTTCTTTTGGTGTTGGATGTTGTGTTCTGCACCTCCCAGACTGGTTCTGAGAGCAGGGACAAGGAGGAGCTCAGGGTTTGTGTGCAGGAACTGCTCTGACTGCTCCACACTCTGCTCCTGGGCTGTGCTGTCTGCAGAGTGAGTTAGTTTAGCTCTTAGTTAGTTCAGCTGCCTGAGGCACAGAAATTCCCGGGACTGGTTTTTCCCCTTTTTCTTTGGGCTGTTTAAACCTGCTCTGGACCAAAACCCAGACGAGCACCAGGAGCTCATTCCTGCAGCCCACCAGGACCCAGAACAGCATTTTCCAGCACCAGAAACTGATAGGGACTGTGAGGGACTGATCAGAGACTGGGCGAGCTGAGCTACATCCACAGCAAAGCCTTTGGGAGTTTGCCATCTCTCTGCAGAGCAGCGACAGGTTTTGTTTCACATGATTCCTTTTTTATGCTGGTGAGCACTTTGTTTGTTAAATAAATAGCTTTTTTCATTTTTCTCTGAGGAGATTTTTTTCCCAGACCAGTTGGGGGTGGAGCCACTTAAATTTGCTTCCTGGAGGGACCCATTCTGAGGTTTCCTCCCAAATTTGCCCTAACCTAGGACAACATCCCACGGAACCACAGAGGCCTGGAGATCAGAAGAGAGCTCCAAGACCATCAACTCCAACTGGATTTGCTGATGTTTGTGACAAAAGCTGAGGAATTCCTGCATGGTGCCAGAGTGTTTTCAGCCCCAAGATGGTGCATCACACTCTGAGAGCTGCCAGCAGCCTCTCAGAAATAATTAAGGGAATGAATAAGGA
This sequence comes from Sylvia atricapilla, assembly GCF_009819655.1. Taxonomy (NCBI): domain Eukaryota; kingdom Metazoa; phylum Chordata; class Aves; order Passeriformes; family Sylviidae; genus Sylvia; species Sylvia atricapilla. The sequence continues at coordinate 24,576,275 of NC_089148.1, read as the reverse complement.
ATAATTAGTGAGATGGCTGATCAGATGTGTCTTGAAAAGGCAAAATGTCTTAATTAAAGAGAAAACCACAAAATACACGAAACAAAAGAACAAAAGCCGTGCACCTGCTAAGACACCCCAAAAACTCCCTGAGAATCTCCTGTGCTCTCTGTTAAGTACTCAGTGATCCAGGAGGGGTTTTTGGCTTTGCTGCCCAGCAGAAAACAGCCCCATTCCTTGAGGAACACCTCGAGGATTGTTGTGGTTTGAAAACAAACCAAGTGAGAGGCTCCAACTCAGAAATAGAATTTAATGAGGAGAAAAGGAAAAGGAAAATAAAATAAATGCAACAATACAAAAAAAAAAGAAAACCATTGACAGAGTCAGAATACAACCTGATCAGGGTGATGGAAGCAGTCCAGGTGAGGTGGTCTTCCTGAAGCAGTGATCTTGTCGAAAGGTCTGATAGCTCCAATCCTCTGGAAATCCAGTGGGTGAGAGCTGCTTCTACTGTCCCAAATCCCAGTTTATATCCAGGTGAGAATGCTTGGCTCCTCCCCGTGGGTGGAGCATCTCACAGTGGGATGCTGAGTCATCCAGGAGGTCCTTGATGGCCCATTAAAGAGAGATAACTCCTGGAGGCAGTTATCTGTGAGTCGTGCACAAGGCATTGATGGGCCATTAACTGAAGATGGTGATAGAATGCATCCTAAACTACAACCCGGGACAAGGATCCAGCTGGGGCCTTTGTCCTGTTGCTGGGCCAGTTCTGGTGAGAAAAGCATCAAAATTTCTGGTTCAGCTTCTTTATAAGGGTGAAACTGAGACTCTTTTCCTCGTACAGGAACATCTGCTGGGTGTGGGGAGTGCACTGTGACCAAAGCCCAGAGCAAAGACTCCCCTTGGTGCTCCCAGGAGCTGTGTCCTGCAGATCCCAGGTGTCAGCCCTGCCTGGGGAGCAGAGCTGGACACAAAGCTCTAATTTTTTTTTTCTAATAGCAGAAATAAAAAACTATATTTATACAGTGAAGCTATTTTAACATCATACATATGGTGTTTATCTTACTACTCGTGAAAAGCCAAAAATATAATATGTTTTTATAACAAATAATATAATAATATATAATAATAAATAACAAATATAATGTGTTTTATAATAATGTATATTGTGTATTTACAATGATTTTATTATAATTAAATTATTAAATTATTTATTATTTTATATTATTTATAATATTTAATTAACTAAAATAACTATTTTAGTTAATTAAATATTATAAATAATTATTTATTATAATGTGTTTTACAATAATTTATAATGTGTATTTATAACAAGCACACGCAGAGAATCCTTCCTCAGGGCTTCTAGCAGTATTGGAATCCTCCCCTAACGAGAGGATGCTCCTTGGACATTTTGCTTTCAGAAAAATGAACTGCAGGAACCTGAAGCCAAAAGTTGAGACAAACCCCAACCAAATCCTGGGGATAAGGGGGAAAAAAAAAAATCCTCCTTTAAGTTTTCCTCCCTCTCCACACGTCCCACGTGCCCTCTCCTGCTGGTGACAGCTCAGCTCAGAGCAGCCACTTCTGGAGGAGCAAAAATAGGCCACCCTTAGTTAAGAGCAATTTAAACATGACCTTGCTCCTGGTGCAAATGAAATCAAATCCTTTCAGAAATCTGTTAACTGCTGGTGAGCGGCTCTGGGGAAGAGCTGACATCTCCCAGCCTAACCTATTTTTGAGTCTAGACATGCCAGATGTGTCCTGCCTCTGGTTCCTGGAGTGATTTGCTGCTATTCAGGGATGTATTACAGCATCTGGGACAAGCTACAATGGATGAGATCAGTGAAATTCCGGGACTCTCCACATGATTTATGGATATTAGCAAGGCTCTCCTAAGTGATTTACTCTCAGCCAACCTGCTGCTCAGAGCTCAGCCCTGCGGCCCCAGAGAGCTGGTTTCCAGGGAAAAGGCTGCTGTCTCCATCCCCACAACAGTCACAGAAAATCCCAAATGGGAAAGGATCCACAGGGATTAATGAGCTGGATTCCAGGGAAAAGCTCCCCACAGCACAGTCACACAATATCCCAAGTGGGAAAGGAAAGGAAAAGATCAAGGAGTTGTTTTCCAGGGAAGAGGCTGCTCCCTCCATCCCCAAAACAGTCACAGAAAATCATGAGTGGGAAAGGATCCACAGGGATCACCGGAGTCCAACTCCAAAACCCCCAACACAAAAGAAATAAACCCAAAAGTAACTCTGGGTTCACGAAACCCTTTGAACATCTTTGTGCAGAAATGTGAGCAAGAGAAGAGGACCATGTGCCAGTGTCACCAAACAGAGGCAGTTCTGAATATTCCAAGTGGTTTTCCCAAAAATCCCCAATTAGAGACTACAACTGCCTTGAAAATGCACTGGATATGATTATTGGCATGTGAAATAATTAGGAATTACATCCTTGGCTGCTCTTTCAGCTCTGCATTAGAGAAGGGATCCTTGTGCTGCTGGGGAGGGAGCACCAAGGGAGAGGGAGCCACAGCCCTGCAGAGGGGACACAAATGACCCTGTCCCCGCAGAGGGGACACAAATCCCCTGTCCCTGCAGAGGGGACACACAAATGTCCCTGTCCCCACAGAGGGGACACAAATCCCCTGTCCCTGCACACACAACCCAACCCCATCCCTGCCTCATTTCCTTCACACCTGACGGCTTCTCCAATACCCACCAATAAATTATTCCAAAAGAGAAGTTATTTCATAGCCTGAGCAGGATTTCTGAGTGTGACCTGCTGAGGATGACACCAGCCCAGAGGCTGCACTCCAACAAATCCCAGCCCAGGCCTTTCCCCCTCCACTTTGGGACAAACACCTGGGCTCAGGAAGGACCTGACCATCATTGAGGCACTCCAGCCTAAAGTGTGGACTTGGGTGCTGAAATTCCAGCTGTTTAACAGAAATATCCTATATAAAATTAATTAGGAGTGAGGCTCTCCCCTCAGGGACAGGGAATGGGCTCAATTAGGACCAGGACATTCAGAAGAAAAAAATATTCTGCCTTCATTTGCTTCAAAGATTTGTGAGGAAAACAGGAGATGTGTGATGTGCTTCTTCCCTTTGAAAGTAATTTCCCAGCCAAAACATCAGAAATAGATTTAAAAGGTGTTTCTCTTGTTCAAAGGCAAAATAAGACAAACTTGAACCAGCCTGGCACAGAGAGAAAAGGACATTTCCATGTTCCTAATGCAAGTTTCCTGTTCTTTTCAACTCTTTTATTAAAACGGGTCAACATTTTAATGGAGATTTTTTCTTTTTTTTTTAAAGAAAAAGCAAGTCTTTCACGTTAGAGCTGTTGTGTAAGGTTCATCCCAAAGCTTGGCCTCCTGCAGGGAGCTCAGTGCCTGCTCCTGCTGTGCCTGGAGCCCTCACACAGCTGGGAATGCCGCAAACACTGGGAATAACAAAGAGCACAGGAGCGTGGAATAGGCAGCAGAAATTCCCTTCTGCCCACATAAATCCATAAATTGTTATAAATACACATCATAAAGTCGGCTTCTCACAAATATTAAAATAAAGGCTGTGCGTATAATGTTAAATTAACTGGTTTTATTTCTATTATTAACAGAAAAACTTAAACACAGTAGTAACAGTAGCTAATATAACAATGCGTGAACTGTTTAATCAGGATAACATCCAGTGAACACGTGACAAAACCCCATCTATTCATATGCCAGCTATCAGCATCTATCATCCAAAAAATATACAGACCAAAGACCAAACTCAAAAAGTAATAATAAAACCACAGCCAAGAAACACACATACTCTAAAAAGACAAGCCCAAAGCAAGGCCACACTAAACTAATTCCTAAAAAATATAAATAGGTATAATGATCTATAAATATGCAACAAGTAGTGTAATATAAAAGTATTTAAAGATGACAGGCGTGCTCTTAGCTGAGTGCCATTTTTCACCTTTTCCTTTATTTCTACCTCTTATTATTATTAATAAATAATAATATTTATTATTAAACTTTTTTTAATTAAACGTTTCAGATTTTACCAACAAAAAGTACCCCTTGTTTTTTTTCACATTTAATGACAGGTGGGCAGGAGCAGAATGAGGCAGAGCCCAGCTCTGGGACCTCATTTTTTCCTCTTTCCCTGATTACAAACAAATCCCCTTTTAAAAGACGGGAGGATCTGGTTTTGCTCTTGGTTTTTAATCATCCTTTTAATCTCCCCGATTACCTCGGGGCCTCTTTGGTTGGGGCTGGGGATGGAGGAGGAGGTCACCAAAGCCCCGGCTTAAGGCACAGAGGAGACGTAGATCCCACAAATCCAGGTCCTCCAGGAGGAACAGATTTGTGTCTGGATAAAGGAATGATGCCTTGGGAAGGCTGAGCTGGAACTGAGACTGGGCAGAGCTGGAGAATAAAGCAGAGATTTATTGAAAGGACTTTAAGGTACACCCTGGGCAGAGCAAGAGCCTGGCCAGGGCTGCACCCAGAGTGGATCCAAAATGGACACAAAATAGACACAAAATGGGCATAAAATGGGGATAAAATGGCACAAAATGGTCACAAAATGGGCACAAAATGGACATAAAATGGGCACAAAATGGGTACAAAATGGGCATAAAGTGGGCACAAAATGGACCCAAAATGGACCAAAATGGACACAAAATGGTCACAAAATGGACAAATAGTCACGAGGTCTTACATTTTTATAAGAATGACAGAATCACAGAATGTGGAGGTTGGAAGAGACCTCCAAGGTCATGGAGTCCAACTCATGCCTCAAACTAGACCATGGCACCAGTGCCACATCCAGGCTTTGTTTAAACACACACAGGGTCTGTGACACCTCCCTGGGCAGAGCACCCAGTCCTTTATCATTCTGTCCATTTTGGTCCATTTGCATTTTGGGGTTGAACTGTCCTATTCCAGCTCCAGCTCTGACGTCCCATCCTTCCTGTCCCTCCCTCCAGCCCAACATTGTTTGGTCTGCATGTGGCTCTGCAGCCAACTCCTGCACAGGGAATAGTACAGGGGCTGCTCAGGCAAGGAAACGTCCCTAAAAGTTCCCAAATTCACCAGCAAAACCCGTATATATATGAGGAGTTCCAGGTGGGCTGCAATTCCCAGCGCTGTCCATGATCCCACAGAGAGCTCTCCTCAGTGTTCCTGCAGCATTGATTTTGCAGGACCACACAGATTCGGGAGAATATTTCCCATGCTGCCGTCAGATCCTCTCTACCTGAGGGTTTCTGAGAATAAAAAACCCCTGTTTGCTCATTTGTCGCGGTTGGCGGGAGAAATGCCGCAATCGATACGACCGATCAGCAAGACTCCGTTTATTTAGAAGAGTTTACACAATTTATAGCACACTTAATAAGCTCACGCATAGGACTAAAAGTAAGCATACTATTGGTTATATAAAGAAGCGTGAAACTAACCCCCACCTCTGCATTCCTGTGGCTTCTGCTACACATTTGATATTGTGCAGAAGTTACACCCTCAAGGACACTGTGCCTCTGACTCTATAGATAAGGGCTGACCAGCATCCTGTTGCTATCCAGCTGTAGATTGTTTATGTGACCTCTCTCAGCTCGCCATTCTCCTACGCTCATTGATTTGTGATGGGATGGAATTGCAAAGAGGGGCAGGAGGAATCCCGAAGTGAAGGGAGCGGATGAACCCCGCTGGGCCACGGTGCCTCTCACTCTCCTGGTGTTTTAGGGTGACCTTATGATCCTTCTATCCTTAATTATATCCTTAATTGCCTGTTTTATCTGTTGGATATTGTGTCTTGTTCTTTTAACACTGGTTCTGAGGGTGGAGGACGAGGGGAGGAGCATGCAGCTGGTTTGCAGAAAGCTGCCTGACTTCACATTCCTCCTCCTGGACTGTGTTTGTCCAAAGCACAGAGCACCAACACAGAGATCTCTTTTGCTTTTAGTTAGTTAAGCAAGCTAAAGCAAAAAAAGCTTCCCAGACTGTTTTCTTTCTTAAGACTAGTTAAACCTACTCCAGACTAAAAAAAGCCCAAAAAACCCCACCAAAACCTCACAGCTACAACCCACCAGAGCCTGGGCCTCCAGAACTAATAAAAGACTAAGCAAACTAAACTACCTACAAGAAAAAACTTTCTAAATTTACCATCTCACTTCAAAGCAACAAAAAGTTTTGTTATTTCATATTATTCGTTCTTTATACTTATGAGCACTTTATTTATTAAATAAATAGGGTTTTTTTCCACTTTGCTCCAAAGAAGTTCTTTCCCAAACCAATTTTTAAAGAAGCTGTTTTACTTCCCAAAAAGAAAACACCTATTCAAAAGTTTTCTCCCAAATTTACCTGGGAAGAGAGGAGAACACAGCACTGGGGCAGGATGGGGCTGGGAATCTGGGAATGGTGTCCCACGAAAGTCCTGGATGGAGTCAGGAATCCTGAAGGGAAGGGAGAGGGATTCTTCCCGTGGGAAAAGCCACAGATCCTTCCTGCCAGCCAGAAGCCCACAGACTTTTATTTTTACAAACCTTGGGGGGAGGGGGGCGGGGGGAATGAAAGCCTTGCTAGAGCTGGAAGGAATCTAAAATCCAGCTGATGCTTCCCTTCGGTGTAAAGCTACAATCCAAACTCTCTGCACTGGGATGAGCCCCCAGGGCTGCTGTTTCCAGGGATTTCAGCACTCAGGCAGCTCAGAGGGAATGATCAGGTTCTGGACCAGCTCACCCTAACCACGGAATCCCAAAATCCCAGACTGGTTTGGGTTGGGGGGGACCTCAAAGCTCATCCCATTCCACAGTTCCTTTTCCTGGCACATCCCTGCCCTCAGGGGTGCTGAGGATGAGGCTCACAGCTCTGCCAAACCCCATTCCCATGGGATGTGCTCCAGTGAAATTATCAAATAAACCCAGACCTTTAAAGGCAAACTTCTGACCTTCTCTACAGGGGAGTTTTCAAAGTGAAGCCACTTCCCTTCAAATTCCTTTTGTGTGGAAAAAGATTTTGGGGATTTTTTTTTTTCTATCCAAACAAAATTTTGTCCCAGATTTTAGACCAGTTTCCTTTTGGGGAAGTCCAAGAAAAACTGGCCATGCTCAAGGCAGAGCCCTGGCTGAAGGAAGTGGGGTCCAGGAGAACTCCCAGGAGAGCAGCTGCATCCCTCAGTGCTGGATCCAGGGAAGGAACCACGTTTTCCCTGAGAAATTCCACCTTGGGAAGCAAATTCAGGCCCCTCTCTAATAACCCCAAGCCTGTGCCCACAGCAGGCGGGCACATTTGGGGCATGTTTGGGGCTTTGTGCCACTTCTCCACCCCAAAAGTGTCCCAGCCCCACCCTGGGGAGCGTCACCTCCCTTTGCTCGTGGATAACCCCACCAAAGCAGCCCCAGCTGGCCCTGGGCTGAGGCACTGGCCCAGGGAAGATTGGATTCCCAGCCCAGCAGCTGGAACGTGCCTGGAATAATATTCCTTCAGCCTGAAATAAAGGCAGTGCCTCCTGCAAACCCCACAGATCCCCAGGGCTGGTTCCAGGCTTTGGGAATGAGCAGAGTCCAGCACCAGCCTGGCACTAATTATCGTCCTCCACGCTTAAATCATCAGCTTTGCTCATTTGGCTTCCAGAGAAATTGTTGTTTTAATGGGAACTGGAGGTGCTCAGCACATTCCAAACATAAATCCCAGATTGTTTTGCACCAAAGTGGGATGAGGGAGGTCTGTGGGGGCCCGTGCAGCTCCTCCTGCTCTGCAGCGGGTGATCAACATTGCTAATTAAAATAGTTTATAATTGTCTCCGAAAGGTTAAAAATGCCGGAGCACAAAATTTGGACTTTTCCTGACTAAACTGTACTTTTCTCCCCCGGCTCCCCGGGCCGTCTCCATGGCTACCAGGAGATTGCTGGGCTGCTAATTGATTTCCAGGAAGGAATGATTAATAAAGAGCAGCAACAGAGTCTCCCTGTTTGGCAGGGCACCTCTGCCAGCAGCCTCCTCCTTTTCCTCTGGGAGCTCCTGGGCTGCGGAGGCTGTGCCATAAATCCCAGCCCTATCAACACCTGGAGTCCCGCCTCAGCCTGCAGGGATGGGATGGATGGGAATCCTTCACCCGGGACGGTGGCTGCCTCCACAAATGGAATTATGGCTGATGGAAGGAGATTGGATCCAAGCCCTGTGCTCGTCCATTAATCCGTCACAGCCGCCTGGCCAGGGATTAAATTGCATTCCTGGAAAGCAGAGCCCTGGGTGTCAAAGCAGCCCAGAGAGAAAGTGATTGTCCTCTGCTTCCTCCCTGAGCCTGCAGCCAGCCAGGCATGGAGGGAAAGCTGCAGCCTCATGGTGCCAGCCCTGTGCCTTGTCATCCTTGTGCCCTGCCATCTCCTCAATCCTGTCATCCCTGTGCCTTGTCATCCCTGTGCCCTGCCACCCCTGTGTCCTGCCATCCCTGTGCCTTGTCATCCCTGTGCCTTGTCACCTCTGTGCCTTGTCATCCCTGACCCTGCCATCCCTGACCTTGCCCCTCAGACTTTACCCCCAGTGTAAATTTACACCCCACCTCATTTCCTGTGATCCCAGCCCCAAATCCCCGCGGCACCCAGGAATGCACCCCAGGGTGTGTGACCCCAGCCCCTAAAACAGCTCTTGGAAAACAGGCGAAGATCAAAAGGTGTTTTGGGGTCCCTCTGCAGGCTCCTCCCGTGTCCCTGCAGGACGGGAGGAGATAAATCCCAATAAAAGATGCGGGAGCCGATCCTGGTGGAGTTGTGCCTCAGCCAGCACAAACCCACGGCATTATTGATGCCACAGCCTCAGCGCTCCTGCAGAGATGAAATAATTAGGGGGAGAGATTAAAAATTCCTCCAAAGGAGCAGAATGTTTCAGCTTTCCCTCCTTCCCCTACCTGTGCTGGCTGGGAGGTTTTTGTTTTTTTTTTAATCACGGATCTTGGAGAAAATTGGCAAAAACGAAGAGTGGCAGCAGGATAAATGATGTTTTTGCAAGAGAAGCAAAGCACGTTTGGGCTGGTTTGGGGGGAAGAGGAGGGATGTAGCTGGGACCTCAAGCAGGGAACTGCAATCATGGAATCTCCTGACTCTGCCATTCCTTAAAGCTCGTGGTACAATAATATTTCCCATTAAAAAAAATTAAAAAATACAGTTTAGAAATAGCAGCAAGGCCAAAACTCTGGAGGATTTCACGGCAAGTGACAAATTTCCTGACAAAACTGAATATTCCTGGATAAATTGGGTGATTTCCAACAGCCACTGGGGAGAAAAGGTCCATGGGGAGGGATCTGGACTTCCAGGATGTTTGAGAATTGTTAACAAACAACAAATTAATAAAGAACTTCTTTCTGGAGTGCCAGATTGTGGCAGAGCATTCCCTGAGCACATCCCTGCTGCTCCCATATTAAATGGATAAATCACTTTTCCCTAAAGAAGACCTTTTAGACTTGCTCCAACAAAGACATTTTTTTTTCCCACTGAATAAATAAATATTTACGGCAACTTCTTTTCCAGGGTATTTTTATGCACAACTCCACCTGTGAGCTGCAAAAAAGCAGTTCCAAAAGGAATTCCATGGTTATGTGGGAGGAAAAGAGCAACTCCCTGATAAACCCACGGAGCAGCCAGGCTGGGCTGGACGGAACACTCAGCTACTGATCCAAACCAAAACATTCTGGGGGAATTTAGGAACCGGAATTTGACCCTGATTTCCTTTTCAAAAGGAAAACAAAGGGAAATAAAGAGGAAAAATCAGAAAGTGCTCCCCTTCAAGCTGTTCATTTCTCATGGATCCACTTTTGCTGTTGCATTCCCTGGCAAAAGAAGTCCCCAAAAAGGTGACTCCAAAAGCCGAGTGCTGGGCTGGCTGGGATTTTAACTCATTTATCCTGAATTCAGGCTGCTGCTAGTGCCCTGGGCACAGCGAGGACTCGGTTCCTGGGAATTCCTTGTCCCAGTGGTCCTGGGTGGGAGAGGAGAATATTCCAGGCATGACCCACAGCCAAGGGCAGGGCACAGTCAGGGATGTCATGTGTGTTCAGAGTTCACTGATCACATCTGAGCAGTGTCCTCGGGATGGATTTATCCCCCAAATCTGCTCCTCTGAGAGAAGGAAGGTGCTGTCCTGGCCAGGAGGGTCAGGACATGGATTTATCCCCCAAATCTGCTCCTCTGGGAGAAGGAAGGTGCTGTCCCGGTCAGGGCAGAGGCAGCTCAACTATCGCAAATTCACACCTTTATTATTTGATCCCTCATCACCCACAGGCGGCCAAATCCTCCCCTTGCTCTGCTCTCAGCCTCTTCTCGGGGCTTTCACTTGGGGTTTGACTTTCTCTTGGGGTTTTTCTTTCCCCTAGGGTTTTTCTTTCCCTTGGAGTTTTTCCTGCCAGGCTGGAGAGTCCAGGGGCTCTGATAACCCCTTCTCACCACCGGGTCCAGGCTCATCAGCAGCGCTGGAGGGTTTTAATCCCATCTCCCTAAATATCCCTGGAGGAGGACTATCCCAGGCAGAGGCACTGGCAGGGAAGGTCAGGAGCAGAGCAGCAGCTCCCGGCCCTGGGCTCTGCCTGTGGGGACATCCGAGGAGGGCAGGGACAAGGAACTCTGCAGCCCTGAGATATTCCAGAGACACGGGGGTTTATTGCAGGGGCTGGGTAAAGAGGGGCTGATTTCAGCCACCAGCCTCGAATGAAGGGAAGCCCCAAAGAGAGAGGGAGAGAGAGGGGGGGGGGGGGAATGAAGTGAGTGAGGTAAAAAAGCTAAAAAAAAAAGGTAAAAAAGGGGTTAGAGAGGTAAGAAGAGTGCCGAGCTCAGGGCAGGAGGAGAGAGAAAGGTAGGAGATGCAGAGGGAGAGCGAGAAGAGAAGAGAAGAGAAGAGAAGAGAAGAGAAGAGAAGAGAAGAGAAGAGAAGAGAAGAGAAGAGAAGAGAAGAGAAGAGAAGAGAAGAGAAGAGAAGAGAAGAGAAGAGAAGAGAAGAGAAGAGGCAAAGAGGCAAGAGACCAAGGACCTTGTTCCAACACATTATATCTCCTTTTGTGGTGAATATTCTGATTTACAGTGACCAACTGGCCAAGATACAAAACCTACAAACTTTGCATGCAGCCTATGAGAACTACTAAATGACCACCTCATCCTATATTCTAAACTCTAAAGACTACTTTTCTTATCTACTTTTTCCTTGATGTCTTGGCAGGGTGAAGAGGGCCTGCATTCTTGGGTCCTTTTGTTTTCTGTCCTTCAACCTGTCTCCAGTTAATCACCGTCCTCCTGCCTGCCATGCCTCCATCTCAAAGCTGGCCTTCATTCCTATTTCACTCACAGGTTTTACATCTCCAGTATTCCTTACCAGACAATCATATCCATAAGCCCTTCCAGTCCCATCTTTCTGAACAATGGGCCCATCCTGCCCTCGGGATGGGGCAAAGGATCTCCCAAAGCTCTGCCAGGAAAGGAAAACCCAAACACCAAAACTGGGGATCTTGCACAAGCATGGTGAAGTGTTTTTGCTTTAATTAGATTTTCTGCGGCTCCAGGGAGGCTGGGGGGCCATTCCAGTCCCTGCTGTGACACGAGGGAACAAAGCAGCTCCACGCTTCCATCTCAGCAAGGAGAACAGAGCAGTTCCAAACAGCGATTCCCCTCCCCATAACCCACCAAACACGGGAGCAACGGGATGTCAGACACGGATTTGGGCATTTCTGAATGGCCACGGCTTCAGACGCTCCACAGCTCCTGCTTTTCAGTCTGCAAATAATCAAAGGACGCTTCAAATGGGGGCTGATGACGGCTTGGATTTACTCAGCTCCTCCCTGCTTCATCCCTGGATGCTGTAGCCTCTGTCCTGCACTCCCTGCTCCATCCCTGGGGCTCCCCAGGCTCCCTCCTGCCCCTCCAACTCCCTGTTTGCCTTCTCACTGCACCAAACCCCTACACCTTCTCCTTCCAGCACCACCTGGTGTGTCCTCCTGGCATTTTTGCCTGCCTTGGATGGGTGGGTGGGTGTTTTTGTGGAGCTGGATCCATCTGCTGGCCCCAGGAGCAGTTGTGTCACTGGGTTGGGGACGGGGACGAGCAGGGAAGGGGCAGGAGTGCCCCAAGGCCAGAGCTGTGCCCCACACAACCCTTTCAGGATCCCGAATTCCTTGTGGTTTTTAGGAAACTCCAACATAGCAGTCACCTGCTGTGGCAAACACCTTCAGTGTTCCAGCTCCTCCCAGAGAGCTCCATGCTCCTGCAGGGCTGGGAGAGCCCCTGGGTGCTGCTCCCCCTCTCTGCCTTCCCCCTGAGGTTGAAATCCTGCCTCGATGCTGAGCCCAGAACCATTTCAGCCCAGGTGACTCCCAGGAGATCAGCCAGAGTCATGGAATTCTCTCCAGAAATGCGGATTTCCCAGTGTGGTGCCAGGAGGGAGCAGCCAGCAGGACCTGGCAGGTGCTGTCCCAGGCTCCAGGGCTCTGGGAGCACCCCTGGGATCCCCAGGGCAATCCCAAATCCCCCAGGGCTGCTCCTCACCCCACTGCAGCAGTGCCTGCCCTGGGGACAAGCTGGGGACAGCAGGGAAGGGGATGGTACCAAACTGCCCCATTTCAGTGCTATTTTTGGGAGCATTCCCGAAAATCTGGGACTGTGGCACGATCCCCACATCCAGGATGTCACCACACCCAACCCACCACTGCTGACCCTCAGAGCTGTGCTGGGGTTATTCTGCTTTAAAACTACCAAAACCCCTCCTAATTTTAATATATTCAGGGAGAGCTGTAACTAAATTTCCAGAGCTCCCACGTACAAGGGTGTCTGTTGAAGTGAGACAAAGTTGTGCAATTCAAAACCCATTTCTCCCCAGAATTCCCTCCCCAAACCCTCGAAGAGTGGCCACATCCCTACGACAGGGCAGAGTTTCAGTGCAGAGCCATTGTCCTTCTGGAATTAAACCACTCACAGTCATTAAACCTTCCCCTTTTATCCACAAAACCCATTGAAAGGCGGCGTGGAAAGGACCCAGATTTGGTTCAGAATCGTTCTGGACGAGCTCCAAGTGCGGTGAGGTTTGTGTTGCCTCTCTGGAGGTGGCAGTTTCTCAGCCCTGGCATGGCAAATGAAGAGCATAACCTTGTTTCAGGAGGTTTTTTTTTTCTGCAGGTTTTAAATAGCCTGGCAGGAATGCAGCCCTGCAGCTCCTGAATACCAATGCACAGCTCTGCACCTCCTCAGGGCCCAGCACCTTCCCATTCAGCTCAAATCCCATCTCAGCCAAATGCCACAACCCACTCCAATTCACCCAGATTAATCGAATTCTTTGCCTGTTCTCGATTTCAAAATCGAAGAAAGCTGTGGTTGCCTAAAATAACCCCAGAAAACAGCTGTGCAGCAGCCTCTCATTGCCCCATTCTGCTTGGCTGTAACCATGGGATCCCAGATTCTCTGGGTTAGGAAGGGCCTTAAAACTCATTTATTCCACCCTGTCAAGGGCAGGGGACACCTTCCACTGTCCCAGGGTGCTGAAAGCCTGGCCTTGGGCACTGCCAGGGATCCAGGGGCACCTCTGGGAATTCTGTTCCAGGGTTTCCTCACCCTCTCAGGGAATAATTCCTGCTTGGCATGAAGAAGTCCCATTTAGGGCTCAGGTGATGCCTTCAGTTTTATCTTTGCTGTATTTCAGGTTCTGTGGTGCCCAGGGGTGCAGCTCTGAGCTCACAGTCAGTGTCACTCAGCTCTGCACACAGCACGGACACAAAACAAATCCTTCTCCTGCTGCACACCAAGGACAACCTTCAGCCCCAAAGCACAAACAAGGGTGGGCTGGAGGGAGGGACAAGAAGGATGGGACCTCACAGCCTGGGGCTGGAATGGGACAATTCAACCCCAAGGTGCAAATGGACCAAAACTTATCAAAGTGTGAGACCTTGTGACTGGTCAGCCTTTTTTGTGCCATTTTGGGTCCATTTTGTGTCCATTTTGTCCCCATTTTGGGTCCATTTTGGGTCCATCCTGGGTGTAGCCCTGGCCAAGCTCTTGCCCAAGGCTGATCCTTGAAGGCCTTTTAATAAACCTCTCCTTCATTCTCCAGCTCTGCCCAGTCTCTGTTTTGCCTCAGCCTTCCCAAGGCACCACAGGTTTGATGTGGGACAAAAGGAACAATTCCATCCTTCATGGGCTGGGGTTTTACCTTCAAAGATTTGTCTTTATGTCCTGATTTTTGTGTGAACATGAGGGAAATGAAGCCCCCCAGGTCTCCAATGTCCAGCTGGGGACACAATTCCTGCTGGGGGAGCCTCCAAACCTCCCTGCCAGGGGCCCTGAGCCACCCCCAGCAGGGAAAGGCACCAAGAAATCCCCAAATCCAGCTGGGAAGCTGAGGCAGCACTGCCAGGATGCCAATTTCTCATGCTCAGGCACCCATCAGAGAGCCAGGAGAGGCTCTGAGGTGTGCAGGGTGGTCTGAAACAGGGATGGGATCACCCCTTTTGCCATAATTAATGACATTAATTGATCTGTTGGGCGTGATTACGCTTAATACCCACTCCTGAAAGGAATGAGCCTTTCCCTCCTGAGGAAAGCCACATCAGATCCCAGCTCACCTGAACACAGAGGGGGGAAGAAATCCTCCTTGTTTCAAGTGTCAATTGTGGAGTTTTCTTCTCCCCTGGGGGACGAAATCCTCCTTGTTTCAAGGGTCAGTTGTGCATTAAACCCCACAATTTAAAACCCCTGCAAAGCCCAGCAGCCTCCAGGCCACAGCACCCAACTCTGCTCCGTGCTCCCCAAATAAAAACACTCAGCTTCAACAGGGGGAAAAACGACTTTATTTTTTTTTGTTTGTTTGTTTTTCACCTGCTGGTTGTCCCCCAGCCAGATAAACCCTCCAGATCTCTCCCTGGGGAGACAAACGAAATAATAACCATAATCCAAAGCAACACTTCCATTCTTTCCATTTCATCAGCCCAGCTTTTGCCCCGGGAGCCTCCCCAGACAAGCAGTGGGGGCTTTTGACGGATGCTTAATATGTCAAAGCCATGTATTCTTAATTAAAGCAGCGAGTTTGACATCCTGGGCGATGCACTACCCACACATCTGACTAATACACTGTCTCCAGACCATCTGAGGGGATAAAACTCACAAAAATGATAAAAGCAGCTTTATTATTATTATTATTTTTTTATTGGTCTTTATTGTTTAAATCCAAGCAGCAAAGAGCTTTAGCTGAAGCTGGACACTAAGTGCCGTCACTGGGGTCTCCCCCTGGTCCTTTCTCCTGCACTCATTGTGGAATTAAGGAAAATGGAATTTGGGTTTCTCCCGAGGCTTTGGAAGATCAGGGCCTGTGTAAAACACAGCTCTGGGCCTGGGGGAACTGGGCTCCAGCCTGCCTCAGGAAGGGAAAGCCCAAATTCAGTTCTGTGGGTGAGGTGCCGTGAGCACGCCCAGCTTCATCCCAAAATTCCTGCAGGGATTTCAGCCCAACCAGTGGCAGGAATCCCCATTAATAATAGATATTAATTATATACTAATATAATTATACATTCTATTATTATTATTATTATTATGTTGTTGTTGTTGTAATATGCAATTGTATATTATTATATAATAAAAATATTATATTTATTTATTGCATATATCTAGTTATATGTACATTATATTTAGATTATAATATAATTGTATGTTATTATAGATTGTTATTAATATATTAACATAATATTATATTTATATACAGACTATAATGTAATATAATATAATACAATATAATATAATGTAATACAATATAACAATTGTATTGTATAATTGTATAATAATATAATAATATAATAATATAATTGCATAATACGATACAGTATAATGCAATATAATATAATATAATGTAATACAACATAACACAATACAATATAGTTTAATATAATATAATATAACATATAGCATAATATAATGTAACATCATATAATATTATTATATTATATACAATACAACAATATTTATATAATGATTATTATATACAATATAATAATATCTTTTGTATTATGTTATATATAATATTATTATATATATTATATTATATACAAACATGTATATTGTAATATACTATATTATATATATATAGTGTATATATATATATATACACACTATATTACATGTATTATATCATATATTACACTGGAAAAATCCAGTTTGTTTCATCAGCAGAATATTTTTTATCTGGGGGGAAAAAAAAATAATCAGGGGCTCCAATAAGAGATGAAGTTCTGAGGAGAAGATGGAAAACCAGGACATCATTTAGGGATCCCTGGGCTGTCCCAAGCAAAGCTAATTTCTATTTTGTTTAATTATTTAATTTGCATTGCAAAATTTAATAATAATTTTATTTCTTCTTTATATCAATCCATAATAAAAATTTTATTATTTATTTATAATGACATTATTTTTAAAACAATTTTATTAGTTCATTCTCATGAGGAATTTGTTACTTTGTGTTTCACCTCAGGGCTTCAGCTGCCACACTAACAGAGGCCTGAAGGTCTGAAAGCTCCGAGGGGTCGAAATATTTCTTGGAAATAAATGGAATTTATTTATTATTTACTATAAAGAGGGGAATTTTTTCCACCCCAGGAAAAAAAAACCCCAAAAAACCAAAAAAAACCCCACAAAAAACCAAAAAAACCCAAAAAAACCCAAAAAAAACCCCAAACAAAACAAAACAAACAAATAAAAAAAAAAAACAAACCCAAAAAAACAAAAAAAAACCCACAAAAAACCCCCACAAACCATCCCAGGGATAAGGAATGACAAAAGGAATCCCGAAATTCCCACAGCCAGAAGGTTCCAGGCTCCATTTCCCAGCATTTTCTGTCAGTGCCTCACCAGGGAATGCCCAATGGAGATGGGATTTATCTTCTGGAGGGTTTTCAGTCGAGCTTTGGGTTGGAAAATTCCCTCTTGGAAGGATTGTAACACCCAACCTGACCAAGTCTTCTCAGCACAGCTGGGAAAATGGGAGCCCTGGGTTAGTTTGTCCTACTGGAGACAATTCCTTTTGTCCTTCATGGTCATAATTCTGCTTCTTCCTCATGACTGATAAATAGACTAATAAGAGATTTTACTCATGATTAAATCAATGAAAAAAAAAAAAAAAAAAAAAGGAGATTTTGGACAACAGAGGAGCTGATTTTTTCTGCTGAAAAGTATTTTAGGGCGATTTTAGGGAGATGTCCCAGGGGCTGAGAGAGCTGGGGGTGCTCTCCTGGAGAGGAGGAGGATCCAGGGAGAACTCAGAGCTCCTGGAGGGGCTCCAGGAAATCTCATTCCAGGAGATGGAGGGATAGGACACAGAGAATGGCTTCTCATTGTCAGAATTGGTGTGTTTAAAATAAAAAAATTAAAAAAATAAAAAATCTGACTTTTGAGGCGTCACTGTTGTCCCCAGTAACTTGTCTGGGCAGGAATGGGGAATTCACTAAAGGGAACAATTCCCTGGGATGGATCACTCAGGAAAAAAAAAAAAAAAAAAAAAAAAAAAAAAAAAAAAAAAAAAAAAAAAAAAAAAAAAAAGGGGGCAAAAGAAGTGGAATTAATGTGAAAGAGGAGTTGCCAAGTGTTTTAAACCCTCTTTTTGCCTGAGTTTGTTTCTTTATGTGGGCTTGAGAGACTGTCTAGGATGGCTTTGCTTGATTTGTTCCTTCTTTTATCCTTAAAATATCAGGAATGCCAATATTAGCCTGGTGTTTCAACACGAGCCTTGAATTCTTTTTAAGCCAAGCCTTAAGGAGAGATGTTGGATTTTTAGGAAAAAAAAAAAAAATCCTTCCTCTGAAATGTTAATTAGCATCTGAAGTGGAGAAATTAGGGAAAAAAGGCAAAAAAAAGCAGCAAACCTTGATATTTCCCTCCCAACTTCCCTTTCAAGTTCAGAGTTTTCACTCCTTTTCTTCTTGAAACTTTCTCTGCACACGTTTTTCTCTGGTTTTTTGTAGATCAGACACCTCAGAAGTTTAAAATAAATACAGTTCAGCCCCTGAAAGTCCCTTTTCAGATATCAGCATCTCCCCCGTTATCTGCTCTCATTTAAGGGAGCTGACAGAACGCTTTTTTTGAGCTATTTAGAAATTAAATAAGCCAGGGAAGACAATCCTCAACTTTTCCGATTTTCCTCCGTGGCCATCCACTGCCCCAGCCTCTTCCTTGGAACTGCACCATCAATCCTTGGAAACCCACCTTGGAATTCTGGCCCTTGCAGCTGCGATCTGCCTTTTTTGGGGGACAAGACAACTTAAAAGACCCACAGGTTTTGGTTTATTCCACCCAAAACCTCACTGTGGGACCCCCCCAGCAGCAAGACACAAGAACCAGGAGTGTGTCCTACAGGCAAGGCAGAGGAGCTGACAGGACCCTTTCCATCTGCAGGACCGCAAAATATCTGCAGGGCAGAAAGTTCTGGGTCCTCCCCAAAATCCCTGAGCAGCTCCAGGTCGGAAACCAGAGCAGCAGCAGAGACCTGGGGCTGGGAAGATGCTGCCTCTGCCCTTGGAGCTTTCCCAGGGGAAAGGTTTCTTCTGGAAAGCTCCACCGGGACAGGGTTTCTTTTCCAGGGAGATGAGATGAGGTTGTTCTGGTGGGAATAATTCTGCTTGTCCTGACTCATCCCAGCTCCTGGGAAGAGGCAGGGGGCAGCTGGGCAGGGAGGAGCAGCACAGGCGTGGCTGGAGCAGGATTCACTCCCAGCTGGAGCCCACCACAGCGGGGTGTGGAATTTGATTTCAGGCAGAGTTTGTGTCATCTCCAGGGCTGGAGGAACCTCTGGAGATCCCAGTCCACGTGGGGATTGCTGAGAGCTCCCACAGCAGTGTTCCATCCACACCCACTGGACATTGCCAGAGGCTGGGCACGTTCCAGAGGTGGCCACAGCCCTGAGCAGAGGGTTGGGATGTGTGCACGTGCTGCTGGAGGAGCCACAGCTGCCCCCAGAGCCAGAGCACAGGGAGAACAATTCCACCTGGGATCTGTGACAACTCTGGCTTCTTTTTCTGCCCAGGTCGGAATTAACAGCACAAAAGGCAAATGTCACGTTTGGACTCAGATTTTCATTAATCCTTATTTATGTTACAGTCTCACAAACCACGAGTTCTGCAGCACCTCCACTTAACAAGGTGCAAAATGCAGTTCCTCTCTCTCTACAAAGTCTTTTCAAGGACAATCTGTCCAACTGTGAAATGCCACCTCAATTATTTCTACTTCAAACCCAATAATGAACCACTTGAAGCCCACAATGTGGACTTTATTGACCAGTTACAGAAAAACACCCAAACCCATGAAGAGGAAGGAGAAAGAAGGTGAAGAAGAAGGACTTGGACAATGCCCAGAGTTCTCCATCTTGCTCCATACATTACTATAAACCAAACCCTTAAATCTAAGTTTCCAGAATTCCAACAGGGATCTGCCCACCCTCCTTCAGCTGGAGGGACAGGACACAGGGAATGGCTCCCACTGCCCAGGGCAGGGCTGGGACATTGGGCAGGAATTGTTCCCTGGCACAGGGCGCCCAGAGCAGCTGTGGATCCCTGGGAGTGTCCAAAGCCAGGCTGGAGCAGCTTGGGATGGTGGGAGGTGTCCCTGCCATGGAACAGTGGGATGGAATTGGGCTGGGGATTAGGATGGGATTGGGATGGGGATTGGGATGGGGATTGGGAATGGGATGGGGATTGGGATTGCGAATGGGATTGGGATTTAAGGTCCCTTCCCACCCCAACCATTCCAGGATCCTACCATCCCTCATCCCCTGCTTGATGCACAATTCCCAATCCCTTTTCCCTTGGGTTTCTCTGGATGCACAACTTGCATCCTCCTGAGCTAGCCCCCGGCCCCACAAGCCCTGCCCTGCTCCCACAGGACCCACCCCACATCCCACCCCACAGCCGATGCCTTCTCCCCCTGGATGAAGGGAAGAGCTTGGCTGTGCTCTGCTGCACTCCTCATCTGCCGGGCCTGGATTAAGTGTGGAGATTATTGAACATGTGCTGGTGCTCAATTAATATTTCATTGCTGCTGCCTCCTGTGTGGGCTGCCTGTTCTCCTGGAGTGCTCCAGCACCATGGAAACGTTGGGAGAGATTTTCCCTTAATTGCATGAATGGTTGACAGACAACAGCACAGCGCCATGGAATTAAACCCCCATGGCTGAGGAATTCTCAAGAGCTGCTGCTGCTGCTGCTGCTGGTGGCTTAATTTTATTTTTAAACCTGGCAACAGCTGCTCTCATCCAGGAGAATTTGTGAGGGCTTTAATGTGCTCAGGTAACAAATCTGTGAGCCAGGGAGTGTGTGATCACCAGAGGTACAACTCACATGGGTGAGCCCTCGGAACTCAGGGAGGATTTCAGCCAGGAAAGAAAAGAAAAACAAATAACTCTTTTTAAGTGATCAAAAACCTAACCAAACACTCCTTATCCTTTTAATTTGTACTTTTATGTCAGGTTTAATTCCACAAACAACCAGCCCTTGGCTTCAGAGTTGTCAAGGGGAGAGTGGCTGAGCACCATGATCCAAACCCAGTGTCAGCAAACCCTGGGCAGCTCGCTCTAAATCAGCCTTTTGCATTTCTCAGGTTAAAATGGTTCCATGTCTTGTAGGACAGGGCCCTGGCAGCCCCTGAGCATCATCCTCCAGCCAGGCAGGTTTGTGTGGGCAGAGTCTGTGCTGTGTGATTCCCCACCTTGGGGATGCAGATCATCCCTGTGCCCAAAGGCAGCCAGGATCACGTCGGGAATTTCACTGAACTGCACAAAGTTGTTTTTGCCATTTCATAAAAGCAGAGCTTTAAGTGTTACATCCCCAAAGCTGTGGCTGAGGCTTAGCCCCTAATTAAATCTCAGTTTAAATCAGATTTCAGACCCATTTACTGTGAAAGGCCCGGTGCTCCTCTAAAGTTTTCTTGGCAATTTAAACCTCACAAGCTCCAAACTCTTATCAAAACAACTCCCTGACAATTTTAAGCAGCACAGATGATAAAGGGGAGGTTGGAGAGCTGGAACATCACTTGGTCATGGGCCCGCTTGTCTCAGTCACTGCCAGAACTCTCAAGAAGCCCTTATTTAAGAAAGCAAATCATATTAATTGCATTTATCATTATTATCATTACTGTGCCATCAGAAACTCCCAGTGACATTTGTTTTGGTTTGTTTTTAATGTGTTTAAGTGAGCTGGATTTGAGCCCAGTGCCATGTTTGAACCGAGGTATTGCTGAAATCCTGAAAAATTCCAGTTCTGAGTTTGGACTAAATCATCTCTGAGCCCATTTTTAAATAGTGGTAAAGGCTGGACCTACTCAGGAGCTGAAACTCCCAGTGTTCAAAATGCAGGTTTGAGCTCCAAGCCTCATCCAAGGCGGCCTTGAGCAGCCCCAGGGGCACAGGGGGTTCATCCCTGGGAACCCATTCCCTCTCCAGCAGGACACAGAGTCCTCACCCAAAGGCTTCGGAACCTCAGCTGCCCAAATTTCAGCTAGGAAGGAAAGTCCAAAGCATTGCCCAGCGTTTAACTGGTGCTGAGATCAAGACTGAGTGAAGATAAGGCCAGCCCTAAGTTCAGAGCACAGGGGAGTTTAACCTCATCCAGCCGGGATTCCCAGTGGGATTTCAGGAGAATTTCTCACCTTTGCCCAACCCCGTTCACAGAAATGGTCACACCCTGCAAAGATCACAGAATCCCGGGAATTCTGAGCTTGGAAAACTCCCCCAGACCATCCAGCTGTGCCACCTTGTCCCCAGAGTCCTCAGGGCCACCTCCAGCCCTTCCTGGGACACTCCAGGGATGGGCATCCCAACCCTCCCTGGACACTGCCGATCCCTGAGCTCCCTTTCCATGGGGAAATTCCTGCTGCTGCCCACCCCAAGCCTCCCCTGGCCCAGCCGGAGGCCGTTCCCTCTCCTCCTGTCCCTGTTCCCTGGGAGCAGATCCCAAATCCCCCCGGCTGTCCCCTCCTGGCAGGGAGCTGTGCAGAGCCACAGGGTCCCTCCTGAGCTCATTTTCTCCAGGCTGAGCCCCTTTCCAGCTCCCTCAGCCCCTCCTGGGCTCCAGACCCTTCCCAGCTCCCTCAGGGATTCTCCAGCCCCTTCCCACCTCCGTTCCCTACCCTGGACTCACTCCAGCTCCTCGTGCTCTCATGATGAAGGGTGACCCAATGCAGAGGCCATCAACCCCCTGCCCACCTGGGCACCCCCAGCTCATGTCCAGCTGCTGTCCCCAGCACCCCCAGGGCCTTTCCCAGATTTCCAGCTCTTCCTGCCCAGCCTGGAGCATCCCAGGGGTTGCTGTCACCCAAGGGCAGGAGTCACTGTTGAGCCCTGGGTCGCTCCTGGCCATGTCCCCCTGCAGATGTCCCCTCCCCGCCAAGGCACAGGCAAACCCTGCTGGGGCTGCTGACAGGTATTTATCCCCTAAATCCACAGCAGGGCACGGCAGGGCCCATTCCCTGGGCAGTGTGGGGAGCTGGGCACGTTTCCCTCAGCTCAGTCACGTTCCCATGGGAGCATTTCTCCCCCCTCCTGGCACCGCTCGCTCTCCCAACGTAGAGCCAGGCTAAAATTAGAGGTGTTGTGAGCGCCTTATCGGGGGGAAAAAAAAAAAAAAAAAAGAAAAAAGATTGGCTGAAAAGAATGGATCTGAGCTAATTCTGGCTGGGGCTGGCTGTATTTCCTGTCAGGGAGATTGCTCAGCACAGAGCCCTGGCTCTGCTGGAGGAGCCTCTCCTGAGAAAACATTTGGGGTTTCATTACTCTTTCTGTTCCACCTCAGGCGGAGCAGAGATCACCTCAGATCCTTCAGCACAAGCAGGAAAGGCTCCTTGGTCCTCCTGCAGCAGCATTTAACCCCAGCTCAGGCTGGGGATGAGAGCTGGGAGCTCCTGGGCAAGCAGGACACCACCTCCAGGCACCACAATCCCTCTGAGGAGCGTGGACAGGAGCTTTTCCTGCTCAGGAATATTCAGCAGCCCAACAGACAGGAGCTGAAGAGGAGCCAGGACACGAATGTCTCAGCTGGCTGAGCACAGGCTGCAGCAGTAGAATTATGGATGTGGGAGAGGATGCACTGAGGGGAGAGCAGCCAGGCTCCAAGGATGACACGGATTTATTGGAAACACACATTTATTGGAAAAAAAATCTATTTGGACAATAAATTTTCCAAATTTATAGGAAAAAGCATGAGCCTGTGCTGTCCTCTGGACCACCTCCACCACACCACGGATGGTTTCTTCTCCTTCCAAGGCCCTCTCATTATTCCAATACTCTCCCTATCCCAATTCTCCACACAAAGGGAAAATTCTCTTTTCCCTCCCATCAGCTCTTCTCCCCTCATCAGCTGCCACTGAAGCTGAAGCAGTCCTGGAATTCCTTCCTGTTCTCAGTTAAGGGTCAGGCAATTCTCTCTCAGTCTATCCAGATCTGCCCTGCTGAAATGAAGAACTTTTTAAAAGTCTATTTAAATGAAATAACCTCCTCTGGCACGAAGGTCATTTTTAACAACAAGCTTGAACTATTTTAGAACAGCATCTCCTCCCTTTCAGCCAGGGAATATTTATTTTAAAAATCTGTTGGCTAAAAACTGACTAGTTGAAACTCATAGGACGGAGACCAGCTGATGATAGTGTACAGTGACCTAGAAAAAATTCAAATTACTGCCATTTTTGTCCGTGGCTCACAAGCAAATGAAGTACAAAAAACTTGCCAAAGTTGAAGTGCACACAACAAATTCAAAGCCTGCTCACAGTAAAGGGCACTGAGGGTTGCTGAGGGTGCTGGAGCTGCACTGAGGTGGCTGATGGAGAAGAGCTCTCAGAGCCTGCTCTGCCTCTGGACACTGAGCCTCCCCAGAACTGCTCTTTTTAAAATGCATTTTAATTTTTAATGCATTTAAAACGCATTTCATTTTGAAATGAAATTGCACGGAACTGAACAGATTACACAGCTCCAAGTGCACAAAGCTCCACTGCAGCCACACAAGAACCAGAAACGTGCCAGGAAGATCATGGAACCTTGGAATGGGTTTAGAGGGAACCTAAATCCCCCCCAGTGCCACCCCTGCCATGGCAAGGACACCTCCCACTGTCCCAGGCTGCTCCAGCCCCAATGTCCAGCCTGGCCTTGGGCACTGCCAGGGATCCAGGGGCAGCCACAGCTGCTCTGGGAAATCCAGCCCAGCCCCTCCCCATCCAGGAATTCCGTCCCATTATCCCACCCAAATCTCCACTTTTATCAATTTGAAGCCATTCCCTGTGTCCTGTCCCTCCAGCCCTTGTCCCCAGTCCCTCTCCAGCTCTCCTGGAGCCCCTTTAAGCCCTGCCAGGGGCTCTGAGGATTCCCTGGATCCTTCCCTTCTCCAGGTGAGCACCCCCAGCCTCTCCATCCCTCTGACCATCCTGGTGCCTCCTCTGGAATTGCCCCAGCAGCTCCACATCCTTCCTGTGCTGGGGAGCAGAATCCTCAGGCAACACAAATAAATGTAATTAAAGTGTTCCTGATTTCCTTCCCTGGGCCCACGGGGTGAGGAAGAGGAAGCACCAAACCCCTCTTTATCTCCTGGCTCATGTCCCTCACCCTTCTCCTTGCAGGAGGGACACCAGGGAGGCTTTACCTCCTCTGCCATTCCTGCTGTCCAAGGTGAGCTCCATGTCCAGCAGGACAGAGCCCAGACCATTCCAAGGGCAGGTTTTATCCATAAAAGTGGCCCCTGCCCCAAAACTCATCCAGGGCCCAGCTCAGCTTCCAGAGGCAGAATAACAGGGATGGAGGAGCCCATCCCACACCTCTCATCCTGTTTGTTCTGAGCTGAGCTGGGTTTGGTGTCCTTTGTTTCAGGTTTGGGTTGGTCTTGGTTTCATTCCTACTCGAGCTCCTGCTCTAAGCCCAGACTGCCCAGGACTCCTGGATCTCAAGGACATTTCAATTACCTTTCCCCACAGCCTTGGGCTACTTCCCAGACTTGCAGGAAGGATTTCACAGCACTCAAGAGTCTGCAGGCTGTTTGTCAGGGATCACACACAGCAGCTCCAACCTCTGTCTGCTCCACTGCACCAGCCCTCTCCCAAGCAAGATATTGTCGGGATTTAAACCTCTGCCAATGGGGGAATCTGCAATGATCCATCCCTTACAGCAGACCCTAAAGCACCTTTTCACAAACAACACCTTTAATTTTATAAAACGATACCCAAGGGCTCAGAGTTCCTCAGTTCTCCTGCCTCACCTCGTGTTCCCCCATGGGGATAAAACAGCACGAAAGCACCAAATCCAGGGGAATTTTAGATCCCAAAGGCTGGGAAGGTGGAAAGGCAGCGCTGCTGCTCCACACAGAAGTGGTGCTGCGGTGCTGATGCCCTGACACGAAATCTCCTCTCCATCAGCCCGCAGAGCCCTTCCCCTCCTCCGGCGGCTCCGGGGAGGAAAGAACTTGGGAGAATCGGGAAAACAACACCACCACCGTGTGGGCAGGACAGGCAGAAGGCAGGGAAGGAGCGCAGCATCCCTTCCCTCAGGCACATCCTGCTGCAGATTCCCCAATCCACCTGTGGACAGCGAGGATAAATCCCGAGTTTGCTCCTGTCCCACCCTTTTTCCAAATTTCTGAGTTTCCATTTTTTTGTCCCCCAACAATGCAGCCTCAGCCATGGAACAGCAGTGGAAAGAGCAGCAGTTCATTCCATCCTGAACTTTCTAAGGCCAAAAACCTCAGCACAGGCAAGGACAGCAACAGGCACTGAGAAGTCCATAAAATATCCAGATAATCGTTTTTGTAAACTAAAAATTGCAACTAAACCGAATCATAAATATAAATAAATATCCAAGGAATTTCCTCCTGTTTGGTCCAGGTAGATCCCAGGGGCAAGATCCCACATCACAGAAGGAAGTGCTCCCAGTACAGGAAATATCCAGCTTTAATATCTCTCTAAGCCAGCAAAAAAGGTTGTGTAAATCTGTGCAAAATCTGCTCACCCCAGCTGGACTCTTTTAGGCACTAGAGGAAATCTAGGAAAATCCTGGGAAAAAAAAAAAAACCATATTTAGCTGCATTTCCTAGTGAGCAAAGCAGCTTTTCCCTGCCAGCATTCCTGGTGTTCAACATTCCTGCCAGCTGCCACCTTCTACTGCAGGAACATCTGCATCCCAGAGAGCTGCACAGAACAAGGGAAAGCCCAAACCCACGGAGATAAAAGGCTGGGAAGAGGGACAACATTCCCATTTCCTCCCAAACAGCAGCACGACCCAACTCCTCGGAGCACTCCCTTTTCCTGGCTCATCCTGAGAGCAGGAATTGAGAGCCCACAGCTCCAAATCCCAACGTGATCCCATCCTTTGAGCCAGGGGCTCCCAATTGCAGCCCTCTGGAGCTTTTCTGGGGATTCTGCCCATGCGGTTACCACAACGCAACGATTTAGGCACCAAAATGTTTGGAGTGAACCAATTGAGAGGAGGGCGAGGGAAATGAGGCTGGAGAGGAGCAGCAGCTGCTCCACTTTTGGGGAATAATGGAGCTGATGAACTCCTTTGTGAGGGAGCTGGGCACAGCTGCAGCTCCTGGGGAAAACAAAGGCACAAAAGGCTCATTCTGCAGCCCAGCTCTCACTAAACTGCTCCGAGCTGGGCTTGGGGGTCGTTTGGGGTTTTATTTTTCATTGGCTGCTTTGGGGGACAGGGAGAAAACTTCTCCATCTGAAGGAGCTGCTTTTTTATTTTCTAAAAGTACAGGAGTAATCCCCTTGAATCCTATAAAGCTATGTCCAACAGGCACCTTAAAGGCAAATTTTCTAAAGAAGGGCCAGAGATCAAAACTCTCTGCAGCCCAAGTCTGGCTTTTAAACAATCAGAGCAATCTTTTATTTGTTGTCACCACAATTTGCACCTTCCCTTCCAAAAATTATCTTGAGAGTGGATGTCACACAATTCCAGAGTCACATCCTACTTATCCTAATTTCCAGGAAAAAAAATTGATTAATCCCCATGGATTTGGCTGATTTCTCTCTATTTCTTTTTCCTTGGAAAGTCAAAACATGCCTCAGACTTCCTGGAGGGATAATTGAGGAATTTCCACCTTGTCTTTCCATCTTGAACTTCCTAAGGTCAAAAACCTCAGCACGGGCACTGAGGAGTCCACAAAATATCCAAACAGCAGCTTTTAAAATCTAAAAATTGTAACTAAAATGATTCATAAATGGTGATAAATATCCGGGGAATTTCCTCCTCTTTGATCCAGGCAGATCCAAGGGTTTAGGATCCCACACCACAGAAGGAAATGCTCCCAATACAGGGAATATCCAGCTTTAACATCCCTCCAAGCCAGCAAAAAGCAACCTCAGCTGAATCCCTTCACTATGCCACACTTAAGAGCCACCATTAAATTAAATCTTAAGCCAAATGACTGGAGGGGGGGGGCAAGCACAAGTTAATTAACACATCATGACACAGTAGATAAAAACCCTGGGACAGGGGCATCAATAATAAACCAAAGGCAAAGCAAAAGGGCTCAGGTTTAGGATTGGCTCAAGGACCTGGATTAATTAGGGGTCTTTGAAGCCAGGACTGCTCACGTCTCTCCCTCCAGCCAGGGATTGAGACACTTAGCCCAGATCAATATCAACCTCAGGTAGAGCAGCTCAAATCCATATTTTCTGACTTTTTTTGCACTCAGCACCTTTGAATCTCACGAAAAATAAGCCAAGTTTTCATCAAACCTCCATCCAGCAGGACGGCTGCAAGCAGGGGTTGTTAATTATAGATTAAACCTTCCTGCAAGGCTTTGAAACCAACCCAAGGAAACCAAGCTCAGGATTTCTGAGTGCCCAAAGATCACACAGCTTCACACAGGATTTTTAATTGTTGGAATAGACTGAACACCTCGTGAACTTTCTCCTGCAAAATGTTCTTTGTGCACATCACCCTCCAGTAAGTCAATGTTTGTGTCACACTTGCAACAGCTCCACATTTTGTTGCACACAATTCTCTTGTCCCCTTGAGAGGATTGTTTTTCTCTCATATTCAATAATAATAATAAATAGCAGGCTGTGAATCGATTGTTATTTCTACACAAAATGTCCCAAACATTCCTCCTCGATGTATTTATTCAGCTCAAAATTTATACTCTGATGCATATTTACATCCTTCAAGTAAGAAAAGGCAGATCAATTCAATGCCTACAAGGTTAAGGGATTTACAGCCATAAAAATTGTTGTATTATTCATGACTTCAAGGTTTCTCTTTATGATTTTACAAACCAGCTGCACATTTGTGTGGTTTTATACAACACTCTAGAAGAGCTACTCAGAAATTTGTATGAGAGAAACAGAACCAAGCCCAGCGAGCGAATTCAAGAATATTTTCCTGCCTGGCATCACAATGGATTTGTAGCGTGGGGATCTTGGAGGGCTCTGCCAGGAGAGAGGTGGGACAGAAAATTCCCTTTTTTCTCCTCGGGGTTGTTTCTATTCCCCAGCAGCCCGGGGCAGGTGGATAAATACCGAGCAGAGGGTGGGGATGGAGGAGCAGCTCAGGGGTCTCTCCTCATCCCATCAGGGCAGCAGGAGAGGCTGGGAATACCTTTCACAGGAAAATTCAGTGGGAAAAGGAGTGAGGTGCCAGTGGGGCAAGGAGCTGATCCATCCCCACTCCAGGGCAAGGGAATGACCCCGTGCTCAAGTGGAGAGGGGACAGGAACGCAGAATTCCTCAGCCTTGGAGGTGTCCTCAGCTGCCCTTCCCACACCAACCCTCCTGAAACTCTGTCACTGTCCAAGCACAGCTCGAAAAAGCACCAAATCAGCTGAAATGCTGGGAGCTGGTAAATTCCACAGAATTGTTTTTCTAAGAAAAACAACAACAACAACAGCAACAACAACAAAAAACAAACCCACTCTTTATTGTAATGAAACGCTGGTGATTGCCGCAGTTTGGCTCCAATGTGCATTTCCCCCAGGCACATCCAAACCGGACCGGGCTTTTTGTCTACAAAATGTTGCTCTTCTAAAGTCTGTTCCACTCACAAAAAAAAAAAAAAAAAAAAAAAAAAAAAAAAAAAAAAAAAAAAGCCCTAAAATCCAGCCCTTGCTCTTCAGCACTCTGAAAAGACGACGCACTATATTTTTGGGGGAAGGGATTGAAATGCACAGCTGAGCTCTTTGCTCCTTCCCTCCGAGCCACAAGGAGAGCTGGGAGTTCAGGACTCTCATCTTTCAGCTGCTGCATATTTTTGATTTGTTGTTTGGCTTGTTTCGTTTCACTCCGTACCAGGCAATCTGCTTCGCCTGCGAGTGGAGAAGCTGCTGCCCCAAAAAATCAAAATTTAAAGGGATGAGCATGAAGGAACTTTGGGAACAGTGCCTCAGTGTGGGTGGATACCTGGGCTGGTGTTTGTACACCGGGAACAAAGGAAAAAACGCCTGGAGCACAAGGAAAACTCATTGTACAGCCAGGTAAACTGGCTCTACGAGTATTTTTGGGGATCTGGAGGTGCTCTCAATCACTTTTAAGGCTGCCTGTGCTTCCAGTTGGTTGCATCTCTTCATGGCTGTACAGGGATAAAAATCCACAGCTCCTGCCCCTGTGGAGTTATTTCCTTAAAGCAGGGAAAGAGCAGGAGGAAAGTTGAAATTCGACAGTAACAGCAGAGAGAATTCCAGCTCTTGTCCTCTAGGAAGGTCATGGAAACACTCGAGGATGCACCAGGATCTTGCTGTTTAAAGGAGAACGAGGAGAAGGAATTGTTTGGGTTGGAAAAACCCTCTGAGCCCAAGGAGCCCAACAATTCCCAGCACTGCTCCAAGTCCCCAAGTGTCACATCCACATGGCTTTTATATCCTCTGGGGGTAAAAGCCGTGTACGGGACTCCTGTACTCCTGTTCCCAGGAGGAAATTTCCCCAATGTCCAAGCCAAACCTCCCTGGTAACATCCCCCAGAGCCCTGCAGTTCTCCCTGTCCCTGCCATCTCCTCACTTGTTCCAGCAGAAGGAGTTTGACATCAGGTTACATCCTTTGGGAGGAGCAGGTTGGATGCAAACACACCCAGAGTCACGTTTTTGGATGATCTAAGAGGAGTCTGGGAACTGCTCCAGAGTGAAACTGTCGGAGTCATCACTTTCTGCAGGCCTTACCCAGGGAAGTTTCCCCGGGATAATCAATAAATTGATCCAAACTCTTGCCCAGGTTCACAGCCTGGGTCAGGGGAAAAAAATAATCAATTCCACTTTCTGTCCTCGCAACAACTCAGAGTGCTTAGAAAGGAAAATGGGAGGGGAGATGCTGTCAAATATTGGTGATGGAAAGGATTTCAATCTAAATAAAGTCGTCAAGTTTTTTAATCTAATAAGAGAATATACATTGTTCTTAATCTAACCAGTAATTATGGAATCCTGACTTGTTCCTGCAGCTCCCATGCCTCAGAGGAGCTACCAGGGCCAGCTCTGCCTGGCACCTACAAACACTTTTTGCAAAGCAGCAGAACCTTCCCTCCCATATGCTGGTTATTTACTGGGGAAGCTGCCCTCAGCCCACGTTTGTGTGTTTTGCTGCCTTGGCTTTTTATTTCTATTTTTTTTTTCCTGGCTGCAGCCACCCATTGCTTCACTCCCCCTGTGATGCTGCTGTGTTTTCTCCCTGCAGTAAGGGCTTGAACAGAGTATTTGGGTGACCTTATTGGCTGTGAAAGAAGTGTAAGTGGTGTGGCTGAAGTGTCTGAGCAGCGGATGGCTGTGTTAGGGTGAAATAAAGCATTTTTGGGGGATTTATGGCAGGGTGTGCTGGGCACAGCCTGGGCTCTCCCTGGAGCCAGGAGCTGTGTGGGAGCAGCCCTGGGCACCCCGGGAATGGAATCCCAGTTCTCCCAGCACAGCTCAGGGTTTGTGCTACTGCTGCTGCTGCTGCAGGGTTTGGGCACAAGGGCTGGGTCCTGTTACTGCTCTCAGGTCTTTCTTTCTCTTCTCACCTCTCAGCTCAGCTCAAAATCTTGACTGAGCTCAGATGCAGAGGGCACATCTCTGGTGGCTTCACCTCGCTCTGTGAACAGGCCTGGTTTGGGTACAGCAGTGTCCCCCTAATTGGTGGCTTTGGCAGCAGTGCCCTACTAATTGGTGCGTTGACGTGTTTTACAGGAGCTGTGATGGGATCGTGGCCAGGCTGGTGCTCCTGCAAGGCTGGCCACAAATCTGGAATAGCAGGAAGAGCCTGGATAGAATTAATGGTGCTGTGTTTGTCTGTGGCAGAGGGGCAGTGAGGGCAAAGATAACAAGGAAGGCCCGGAAGCTTCATAGCACTCAGACTTAATAGTGCTTAAGTTATACCTTAAACCCAACAATTTGACAAAGGAACAACACCTCACTTAACACCTTAATAATGGAACAGAGGAGTGACACTCAACAGCTCTCAACCCAACTTAGGAAATCAACTGAGTAACTGTGCAGAGAACAACACTTGGCAGCATTTCACTCAGCTTATAACTCACGACTTAACCTTGCTCAGAGGCTGAACTCAGTGAGATGCCCGAGCTGCTCAAAGCCCTGAGAGAGCAGCGTTTCTGCCAGCTGGGCCACAGCACACGCTCTGTGTGGGCACAGCCAGTCCCCTGTGAGGTACCCGTGAGGAATTCCCCTGGAAGGCAGGGAAATGCTCACTTGGGATGCTTTGGCGTCTCCCCAGAGGCTCAGCCTTCCAGCAGTGAGGGGCTCAGCCCAGGACTCACCGAGTTTTGGGGCTCCCCCGAGAGCAGCAAACAGGAGAGTTCCTGGCTGGAGCGGCCCAACTCAGAGAGAGATCACTGGCCCAGGAGAGCTCCAGGGGCTCCTTTTGGAGGCTGTTTTTGGGGCCTCAAGAGAGGGGCTTTGATCACAGCAATGTTTCATCCTGGCCATTCACACTTGCATCGAAAGGGTGAGAACAGGGATGTTGTACTGTCTGGGCAAGAAAATAATTTCCCAGGGCTGCTCCTAAAGAAACCAGGAGCTCGTTGGGCAGCAGCAGGGCCAGGGAGCAGACAGGTTGTGATCAGCTCCAGAGGGGCTGCTCAGAGAGCCCCAAAGCTCTGTGTGAAAACTGTGGCCAGCTCTGGCATTGGAGCTTCCCCAGACGGTGAGTGTGTTGCAAAGCCTGTCAAGAGTAGAGAGAACAAAGACAAGCACCAATTCTAGAGTTTGGTTATGGAATTGAGTGGATACTCCCCAATACTCTCGGGCTATTGGAAGCAGAGTGGGAGACTGTAGGAAATCAGAACCAGGGACCATATTTTGAATGTAGACAACAACTCCACACTTTGGGAGGTGGTGAGACCCTGTTCTGCAAGAGGAATGAGTAAGTGCTGGCTGACTAAGGGACAGTAAAGAACCACCACACAGGAAGAGCATGGGACATGGGTAATCCTGTAGTGACAAGACCCGGAGGCAAGCCCAGGTTAACCACTCTACTCACCCTCCAAGATCATACACGCACTCTGTGGGCTGCAATCCCATCAGGCATGGAAGGTGGGGGGACACGTTATACTGGGCTCCTGTTACTCCTTGTTAGTCTTTTCCCCACTTGGGAATTCTGGTAACCCACAACATCTTAGCATGGAAAATTCGAGGTTCTGATCTCAGCTTTCACACGTTTCTCAGCCACCACTGTTACAACTCATCCAAGGTAGACACCTGCCTACACAAGGGCCGAATGTATGGGGTTACAAAAACTCTAGGATCAAAACACAGGAGTCCGCAGGGTGACAAAGGGGTTTGTGTCTCCATGGATCGAACCCAAGAAGGGAAAGAGGAACAAAGAAAACACATACAGAAATCCACCCCAGAGGCAACCACACATGGAGGTTTGTAGGCAAACCTCAAACAACAACTGGAAAATGAGATAGAAATCCCAAAGTTAGGAAAAAACTTGTTTGTACATCTGGGGGAAGGAATCAGTAAAGACTTGAATGTCACCAGTTCCTGGGTTTGTGGGGAGTGTTAATGTCTGAAGAGTGGCCATGGAAGGGCAGCAGCCTGAGCCCAGCTGAACTTCTCCAATGAAACCAGACAAACATAAAAGGAGAACACCGACCAGAGGGGTCAGAAAAACTTGGAGAAGAGTGGCTCTGTTGGAAAGATAACACTCTTGGGAACTAGTGGTTGTGTCCTTTGGCTGTTTGCCAAGAGTACCCCAGTGCTGGACTTTTGTCACTTATTTTATTCCAGATTAAACTTTTTAAAACATTTAAAGCATTATTCCGTTTTTCACAAAAAGGAATTTGGAACTGGACGAGGATGTGGATGTGGACAAGGAAATGGAGAACCAACCCACTCTTGCTCTGCCTTTGGGAATTGCAGCCTGGGCTCCTGGGAGTGGCCCTGGCTGTGCAGGGTGTGCTGGGCACAGCCTGGGCTCTCCCTGGAGCCAGGAGCTGTGTGGGAGCAGCCCTGGGCACCCCAGGAATGGGATCCCAGTTCTCCCAGCACAGCTCAGGGTTTGTGCTGCTGCTGCTGCTGCTGCAGGGTTTGGGCACAAGGGCTGGGTCCTGTTACTGCTCTCAGGTCTTTCTTTCTTTCTCTTCTCACCTCTCAGCTCAGCTCAAAATCTTGACTGAGCTCAGATGCAGAGGGCACATCTCTGGTGGCTTCACCTCGCTCTGTGAACAGGCCTGGTTTGGGTACAGCAGTGTCCCCCTAATTGGTGGCTTTGGCAGCAGTGCCCCACTAATTGGTGCATTGACGTGTTTTACAGGAGCTGTGATGGGATCATGGCCAGGCTGGTGCTCCTGCAGGGCTGGCCACAAATCTGGAGTAGCAGGAAGAGCCTGGATAGAATTAATGGTGCTGTGTTTGTCTGTGGCAAAGGGGCAGTGAGGGCAAGGAAGATAACGAGGAAGATAACGATGAAGATAACGAGGAAGGCCCGAAGCTTCATAGCACTCAGACTTAATAGTGCTTAAGTTATACCTTAAACCAAACAATTTAACAAAGGAACAACACTTGACTTACACCTCACTTAATTTACAGCTTAACCCTAATAATGGAACAGAGGGGTGACACTCAACAGCTCTCAACCCAACTTCGGAAATCAAAGTCAAACTGAGTAACTGTGCAGAGAGCAACACTTGCCAACATTTCACTCAGCTTATAACTCACGACTTAACCTCGCTCACAGGCTGAACGTAGTGAGATGCCCGAGCTGCTCAAAGCCCTGGGAGAGCAGAGTTTCTGCCAGCTGGGCCACGGCAGGCAGGGAGCAGACAGGGTTTGTGAGCAGCTCCAGACGAGCTGAGCCCAGGGGCTGCTCAGCGAGGTCCAAGGAGCATTTCTGAGATCAGGGTGCTGCCTGGAAAACGGGGATGCAGCCCCACAATCGACCCAGTGATTAAAGCAAACTTCTCCTGCTCCACTGTGTGGCTGTGTGGTCACCTCTGGCCCCTGTGCCTACAGATGGAGATTTGATTACGTTCCAGTTATAAAGTGAGGATATTTTTGGTCAGGCTACATTTCTGTGGCTTCTTTGAATGTGATGGAACAATGTTTTATGTGCAAGGTTTGCTGATACCCGCACTCCAACAATCAGGGCACCATTTAACAAGGAGCAGAATAAGACAAAAATCAGCACAATTTAAAGAGGATGCAGTGTCAGATGTGAAATTTCCTCTTGTGGTTAGTGACCACCTGAACAAATTCATGTTCTCCATCTCCTCTCTTTTGCAAGACAGGTTGTGTTTCTCCTGCTTCCTGATGAACAATGATTAGAACTCTGTTTCCATTGCTTCAGACACATTCCAGTAGTTGACATTGGTCAGGCTGCAGGAATTTTTTTCACCAGTGCCAAGTTTATTCCAACAGGAGCAAGCAGTAAACCTTGACAGGATGTGTATGTAGATTGCAGTAATTCAGGGGCTGTGACAGGAGTGGAATTGTTGAAGTTGTATCTTCTATTCATTACAAACACAGCTTTTTGAGGGATTGTCCTGTAGTGGTGTAGTCTCTGAGTGTGGGATCACAAAGGGTCCTCATACAAATGTGGTCCTTTCCAGCATATGTAAGCACAGTGTCAGGAATTTCATCAGATGGATTTCAAAATGATCAGCGTTCTGCTCAGTGTTGAGGCAAATGTTTTGAGCCTTCACAGTGTTGCTTTCACCAGTAAATCCCAGTTTTACCCACACAATGCATGCAGCAACAGTTTGCCACTTATCCCGGATTTCTCTTGGGATTTCAGTGGGCAGTGCACTCCCTTAGAACTGCTGCTGCACTGGGGTGTATCCACAGCTGGGAGTGAGAGCTGCTGGCACCCAGAGCATTCCCCGGCAGTGGTTTCAGTGTAATGCCCACACAGCAGCTTCTTGAAACACCTGCAGTGTTCCTCCAAGGAGGTCTGCTGGAAACCTGAGGGAGTGTGAAACTGTTGTCCACCACAATGACACAGACTCCGGCTTCAGAAGGCTGCAAATGACTCCTTTATTTTTGGGATGTGTCTCCCTTTTGTACTATTCTACACAGAGCAATTTGATTGGTGAAACAATGACAAACCTCTTCGCTCACATTGGTCAGAGCAGAGGGACATCAAGAAGAAGTCCCTCCTAGGGAAAAAGAATGAAAACATAGGTACAGTTTACAAAAACACTTCTCGTTTACAGAAAATTCCCTGGGAAAAGAATTTCAGAAAACCAAAACACCTCAGACACGGAACCAGGGCTCCAGGAGCGAACTCAGCGGTTGGAGGTTGTGTTTCACATATTGCAGTGAGCGTTCTCTCTGCCAAATTCTCCTTATTAGGTGGAATTCCTAGGTTTGGATAATCATTGTTGCCTTCAGTGGTAGGGGGAGGATTGCCCTAGGTTGATGAGTTTTTACCTGCTGAACTGCCAGGCCAAGATACCACCTGGATTTTATTCACTTTTTGACTCCTGCTTTGGGAAGGAAAAAGAGTTGCTGTTCCTCCTGAGAGCTTGTTGTTGTTGTTGTTTGTGCGTTTGGAGGATTTTCTCCCTGATTGTTGTTGCCTCGTTTGGGAGCCGCATCAATTAGGCTCTGAAGAGCACTAACAGGCTGACGCTCATGCCTGGCTGGTGTGTTTGCCCTGGGGTATGATTTATGGGCCTGTGCATTAGCGCAGCCCGGCTGCGGGATCTCCTCGGGGTCTGAGGCCGCTGCCCAGCCTCTGACTCACGGGCACTGAAGGCACCGCTGGTGGCATCACCTCTGTGAGCAAGCCGGGTTTCCGTACGGCGGTGTGCCACTAATTGGTGGCTCTGGCGTGTTTACAAGAGCTGTAATGGCAGTGATGAATGGCAGTGATGAATGGCAGTGATGAATGGCAGGAAGAGCCCATTCCCGGATTTAATGGCTGTGGGCAGGGGCTGTCCTCTCCCCCTCAGCTCTGTTCCACCAGCCCAGCACGCCACCCTGCTGGTTACCGAGTGGGAATCACTCGGGGGTAGGGGAGATAAAGTGACACCAGGACGTCAGAACACGTTGGCCCCTTGCCCTTTCAGTAGTGGATCAGCGGCGTGCTCCGGGATTCTTCCCGGTTATTCCCGGTTATTCCCAGGGAAAAGGCCCCGGGCACTGCCCCCCAGCGAACAGCGCGCGGGCGCCCCTCAGCGGGCGGGCCCCGCCCCGCCCCGCCGGCAGCCAATGGGAGGGCGCGCGGGTCCCGCCCCCTCCGACAGCCAATGGATGGGCGCGGAGGCCCCACGCGCCGGCGCCGCAGCCAATGAGGAGGCGCGAAAGCCCCGCCCCCGCCGAGCCCGCGGGGTCCGTAAATGCCGGCGGCCTGAGGGCTGCCCACAGAGCCGCCACCATGGCCCACAAGTGCTGCCGCTCGTGGCTGTGTTCGTGCTCCTGCGAGTACCTGCCGCCCTTCCCTCACTTCGCCACCAATGCCATCCACTATGCTCAGGAGCCCGAGCAGTGGAATTCCAGGGCCGTGGTGCCACCCATCACGCTCACCGTCAGCTTCAAGCAGGAGGATCTGGAGAAGAACAAGCAGAAGGAACCCGTGGAGAACAAGCAGGAGGATCTCTGGAAGAACAAGCAGGAGGAACCTAGGAAAAAGCCGGTGAGTGCGGCCTCCACGGGGACACCGAGTGACCCGGGGGGACACCGAGCCCCGCTCCGGCCCCAGCGTGGCCCGGCAGGGGGAACGGGAGGCGGCAGGGCCTGGGAAGGGCACGGAGCTGCCGCCGCCGATGTTCCCGCTGCTCCAGCGGCTGCTCGGAGCCGGGAATCTGGGATGCTCTCCCTGTCCTTCTGCCCCCCGGGAGAATGGGACACATGCATGAGTTTGTTTTTCCTCGTTACGTTTTTCCCAGAATTTGCATTGAAGCTGTGGGACTGAGCCATTGCCGGAGGGAAGTTTGGGCTTTCAAGAACCGATGGGGAGCAGTTGTCCAGTGCCCTGCGGCACCTCTTAAAACCGAGTGTGATGGAGATGGACAGACATTTTTCCCTAATAATTCCCTCCAAACAGCTTGTGGAGTCTCCCTCACTGGGGATGTCCAGAACTGTCTGGACACACAGGCCCTGTGCCCTGTGCTGGCCCTGCTGAGCAGGAGTGGGACCAGGGCACCCTCATGGTCCCCTCCAGCCTGAGCCAGCCTGGCACCCTGAGGATGGCTGGCCTGTGCAGCCCAGGTCCTTTCCCCCACAGTGCCCACAGATGGGTGTCTGGGGAGAAGCAGGAGAACGTGGCTCCTTGCCCCAGTGCTCCCCAGGCCCCTTTCTCTGGTGGGGGGCCAGCTGGGTGTTGTGCCAGGACACCCTCCTGCTGCTCTGGGAGGAGCTGGATGCCCTCAGCCAGGGCTCTTTGAGGAACCTGCTGTTATCCCAGACCTTCCCAGTGCTCTCTCTGATGTTTGTTTCTTATTCCCACCCCAGGGTTATGTGTACACTCGCTTTGGGAACCCCAGCAGGCACATTCTGGAGGAGGTCGTGGGCACCCTTGATGGAGCCCAAAGCCAAGGGCACCACATGGACTGGTCAAGCTTGGCTGCTGCTGATGGAGCCAAATTCTGTGAGCACCTCATGGGTTGGACAGGGCTTGGAGCAGCCTGGGACAGTGGGAGGTGTCCCTGCCCATGGCAGGGGTGGCACTGGGTGGGCTTTGGGGTCCATCCCAGGATTCTGTGACCACGGCTCTGGCTGTTGGCTGTGGGCAGGAACAGCTCCAAGGTGGGGAAGAGCCCAACATTTCCTGTCCAGAAAAGTCCAGCTCCATCCCTGGGTTTCTCTCCTGCTTCCTCACTGTGGCTGATGGATCCTGGGCTGAGCTGGATCCGTCTTTGTGCAGCAGCACTGGAGGCAGTGGGAACAGGCAGCCCATGTTCCCAGTCCTTTCCCAGTCTGTCCCAGTGTCTGTGCTGGGTCTGTGCTGTGCACATCAAGCTCCTGCTTTCACTGGCTCCACGTTCCCAGTGAGACAGTGACACATCAGGTTCTCTTCAGAGGCAAAGCGAGGAAGGCCAAGGTAAATCTGACTTGTTGTGTCACATCAAACACTGAGTCCTCTCTCTTCCAGGCTTGGCTTATTCCTCTGGCATGGGAGCAATTATGAATGTCTGTCATCTGCTGAAGACAGGGGACCAAATTATCTGCACAGATGATGTCTATTCAGGTGGGTACAGCACCCTGTGGTTTCAGTCTGCATTATGCAGGGGATCAAACCTGTCTGTAGCTCTCAGGAACTCTGAATTTCCCCCACAGGACCTCACTGTTCTTTGAGGCTGTTTTTATCATTCCCCTCTCCCAATCACTCCCCAGAGGCAGAGTGTTCCCAGCTGGGCCAGATCCTTCAGCAGGGTGAGCTCAGAGCAGTTCCCAGGCCAGCCTGGCTGTCCCTGGGGTGACACTCGTGTCCTGCTGGGTGACCTGTGCCACTGCTCAGCCTGGCTGTCCCTGGGGTGACACGGGTGTCCTGCTGGGTGACCTGTGCCACTGCTCAGCTGTCCCTGGGGTGACACGGGTGTCCTGCTGGGTGACCTGTGCCACTGCTCAGCTGTCCCTGGGGTGACACTCGTGTCCTGCTGGGTGACCTGTGCCACTGCTCAGCCTGGCTGTCCCTGGGGTGACACAGGTGTCCTGCTGGGTGACCTGTGCCACTGCTCAGCAGAGCTGTCCCTGGGGTGACACGGGTGTCCTGCTGGGTGACCTGTGCCACTGCTCAGCTGTCCCTGCTCAGGGCCCTCACACAGAGCCAGCCTGGCTCTTGCCCAGGGCAGGTTCCAGAGCCACTGGTGGCTGTTCCCAGCAGTGGCTGGGAAATGAAAGGAATCCCCTTTGCCCTCCCTGGGAATGGTGACTGTTGGCCAGTGAGCTCCTGGGCTTGGGCACATCCAACACAAACACATTTGCTTTTCCTATCTCAGTTCTGCCCTGCCAGGTGACCTTCTCCAGAGTGCAGCTGGGTCCTGGGGACAGCAGGAATCTCTGCTGCTCTCCCTCTCAGCCCTGCCCCCAGCTCAATTAACCAGAGTCATTAAGGCAGGGCAGGGGCTCAGTGCCTCGTTCAGGGGGGCTCAGGGTGGTTCTGTCAGGCAGAGCCCATTCCATTAAAGCCTCAGCCTGGGCTGGGCTCTGCAGGGGTGAATTTCATTGCTTCTCCTCTGCTTTGGTTTGTGACAAAGAAAGGGTTTCTCTCAAAAGAACCATCCAAACATCACTCAGATGTTGCCTTCAGCTCACAGTATCCATGTTCCATCCGTGCTCAGGTGGAAAACTGAGTCCCTGGGGATCAGTAATTTTAAATCCAGGCAGTGTTTCCTGGCAGTGAGTGCTGCACATCCATTGATCAACTGGTGCTGCTGGATTCTCTGATCTTCCAGAGAAGGGGGAAGACAGGAAGGAATCATTTTTAATGGAATGATGGGAAACAGTAGCTGGAGTCTTCCCCTTGATTCTTCTTCTCTGATTCATTTCCTGATCATAAACCCCACATTGATCTCAAGTACTTCATCCATCACTCTGATCTCATATTCACATTATTACTATTTCATGATCATTAAAACTGCAACAGTCTTGAAACTCTGTGTAAAAAAAGAAAATAGAAATGTGCCATTTGTGGTGTGCAGCATGAAGCTGTGCCCTCCTGTCTGTGCCTGCACGATGCAAGAGGCTGGAGAGCAGGGGATGAAAGTTAAGGAGGTTGTTTAATTTTGTGATTTTTTGGGGGGGGTTTGTTTTAGGCACAAGAGATTTATTTAAGAAACTAGAAAAGAATTATTGTTTGGACGTGGTTTATGTTGACTGCACAGACCCAAAAAAGCTGGAAGCTGCAATTACACCAAAGACCAAGGTAGGAGGGGGGGAAACGGATTTTTAAGAGATGTTCAATTGTTTTATCCTTGCTACTGTTGAGTTTGGGAGTGTGTCAGGCTGAAGTGGGGGAAGCTTGGGGCACAGCTGGATCCAGCATATCCCAGTGTGCTGCCTCTTGGAGAACATCCTGAGAAGGGCCAAAACCCCTGGAGAGAGAGGGAAAAGGAAAAAGGCGAGAAGAAGCAGAGGGAACGCCGGGCTCGGGCCGGAGCTGCTCCGTGGCCCTGGGTGGGTGATCCCTGCCCCAGGGGAAGGGAGCTCAGCTGAAAGGCTTTGGGAAAAGGCTCTGTCCTGGCTGTGTGGGCCCTTCTCCAGCTGGGATGCTCTGGGGTGGCACAAGCCCAGCTGAAGGGAAACCTCCCTGAGCTTGGAGGAAGCGGCTGAAGCCGCCCGTCGCTGTGGCGGGGCCGCTGCCCGTGCCCACTGCACAAACCCCACGGGGAGCTGCCCCCACTGCACACCTCGAGCCCTGGGGCTCAGCCCAGCACTGGGAACTCTCTGACCTGGAGGTTTTTTGGGTTTATGCAGCTGGTTTGGCTGGAGAGCCCCACGAACCCCACACTGAAAGTGATCGACATCCAAGCCTGCGCGGATGTGGCGCACAAGAAAAAGGACGTGCTGGTGGCAGTGGACAACAGCCTGATGTCTCCATATTTCCAGGTGTGTGGAGAAATGACAGGACTGTCACCTGTCCCAGTGGAGCTGGAGACCCCTCTTGGATAGGGGAGCACCACCAAAGAATTGCAGTTTTGGTCTCTGCATTGTAAAATCACCAGCTCCGGTTCCAGCCCAGGTGCTGCTGCTGGCGCACCAGTGAAGGGCGTGTCTGTCCGTCAGAAATCATGGAACTCTGTTCTTCCTGATGGAAATCAGAACAGTTGAAGTGTTTCCTAACTTTGGCCTTTTTATAGCAATTCTTCTGTAGATGCTGTTCCTGAGCTGTTCTGAGCCACAAAGGTAAAAAACAAGCAGGGAGTGGAAGAAAAACGATACAAGCAATTCTTGTCCAGTCTTTCTTTGAGACCTCCAATTTAAGGGGTTTTTACCCTTTTCCGTCAATATTCTGGTGAATATTTGGCTTAGAAATTTAAAACTTCATTTATAACAACTGCCAGAACTTTGCTGTATTGATAACTGGAAGACATGAAGTGAAGAGATTTAAGTTTTGGAAATACTTCAGAATAATCAACTTCCAAGTGCTGTTGATATCTCTATGGGCTAGAATCTGCCTGCTTTCTTCCATTTTTAAATGTGGTGCCCCTCACTCTTTAGAATGTTGATATCACATGCAAGGCATCTTAATTAATGGTTGATTAAAAATCTGGCACTGCTCACCACCTCTTGTCCATCCACCTCCTGGTTTGGCTCACTTGAGGAGGCTCCTGGGCAGAGCTGGGATGTGAGGGGAGAGAAAGCTGCCAAAGGAACCTCCTTTCCTCCTGTTCTCAGCTCCTCCAGGGCAGAATCTCCAACACCTGACAAACAAAGCAATTCTTTTGCTTGGCAGTTTGAGTCCTTCATTTCCCGTGGAAATGCACTCTTTAGGGTAGATGCCATGGTTTGTCCCTGCCCCAGCTGAGCTCTAGAACTGTTTTTCCCCAGCTGTGCACTGTGTGTTGGATGTGCTCAATCTCCTCTCCCTGGAGCCTGTGGGAGTTGGAGCAGTGCTTTTAAATCCCATCTTCTTGTGCTTACCCTGAATCCAGAGCTCCTCCCTGTGCTGCTGCTTTTAGCACTTGTTCTGTTGTCATCCTCAGGGTTTTGTGTTTGTCCCTCCACTCTTTTTTCCTGTGTAAGCTCACAGCCCTTTGGATGGCTGGGAATGAACCCAAACTTGATTTCTGATATTTTCCTTTTGTTCCAGCGTCCTTTGTCCCTGGGGGCTGATATTTGTATGACTTCTGCAACCAAATACATCAATGGTGAGTGTGAGAGTTGAGCACATCCTTAGGGCAGGGTTGGGTGGGAGGTGGGGAGGGAATTCCTGGCTGGGAGGGTGGGGAGGCTCCTGGATCCCTGGCAGTGCCCAGGGCCAGCTTGGACACTGGGGCTTGGAGCAGCCTGGGATGGTGGGAGGTGTCCCAGGGATTTTACTAACACCTGGGGGTTTGTGCAGGACCCTGGAGCAGCTGGAGTGGCTGATCCCATTCTTGTCCCCTGTCACTTGTAGGGCACAGTGATGTTCTTATTGGTGTGGTCTCTGTAAACAGGGAAGATCTCTACAAGGAGCTCAAATCCCTGCAGATTGGTAAGTCCAGACTGGGAATTCCTGACAGGAATCCTGCTCACATCCACAGCTCCTGCTGGGGAGGGTGGGCATGCACACCAGTGGGAAATCTGCCTGGGAATGTGACTTGAATGGGCACAACTGAGAAAAGTTCAATTACAAAATCTACAATAAAATCTCCAATAAAACCTCCAATAAAATGGAAAATAACCTCCAATAAAATGAGAGACATTGGTCTCCACTCCCCAAGGCACTTCAGGACAGTGCTGGGGCACATCCTGAAACCACTGAGGTGCCCACCTGCAACTGGAAACTCACTCTCCCATCAGGACGTGCCCAGTGCAGAATTTTCCTGTCTCTGATGATTCCAACAATTTTCCGGCCTCTTCATTATCAGGAATAAATTCCTGTCCAGGGTTGTGTCCTCTGCCTACAGCAGTGAAGGTGCACTGTGCCCAATAAATATAATCCTTGAGGCCTGAGCCTGTTAATTTGCCTCATTAATTGGCTCCCCAGTGTGGGAGATGAGGAGCAGAGATTGCCTGGGGTGTCCTCCCACTTGTTCTGACCTCAGAGATGCTGGAGATGAGGAACGTGTTTGGCTTTGCTGAATGCAAACCACCAACATTGTTGTGGAAATCTGTGAAAATGTCTGTGGAAATCTGTGGAATTCTGTTCCCACAGCCCTGGGAGCTGTTCCTTCCCCCTTTGACTGTTACATGTGTAACCGGGGGCTGAAGACTCTGCACATCCGGATGAAGCTGCACTTCCAGAACGGCCTGGCTGTGGCCAAGTTCCTGGAATCCCATCGCCGGGTGGAGAAGGTCATTTACCCAGGTGGGTGGGCCGGGATTTGGGAACACCCCAGGGAGGGATTTGGGAGCTGTGGTGCCCCGGGACTGGGTCACTCAGGTGAGGCTGAGCTGCCCCAGCTCTGCACTGGAATTCACTGGGAATTCTCCCAACTCTCCCCATTCCAGGGCTGTGTTGTCACCCCCAGTACAAGGTGACCAAGAGACAGAACTCGGGTGTTTCAGGGGTCGTGAGCTTCTACATCAACGGGAACAAACATAATGCCCTTGCCTTCCTGGAGAACCTGAAGGTAAAGGACAATAAAATGATTCTC
Organism: Sylvia atricapilla; assembly: GCF_009819655.1. Taxonomy (NCBI): domain Eukaryota; kingdom Metazoa; phylum Chordata; class Aves; order Passeriformes; family Sylviidae; genus Sylvia; species Sylvia atricapilla. The sequence goes on along the minus strand of NC_089148.1, from coordinate 24,532,673 downwards.
AGAGGGAGCTGAACCTGCCCTGCTGAGGGGAGGGTGGAAGTGGCTTCTCTTGCCAAGTCCTTTGGGTGTGCCCCATTCTAAATTGGGTAATTTGTCCATGAGGTTAACCAGAGGGAACAAAGGGACTCCTCAGCCCCTTGGAAGTGTTTGTTTGCAGTGATCCAGGGGCAGGGTGAGTCTGTCTTCAATCTTGGCTCTGACCTACCAGATGTGCACTTTATTCTCTAAGTACAGCTAATACACTTTATAATATAAAAGTTATTATATAAAAGCTTGCGAAACAAAAGTCTCTAAAGTTTCCTTTTCCTGAATGCCCTTGAAGGGGTCCCAGCCCCGAGGCTGCCAGAGCTCCAGGAGGGTTTGGACAGCACTGCCAGGGGTGCTCAGGGAGGGATTGTTGGGGTGTCTGTGCAGGGCCAGGAGCTGGATCAATGATCCCTGTGGGCAATTCCAGCTCAGGATATTCCCTGATTTTCTGAGCTCTCTTTCCATGCATCCACAACCTCCTTCCCTCTCTCCCACAGGTGTTCACTGTGGGTCTGAGTCTGGGTGGCTTCGAGAGCCTGGCAGAGCACCCGTAAGTTCATCCTTCCACCTTCAGAGCCTCAAAGAGCTGCAGAGCACCACCAAATCCCCACAGTTTTCCAGCCCCCAAAGCTGGTTTGCCTTGAGCAAAACTCAGGGACTGTTGTGTAGCAGGAGACCAGGGGAGATTCCAGAGGGAGGGAATTCTGTGAGAGGCCAGAGATGGAGGGAGTTTGCCTGGAGGGCTGAGGCACAGTCCGTGTCCATGAAGACAATCCCAGAAGCTGCTGAGAGTTGGGATAAGGAGCAGCTTGGATTGAGGAATGCCCTGCTCCCTGCTCACACCAGGGGCACTGTGTGCACCCAGGTGCCTCCCTGGCAGGACCTCCTGGGGGCTTTAAACTGCTCAAAACAGGATTTTCATGGAATTGCATTCTTCTACTCAAAGCCAATTTCCTTTTAGAAAATGTACGTGGAAATTAATGACTGTATTTAAATGCTCAATCATTTCACTTATTGATTTCAGATTAACACAAATCCTGAACCCCTCCAGCAGGTGAAAGGAGCTGGTGCCAGCGACTGAGCACAGGGGAAATCCCTTCTTGCCTATCTGCTCTGTAGCTGGAGAGAATAAACCCTCCAGAGTCATGTGGGACAGTTTGAAAAGGGATCTGAGAAACCAGAAATTAAACCAGAGATTTGATACTGGAGGTTGCACATTCCTCACATGCAGAGCTTACAGTGCTTCTGTAGAATAAAATAATAGGAATAGGATTTTTTCCTGTTCCAGGTCCAGATTTTTAAGTATCCACTTCTTATTAATCATTTGTGTCTAGGAAATACAACCTGGAGATGCAATTCCCTGACTTGTCAGCATTCCCATCATTTCCAGGAACTGCTGCCAGGAGCTCTTTTTATCTGTGGGGTCATAGGAGTGGCACAGAGGTGTCAGCTCCTGCTGCCATTTCAGGGGTGCTGGCAGGGAACCATCCAGGCTGCTTTTACTCAGAAAAGTCCCAAATTCTTGAGACAAAGGACGTTTTTTATCCCTGCAGGGCCACCATGACCCACAAGTCGGTGCGTGAGGACATAAGGGAATCTCTGGGAATCACCGACACCTTGATCCGCCTCTCGGTGGGGCTGGAGGATGAGGAGGATTTGCTGGCAGACCTGGACCAGGCCCTGGAGGCTGCGGTGAGTGGGGTGTTCCCCCAAAAATAATCCCAGACTTTCCCATGGGCTGAGCCTTCAGCTCCCAGAGAGACCCTGGGTGTGGATTTAAGGTTTCCCTGTTTGCAGCCGTGCTCAGGCACAGTTCCCTGTGGATTCAGGAGCAGTTGGGATGTCCCAGGCACAGTTCCCTGTGGATTCAGGAGCAGTTGGGATGTCCCAGGCTGTTCCCTGTGGATTCAGGAGCAGTTGGGATGTCCCAGGCACAGCTTGCTGTGGATTCAGGAGCAGTTGGGATGTCCCAGGCACAGTTCCCTGTGGATTCAGGAGCAGTTGGGATGTCCCAGGCACAGCTTGCTGTGGATTCAGGAGCAGTTGGGATGTCCCAGGCACAGTTCCCTGTGGATTCAGGAGCAGTTGGGATGTCCCAGGCACAGCTTGCTGTGGATTCAGGAGCAGTTGGGATGTCCCTGAGGCTGCATTTCTCTTTCTCTGTGTGGTTGTTTTTTATTGAGGGGAATGTTGAGGTTTTTTTACCAGAATGAAACTCATCACCAGTAACTCCACATGTTTCTCTTTGCCAGCATGAAGAGAATCAAATGCTAAAATGTGACTTTTATTTATGTAAAGGAAAATAAAAATGTGTGTCTGATGGAGGGGCAGAGCACAATGATCCCTGCCTTTCCTCCCTGCAGTTTGCATAAACCTCGAGGGTCAAAAAGGAACTTGGAACTGGACGTGGCTGTGGACGAGGACATGGAGAACCAACCCACTCTTGCTCTGCCTTTGGGAATTGCAGCCTGGGCTCCTGGGAGTGTCCCTGGCTGTGCAGGGTGTGCTGGGCACAGCCTGGGCTCTCCCTGGAGCCAGGAGCTGTGTGGGAGCAGCCCTGGGCACCCCGGGAATGGGATCCCAGTTCTCCCAGCACAGCTCAGGGTTTGTGCTGCTGCTGCTGCAGGGTTTGGGCACAAGGGCTGGGTCCTGTTACTGCTCTCAGGTCTTTCTTTCTTTCTCTTCTCACCTCTCAGCTCAGCTCAAAATCTCGACTGAGCTTAGTCTTTATTTTAATTAGGTTAGAGATTTCCTTATGAGCTTTTTCTTCTCTTGATGTTTTATGCAACATTGAAGATGAAGTGAAAATCCAACACCTGGCAACTACTAACTTTCTAAAGAGGAGTCTTTGTCTCTTTCAAGAAAAAAATCATGGGCTGTGGGAATGATTGGAATAATTTTAATTAAAATACACTTTTCCTTTCCTTGCTTATATTCCCATGTGCATGTGCTCCTTGTGTTCAAAATCAGGGGCTGGAGTGACCCTGGAGCTGTTGGAATTTCCTGTGGGAAGGCAGGAGAGCTGGAGCTGAGGACAATTCTGTATTGGCCACACCCAGAATAACCTTCACTGCAGAGAGGGGTTAAATGCTGACAAAACCGAAGCGAAGGTGTCCCACCCAAACCTCCTCACTCCACAGCATCCCAGACTGCTTTGGGGGGACCTTAAATCCCACCCATTCCCACCCCTGCCATGGCAGGGACACCTCCCACTGTCCCAGGCTGCTCCAAGCCCCATCCCTGGGCACTGCCAGGGATCCAAGGGCAGCCACAGCTGCTCTGGGAATTCTTGTGCCAGCCCTGCCCACCGTGCCAGGGAACAATTCCTGCCCAATATCCCATCCAGCCCTGCCCTCTGGCACTGGGATCCATTCCCCCTTTTGCCCTGGTCTCTCCAGAGGGTGGATTCCTGGTCAGCTCCTAAAGCCCCTCTCTGGAAAGTCCCTCAGATGCAGGGGATTTTCAGGGAGCCCAGCCCGTGCTGCCTGTGGGGTGCAGCAGGGTCTGCTTGGTGTCACAGGAGCATCTCCCATGAAATGAAAAGCTGCTGTGCTTCCTCAGCCTCCTGCTGCCCTGGATTTTCCTTCTGCTGTTTATCTGGGGAGAGGACAGAACTTTGCCAGCAGGGAAATCCTCAGTGAACTGTTCCATGATTTTCTTTCTCATGTGGAATCTCAGCCTGAGGCTGGCTCTGAGCTGGGACCTGCCAGGTCCTGGTCTCTTTTTAGGGAGAACGCAGTGAGCTCCTCAAGCACTGATTATCCAGAGTTTCTCTCACATTCCCAGACCTGCCAGAGCTCAGGGACTGCTTGGACAATGCTCAGGCACAGGGTGGCATCCTTGGGGTGTCTGTGCAGGGCTTGGGCTGGAGGATCCCTGTGGGATCCAACTCAGGATATTCCATCATCCCATCCCTCTGAGCAGGCAAGAATCTTTGGGGATCTTTTGGTATCTCCTGGTTCCTGACTTCCCTGGAGCCACCCCTGTGCTCCTGCTCTGGGCTGATCCCAGATCTGGCTTGTATTTCCCAGATTCTGTGGCTCTGAAGCTCAGAGGGTGCAGTTTTCCTTGGATTTGATGCTGCAGATTGGATTCAGACCCACTGCACTTCCAGGGAAAAGTTCCTTTTCCACATTGAGGCCCAGATCCCTCGTGTTGGCCGGGGATTCCTTTGTCCCTGGAAACAAAGCCCCAGCGCTGAGCCTTGAGTCCAGCCCAGCTAAGCCCGAGGCAGGGCCTGGCTCCAGCCCCAGCATTCCGAGTGCTGGGGTCAGCCTGCTCCCTCCCAGCCTCACATTCCCTGGATTTGAGCTTTCTCTGGCATTCCTCACTGTGTTTGATGAAGGGTTTGTGTCCTCCAGCCAAGGCTGAGCCACATTAGTCAGAGTTGTTCTTAGAAACTCGGGCTTTCATTTACAGGAAAGTTCTGTCACTGCACTGCCCTGTGTCACCAGGAGAGGAACATCCAGGAATGCCAAGCCCACCATTCCCAATCCAGGGCCAGCTCTGGGAGCTCTGGCACTGCCCCTCGCTGTCCCACTGGCCATGGACACCCCATGGGAATGTGGGGCTGCTGCAGGGCCAAGAGTCACAGCTCCCACCCCACATATTTATGGACGGAGTGGGCTCCAAGGCACAAATTCCATACTTCAGTCCCTGCACAGCTTCCCGACATCCCCATGAATCATTGGGATGAGCCTGAGCCCCAGAAGAGCTCCCTAATTATTTTATCTGCTGCTGTGTGCAGTAGCTGACTGACAAATGCAGTTTTTATATTCCTCCCTTCTATCATGTAATGAGTAGGAAAATATTGATTGTCTCCTGCCTTGCTGAAGGACATTGGGAAATGGAGTTGGAGCCGTGGCTCCCACCCTGCCAGCCTGACAGAATCCTGGAATATCCAGAGTTGGGGGCACCCACAGGGATCATCCAGTGCAGCTGCACAGACACCCCAGCAATCCCACCCTGTGTCCCACAGTGTCCCACCAGCTGGCTCCTGGAATGCTGCAGCAGGGCAGGAATTGAAAGGTATTTCCTCCAGAGTTTTCAGCCACCATTTCTGACTCTCTGAACACCCCTGAAAATTCATTCTCCTTCTCTTGCAAACCCCATATTTCACATACATCCCACCCTGATGGATCTTTATCCAGGGCAGCTGCTGGGCTTGGGAAGGACAGTTGAACCCTTAGGGTGGTTTTTTTCCCAGTGTTTCCCAGTCTGCCTGCATTTCCAAGCTGCCTGTTGTGTTCTCACCAGGACACCAACGTTGTCACTGCTGGCTTTGAATGCCTCGTGTTTCACAAGAGCGATGGGAGATGTGTGAGGAATAGGGCAGAATTCCATTTCAGCTGGCAGTATTTCCCAAAGGAGTGTGTCATAAAGGCTCTGAGAGTGAAGGGATTATATTTAGATGATGCTCATCATTTATAATAATTTATCTCTTCTCCTCTTCCAGGCTTCCACGAGGACAAATGAACGTAAAAGGAATGTTCTCACTTGGACGCCCAGGGAAGAGCAGATCCAGAGCCATTCCAGCCACAGGCCGTGTGCTCTGTTCCCAGGCTCCCTGTCAAAGCCATGGGCAGCTTTTGGGGAGGGATTCCATCCCAGCAGGCAGCTCTCAACTCATTTCTGCAGCATTTTGGATCAGGGAATGGGAAGAAGTTTGGATTCAAAATTTCGGGACGCCACCATTGGAGATTGCACAAGGAACACTTGTGTGGAGAGGGAAGTGCCCCAGGATGTCACATGGAGCTGTTCCTGCTCCTTCCCAGACCTTTGGCTCGTTGCTCTTGGGGTTCTGTGGTTGCTTTTGGGCTGTGCTGTGCTGTCCTCGGGCTCAGGGTGTGTTTCCCTCGGGGGTGTGTCCTGCCCACTGCACTGCCTGTGCTGGAGGAGAGCTGCCCTTGTCCTTCCCCCCTTCCCTCAGGGAACAGGAGTAACAAGGGACCTCAAATCCCACCCAGTGTCACCCCTGCCATGGCAGGGACACCTCCCACTGTCCCAGGCTGCTCCAAGCCCTGTCCAACCTGGCCCTGGGCACTGCCAGGGATGCCACAGCTTCCCCAGCCTCTGCTCCCTGCCTTTCTCCCAGAAATGTCTGAACTTGGAGAACTGTGCTGCTCTCCTGCTTTTCCAGCTTTTCGTCCATGCTGTTGCCTTTTCCAAAGGTTTATTTTGGACTTACTTTGGTTCCTAACACCAAATCTGACGTGAGGCACGGGCAGCAATTCCCAGGAGCTTCACCTGGAGCCGTGCCTTTGGCAGCAGCCAGAGCTCTGCATTCCCAGAGCTGCTGCCTGCATCCAGCAGGGATTCTCTGGGAGCTGTTCCCAGGAGCTCCAGGCACCCTGTGGCAGGAGTCCAGGGCCACCAGAGCCCTCCTTCCCCCTGCAGCCCCTGCTGGAGCAAAGCAGAAGGTGAAGGACCACGGAGCACTCGTGGGGCTCAGCTCCAGCTCAGCATTGCTCAGGAGAAAAGAGGAAGGTGGAAAAGGAGTTTTGGTGCCCCAGGCTGTGGGCTGGGCTGGAGGGGAGCTCTAGGACACCTGGCAGGAGGAGCCCTGGTGGGTTTGGGGCTCATGAGCAGGAGTGGGTTGGGCACTGCCATCCTGCAGGAACAGCCTGGCCCTGGCCCAGCTTGCCCAGGGGGCCTGAAATGTTCAGAGACACTTTCCAGCTGGCAAAACCCTGATCACTCCTGAATCCTGAATCAAGGTCCTTTCTTCTGTTGTACCTGAAACCCATCCTGCATCTCTCTGTGACCTGCTCCCCTTCCCTCGGATACAAATTCCTGTCCAGCTTGGCCCTGGGGCTCAGGATAACTCATGGAAACTCCCCTGAGACTCCAAGAAACAAATGCCTGCATTTGCAACAAAGGTTCAACTCAATTTACTCCATATTAAATTCATTCCTCAAAGAAAAATCCCAGCCAAAGCACTGGGCTCTGCAGGGACGTGGGGAGGGCCAAGGGCTGATCCCACCATTCCTTGATTTTCTGTTGGATGGATGTGTGAGTCCCTGGAGAGGACTGAACTCTGTTTTCTGGGAATGAAGGCCCTGGAGATTGTGTTAAGTGGCAGATAAGCAGGCACCAGCTCTGCCCTCTCAGGGATTCAGGCCCCCTGAGTTGTGTTTTATCACCTTGTTCCTCTCTGACACCAAATTTCCCTCTCAGGGAAGACATTAACTCCGTCTCCTGCAATCCCAGCTCCTGCAATTCCCTGTGCTCCCTTCCCTGGCTGCTGCAGAGCCTCTCTGCCTTTGAGGTTCCAACCAGAGCCCTTAATTTGACAGGTGCTGGAGGAGCTGATGAAGATGGAGACAGATTTCCCCTTCCAGGGCTGCTGCCAGAGCCCAGCCCAGGCTGGGAGTGAGGGTCCTTTTCCTTGGAGCTGCTGAAACTCGGCTTGGGCAGCCAGGCAGGAGTTTCCTGTCTGCTGTGATCCACTGTTCCCCTCCAAGGTGAGAACCCCTGGGTGCCATTTGTTGGAAAAACTCAGCTCCACAGAGATGGGGCAGCTGAGAGGTGATTTTAAGGATTTTATGCCATCATCAATCTCGTAGGAAGGTGAGACACAAGAGATGTAAAGCTCAGCTCCATTCTATCAGAAGCCACAGGCTATTTCTTGTTCACCACACCTTATCGATGCTTGTCAGCCCATCAGCTTTGGCCACACAATGCTGCTACTGCCTGTCTAACCCATCTACCCATGTAACCTGTGCTGATGCTTCTAACACCAGTCACTGATTATTTTACACCACGTGGTCTTGTTACAATGCACCTCTCACCGTTTTAATTCTCCAAAATATCTGGTTTTGTTTGTTTGAATCTTGTTTCCAGTTCCATTTGTCTCTCAACAATATCTGTCCTATCCCATGGCGTTTTTAAGTCAGCATTTCTTGCCTCAGAGTTTGCACACAGGACTGTGTGAGCTTTCAGTCAGCTCTGAGAATCCTCCAGGAATCCATTTCCTACAGGTGCAGCCTGTGCCTGTGCCCCTTCTCCTGATGGTTTTTCCCTCCGGCAACAGCAGCTCCTGAAGGGACCTCAGTGACTGTTTTACACCAAAACGACACAGATTCGAACTTGAGAGGGCTGCAAATGTCTCCTCTATTGTTGGGATGTGTCTCCTTTTTATACTACTCCACACAGAGCAGTTGGATTGGTGAAGCAAAGCCCAACCTCTTCACGCCCATTGGTCAGAGCAGAGGGACATCATTCGCTGGAAAGGAATGTCAGAAAACCAAAACCTGGAATGTCAGAAAACCAAAACGTGTCAGGCACAAGCCAGGGCTACACCCCAGATCCAGAGCCACCTGCATAGTGCCAGCGTGGCCCTGGGGGTGGCACAGGGGTGACCCTGGCCCAGGCAGGGACACCTCCCCTGGCTGGCTCTGTGCTCCTGCTGGCTCTGCAGGAGCTCGGGCTGCTGAGGGATGATGGACAATGATGGATAACGATGGACAATGATGGATAATGATGGATAACAATGGATAATGATGGATAATAATGATGTGTTATGTTTTACCTTCTTTTGCCAGGGTCAGGATTAAATGTGCCAGGCAGTATTTCTTGTTTGGACGCAGAAGTTTATTAATTCTTGTCTACATCACAGTCTCACAAACTGTGAGTTCTCCAGCACTTCGAGCTAACAAACTAAAAATGGAGCCCTATCTCTCTGTCCCTACAGGGCCTTTTAAGGACTAACTGTGCAATTAAGAAATGACACCTCAATTATTTTTACTTTTAACCCAATAACCAACCACCCCTGGCCCGCAATGGGGATTTTTCTATCCAATTACAAAACCCCACACAGACCCATGGAGGAGAAGGTAAAAAAGGACTCAGCCTCTGCCCTAAATCCTCCAATTTGCTTTATATCTATATTACTGTATTCTAAACCCTTAAACTCTGAGTTTCCCACCCTGTGCTGTCACACACTTCTATTTAACCCCACACCCACAGTCCCAGGGCTGTCACTCAATTTTGGAGCCTTTTCCACGGGCTCAGGTCAGTGCAGTGTTTGCTGGGGGTCAGTGCCTGTGAGCACAGAAAGGATGGAATTCTCAGTGCCCCATGATGGTGGATGTTGGTGATGGATGACAATAATGATGACAATGATCACGATGATGATGATGGATGATGATGATGGTGATGGATGCTGATGACGATGATGATGATCATGGATGATGATGACAAAGATGGATGATGACGATGATGATGACGATGATGTTGATGGGTGACGATGATGATGGATGATGATGGATGATGATGGATGATGATGGCGAAGATGGATGATGATGACAATGATGATGAATGATGATGATAAGAATGACGGATGACGATGATGATGATGGACAATGGATGGGCTGTGCTGCCAACGATGGCTCAGGACAGCAGCAGCAGCTCCACCATCCAATCAAATGAAGGGAGGTACAAATTCTTCCCAAATGTGAGGGACTGTGTGCACTGAGGATCCCAAAGGGATGGGTGAGCTGTGCCAGTGGAGGTGGTGCCCCCACAGCCCTGCCCTGCCACATCCCTGCTGGTGCTTGGGATCCATCCTTGGCTTTTCCAGGGAAGTGCAGGACAGCTGAGGGCTGCTGGCCCTGGCACAGCCCCCCTTGGTGTCCTGTTCCCGAGGAGCCCAAGTTTGGGGAGGAGTGGGAGCCCTGCCAGCCTGCCTGGCCTTGGTGGGATGTGTGAGCTGCCCTCCCGCTGGCCAGAGGCTCCCTGGGGTCCTTCCAGCTGGGATTATTCCCTGGATTCCCTCTGAGCCCTGCTTGTCCTACCCCCAACAGCACAGACAAGGAGAAGGGGCTGGTAAATGTGAATATTAATATCAATATAGAAGGAATTGTTCCCTGGCAGGGTGGGCAGGGCTGGCACAGGGTGCCCAGAGCAGCTGTGGCTGCCCCTGGATCCCTGGCAGTGCCCAAGGCCAGGCTGGACACTGGGCTTGGAGCAGCCTGGGACAGTGGGAGGTGTCCCTGGGACAGTGGGAGGTGTCCCTGCCATGGCAGGGGTGACACTCGGTGGGATTTAAGGTCCCTCCTAACCCATTCCATGACTCCTCTGAGGTGTCCTGATGCTCCTCTGAACTCCCAAGGAGCTTCCCTGCTCACAAACCTTCAGGAAAAGTCCCTTCCCATCCAATCCCAGGGACCCAGCTGTTCCCAGGGCCTGCAGCATCCCTGCCAGGCTGTGGAAATACCCACGGGGTGAGGACAAATCCTTATCCCATCGTTTTAACTCCGACATTTCAGTGGAGTGAGGCCCAGGCTCCCACAAACCCCATTTATCCCTGTCCCTCCCTGTCACTTCCAGACTTGGAGCTGCATTTCCCAGTCCTCCCGTTCCCTCTGTTGATGTTTTCTCTCCGAGGTTGTGCTCACACCAACCCTCACAAGTCAGTTTGCAAATATCCCTGCCAGCCCATAATGACCTGCTAAAAATACCAGGAATGATTCATCTCCTGATCTATGGAAATGGGAATTATTTGCTCTTGGCAGCTCCTGGCCCTGGCCTGGGCTGCTGGAGAACACGACAATGAGCAGATCAGGGAATACTGGAGGGATTTTTCTTCTGTTTCAGTGGAAGAAAAACGTTTTCTACCAACCCAGGTGGGTTTTGTGGCCATGGGTGACCCCTGGGGCGCTCTCAGGGCTTCTCAAAGCTGCTGTCCCAAATTTGGACAGGGATGTTCAATTTTATTAATGTAATTTTTAGGCAGGAGTATTTAAACAGCAATAATTTTAACCAGGGATATTCTAAGCCGTGTTTTTGAGAGCTCTACAAAGGCTCAGTATCTTCTAATCTTTTAATAGGGATTGCTTAAATGCCCTAATAAGAAAATAAGGGCTGTTGTAATCAGTTCTCTTTAATTGAAATAATCCCATTGGATTTGTTAAAGCGGTTTGGGGTTTAATTCCAAACCTCCTCAGCCCTGCAGGATGTTTATTGGGAAGATTTCCCAACCCCTGCCACACAATGAGGTGCGAATTTCCTCAAATCCTGCCCTTTGCAGCTCTCCCGGGGCAGATCAGGGGCCCCAGACCCACGGGATCCCAAAGGCAGCTGGGAAACTTCCGTGGGGCTGGGATTGATTCGAGAACGATTTGGCAGCTGCTGGCTGGAAATAAATGGACTTTCAGAAACCTGCAGCAGCTTGTGAGCGTCCCCTTAATGAAAATCCAAATATTGTCCTCAAATTACGCATTTACTCCTGGAATTTCATCCTCTCTGCAGCGGATCCCTGACAGGGATCCAGCCCAGGATTTGGGTCTGGGGACTTCTAGGATTGGAGCACGGAATTCCAGACAGATATCTCCCTTTTTATCGGTGGTTATTTCCATAGCTGGAATCAGAAGGTGGTTGGAGGCTTTGGGAAAAGGCGCCGAGTTCCCAGAGGGACCCTCCCGCAGTTCCTAGAGCCAGGAGCTGCTCCGGTGAATGAAAAAGGCTGCGAGAGGAGCCAGATGCAAACATCCCTTCGGAGCCTTGTTTACTGCAACGGGCTTTTATCGCCCTGCTGAGGAAGGAGAAAGTGGCTGTGTTTAACCGGGGAAGGAAAATATTTACGTGACTGCAAAACTTCCCTGGCTCTGGCTCCCAGCGCCTGGCAGGAGCTTTCCCGGGGATCCTGGCGCCTTCCCTGGCCCCAAAGTGGGATCTCTGGGGGCTCACAGCAGCGTGGCACTGTCACCTCAGCCTCTGGTCCCTCTGTGTCCCTGTAGGACACGAAAGGAAGATGAAAGATCAAATGTTTCAGAAGGCACAGAAATGCTGAGTGCCTTGTGCCTGCCAGAGGATTTTACTCCTTTAAAACCTGGAAGGGTTCCCACTGTCTTCACCTCCAAAACGCCACCTCGGGACAGGAAGCTTCGCTTTAGGATGTGAAAGAAAGACTCCAAATATTTCAGCAGGCAAAGAACACAGAAAAAAGGCTTTTATTGCCTAATTCTGAGTGCCTTTTATAAAGTGTTCCCATACAGACTGACCATGGTTGGTGAGTAGGAATGACACCTCTCTGATCCCATGGGTTAAACCAGAGAAACAGCAAAACACCACCTGGAGAAAGATTGTTCTGAGCAAGGAGAGTTGTTTGCCAGGATTGTGTTGAGAAGGAGCTTTCTTGGGGAGATTTTTCCTTGAGGAAAAGTCAGCAGCTGCCAGAAGGCTGAAATCTCTCAGACCCCAAAATACCAGGTCCACACCTCTGCATGGCCGGGACACGGGCAGGGAAGGCACAAACCCAAGGGGAAAATCACATTTTGGGTCTTGTTCCCAGCAGGATGGAGGGGCTGTCCTCAGGGAAAAGAGCTGGAGGGGTGAGTGGGGAGCCCTGGAAGGAGCTGGTGGGTCAGGGGCTGTGGGTTTAACCCAGGCTGCCAAGGGAAGGGTGGCAGAGCAGGAATTCCACACTGGAAGGGGTTGGGAGTGCCAGGGCTCCATCCTCCCTCCTGGGAGCTTTCACTCAGCTCTGAGAATCCTCCAGGAATCCACTGCCCACGGGTGCAGCCTGTGCCTGTGCCCCTTCTCCTGGTGGTTATTCCCTCCGGCAACAGCAGCTCCTGAAGGGACCCCAGAGCCAGGGGCACCTTCCTCCTGCCAGGGTGGCCTGGGGGTGACACAGGGGTGGCACAGGGGGTGGAACAGCGGGTGGCACAGGGGTGGCACAGAGATGGCCCTCGTGTGGGTGACACAGGGGTGACACAGGGATGCACAGGGGTGACCCTGGGGGTGACCCGGGGGGGCACAGAGGTGACAGAGGGGTGGCACAGGGGTGACACAGGGGGTGACAACAGGGGTGACACAGGGGTGGCACAGGGGTGGCACAAAGGTGGCACAGGGGCTCTGCAGCGGCAGGTGGCTCTGGGTTCCTGAGGAACACAAACCCCAAAGGATGTGCCCCAAGAGAAGGCGCCGTGTCCGGGTCGGGATCCCGGCTCCAGACCCAGTCCCGGGGATCCCAGAGCCGGGGTAGTGTGGCCGAGCGGTCTAAGGCGCTGGATTAAGGCTCCAGTCCCTGCGGGGGCGTGGGTTCGAATCCCACCGCTGCCAGCTCTGTTTTAGTGCTTCGGGGATCTGGGAGAGTTCCATGAGATCCCCGGGAATGTCAGGGTGTGATCCAGGGGCTGGGCAGAGATGGGAAGGGTGGGATTTGGGGCAGGAATTGTTCCCTGGCAGGGTGGGCAAGGCTGGCACAGGGTGCCCAGGGCAGCTGTGGATGCCCCTGGATCCCTGGAATGTCCCAGGCCAGGCTGGACACTGGGGCTTGGAGCAGCCTGGGACAGTGGGAAGTGTCCCTGCCCATGGCAGGGGTGGCTGTGGGGGGGATTTAAGCTCCCTCCCAATCCAGGCCATTTTATGAAAAGCCACAAACTAACCCCTGATATTTCCCCCCCGGTCTCAGGTGGGGTTGTCTGTTCTGGGGGGCTGAGACACAAAATTCATCACCTAAAAATGGGTGTGCAGAGAGGAGCTGGGGCAGGGCAGGGCCCGGTGGGCACCAGGGTCCCTGGGTGGGATGGGCAGGATGGGGTGGGAAGGAGCAGAGGTGAACAAGAGCAGCCTGGCCTCGGAGCAGGAGCTCAGGGCACAGAAAGATTCGTTTTGTGGTTTGCGAGGAGGAGGAGGAACACGTTTTCCACGGAGCCCTGGGGCTGGGACTGGTTTTCGTTGCATCATCTCCACAGCTCTGCACATGACAGGAGATTATTTGTAAATTATGGAATGGTTTGGATAGGAAGAAACATTAAAGATCATCTTGTTCTTTAAGGTCCTTCCCAACCCACACCATCCTGTGGTTTTATGGCATTCTGTGGGTCCCGATTATTCGCTGTTGGATCCCAAACTGAAAAGGAGTTTTGTTCTGAAAAACAGGGATCCTGTTTCACTTGCTGCTGTTGCTACAGCCAAAATCGGAGGTGATTCTGCTCCAAACCCTGTCCCTGACCTCGGCAGCTGCTCCTTCTCACCTCCCGGGAGTGATTCCTCCTGCCGGGCTGGGATTCAGCCCCTGGGCACAGCCAAGGGAAGGGAAAGGGGAAGGGGAAGGGGAAGGGGAAGGGGAAGGGGAAGGGGAAGGGGAAGGGACCAGGGTTCAAATTCCTTTTACAGCTCCAGCCGAGCCCTTGGTGCTCCCGGGACAACAGCCTGCAATAATCCCGGATTTCCTGGATTTAATTCTGGGTGAGCACAGGGCTCGGGATCGCGGGGCTTCTCAAGCCCCGACTAAACGGAATCCCTGACTTCTGGCGTGTTAATGAGCACTTTGTTAATGAGCGCTTTGTTAATGAGTCATGTCCCCTGACACCTCACTGGTGTCACCCCTGTGTCACACACACCCCACTGGTGTCACCACAGTGTCCCCAGCCAGCTCCTCTCGCCGGGGGATGGAGTTTTGGGAATGCCTCGAGGAGGATTCTCTTTATCCCGGCGGTTCTTCCCAGTTCCCTCCTGGCTGAGCCCCCAGGGCACTGATACCTTCCTCCTCCTGCTGCACACCAAGGACAACTTTCAGCCCCAAAGCACAAACAAGGGTGGGCTGGAGGGAGGGACAAGAAGGATGGGGCCTCACAGCCTGGGGCTGGAATGGGACAATTCAACCCCAAGGTGCAAATGGACCAAAACTGATCAAAGTGTGAGACCTCGTGACCATTTTGTGTCCATTTTGTGTCCCCCTTGAGTGCAGCCCTGGCCAGGCTCTTGTCCTGCCCAAGGTGGATCCTGGAGGCCTTTCAATAAATCTCTGCTTTATTCTCCAGCTCTGTGCAGTCTCTGTTTTGGCTCAGCCTTCCCAAGGCATCAGTTCCAGCCCTCCCTGCCCTGGGCTGTTCCTCATTCCCATCCCGTCCTCATCCCTGAACTGGGTGAAAACTCTTCTGTTCCTTCTCTCTGGACTCACTGAAAAGCAAGAAGCTCATTTTCAGCCCAACTCGCAGAAAAGAGATTAAATGTGGGCACTAATGAGATCAGCCTGGCTCAGGGCAATATTAATATTAATTGGATTAGGTCGAGTTTAAGAGGAAACCATGTTTAACTTAATGCCTGTAATAAATGAGGAGGAAGGGAGGGGAAGTTTTCCTCCTTTATTAAAAAAAGCCAGAGCAGGAGATAAGTAACATTTGAGAGATGCCATGGCAGGGGAGTTACTGCAGTGACTGCACAGGGGCCTTTGAGAGGTCCCTGCCACCCAAACCATCCCTTGAGTTTGTGTCACGTGGGGAAAGTGTCACCTTGTCCCAGCCGTGTCCACAGTGCCACAGGAATCCGCATACCCCGGCAGGAATTGTGTTTATTTGGTTACCAGGGGATTTTATTAACTCTTGGACATTACCTAAAGGGAAAACTTCTCGATCTCAGTGGGGTTTGTAGGCCAGGCCAAGCCTGTGGTCTGAACAGAGAGATTTAATCCCCCAAATAAATGTGTAGGGCCATAACTAACGAGGCCATAACGACGTCCTGGTTAATGCCATTATTATCTCCTGGCAGTGCACACAGGATGTTCCTGCTCCCCCGGGCAGATTTGTGACAGGAGAATGATTTAACTCGGCTTTTCTGCATCTTTTCTCTGTCAAAAACCTCCAGGGGAATTAATACAAATGCAATTGCAGCATGCTGGGCTGTGGAAGGTGGCCCTGGCACCTGGATGCCCCAAACCTGCCCCATTGGGTGACCCAAATCTGCCCCACTGGGTGCTCCAGATCTGTCCTATTGGGTGACCCAAACCTCCTATGTGGGTGCCCCAAATCTGCCCCATGTGGGTGCCCCAAACCTGTCCCCAAAGGTCACATGAGGGGCTTTGGGGTCTCAGAGTTGCCTCGCAGCTGGAACTCTCCGTGTGTGGGCTCCGGGTGGGCTCAGCTCTCCTGGCAGCACCACTGGACATTCCCAGGAGTGTCCCACACTGTCCCCCAGCCCTGGGCTGGGACAGGGAGTTCCCACAGCCAGGAATTCCTGAGCTGGAGAGCCCCAGTGTGAGGGGATTAAGGATGCCAGGATGTGCTTTTGCCGGGCCTTGTTTGGAAACTGAGGAGATCCTGGGATGACACTCCCCAAACCCGAAATCCAGGGGAATCCATCTGCTCACACAGCCCCTGTGAGCGCTGCCAGGAGATAATAATGGCATTAACCAGGACCTCGTTAGGACCTCGTTAGTTATGGCCCTGCACATTCATTTGGGGGTTAAATCTCTCTGTTCAGACCACACATCCTCATCCCCACAATCAGCCTCTTGGTCCTCCACCTTTCCCTGCAGCTGGAAATTCCTCTGCTCTCCAACACAAGCTCTTGGTTTTTTTGAAGGTTCCTAAAGATCAGGAGAAGGGTGAGCGAGACGGAACGAGGGCAGAGACATTCCTGCCGTGCCCCAAATAATTCCCTGAGCTCCTCAGGAGGGTGGGGGCTCCTCCTGCCCAAGGGCACGTGCAGATTCCTGCAGACAGACACACATCCCTGTTTTCCAGGGTGCAGTAATGGATATTTATGGGCTGCCCACTCGTGCTCACGTCTCTCGGCTGAGATGACGCCGTTCCTTTGGGACAGTGCGTGCCCCAAAACCTGGGGGAAGTGCTCAGGAATTCCCGGGGCTGAGGAAGCAAAGCCATTAATCCAATCCCACCTTGCACGGGCCTGGTTTGAAGGTTTGGAGGTGTCACGCTGCCCTGGTGGATGTTGTGGCTGTTCTTTCACATGGATTATGGAATGTCCACAGGGATCACTGATCCTGCCCTGCACAGACACCCCAAAAATCCCCCTTGTGCCTGGGAGCGTTTTGTCCCTGCTTTTCATCCCCCGCTGCACCTCCCCTCGGCAGGAAAGAATTTCCTCTACCCTGAATTCCTGCTGTCCCACTGCTCCAAGGAGCTGTTATTCATCAAATTCCCTGCTTAAAGAGCTGTTTCACATCTCTAATTTATATCATTTCCATTCCCCTAAAAAACCCTCCCTAAGGCTCATCCCATTCCCACCCCTGCCATGGCAGGGACACCTCCCACTGTCCCAGGGACACCTCCCACTGTCCCAGGCTGCTCCAAGCCCAGTGTCCAACCTGGCCTGGGACATTCCAGGGATCCAGGGGTGGCCACAGCTGCTCTGGGAATTCTATTCCAGCCCCTCCTCACCCTCTCAGCCAGGAATTCCTTCTCAATAAATCTAAATCTACCCAATTTCAGCTTAAAGCCATTCCCTGTGTCCTGTCCCTCCATCCCTTGTCCCCAGTCCCTCTGCAGCTCTCCTGGAGCCCCTTCAGGCCCTGCCAGGGGCTCGGAGCTCTCCCTGGAGCTGCTCCTCTCCAGGTGAGCACCCCCAGCTCTCCCAGCCTGGCTCCAGAGCCTCCTCTGGATTGATTTTGGTTTACTTTTAATTAAACATGTCCATAATGCCCTGGCAGTAATGCGCTTTCCACTTCAGGGGGTTTATTTTATCAATATTGAGCAAATGTTGGCACCTCCTCGGCTGAATTTTTTTGACAAACAGAATGAACCTCTGTGGGTGTGGCCCAGGAGCCTCATTAGAGGGGATCCTCATTAGGGGTGATCCTGGTTTCTGTTAATGAGGAGCCCATGCTGATGGGGGGGTTTGGGGGCACTGGGGTGATGCCCGGGGGGGTCTCAGGGCTCAGGGCCCCCCTGGCAGCACGAGTGTCCCCTGGTGTCCCCTGGCCGGGCTGTCCCTGTCCCCCTGTGCCCCCTCCAGTGCCGGGAACCTCCTGGATCCAGCCTTGGATCCCTGTCCCGGCTCCCTCCCTTGCCAGGCCCGAGCTCAAACCCTGTAATTTGTCTGCTCTGGTTTTAAATTGCTCTTTAAACTCAGTGGTTAAGGACGATTTAATGAGCTGTGCCCCGGCCTGGGATGTTTGTCCTGGCTTTGGGCTGAGCGGGACAAACCCTCCTGCTGCCAGAGCACCTCAAATGTGCAAGGAAACGCCAGCAGCATAAATCACAGCAGTGCTGTGGGTTTGGGGCTGGGATTCAGTAAATCCCTGTGGTTTGGGGACTCGTTGTGGTCCCACCATCCCCGAGCCTGCTGTTTTCCCATGGCATGGATCCATCCATCCATCCATCCATCCATCCATCCATCCATCCATCCATCCATCCATCCATCCATCCATCCATCCCTCCATCCTCCAGAGGACTCCAGGCTGGCACAGCAGCCCTGCCCAGCTCCCGGGAATAAACCCGGCCTTGGTGAGCCATGGGGTAACCCTCCCCGATCCCGATCCCGATCCCGATCCCGATCCCGATCCCGATCCCGATCCCGATCCCGATCCCGATCCCGATCCCGATCCCGATCCCGATCCCGCCCCGTTCCCATCCCGCAGCGCAGCCCCGGGCGGTGCCGGCGCATCCCGAGCTCCCGGCGGGGCACTTTGGGAAGCCGGGAAATGGGCAATGGGACAGCCGCGGGACTCAGCCTGGGGGGCTGGGGACAGAGGGGACAGAGGGCACCGGGCTGTGCTCTGCTCCTCAGGCCCTGCCGCAGTCCTGTCCCCGGAAAGCAGCCTGGAAACTCCTGGGCATCCCCCAGCTCCCGGCTCAGAGGGGAGGCGGCGCTGGAGGACTCCCGAGGTCTTCCCAAAGCCTGAACTGCCAGGATTTAAATTTTCCCTGAGGGTATAAAAGAACTGTTTCCAATCCATCCCCAGTTCTTGGTTCCCAAAGCTACTTCTGCAGAATTTATGCTTCTCAGGGCTCAGAGGGGACATGGAACAGCTGATTCATAAAAAAAAAAAAAAAATTAAAACAGTTCTTTTCATGTGTCCTCTAATAAAAGTCACAGTTGTTTTGAAAGCTTTGCCCTATGAAATCCAACCACAGAGAGAAGTGACACGTGTTAACAAACTCCTGTCCTTTCTATTTGGAAAACCTGTGCACGTGGAAATTCCTTCTCCAGATCCTGGAGGTGTTTCTTCCTTGCTGCTCCTCTGTGAAGGGAATTAATCCCCGTGGCTGTCCCGGGAGCTGCAGAGGGATGGGGCTGAGCTCACCCTTGGCTGGTGGTCACCTCAGCTGGGGACATTTTGGCGACACTGGGAGTGGGCACAGCTCCTCCTGCAGGGCCTGTCCCGGTGTTCGCCCATGGATCTGCCGTGTGCAGGAACCATCTCCATCACCTTGGGGGGGAGTTCAGCCTTTTCCTGCCTGATGGAGCTTCCCCAGAGCTGGCTCAGATCCCACTCTGCTGTGCCTCAGGGAGCCCAGGACCTGTTCTGGAGCTCCCTGACTCTCCTGATGCCTTAAATTTTATCTGTGCTGTATCCCAGGTTCTGTGGTGCCCAGGGGACAGCTCTGAGCTCACAGTCAGTGTCACTCAGCTCTGCACACAGCAGGGACACAAAACAAATCCTTCTCCTGCTGCACACCAAGGACAACTTTCAGCCCCAAAGCACAAACAAGGGTGGGCTGGAGGGAGGGACAAGAAGGATGGGACCTCACAGCCTGGAGCTGGAATGGGACAATTCAACCCCAACATGCAAATGGACCAAAATTGATAAAAGTGTGATACCTCGTGACCATTTTGTGTCCATTTTGTGCCCATTTTGTGTCCATTTTGTGTCCATTTTGTGTCCATTTTGTGACCATTTTGGGTCCATTTTGGGTCCACTCTGGGTGTAGCCCTGGCCAGGCTCTTGTCCTGCCCAAGGTGGACCCTGGAGTCCTTTCAATAAATCTCTGCTTTATTCTGCAGCTCTACCCAGCCTCTGTTTTGGCTCAGCCTTCCCAAGGCATCGCTCCCAGCCACATTTTCTAACTGCTCCATTGTGGGAACTGAAAAAGCTGAGGACTTTCACAGCCTTGCAATAAGCTCACATAGACAGAGGGCCGAAACAGAGTTGAATTTTTGGCTTTGAAATATGTGAGACATAGAAAGTTTCTGAGCTAATATATATATATATATATATATAATTATATATATAAGCCAAGCAGTTATTTTATGCTGTAAGGTGTAGGTGCAGTGTTTATTTATTGGCTTAAGTAGAGGCTTGTAAGCTTTTAGCTGTTGGCTAAAAATCTTTTAAAGGCCCTGGAACAAAAAGAACATTGGCTTACGTTGTTCTGGCATGAGTTTTACCATTTATTTAAATGAATAAATTCGAAAAAGATTTACTATTTTTTATGTCTCTGCTTTCACCGAGGCTGATAAGAAAATAAAAAACTTGTGGAATCCTTCTTGGTCACCCCATCCCGTTATTGGTGACCAGATCCAACTCTCCGTGTCACCTTCGCTCCAAGGCTGCACAAGATTCTCTTGGAGATCCTTCCCGACATTTCCCGACCTCATTCCACAGTCCTGTGGATCCACAAAGCCTCTGGTTCGAAGCAGCCCTGTGGGAGAACGTCACGTTTTCCTGTGACACATTCAGCTGGAACCTCTGGTGTCTCTTGTGTGCTGAGCCCCCGGGAAAGGGCTGGGAATGGAAAATCTGCTGGAAAATCTGTGCCCTGCAGGGGAAAACTGGCACCCAGACTGCAGGGTGGGAGCGACTAAACAAACTGAAGAACAGAAATAAACCCAGAGGAGCCAGGAGGGCTCCTGTGCCACTGCTGCTGTCCCCAGCCTCGGGGACCCTCTCTGTGCCCTTCCTGCTGCTGCAGGAATAGATCTGAGGGCAGCAGGGCACAGGGATGTGCCAGGACTGGGGAGATTTCCCCTCCTGGATCCTGGGGCTGCCCAGAGGGGACAGCCCAGCCTGGGGACCTCGGCTCTCCTGGTGTCCCACTGGTGCCACCGGGACCTCAGAGCCCCCAGACTGGAGTCTGCTGCTCCCAGGGCTGTGCTCAGCTGGCAGGGGCAGGGCAGGAGCAGGAGCAGGAGCAGAAGGAGAAGGAGCAGGAGAAGGAGCAGGAAAAGGAGCAGGAGCAGGAGCAGGGGCAGGAGCAGCAGCACCAGGACAGTCCCCTCTGCAGGACACAACCCTGGCACCCCCTGGCACCCCCTGGCCCCTGGGGTGTCCCCTGGGCTGACTCCTGGCGCCTGAGCCCCAGCTGTGCCACCTGAGCCCCACAGGTGCCAGGGAGAGCCCCCAGCTGCGGGGTGTGACCCCCCCAAGCCTCCCCCAGCAGCCCAGGAGTGTCCCCTGCCCTGTGACACCGAGGCCACCCCCAGCTCAGGGTGCTGGGGCTGCTGCACTCCCGGGACTGTCACATCTTGTGAGTCTTGGCAGGAGAACAAACCCTGGCTCCTTAGCAGGGAAAAAAAAAAAAAAAACAACGAACCCCTTGTGTTTTCTTCTTATTTATTTATTTGAAACAACTTCCTCTGCTGCTTTCCATCCCCGGTGCTGTGCACAGATCCTGCTGAGCCAAACTTGCTGCTGTTGGTTTTCAGGGAGAAAAACCAATCTCCTGGTGCTGCAAGCCCCAGAATCTCCCCAGAACCCGGCTCTGGAGGAGCTTTTAAACCACTCCCCTCCCTCTGCCACCTCCTCCATCCTGCATCTTGTGAAATTAGAAGCAGCAACCTCCCAGGCTGGCCAGAAGGATCAAACTCCACGGGCTGGCTCAGGATTCTGGGTTTAAATCAGGCTGTTCCCAGAGGTCTGAGGTGGAAAGCTGCAGGGGATTTTTTGGGGATGCTGTTGATGGAGATCAATGTGATTTTCTGCTGGTGTTCAGGCTCCCAGCCTGGGGCAGGATGGACATTTGCCCACCCAGCACATTCCTGTGGCTGAGGGACCTTGGGACGTCACCTCACACTGAAAACTGTCCTTTGGCAGCCCCCGGGGCTGGGCCAGGGTCACATCTGTGACTCAGCTCAGTGCCAGGGTGAAGTGAGAGGGGAGTAAAGGGGGACACAGGAATTCCCAAAGCAGCTGTGGCTGCCCCTGGAGCCCTGGCAGTGCCCAAGGCCAGGCTGGAGCAGCCTGCGACAGTGGGAGGTGCCCCTGCCCATGACAGGGGTGGCACTGGGGGGGCTTTGAGGTCCCTCCCAACCCAACCCAGTCTGGGATTCCAGATATTTCTAAAATAATTTGGGAAAGGGCTGCTCCTGTTGCTAGGGATTTATTGATTTATTTAGCTCTCTATTTATTTATTTATTGCGTTTCCACCCAGCTGGGGTCCAGCAGAACCCTTTGAGCAGAAAAATGCAGAGCTGGGAGCTGTGAGGCTGCCCTGGTGCTCTGCAGAGCCTGGCAGGGCTGGGCTGGGCTCTGAGCTCAGCCTGGATCAGCTCGGAGCCCTGGCTGTGTGTGCTGAGGGGCTGCTGCACATCCAGCTCCCGAATTGGCCTCCTGACCTTTTCCCTGTGCTCCTGGCACTCTGCAGCTGCTCCCGAGCTGTCCCTGGATCCCTGGAGGTGTCCCAGGCCAGGCTGGATGGGGTTTGGAGCAGCCTGGGACAGTGGGAGGTGTCCCTGCCCTTGGGATGAGATGATTTTAACGCCCCTCCCAACCCAAACCAGTTTAGGATTCCCTGCTCCTGGGTAATTCCCTCTTATTGGAAACTGCCAAAAGCTTTTGGCAGCTTTGCTGCTTCAGCTCCACTTCCACCCCTGTTCCCTTCCCCACACTCCCAGATTCCCTCCCCAGGCTCCAGTGGAAGCTTGAAGGCAGCTCCTGGCTCTGGATCCTGCTGGAACTCGGACCATGGGCTGGCCCCACACCTGCCTGGGGACCCAGAGAAATGGGAATAAAGCAGCTTAAAAAGGGAAATCCTGATCAGAATGTGAAGAGTGGAGAGGAGATGGGGCAGAAACTGGGTGGGATTATCCAGATGGAAAAGCCGGAGCTGCTCGGCCATAATTGGTATTTATGGAGCAGGGGAGAGCGCTGGCACCGCGTTTGGTGCCATGGCAACTGCTGGTGCCAAAGGATCAATAAAGAAACAGATGGGAAGGAAGAAAAGGCACCAAGGGCAGGGGGTGGGGGAGCAGTGCCTGCTCCTGCTGCCCCCAGGTTGAAGTGCTGCTGTGCAGGGAGAGGGATGAACTCAGGAACCCAAACTGCAGCGGGGGCACAGAGCTGGGATCGGCTCAGGGGGTCATTTTCTGGTTATTTCCTTTACCTTTGGGGGCTGCAGGGGGAGCTCAGGCCGACACAGCCACAGCAACCCCTCAGCAGCTGCTTTTAAGGCTTCAGTGCTGCAAATGCTGAGTTTGCAGCCAGGAACTGGAGCAGGAACAGGAACAGGATCAGGAGCAGGAGCAGCAGGAGCTGGAGCAGAGCAGGAACAGGAGCAGCATCAGGAGAAGGAGCAGGAGCAGGAATAGGAACAGAAGCAGGATCAGAAGCAGGAGCAGGAACAGGAGCAGGATGAGGAACAGGAGCAGCAGGAGCAGGATCAGAAGCAGGATCAGGACCAGGAGCAGGATCAGGAGCTCTGTCGGGATCAGGAGCTCTGTCAGGAGCAGGATCAGGATCAGAAGCAGGAGCAGGAGCAGGAGCAGGATCAGGAGCAGGATCAGGAGCAGGATCAGGAGCAGGATCAGGAGCAGGAGCAGGAGCAGGAGCAGGATCAGGAGCAGGAGCAGGAGCAGGAGCAGGAGCAGGAGCAGGAGCAGGAGCAGGAGCAGGAGCTCTGTCAGGAGCAGGAGCAGGAGCAGGAGCAGGAGCAGGATCAGGATCAGAAGCAGGAGCAGGAGCTCTGTCAGGAGCACTTCCCAAGCCCCACGAGAGCCGCCTGGCACGGGCTGTTCCAGGAGCTTTCACTGCAGAGGGAAGGAAGTGGTTTGAGGGTTGGTTTTACTCAAAGATCTGTGGCTCCTCGGAAGGAGGGAAGTTGTCCTGACTCCGAGTCAGGGCTTTTTGCGAGGAAAGAAGTCGATTAAAGAGTAAGTGAATGACAGACAAGCCACGTGCATCCCTGCCAGGAAAGCAAAACCAACCTCCACCCTGTTCTGATCTATTTTGGGGGTTGGGTTAGAGGAACCCCAAAGGTCCTTTCCAACCCAAACTGTTCTGTGATTCTACAGCCCTGTGGAAGGTTGGGAAAAAAAAAAAAAAAAAAAAAAAAAAAAAAAAAAAAAAAAAAAAGCTGACAGATGGAACACTGGTGTTTGGGGTTTTTTAGTTTTGGTTTCTTGGGGGGGGGGGGTTGGGAGGGTGAGGTTGTTTGTTTTTTTAATGTTATTTTATTTTAGTTGTTGGCTTTTTCCTTTTCCTCTTCCTTTTCCTCTTCCTTTCCTCTTTCCTCCTTCCTCTTCCCCCTTTCCCCTTTCCTTTTTCCTTTTCCTGCTGTCCATGCTTTGGTTTAACAACCCATCTTGGAATGTGGACCTTTTTCACCCAAGTGCAGAAAACCACCCAAACCCCTGGAGAATAAGGAAGCAGAAGGTGAAGAAGAAGGACTTAGACAACACCTTAAATCTTCTACCTTGGCTCACACACATTACTATCCACTAAAACCTTAAATCCAGGTTTTCCACCCTGTGAGATCACACAATTCCATCCAAACTCCACAACCCCAGGGCTGTCACTCAATTTTGGGAGCCTGTTCCAGGCCTCAGGTCAAATGCGGTGCCTGCCTGAGGGTCAGCACCTTTTAGCACAGAAATACTGAAATTTTCAGCCTCCAGGCTTCCAACAGGTCCCCACATGGGGCTGACCCTGAGGAGGAGTGTGTCACGTCCCCCTCGTGTCCACAGGGACACCCAAAGCCCAGGTCCAGCAGCTCAGCCCTCGGGAGAGGCACGAGGCAGCCGAGGAATGAGGATTTGAGGAGGCAGCAGAGCAGCTCCAGGGAAATTCGGGTGCTGGGGGGTTGTTCCCACCCAGAGTCACTGCTCAGGGTCTGCTCCAGTGCTCTGATTAATGCAGGGTTTCATTAAGGCCACCAGAGCTCCTGGGGAGGCTCTTTGGTTCTGCCCCCACAGGAAATGAATTGATGTGCTTGGTAAAATACGCCGCAGTTAATATTTAATGCCACAGTTGAAAGGGAAAATGGAAACAAAAATAAATTACCTTTCTTCGGTGCTTACAGCAGTTTAATTTCACTCTGCAAACACTTAGAATAAAAGAAACACCTTTCAGACTCCCAGCCTGTGGAATTATTAATGTCTTTATAGGGGTAAATGTGCTATTTGTGTTCTCCCAGGCTGCCAGTGGAATAATTCTGCGGAACAGGGGCTGAATTTCCCTGAATTGCTTTTCCAGTTGGGAAATGGGAAACATTCTGACCCCTTTCCCCTGTAGGGCCACTTCCCCATCTCCCAGAGCCTGCAGGGTCCCGTGGGCACATCCCAGAGCCCATCCCAGCACGGAGAGGAGCATGACTCCAGGCTGGAGCTCTGAGTGCTGCCCCACACAGGCTCCAGCCCTCAGGAGCAGCAGATTTTCCCAAAGCACCCGTCCAGAAATCCCTGGGGAAAAATCTCTGTGAAAGATCAGGAGAGCAAGGGACAGACATAAAATGTCACCAGTGGGTCATGCCCCACAAAATCCAGGGGATGCTTGGATGCAGCACGGAAACCAAACCCAAATGGGAACCAAACCCGAACCAAACCCAAACGGGAACCAAATCCAACTGGAAACTAAACACAACGGGAAATCAGACCCAGCATGGAAACCAACCCAAACATGGAAACCAAACTACACATAGAAACCAAATCCAGCATAGAAACAAAACGCAAACAGAAACCAAACTCAACAGGAAACCAAACCAAATTGGAAACCAAACTGAAACCAAAGCCCACGGGGTCTTGGGAAGAGGTGCCAGAGGGAGCACCTGCATTCCACGTGGGCAGGTGCTGAAGGTAAAGGCTGCAGTGGCCTTTGCCACGACTCACCACAGTGACGTCACGGTGACGTCACAGTGACATCACTGTGATTCATCCTCTGCCATGGAGTGTCTGGGTAACCCCTTGGATGCCCTGGAAAATGCCCCTCCAGGGCTCAGCCTTTCCCCTTTTGCCATGACTGGGCGGATGTAACCTCAAACTTGGAACTGGGAGTGGGCGTGGAAATTCTGTGACAGAAGTTGATTTTCTGCTTTTTTATATTTTATGTTTATTTTTGAAATTTTGTTCCCCCTCCTTTTCCAGGCTGTGCTCACCCTTCCTCTCCTCAGCTGAGCCCTGCAGCCTCCTGAGGTCCTGACACGAGGAGCCAGCCCTGATTTGGTGCCTCTCAGCCAGGCCAGGCTTTCCCCAGCTATTTGAGCTGCCCTAACATCGAGCCTCTGGAGCTGTTTTGCATCCTGTGTGGCTGTGGGTCCGTGGGATGCTGTGCAAGGGATGGGATTCTGCTGCTGTTCCCAGGGAATGGCTGCAGCTCCCAGCAGTGGAGCTCACCCAGCTCTCAGCAGACCCTTGAGACTGAGGTGGAAAAACCCAGGTGAGATCGGGACAAACTCGTCCTTTTTCAGCCTTTATTTTTCAGCGTGGACACAGAACACAGCAGAGAAGGGCGTTTTGTGGCTGTTGGTCCAGCTGGGAACCACAGGGCTGCTCTGCCTTGGAGAGCCTCACTGGGAACTCAAGGAAATTAAACGTACTTGGGTATTAAGTGACACTAGGAAACTTAATTAAAAATCCCCATAAATAGTGAGCAAAGCACAAATAAAGTCTCTGCAGCCTCGGGCTCAGCCCTCGTGGGCTGGGTTCCCCTCTGCCTTCGGCGGGGGAGGATTTGCAGCGGGGATGTTTTGGAGGAGATGAAAAAAGCTTCCCAAAAAAGGAATAAATTGTGGCTCTTGTGCTTAATTTACATGCTCCATGCTGGGAAATGCAAGGTGCAGCCCTGAGGCTCTGCTGTCCCCCTGTCCCAGCTTCCAGGACAACGTGTGGGGAATGGCACTGGAGTTCACAGCAGAAAATGGGAATTGCTGCTGAAGTCATGCCTTAGAAGGTGACAGGGATAGGCAGGGGTTGTATCCACCCCGCCCATTCCCACTGCACTCTCTGGAGTGTCCCCAGAGCTCTATGGGGTCAGGACCAGCCTGTCCCCTCCCCTGCCCTGTGCATGGACCTGCTCCATGGTGATCCCAGAGATCCTGGTGATCCCCAACCCTCAGAATCCATCTCAAACCCCAACCTCAGAGCCCTCCAGGCAGCCTGAGCCTCCCACAGCACTCCAGCCACGGTGGGAGTGTGGGAACCCTGGGAGTGAGCAGTGACATCAAACGGTGGAAGATCACAGAATCTCAGAATCCCAGACTGGTTTGGGTTGGGAGGGACTTCAAATCCCACCCATCCCACCCCTGCCAGAGCAGGGACACCTCCCACTGTCCCGGGCTGCTCCAAATCCCAGAGCCTGGCCTTGGGCACTGCCAGGGTTCCAGTGGCAGCTCCAGCTGCTCCCCAGTGGCTCTGGTGTGAGCCAGGGGCTCTCCAGGAGCCAGGGCTGAGTGGGCACAGAGCGGTCCAAGCCCTGTCTGACCCCATTCCCGCTGTTCCCAGTGTTCCCAGTGGACGCCCCTGAGCGAGGCTCCCTCCCCGGGGGCTCAGCCTCCTCCCCTGGGCGAGCTTGGCAGCAGCTCCTGCTTCGGAATTGTGGCCATCGTCATTCCTCGGCGTTCCCTGTCAGAGGGGAGCCCTCCGCGGGGATTTCTGCCTCTCTGCTTTGCGCTGCTGCTCCCGGAGCGCTGCCACCCCTCGCACCTCTGGGTGCTGCAGGTGGGACGCTGCCCCCGGCCCGAGACAGGCTCCATCCCCGCAGGAGGGACCCTGCAGGGGCAGGGAAATGCCTTTGGAAACCTGCCCAGGGCTCTGCCCTGCCCGGGGCTCTGCCCTGCTCGGGGCTCTGCCCACAGCTCTGCTCCTGCCCACAGCTCTGCCCACACCTCTGCTCCTGCCCACAGCTCTGCTCCTGCCCACAGCTCTGCCCAAAGCTGTGCCCAAAGCTCAGCCCCTGCCCAAAGCTCTGTCCAAAGCTCTGCCCACAGCTCTGCTCCTGCCAAGAGCTGTGCCCAAAGCTCTGCCCACAGCTCTGCCCCTGCCCAAAGCTCTGCTCCTGCCCAAAGCTCTGCCCAAAGCTCTGCCCACAGCTCTGCCCAAAGCTCTGCTCCTGCCCAAAGCTCTGCCCAAAGCTCTGCTCCTGCCCACAGCTCTGCCCAAAGCTGTGCCCAAGGCTGTGCCCCTGCCCAAAGCTCTGCCCGCAGCTCTGCCCAAAGCTCTGCCCCTGACCACCTTCACCTGCCCCAGGTGTGACCAGAGAGGAGAAATCAATGAGACCTTCAGGGATTTTTATAATCCCAGGCTGGGCTGGGCAGGAAGGGGTTTTAGAGCCCACCTCGTTCCGTGTGCCAGGACACCTGGCAGAGCCCAGGTGGTGGCAGGAGCAGCGGGCTGTGCCCTCCCTGTGACACAGACACGAGGAGTGATGTCCCTGTCATTGCACAACCCGGCCCTGCCGGAGCCTGCCAGGATCTTGGGAAAGCTCTGCAGGATTTCAGCACGGCTCCCTCTGCCAGAGTAACGCCGTGTCCTAAGGCCAGAGGATCAGCCACAAACAGCTGCAATTACAGCTCTGCCCTGCAAACACCAAAGGAAGATCCACGGGGTCATTCCCGCAGCTTTGCTGTGCCCTGGGGGAAAGCCAGGCACAGAAAAGTCTCAAAATCTTGTGCATGAAGGCCCAAACACAAAAAATGAATTCAGGGTTTGATTTGAGACCTTGGAAAAGGCTTCCTGCTTTAGACACTACAGGCAGGAATGTGGGCTTGTAGTTTAGATAGAAACACATGAAGCTAGGTAGTGGAAAGTTTTAGGGTTTAAAAATTTGGATACAGAAGTAGCTACAGAAATAGTAAAAGGTTTTAAGGTGTAGTAAGTAGTTTTGTGTGTCATTGTATGATTGGATAAGAAAGTCTGAACTGGGGCAAAAATGTGTAGGACAAATTAATCAGCTACTGGTATGAAAGTAGAAACAATCTGTGTGGCAGTAGATTATTGGCTAATAAACCTTTAAAGGATCCTGTAACCTGTCTTGTGACCACTGTCCATGAACCCCTGACCACTAATTGTGAAGATTTGTTAGATATGATGGGATCTCCTTCAGACTTGGTTGTTTATCATTTCTTATCTAAGTTACAGCCTCACGAGGTGTGAGCTCTGTCTTACAGGGCAAGAAAACGGCCCCTTCTAACTCCTTTCATAAGCAAAACCAATCAAAACCCAACACCTAAGTTATTTTTATTTATAACCCAATTAAAGATCACTCAATATCTGCAATGCTGCTTTCACTCACCAACTAGAAATGATCACCCAAACCCAAGAAGAAGGAGGAAGAGGAAGGTGAAGAAGAAGGACTCAGGCAATGCCCAAATCCCTCCATATTGTCCCTTTTATATATATTACTATATTTTATACCCTAAACCCCCAAACTTTAAGTGTGTCACCCTGTGACGTTACACACTTCATACAACAATACACACTCCCAGTGCTATCACTCAGCTTTGGAAGCCTCAGGTCAAAGTTCCAGCTTCGGCCTCAGGTCAAAGGCAGTGCCCTCCTGAGGGTCACCACCTGTCAGAGCAGAAAAGATGATATTTTCAGCCTCCAGGGTTCCAACATTCTCACTCTTTCACAAGACCGAGGCGATAAATCGTGCTTTAACCATCTCCCGGTGGTCCCTGACAGCCCAGCAGTGCTGAGGTGCCCAAATCCCCTGGCAGGTGTCACCTGCAGCAGGTAAATCCCTGCCAGGATCAGCAGCACACACGGAGCTCACCCCAAAGCAGGGACTGGGGCACCTGAGGGACATCCCCGATGGCTCCAGGATGGATCTGATGGCTCCAGCTTGGTGCTGTTGGGCACAAAAAGGGAGGAAAAGCAGTGGGAAGGCCACATGTGGCACTGGTGTCCCCAGCAGGCTGGTTTTGGGAACAGGTGGTGACAACCTCGGCATGGATAAACCCAAGAGGTTTGGGAATAAAGCTGAGCTGTGCTACAGGGCAAGGCAGTGACAGTGACAGCCCCAGGGCCAGCCTGGGTGGGGCTGCAGTGACACCTCAGTGCTGGCCATGGCACAGCAGCCCCTGGAACAGCACCCCTTGGAACAGCAGCCCTTGGAATGCCAACTCTTGGAACACCAGCCCCTAGAAAACCAACCCTTGGAACACCAACCCTGGGGCACCAGCCCTGGAGCACAGCCCTTGGAAAACCAATCTTTGGAATGCCAGCCCCTAGGAGAGCAGCTCTTGGAGCACCAGCCCCTGGAACAGCAGCCCTTGGAATGCCAGCCCTTGGAATGCCAGCCCTGGAACACCAGCCCCTGGAAGAGCAGTCCTTGGAGCAGTAGCCCTTGCACTCTCACCAGCCTTTCTCAAGGGTGGCAGTTCCCACTCTGGGAAAGGTCACCCCTGATGTGGAGCCAGGGGGAGTCTCCAGAGGGGCAGTGCCGGGAAGCAGATTGGGAATGTCCCGTGGGCACCCCGTGTCTGTGCCACCCTGAAATCCGGGGTCACGCTTGCACAAACCCCTCTGATGTGGGATGACAGCTTTCATTTCTGGCATTATTTTGGGAAGGAAAAGGCCATCAGGGTGGCAGGCATTGCTAAATGCTTGTTTTGTCAGGAGAGAGCAGTCGGTTTTCCGGAGGCTGTGCAGCTCCCACTGTGTTTTTCCTTCAAACCTGGAGCTCTACGAATTTCCAGCACTAAGGAGCAGCTCTGGCTGTGACAGTCACATCCACAGTCAGGACAGAGGTCTGGATGCAGGCGGGGACCTCTCCAGGATGTGCAGTGCCTGCCTGGACACCCCTGGGACACTCCCCAGAGATCCCAGGTTGAGAGTTTAGGGATGGGAAAAGGGTATTGTAAATGCAGTTGAAAGCAGGTGACAGGCTGATGTTAAGACATTTATTTTAAGCTGCTAATTAAAATGATTTTTAAAATTAAAAACATATTGGTCCCTGGTGTTTCTAAATAGGGCTGGAGAAGATCACGGAATCATAGCACGAGATCAGCACTGAGTGATTTAATTCCAGATTTCCTCTCCAGGGTGGTGTAAACCAAGGATAACTCATGTCCAGGTGGGATGGGGACCTTTGGGTCAAGTGGGAAACTGGAATTAAAATGCCCTCCTGGCCAGGGCCATCTGGTTGGGGTGAGCCTGGTGTCTGTGGGGCCCAGCACAGAGCAGAGGGGACACGAGGGGATATGAGGGGACACGAGGGGACATGAGGGGATACGAGGGGACACCAACCCTTCCCGAGAGGAATATTCCCCCCAGCACGGGCGGTGCCACTGGGAAGCTCCTGTCAGTGATGGACTGCATTTCCCGGGGCACTGCAGGGGCTGTTGAGCTCACCTGCACTGCTCGGAGCTGGGCCAGTGCCCAGCAGGCCCTGGGGACACTCCAGGCAGGGCAGTGACACTGTGAGTGCAGTGACACCATCGCCGTGGGTGCAGTGACACTGTGGGAGACAGTGGGGACACCGGGGACACAAGGGGGCACCAGGGACACTGGGGACAGTGGGGACAGTGGGGACAACTGGGGACAGTGAGGACAGTGGGGACACAGGGTTCAGCAGGGATACTGCGGTCAGTGGGGACACCAAGGGCACTGGGGACACCAGGGACAGCGGGGACACTGGGGACACCAGGACACCGGGGACACTGGGGCACCGGGGACAGGGGACAGCGGTGTCCTTGGCGGGCGGGGCCGGCTGTGAATGTCCCCGGTGCCGCTCAATCATTAACTGCGCCATTGTCGGGAAATGGCTCCGGTTGTTGACGGAGCGCTCGGATCGCTCCTTTCCCAGCACCGGGACTGTTCTGTGTCAACACGGCTGGGCAGGGGACGGGGATGGGGACACGACCAGGGCCACCAGGGAATGGGGACACACCGCCTGGGGATGGGACACCTCGATCGCTGATGGGGCTGTGCTGGGGAGGCCACCAGGGAATGGGGACAAAGAGCGACACTGAGGCTGGAACCCAGTGCCTGGTTCGGCTCTTGCACAAATCCCGGCGGATGAAGCGACGGGAGCCGCTCCCGGGGTGTCTGGTCCGGGCTGCCCGAGCCCCTTAAACCCGGCCTGGGCCGGGCTCAGCTCGTGGGGTGCCTCCGTCTGTCCCCACGTCCGTGCTGCCTTTACTCAGAGCTCCTGTGCCGGATTCCCGAGCGCTTCAAAAGGAGAATTCGGCTTTGCCCCTTGGTTAAATCCCGTCCCCCGGCAGCCTGGCAGAGCTCTGACTGCGGGGGTCTCCTCCCGAAGGGACTGCAGGGCAACTCCATCAGCCAGGATGTGCTTCCCTGGATTCTGGGCTGTGCCTGTGCCTCGGCATTGCTTCGAACACGGGGAAGGATGGGAGTTAAGCTGACCTGAAGAAATTCAGGTTTGGGTGGATCTTTATGCTTTTTTTTTTTTTTTTTTTTTTTTTTTTTTTTTTTTTTGTTATTTTGTGTTTTTTTTGTTTTTGTTTTTGGTTTTTTTCTATTATATATTTGGAGAAAATCCTAATTTTAACCAAGTATTAACTGGGTTTGACTCTTGGTTGTTGCTGTCAGGCTGTCCTGGGGACACCTTTGTACCCTGACCATGGAGTGGGACATGCCATGGTCACACCAGGGGTGACAGCCCCTCCAGAGGGTTGAGACAGAGCCACCAGGAGCAGCAGGAGCCCTGCCGAGTGGCACCTGGGTGTCCCTGGAGGGAACCTGTCCCTACCAGCCTCGGGCAGCCCTGGCAGCTGGCACTGCCACCACCTTGTCCTGCTGTGGGCACCGAGCGTGTCCCCACTTGTCACCAGTGGCAGGGGACACAAGGACATGCAGTTCTTGGCCATCAGAGTGTAAACATGCCTGGGGTGGAACTGGGCAGCAGGGCTGGCTGTGCTCTGGGGCACTGAGCCCTGCTGGTTCGCACTCAGCCAAAGGAGCTGCCCTGCAGAGGTGGCCTGGCCCTGCCCGTGTGTGCCACGGCAGACTGAATGTGTCAGAGGTCCACGGAATCACACAGTGATTTGGGGGGGAAAAGACCTCCAGAATCACTGAGCCCAAGCTTTGGCCCATCCTCACCTTGTCCCCTTTGGGTCTGAATGTTTAAAGTCGTGGCATTGCAGATCCCTTTCAGTCCCAGGGAACAGACCTGAGGCCCCAGTACCTGTCCTGGGGAGGGATCCAGGGGAGTTTGGAGCATTCCCATCCCAGGGTGATGCCCTGGGCTAGCTGGGCTCTGTGCCAGGACACTTCCAGCCCAAACCCCTGCAGCTGCAGCCCCCTGGCTGGGCCCTGGCTCCCTGAACCCTCTCTGGGCTTGGGCATGTCACAGGACTCAGCCCCGGTCCCCGAATGATGTGCAGCTCCCTCGGGGTGGGGCAGGGCTCAGCTCTGCGGTGGCACTGCCAGGCTCTGACCTCCCCGAGGGCAGGATGGGACAAAGCCGTGCCCAAATGTGGCCAGAGGGTTTCCAGGCCTGTTCTTGTCTCTGTTCTTGGAGGCTTGTTCACGTTCAGAGCCAGGGAACTACAAACACGTCAGGCAAAATCCTCCCGACTCCAACCTGTCACATAAGCCTCCAGCTGCTGGGAGGGACATCCTGCACTGAGAAGCCATTCCAAGTGGGGATGAACACTTCCTTTCGTCTGCCAGCTCCAGAGCCGTCAGAAATGCCGGATTTCTTTGTGCTGATGGATGCACGGAAGAACCGTGGCTCCTCGGAGCAGGCAGCCTGTGTGGGGAGGGGGGGCAAGGTCTGTCCACCCACTGTGTTTACAGAAAGTCAAAATAACTGGGGCTTCTGTCCCTGGCCACGATGGGTTCTTCAAACAAAGCAGCCCCAAACATAAATACATTGTCTTTTCCAAAATGCGTTTGGGCATATTTGACATATTTCGTATTCAGAGTGGCTCTTTCATGTTGCGCCCTGGAGTGCTGGGGGGGCTCAGCTGCTGCACCCCCGCCACTGCTGGGGCTGCTCTGTCCTGCTGACAGGCTCAGGATTAATTCTCCTTTTGGCTTCATCCCTGAAAAATCCCAACTGCTCCGAGGGAAGGCAGAGCTGGAAGGAGCCAGGGCCAGCCCAGAGTGTTGCCGAGGGTGCACGTGGTATTCCTGCAGCTCCCTGTTTTCACAGGGAACGCTGGGGAAAGGCGGGAGCACAGCAGACAGGGTGCTGGAGAGCCCCTGGAGCGTCCCCAGTGCTTGGACTCGTTCCCTTCACCGTGTTGGGATAACCCCGAGGTCCCTTCCCAAAGCCCCAGCAGCAGCAGCCGGATGGAAAACTCCTCCTGTGCTTCCCTGGAATTACAGACACACGGAGGCAAAGGCGCTGGCTAAGGACAGCCAGCGTGGGCAGCAGGGAGCAGGGTGACAACCAGGGTGACAGCCAGGGCTCCCTGGGGATGGCAGCGGGGCTGGGAAGGGCAGAACTGCCCACGGGGAGCAGAGAAAATCCTTGGGATGCAGGGCTGGGCTGGAGCTGCAGCAGCAGGAGCAGCACAGCCCCTCCCCAGCACAGCCCAGGCGGTGCCCAGGTGGCATCCGGGTGTTTCCCAGGTGGTGCCCAGGCGGTGCCCAGGCGGTGCCCAGGTGGTGCCCACGCTTCCTCCCGCCCGGGGCCAGCCCAGCCACGCAGCAGCAGCGCAGTTCAGAGTTAATTTGTAAGCCCCGTTGTGCAGGGAAAAGCTGCAATTCCTGGAATGTGCGGGAGCTGCTGGGACACTCCGGCCCCAGAAAGGCCCTGGGGAGCTGCAGGGCTCAGCCTGGACACACCTGGCCGGTCCTGAAGCCTCGGGAAATGTGCCTGAGCTCAGCAGCCAGGGAATGGGGCTGAAAACTCCATGAAGGATCGGGAGCAGGGTGTGATCCTGGAAAACACACTTGTGTAACAGGGCTGGATGGGATCTTGGGCAGGAATTGTTCCCTGGCAGGGTGGGCAGGCCCTGGCACAGGGTGCCCAGAGCAGCTGTGGATGCCCCTGGGTCTCTGGAAGTGTCCCAGGCCAGTCTGGAGAGGCCTGGGGACAGTGGAAGGTGTCCCTGTGCATGGCAGGGGTGGCACTGGATGGGATTTAAGCTCCAACCAGCCCAGTCTGGGATTCTGTGGGATCCCTCCAAGGCTCTAACCCTGGGCAGAGATTGGTGAGTCTTCGAGCTGTTTGTCCTGACAGCACAA
Source organism: Sylvia atricapilla (assembly GCF_009819655.1). Lineage (NCBI taxonomy): Eukaryota > Metazoa > Chordata > Aves > Passeriformes > Sylviidae > Sylvia > Sylvia atricapilla. Next base: position 24,497,642 of record NC_089148.1, on the reverse strand, counting down.
TTTTGGGGAGCTTTCTGCTGCCTCTGCTCAACCAAACCTATCAGCTCAGGCTCTTCCTGCTGCTGCTGAAGATCAGAGAGATTTGCCTTTTGTGGTCCTAGCTCTGTTTTTCTGCCTTCACAGCTCCTCCTGCGTTCTGCTCATTTTCAAATCTGGCTTCTGTGTCGCCTTTTGCTTTTATGTTGTTTTGTGTTCTTTTTTTTTAAACTGAGATCGAACTGATAAAGGGAAACTCAAACCCAGCTCTTCAGTGGGGGCTGGGGCTGGCTCCGAGGTGTTCCTGCCATCACCTGGGAAATTTAATTTGGGATTTCGTGGAGTCCCCACCCCTGGAGGAGTCCAAGGAAGGCCTGGATGTGGCACTCAGTGCTCTGGGCTGGTGACAAGCTGGGGATTAGCCACAGTTTGGACTCAGTGGTCTGGGAGGACTTTTCCAACCTCAGAGATTCTGGGATTTGCCTGCCTGGATCTCCTGTGTCAGTTCAGCCCCAGTGGAAACCAGGGATTTCCCAGTTCTGCTGGGCTGGGTTGGAGTTGCCCATGCCAGTGCTGCTCCCCTGTGTCAATCCCTGAGGAGCTCAAAAAGTTCCTGTTAAAATTCCAAAATGCAAAAAAAAACCCCCCAGTAAAGTAATGGGAATAATGGGATAAAACCATAATGGGAACAGCATTGGCAGGGGGCTGCAGACAGTTCACCTCTGCTGGGATACCCCAGAGCCTGAACTGGTTTGGGGTTTGGGTGCAGGGGCTGTGCTCCCCAGGGGACACCTGAGCTGGTTTGGGATTGGGGCTGCTGTGCTCCCCAGGGGACACCTGAGCTGGTTTGGGATTGGGGTTGCTGTGCTCCCCAGGGGACACCTGAGCTGGTTTGGGATTGGGGTTGCTGTGCTCCCCAGGGGACACCTGAGCTGGAATTCCCAGCAGAGCAGCTCCCACAGGCAGTCCCTGGATCACCGGGCAGATAAAATCTGCTCTGGTCCCACCCCCAGCAGCTCCTGCAGAGAGCCAGCCAAAGCCAGGGTCACACTCCGGGTTTTTATTCTCACTGCTCCAGCACGCACGGCTTTGGGACACACACGAGTGGTGTGCAGAACCCACGATCTCCAGGTGGATTCTCTGTGCCCCGCAGCTCCCAAAACGCCTCGGGCAGAGCGGCAGCACAGAAAGGCCGGGCTGAAAAGGCGTCATGAAAGAAACATGACACGAACACAGCTTCCCATCCCAGGAAAACGGGGATGAAAACTCCCAGTACATTTCAGCTCCTTGGATCAGGTTTAGAAAGTACAGCCCCTCACAGAACAGTGGCTGGAGGGCAGAGCTCCCACTCCTGCTCCCCTGTAAACACATGGGAAGGTCCCATTCCATTCCGTTTGAATAAAGTTCCCACTCCTTCCCCTTTGGACAAAGCTCCCATTCCTTCCCCTTTTCCCCATTCCTTCCCATCTGGATAAAGCTTCCACTCCTTCCCACTTGGATAAAGCTCCCACTCCTTCCCCCTTTTCCCATTCCTGCCATCTGGATAAAGCTCCCATTCCTTCCCATTTTGATGAAGCAACTTCTTCATTTTACCCCAGCACAGAGGGACAGACCTGCCCATCCCAAACACTGAATATTCCTGACAAAAGCATTGTTTTATGTGAACTGGGGTGAAACCACCCCGATATGAAGAATCAGCTGCCCCCAGTCTGCTGGAGGGCCCTTCCCAATGCCGCATTCCCAGTTTTCCATGCAGGATCCATGGTGCTCACAGGCACAGCCGCCTGCCCTTCCTACCCGGGAGCAGGTAAGGGGTTGGGTGGGTTCCCTCTTCCTTCCCTCCATCCCAGCCGTGATCCCAGACAAGCTGGGAGCCAGGAATGTGCTGGCCAGGGCTGCTGCAGGCAGCTGAGGTCATCCCGACATATTTCACAAGTGAGTGGCGGCTCTGCTGAGCCCTTTCCCAAAGGAAAAGTACACAGGGGGAACAGAAGGGATCCTCTGCACACCACGGCCTTTTTCCAGGGCCACATAATCCCAGCAAAGCACACTCTGACTCCTGCAAGGCGCTTTTTAAAGCAAAGAGCCCATTTTTCCCCTCAAAGCACCACCCAGTAACTGAAGCACTGATGAACCTGTAGTTACACCCAGGAGGAGCTCAGCACAGAGCAGGGTCCAGCAACTCAAACTGAAAAAGGCATTTAAATCCATTAAATTTAGGCTGAGTCTTCAGTTAAAGCTAAACCTTGGCTTTTAGGCTGGACTCAGACATCACCCGGATAAAATCAGATTTATGTGGACAAGAATCAGACAACACAGAACAAAAGGGAAGGCACAGATTCTTTGGTGAGGAATTACTTTTATAAACAAATTAAAAAGAGTAAAAGTAAAGGTTTTGTGCAAGAAATTCCTCACAGATGCAGGACTTCATTTGTCTGTAAGACCCCTGAATTCCACAGTGCCTGGCACATGGAATATCAGCTGTATTTTATTACATTTGCATTTTATTTCACCCCCAAGGCCACAAAACAGGAGACATAAGAGGCTCTCAGCCCCTAAAGGGTGAAGAAAATGCCTTAAGACACAGCTTTTTAAAAAATAAGCCTCAGATGTGGCACCAGTGGATTGGAACTGAGTTTGTAACTAAACCATGAAAGTTTCTTTGGGAAAAGCCCAGACAAATTCACACACTTCCACCCAGTGCTTCCAGTCTGCTGCAGTTCAAAAACTCCCAGAGCCGCCCCCTTTGTGTTTTGGGAGGAAGAACTGAGCTGGGATGCTGCTGTGGCCACTCTGTAGGACAGTGTGGGAACAAGGAGGTGCCGAGTGCCATCCCTGTTCCTCCCAGAGCTGCTCATGGGCACAGCACTTCCCAGGAGAACAGCTCCTGTGGGTCAGGCTCTGCAAGCCTTTGCCAGGAGGAAGAGCAGGAGTCCTTTTCCCAGCCTGTTCCTCCCCTTCTCCATCTGCCCCCAGCAGGAATTCCAGCCTGCCTGGCCACTCCACAGGCTGCCAGGGAAAAATCAGGGCTGGCTCCCCTTGGCCCAGTGCTACGCCCTCCCCAGACCCCCTTCAGCTGCCACGCAGATGAGCGTTTATCAGGACACATCTGTGAGTCAGGAGACTCGTGCTGCCCTCGGTTCCTGGAAGAGATGGAAGTTTCATCACTGCCACCACCCCTGCCCACTTTTAAGACACTGAAATCCAATCACATTTCTTTTTTTTTTTTTTTTTTTTTCCTTATTCCTGTGGGGTTTTTTCTCCCCTTGCCCCTCCAGAAAAATGGAGGAAGGACTCTCTGAAGGAGATAATGTCAGTATTAAACATTCTCAGGAGTGAATCCCTTCAGTAATCCCATCTGTGCAATCTGCTGGCTGTCAGGAAAACAATTTTTTTTCCACCTTAAAGCAGGAGAAGCCCTCTCAGGCTCTGCTTTAGGCCCACAAGACCTCTCACTGTGCATCTCAGCCACGAGTGACAGTGACCATGGAATGTCCTCAGCTCATTTCTGCAGTCGCCACAGAACATCCTCATCCCATTGTGCAGCTCAGCCATGAGTGACAGTGACCGTGGAATGTCCCCATCCCATTCTGCAGTGGCCATGGAATGTCCCCATCCCGTTGTGCAGTTCAGTGCCCAGGGAGTGCCCTGTCCTGCTGTACCCCAGCATTTCTGGCACACTCTCCAGGAGGAATTTGGCATCTGTGTCCAGCAGTGACACTGTGAGGGGTGTGCCAGCATGGAGCAGATGCCCAGGAGGGTTTCCAGACTCAAATGTCCCCTCAGGCCATGTCCCCTCAGGCTGCAGTGGGAATGTCCCTTCAGGCAATGTCCGCTCAGGCCGCTGTGAGATGTCCCCCAGGTCGCTGTGGAAACGGTCCCTCAGGCTGCTGTGGGATGTCCTCTCAGGCAATTGAGGAAATGTCCCCCAGGCCACAGTGGGATGTCTCCTCAGACTGCTGTGGATATCCCCTCAGACTGCTGTGGGAATGTCCTCCAGGCTGCTGTGGATGTCCCTCAGGCCATGACCCTCAGGCCATGTCCCCTCAGGCCATGTCCCTCAGGCCATGTCCCCTCAGGTCACTGTGGGATGTCCCTCGGGCCATGTCCCCTCAGGTCGCTGTGGGATGTCCCTCAGTCCATGTCCCTCAGTCCATGTCCCCTCAGGTCGCTGTGGGATGTCCCTCAGTCCATGTCCCCTCTGGCCATGTCCCTCAGGCCATGTCCCCTCAGGTCGCTGTGGGATGTCCCTCAGTCCATGTCCCTCAGTCCATGTCCCTCAGGCCATGTCCCCTCAGGTCGCTGTGGGATGTCCGTCGGGCCATGTCCCCTCAGGCTGCTGTGGGATGTCCCTCAGTCCATGTCCCCTCAGGCCATGTCCCCTCAGGTCGCTGTGGGATGTCCGTCGGGCCATGTCCCCTCAGGTCGCTGTGGATGTCCCTCAGTCCATGTCCCTCAGTCCATGTCCCCTCAGGCTGCTGTGGGATGTCCCTCAGGCCATGTCCCCTCAGTCCATGTCCCTCGGGCCATGTCGCCTCAGGCTGCTGTGGGATGTCCCTCGGGCCATGTCCCCTCAGGTCGCTGTGGGATGTCCCTCGGGCCATGTCCCCTCAGGTCGCTGTGGATGTCCCTCAGTCCATGTCCCTCTGGCCATGTCCCCTCAGGCTTCTGTGGGATGTCCCTCGGGCCATGTCCCTCAGGTCGCTGTGGGATGTCCCTCAGGCCCGGCCCCGGCCCTCAGGCGGCGGTGCGGCGGGTGCCCTCAGACGCGGTGAGGGAGCGCTCCCGGCACTCGGCGTTGGAGCACTTGGACACGGCGCTGGCGGCCTGGCGGCAGCGGCGCAGCAGGATCTTGCGCAGCAGCAGGTACACCCAAGGGTCCAGGATCTGGTTGAGGGAGGCCAGGCGCACGGCCGTCAGCGACAGGTCACACTCCCGGCGCACCTCCCAGCGCGGGGACTCGCCCCGGCACGGCCCGGCCCCGTGCTCCGCCACCATCCTCAGCATGGTGATCTGCGCGGGGACAGGGAGAAGGGACACGGGTAAGGGGCTGCGTGTCACCGCAGCTGTGTCACCATCGCCCAGAGAGCCCTGGAAATGTCCCACACAGGGCTTGGAGCAGCCTGGGATGGTGGAAGCTGTCCCTGCTCATGGAACTGGATGAGCCTTGAGATCACTCCCAACCCCAACCAGTCTGGGACTCTGTGGGAGGACTCCTGAACACCTCATTTTCCTGAACACCTCATTTTCCTGAGCAGATCCTGTGTCACCATCACCTGGAAATGCCTCACACAGGGCTTGGAGCAGCCTGGAATGGTGAAGCTGCCCCTGCCTGTGGAACTTGATGAGCCTTGAGGTCACTCCCAACCTAAACCAGTCTGGGATTCTGTGAACATCTCATTTTCCTGAGCAGATCCTTTTTTTTTTTTTTTTTTTTTTTATCACAGACCTTTCCTGAGCATGACTTCAAGGCCCCAGCTGTCTGAGGTGCCTTGAATCCCTGTGGGATTGGGGCTGTCCACCTGCTCCCAATCCCAAACAGAGATGGAGGCACAGCCAGCACTGCCCTGAGGCACCTCCAGCTCTGTCCCAGCACAGCTCAGCACTTCCAGCCCCTGGATAAACTGGGAGCCAGTCCCAAAACAGCCGGGAAGAGCCCGAGGGAGCAGAGCCGCAGGGAATCGCTGCCAGCCCTGGCCAAGCCCATGGCTGCAGCCTTTGGGAAGAGCCAGGCCAACCTGCAATCCCACAGGAAACCTCCTCAGAGCTGTGTCACCACCAGGGTCACAGCTGGGCCGCTGCTGTCCCCACGGGCTGGGGCAGTTGGAGCCACAGTGACCAGGAGCAGAGGCTCCAGGGAGGATTTTTCCGCTCAGAGGGATATTCTGGGTGCCAGATCAATACCCTTGTGTTGACCTTGGAAAGCCTGGGCTGACTCTGGACAACACAGGAGAATTGTTTTTGTTTCTTTAAACAGAAGCAGCTCAGGATTCTACCCACGACATTTCACTGACATCAGTGGCCACGGATAGAGCCTTGTGAAAACATGGATGTAGAGCTTTGTAAAAAACATGGATAGAGACCCAGAGCACATCAGGAGCCACTGGGGCACCAGATCCACACTGCTAGAACCTGACACTTCCCAGGCTCTCCACTCTCTGTCCCTGTCCCTGTCCTGTCCCTGTCCAGACTCTGCCATCTCTTTTTCAGATGGAGCTCCAAAAGCACCAGGCTAATAAAATACATTTCCCAAGCACACAACTGCTGCTCATTTCTGGGTTTATTACGTAATATCCCTTTATTGGAGTAGTTGTTGGGCCAACAGCTGCTCTACTGGAGATTTTGTTTGTTTGGTATCATTAGAGGTTGTTTATCATGGCCTCTATTGGTCTTCTAAATGGATTAGAAGGCTGCACAAGGCAGAGGAACATCAGGTGGAATAAAGTCAACACAATTTATGCCATTAAAAATCTGGCTCAAAATGCATGTAGAAATACGGCTGATGATTGGATGTATTCAACAAAAGCAGCTTAAACTTTCCTGTTACCATGAATGTGGTTTTATACATCTTTAATTTCTGTCTGCCAGGAGGGACAAGGAGCAGAACTATTTCAACAGGAAAAGCAGCAGAATTCCTGAGCATTTTGGCCTTAAATAACTTTGAAACAACTCCGGGAAAGGATCATTTTGTGGCCCGGAACTCCCAAATTATAATGGTGAGAACTACAGTTTGGGCTGCAGAGATGTTTCTGTGCAGTCCAGGAACAGCTCCCTCCATTTCACCTCGGAATCCTTTCTCTGCTGCCACCAGCTCAGGGTTATCCCAGAGTCACAGACTGGTTTGGGTTGGGAGGGATCTTAAATCCCATCCCATTCCACCTCTACCATGGCAGGGACACCTCCCACTGTCCCAGGGACACCTCCCACTGTCCCAGGCTGCTCCAAGCTCCAGTGTCCAACCTGGCCTTGGACACTGCCAGGGATCCAGGGGCAGCCACAGCTGCTCTGGGCCTCCCCACCCTCCCAGCCAGGAATTCCTGCCCAATCTCCCATCCATCCCTGCCCTCTGGGAAGCCATTCCCTGTGTCCTGTCATGCTGCAAAATAAATCAAAATGAATCAAAATAAATCACAGGTCAGCGTGAACTGCAAACCAGCAACACCACACTGCAGTGGGGTGTTCTCCCAGGTGTTCCCTGCTGAGCCCAACAAGCTCCTGTGTGCTTGGAAAAAAGGAAATAATTCCTGCTCTCCTTCCCAAGCCAGCACAGAGCCAGACGTGCAGGACACTCCAAGGAGCTCTCCAGAGTACAGCCACGCTGTCAGAGCTTTCCCTCTGCTGCTAAATCACATTTGATTTTGTCGTTTGCATCAACAGATCAGCTCTAAAAATACCGTGTGTGGCGAGGGTGTTGTTTACCTCACAGCAGCAGCTGCCAGGATCCATTAGTTCTCAGTTACAAAACTCAGATGTCTTTGAAAAAAACCACAGAAACAAAAAAACAAAAAAAAACCAAACCTCCTCTGTAAAGCCCTGGATTTCTATTTCAGCTCTGTTTCTTACAACTGCTGAGTGCTGCGGCTACAGGTTCAATGATTGCTACAAGCTGGCTTTCACTGAAAAGGCATTTGCATTCTCCGTAGTTACTTCTCCAAAAATCTGGTCTCTAATTCCTGACCTGCACTTCAGGGTTGTACAGAACCAGCTGGGCTGTATGTATGAAAATTGAGGTTTATGTATAAAAATGGAGGGGTTATTATTAATAAAAATACCCCTGCAGCCATGAGTCTGGATTTTGAGAACCCCGCAGAAGAAGTTCCACACTTTCAAGTGTTGCTGCAGCCGAGGGAAGGGAGGTGCTGACGAATTCCCTCGTGCCTGTGGGTTGACTTCTGCCTCTGAAACCACAGAAATACCCAGGGCACCAAACCACGGAGCGGAATCCCTGCTTCCTCCCCCAGTTATCTGAGAGCCCTGCTCACGAGGGAGGAGGAAATGCTTCCCCCATCTCAAGGATCTCCTCATGCTGCAAGGCTGGTGAAACCCTCAGGGGTGACAGGACAAGAAGGAAAAAACCCTTCTCCAGCCAGAAAGAACCTTTGACATAACCTCAGCATTTCCTCCACCAGCTTCAGCCCATCCTGCTCAGAGATCCCCAGTACAAATTTCCCAAAAATCCTATTAGTCCTTGGTAGAACAACCTTTTGGGAAAGGATTCCAGACTCCTGGTGTGCCCTTGTCCCAAAGGGTGAAGACGTGGATTCTGCCTTCCCCACTCCTACATTATGAGGAGGGGTTCTTAAGGAAGGAATAATAAAAGGGTGGAAAGCAATGCAAAGATTGCATTTTCTCCTTGAAAACCAGAGTGGACAAGGCCGGAAGGCTGCTGTAAATCAACTACAGCGGGCTGCCAGCCACAAGGCACTCACAGTCACGGGTTCTGTGTTTTCTCATAAAACACTGAAAGAAGTTTGGCTGCAAGGTAGGAGCAGATAAAACCCCCGAAATCCCATCTGGTTGTGGTGCTGCGCTCCCACAGCCACTCCTCACATCCCACTTTTCTCCTCTGCACAAGAACCTTCTCCTTTTAACTCCAGTTGCAGCAGCTGATTGTCCTGTGCTCGGCTGTCTTCTGGGATCTCTCCCAGTTCCTCTTCTACAACCTCTCCACCCTCGGCACCCCTGTCCTTGTCTGTGTCCCTGTCCGTGTCCCTGTCCCTGCTGTCCTGCCGGGGCCGTCCATGGATGTCCCAGCCCCAATGTCCAGCCTGGCCTGGGACACTTCCAGGAACCCAGGGGCAACCACAGCCGCTCTGGACACCTTGTGCCGGGCCCTGCCCACCCTGCCAGGGAACAATTCCTGCCCAGTCTCCCATCCCTCCCCGTCCTCTGGGAAGCCATCCGCTGCGTCCTGGCCGTTCATAAACCAGCAGCAGACGAGTGTGAACCAGGTCCCGCGGAGCCTCCCCCGTCCCGCGGCCCGAGGAGGCAGGAGCGGCCCCGCTGCCCACCTTACCAGCAGCGGTGACCAGCAGGCCGACAGCACGCACATGATGCCCAGCAGCTGCAGCAGCGTCTCGGTGGCGATGCGGCCCCACCGCGAGCCGGGCTGAGCCCCGCCGGCCTTGGCGCGGCAGCGGGACACCAGCGCCTGGATGGTGGCCAGGTTACAGGCGCCGGTGACCACCAGCGACAGCAGCCCCAGCGAGGCGAAGGCGGCGGCGAAGGCGCTGCCTCCGGCCGTGCTGATGAAGCACCAGGTGCCGGGCCACTGCAGGGAGTAGCGGCCCAGGCCGGCCAGCGGCAGCAGCGCCAGGGCCACGCCGGCCGCCCAGATGGCGAGCAGCCCGCGCTCGGTGGCCCGCGGGCTCAAGTGGCTGGCGTACCAGTGCGGGGCGCGGATGGCCAGAGCCCGCTCCACGGCCATGGCGCTGGCGATCAGCAGCGGGCACAGCCCGAACACCGTCATGCTGAAGCCGAAGAAGTCGCAGAGGCGGCCCGAGGGGTCCATGGTGGCCCAGGGCCGGCCGGACAGGTAGACGGAGATGACGATGGGGCTGGTGAGCAGCTGGCCCAGCATGTCGGTGAGCGCCAGGGAGCCGATGCACAGCAGGAACGAGCGCTTCCTGCGGCTGCCCTTGGCGCGGTAGCTGCGGAACACCAACAGCATGGCCAGGGCATTGCCCACGATGCCCGTCAGCATCATGGTCAGCGGGATGGCCACGGACACGGCGCTGCCGCGCTCGGCCCGGCCCGTGCCGTTCCCCCGCGGGGCCAGCCCGCCGGCCGCGCTGGCGTTGGGCGGCCGCTGCTGCCAGGGGCTCATCCCGGGCCCGGGGGGTCCCGCATGGAGCGGGCACGGAGCGGGCACGGAGCGAACGCGGAGCCGGCTCGGGCCGGCAGCGCCCCGGCAGCGCCGAGCGGCCGCTTTATGCGAGCGACGGGCAGGACCCGCCCCGGGGCCGGGAGAGGCGGGACGGGAGCGGGAGAGGCACGGTCGGAGCGAACCGCGCTGGGCTGGGAACGGGGCCCCGGGAGAGGCTGGGGGAGCTGGGGAAGGGTCTGGAGCGCCAGGAGAGGCTGAGAGAGCTGGAAAAGGGCTCAGCCTGGAGAAAAGGAGCTCAGGAGGGACCTTGTGGCTCTGCACAACTCCCTGCCAGGAGGGGACAGCCAGGGGTATTTGGGATCTGCTCCCAGGGAACAGGGACAGGAGGAGAGGGAACGGCCTCAGGCTGGGCCAGGGGAGGTTTGGGTTTGATTTGGGGAAAGGTCCTTCCCCCAGAGGGTGCTGGCACTACCCAGGCTCCCCAGGGAACGGGCACAGCCCCGAGGCTGCCAGAGCTCCAGGAGTGCCCAGGGTGGGATTGTTGGGGATCTGATCAATGATCCCTGTGGGTCCCATCCAGCCCAAGGTATTCCATGGTTCTGTGAAAACACCTTGAAGTTTTGTAAAAGCTCATTTGCTGTTGAAATTAAAAATTACTTTTAAGACTTAAAGGACTGAAATGACATGAACACATGGGCTCCACGGGCCAGGTGAGCTGACACACAGGATCAGGGTCAGGGCAGGAGGCAAGGGGTAAGGGTCAGGGCAGGGGATTGGGATCGGGGTCACTGAAGGGGACAAGGAAGTCTCAGTGTCCCCAAGAGAAAGCACTCGGGCACAGTTGACTCACAGGTTTTATTTACACTTGTCTACAGCATCATTTTGCCTCACACGTTCTCTAAGCCAAACGAACCATCCTCGTCCTTTGCTGTGGCCTATCAGTGGCTAAATTTAAAACCTCTCATCTGTTAAGTACAGCAACAATTGGAATACAAAGCACAAGAAAACCCAAGGCTAACAACAGAGCGTCTACTTGATCTGGTTTTACAGTTTAGTTCGACGTTGAAGTCAGAGGCACAGTTACAGACTAACCTGCTCTTGTGCAACCTACACACATTTAGCATGGAAATTAGAGAGAAAAGAAAGCATTAGAGAAGAAACTGCATTTTTTTCTGCAAAGAGATTTATCAAAATACCTCTACACCAAAAACATTTTTGCTTCTAGACCAGTCTGTAAGACGTGGCTCAAAAAAAGAGAAAAAAAAATAGAGAAAAAAAAAAGCAGAATGGAGTTTTCTGATTTTGCTCCGTTTGTTTTTGTGCAGTTTATCAAAACAAGCAGCAAATCTGGCAGTTTTATTACTGAAATAAATGAAGGTATATTGCTCTTTGCTTGCTTAAAAAGAAGACTTTTCCTTACCATACTTACCTTGTGATGGCACTGAAGAAACTTAAACCTTTCTTAACCAAACGGAGCTCAAGAGAGACCCAGTTTTATACTCGAATGGATTATTCCATAAAGCATTTTAAGCCATAAATTATGTTGAAGGGAAAAAGAATGATCGATGAAGATGTTGAAGATGCCAGAACTTTCTACACAGTTTATTCATTCTCATTTTTAAAGAAAAATAAAATGAAGATACCTTGAAAATTTTAGTCAGCCCCAAAGGAAATTTTACAGGCGGCTTGCAGAAGCTTCCCTTGATTCCAAGGAGCCAGTTCCACACTCCTGCAGCCCAAGAGCAGATCCCAACTGATCCGTTTGTAAGGAGGGATCCTGGAGTCCGGGCTCTGGAAACCATCACAGCCACAGCACTGTGCTGGCTGCAAACGTCCTCCCTCGCCAGGAATGAAGCTAATTCCCTCTGGAATCATGATGGACTGGGGGGGGGGTTGAGCTGCTAGAGAGGGGTGTCCATCTGCACTGGCACTGCTACGTGGCAAAATAAAACCTGCTCAGCCCAAGGCCCCACTGCTGGCCCCAGGTGCCCCCAGCCCTGCCCCTGCTGTGGTCCCACGGGAGCTCCATCCTGCTCTGGGAAAAACTCCCGCCTTCCTCCTCACACAAAGAGCTGTGCCAGGACATTCCCAACCTGCTCCTCCAGCTGAGGGAAGCAGGGATGGAGGAACTGATCAGGAAAAACAGTAAACTTCCCCCCCTCAGACCACAGAACTTCCCCCTGTGCCGGGGAGTTTATGGCTTAAAATGCTACTGCGGGTTTGGGTGATGGATGAACGAAGCTGCAGTTTGCCAGAAAGCCAGGACAGACATGCACCTCTACTAGCAGATTGAGCACTTCTGACCAAGTAAGACACCAACTTCTTAAAAATGTCTCATGCACTGACTGGAATTTTGGTGGGGTTTTTTTTGTTAACTGTGAGCTTTTATACATTATTTCTTTTTAGAACTCGTACGGGAACCAGAATGGGAGGATCCGGAGGAAGATCTGCGGCGTCTGCAAGATACAAATGGAGAAAGCATGCACAGAAATGAGCTCAGATTCATCCTGGCACCCACTTTGAGCAGCATCCTACCATAGCTGGAAGCCAAGTATAGCTCATGGGGGCCTTACAAGAATATGGACAAGTAACTTTAAGCCACTAATTTAATACTAGAAGTTTACGTTTAATACTGAGAGTAGAATACAGTTTCTATTTCAATGCAGTATTTACTTAAGAAAATAACTCAGTAATGAACACATTAAACACTGTCACACACTGAGAGAAGGGTGAGCCAGGTCTTTCTACGGAACATGCTCCTACCAGGAGGAATTTCATTGGAGGTGGGAGGGAAAATTATTAAAAAAACAGCAATTACAGAGGGGTTAACAATAGCAAAAGAGTAGGGCACGTGAGGAAAACTACTTTGACTATGAGAATAACTGCTCAGATTCAGTTGTTTCCCAGTGAATCTCAGTCCTCGGATAACTACAATAAACCATCACACATGTCAATACAGCCATTGTTATTCTACATAAACCCAAACCTTTCGGGTGACCGTGATCTCGAGCGCCTTTTTTTGCGATCACCAGAGGAAGAGGATCTAGAGCGGCTCCGCTTCTTGCCTCTCTCGGGGGAAGATGAGGAGCGGGAGCTGGAGTAAGATCTTTTCCTTGGGGTGGAAGACCCCCTGTAGGACCTGGAGCTGGATCTTTATTGATCGAGAAATAAATAACATTTAATTCTGGGACCGTGGAGAAGGCACAAAGACAGAACAAGCAGAGACAGTTTTCATCAACACTGGCTACGCTCTTTACTCCAGGGGCGTGGGAAATCAACACGAGGGGCTTCCATACTTACTCTGCCAAGAACACTGCTACTGCCAGGGCAGCTTTCCTAAGGAATTCTGCTAAGTAGGGCTTCCTGATCAATGGACCACCAATGGTTTGGAAAGCTCTTCCCAGCATTCATCACAATGAGCCATTTTGGCAAAAAAAAAAAAAAAAATAGCACTGGGAGGCTGCTGGGAAGCTGCCTCTGTAAGGACCCTTCTCAGCAGTTCAATTCACACATCAGAATAATCTGGATACCAGAGATCTAGAGCTGATTTCCCGTGCTTCACTTCATCCCAATGGGCATCTCACACTGCGTGTTCATCTGACCAAACTGTAACAAATCCAGCTGTAATCTTTTTATAATCACAAACTAAATTTGTGAAGGGACTAAAACCTTCCTCAACCAAAATACTGCAAAATGCCTCTCAGAATAGAGTCAGAATATTTGAGAACATCTCTTGGAATACAGTGTCCCTCTGGTGGGGCACAGGGACACCTTTCCTCTTCCCAAAAGAACTCCATCTTGTGCTGACCTTCACGGGACAATCCACATCCCATCCCTGCCTCCAAGGGGTGGTGGCACCATCTGTGATCGTTCTTCCCAACCCAAGCTTCCTTATTTAGAATTTTGAAGGGACAGCCCTCCATGCCACCACCGAGGGGATGTTCTGCCAATGGAATGCCAGTGCAAGGACACCTCAAAGGTGCCTTTGTTCCTGCCCAGCTCAGTGATACTCTACACAAATCACTGGGACTGCTCTTAGCCTCTCCCACCATTTGCTGCCAATGTTTTCCTATGAAAACTCCTTCCTATTACACAGGAACGGCTGCCCTGCCTCGTGGAAAGATGCAGAATCCTCACTGAACACAAACCCAGAAGGACAGTGGCCTTTCTAACGTCCCTCCAGCCCAAGCAGCCCCAGTGGAAACAGGAGAAGCACCCAAATGCCTGCAGCAGGGAACCATGCACTCAAATCCTTCTTCCTCCACTGCAGCTCGGTGGCGTCCGCTGGCCCGGCTTAGGCCAGGCTTAACCTCTCGCACCAAAACCTCTGCTCCTCAGTGAACACAGCTGTGCCTCTGACTTCCAAGATAAAGAGCAGTTAATGTTTGTCTGAGCAGCACAGCTTTAGGGTGGCACCTGTGCCCTGTGTCTGTGCAGGGACAGGCTGGTACCTCATTCACCTGGATTTGGACCCGCGGGACCGCGACTGTTCCCTGGAGCTGGAGCGGGACCTCGATCTGGAGCTGGAAGAACTCCTGGAATGGGACCTGCAACAACATGGGAGATCTTTTTTCCAGTGTCTGACTTGCATTTAGCAGAGCTGCTGCTCCTGAGAGCAGCAGACACGAGGCAGCAACACAGTCTGAGCCCTAAAATGCCAGTGCCCTCCTGCCCCCCAGCATCACCACGGCACACTTTGAACCAGACACTTCTACACAGAGAGATCCTGCATTAAAAACATTACAAACTCAGCTTTAGATTATGGTTCCTAAAAGAAAGCACAATAATTAAACAGGATTGCTGTTACCTGGCAACAAGAAATAACTTCCTATCTATTCATTACATCATGAAATCAATGCTTTAATTTGTGCTTTAACTGGAAACCCATCAGTCTCCTCGCAAGGCAGAGCCAATCAGAGCATTAGGATTGGTCAGCTCAATTTCTCCCCAGCCCCTTCTCACAAGCACTTGGTAATCAGCTTCAAATTTTCATAAAGATTTTCCCCTGCATTACAAATTAAGTGGTTAATTTGGGGCTAAAATCCAGCCATATCCAGCACAACTTGTAACTGGACAAAATTGTTTCCCAATTTTTTCACCGATGGATTTTCTCTAAAGCACCAACCACAAGAGAAATTTAACAACGGCAGCAAGCTCCAGCAACCACTGCAAACAAAAGCACTGGAAACAAATTCTAATAATATTTTCAGGTAAAATATATTCCACTTGTGGTCAGCCTCTCAGTTTATACTGTTACCACAACTTCCTCATTTTACTGGGCAGAACACAGTAGTGTGAACATTTCCTAGCTAGGAAATACATTTCAACCTTTTTAAAACCCACAAAAAAACCCCGCCCACAAATGGCAACTGACATTTCCAATTATCTGTAGCTAGAAGTAAAAAGTTTGAGAGGAAGTTGAAATCTCAGTTAGGACAAGTTAGTATTGTGAATTAATGTTAGTATTTGTGAATTAATGACCAAAGCTAAGGGGAGGTGAGGTTGTGGAGTGTCCTTGGAGGCTCCCAGCCAAGCACTGCACTCAAACTGCTCCTGGGGAGGCCGAGGAACAGAAGAGGCAGCAGGAGCAAGATCCAACAGGGACAGGGAGAAGCCAAGCCAGAGACTGGGGCTGGCCCCTGGTCACCACATGGGACTGCAGGGTTTGGGCAGTGATAGCACTGAGAGCACACAGGGGCAAGGATGAAGCTGGGAAGATCAAAAGAACCTTGAACTTTATAGATGTGAATGTAATAAAAGACTCTGGGAGCTTGTTCTGATTAATCAGGATCCTCCTTGCATGAGCTGTAAGGCAGCTCAAAAGCTCCAGTATTAATGACATTACTCAGTTACTCAATTGACTGAATTGTTCATTTATTACTGAATTTAAATAGTAATGAGAGTTTAAGCCTGCCCAGCAGACCTTTGTGAGGTCCCATATAAACCTTCAGTGCTATTAGAGGATTCCAGACTGGCCTGGGTTGGGAGGGACCTCAAAGCTCATCTCATTTCACTGCACCATGGACAAGGACACCTTTCTCCAGCCCAGGCTGCTCCAAGCCCTGTCCAGCCTGGCCCTGGACAGTCCCAGGGATGGGAAGGTTCTGACAACATTGCCACTGCATTTAAAGCTTTGTCACTTGCCATTAACTCAAGTTCAAGTTTCTTTATTCCCAGGATATTCCCACTGAGTCCTTTCCCTGAATCTGCCTGGTCACTGCCTCTTCTGCCACCTCCTCCCACTCCAGCAGTGCCCCCCTCTGTTCAACAACAGCACCACACACGGCCAGCGAGCCCGAAAACCTGAAAACAAATCACATGACTCAATTTCTTTGAAGGATTTCACCAGACAACAACTTCAATCACTAAAAACAAGCCCCAGTCTCCACGGCAGCCTCCCCGCCGCAGCTCGGGCACAGCATCCCCACCTCTGTAAAGGGAGAGTTATTCACATCACTACACAACTGTAAGGCAGTCAAGACAAAGGAAATAAAGAAGTCAGATACTGACATTTTGCCTGGCGTTACCCTGGACCTGCACCCGTTTACCTGGACCTAGACCTTGAGCTCGAGTGAGAGGATGAGCGCGAGGACGAGCGCGAGTGGGAGGAGCGGGACTTGGAGCGGCTGCGCCGCGGAGCCTTCTTCTTCTTGGTGCTGTCCTCCTCCTCACTGGCATCCAGGTTGTACTTGGACAGGTCGGCATCATCTTCATCCTCGTCCTGGGGGGCAAAAACAGGCATGGGGTTTTGGGTAAAATTGAAGAAGTTTAAGGAAAAGACAACAGGAGACAGAAATAAAGCAGAGGGTTGAAATGGCCGGGTGCTCGGCATTTAGTTAAGAGCACATTTACCCCTTTGGAGCTATTCTTTAAATGCTTTTTTTATTACACTAGCTTGTTGCATATTTATAGACTATCATGTATATTCATATTTTAAATCATCATCATCACCATAATTATCATTATTATTTTAAAGAATAAATAATACTAAACCATGTTTAGCACTGTTTCTCTTTGGGTTCCCTTTTTTAGAGCATGCATGGTTTTTGGCTGTGCTTTTATTATAACTTTTAGTTTGGGCTGTGGTCTGTATTTTCTTTAGGCAGCAGATGCTGATAGTTGGCATATGAATAGGAGGGGTTTTTATCACGTGTTCACTGGATGCTATCTTGACTAAACATACAGTTCATCTACACTAGTTACTATTCCTACTATGTTTAAGTTTTTGTTAATAGCAGAAATAAAAAGCGAAGTTATTTTAACCTTCTGCATACAGCATTTATTTTAATATCGCAAAAAGGCCATTTTATAATATGTATTTAACACTGGGACAGGCACAACACAGCAAACTCAGGGAATGCTTTTAGCTCCCCTTTTCACTTACTCTAGGATTTACCTCATGCTCTTTCCCAACCTTTGAATACTGAATGGAGTTTAACCAGACCCCACAATTTTAAGCAGTAAAGAGTGACTGAAAATCGGTATTTCCAACCCAAGTAATAAAAACCCTGTAACCCCCCCAGCCTCTGTTATTTAATGAAGTTAACGAGCACACACACACATTTTTACCAGTTACTTTAAATGAATTTTCACCCTCAGAATCTCTAAGCAAAGCCCAACCCTGCAGAGACAGATCTCATAGGCAAAGTTTGGTGACTGCTGTGTAAAACACAACCATCTGCCCATGTCTCTGCAGGGCTGCTGCCCAAAGGTGTGGAAAATCCAGGAAGTGCTGCTTATACAGTTCAGAAAAGATTAAAAAACAACCCCTCAGAACATTTTATTTCATTTTATAAAAAATAAATCTGATGTGGTTTTAAAAGCTCAGGAAGAAAACTGAAGAGCACTGGCTAAACATGGTAACCACACATCCAGGTTCCAAATAAAGACCTTGGAGTTTTGGGTTCTGATCCCAGATAAGCCTGTCATTTATGATTTAAAAAACTGCCCATTTTTGGGTGCAGGTATTCAGAAAACAAAACATGAGCAAAGCACAGCTCGTGCACATCTCCTGCAGCTCTGGGCACGTTATTGCCAGAGCTCTGCTCCAAACACAGCTGTAAACGCTGCCCAGCCCTTCCCCTGCTCCTGGGCAGCACTGAAACCATGAGTAAAATCAACAAACCATCCTACCTCATCCAATTTATACTTGGAGAGATCTTCATCCTCATCCTCCTCATCCTCCCCCTCAGATTCCTTATCTTCCACTTCCTTCAGGATCGAGGCGGGACCCACCGGCTTCCCCCGGTACTTTTTCTTTTTGCGCCCAAACTGAGGAATTTTGTGCCAGGATTAGAACAGGATTTAATCAAAACCCAACCACCAACTGTATCTTTGACAACACCTCAATAAGAAACTAAATAATAATTTATTTTAAATCAGATCTTGCCCCAAGGGAAAGGGGAGCACTGTGGGATGTCAATTAGCAACAAGGAACTTTCAAAGAGATGCTCATCCTGGGGACAGTGAGACTCCAGAGAGAGGAATGGGAATCTGAGCATTGTGTATTTCAATTTTTATCCTTAAAAAACACAGCAGGAGTCTCTCCAGAGCAACCCCTGCCCCTCCCTTACCTCATCATACTCCCCGTCGGACTCCTCCCGCTCTATGTACTCCACGTTCTCCCGTTCATTGAATCCTCCTCCATAGCCTTGGGAAAGGGGCAGAACAACACAGTCCCTTCAGCTGCACCACACTCAGCTGCTCTGAGCACAGAAACTGCCACAGGGGCTCTGGGAACCCTCACGGAGTTATAAATCTGCTGTAAGGCCCTAACGGGATCTCAGGAGGAACATGAGCTGTTTCCACACATTTATTAAATGCAGTTCCTCAGAAATCCAATTAAAATAATGGATTAGGACCACTAAAAGTATCTATCAACTGAATTAATTACTAAGCACTTCAACAGATTATTTAAATAATAAATACATTACTATATTATTTGCAAATATGATATATAATTATATTATTTAATAGCCTTCACTATTTTCACAATATTTAGTACTGAGATATTGTTTTTCCTTTTGAATAATAGGCTCTGTGCTCTTCTCTAGGCTCCTCTCTTTCTGTGCTATTGTGCGCTCTAAATTCCCTGCCCTGCTCCAGTCCTGCAGAGGATTCCCTGCCTGATCCCAGGTGCAGAGGAGAGAGTGCAGGAGCTGTAAGGAGATCCTGCCCCAGTTCCCTCAGGAGAGCTGAAATTGAGCCTCAGCCCTCCTGAGCAGATAACAGCCTTATCTGCACAGCCCTCTGCACATGGACAGCCCACAGGAGGCCTCAGCAGATTAACCAAACATTGCTTCCAAAGTCCTGACATCAAAATCCAACCCAGGGGCAGCCTACGCTGAACGTTCCCTGATTTCCCACACGGAGCCACCACCTCCCACAGCACCAAAACTCGCTGAAGAACCTGCCCCTTGTGTGAACTGTGCCAGCCCAGGGAAAACCAGGAATGCCCACTGAGATTTCCAGAGCCCTCCCTGCCAGCAGTGCCAGCCCCTGAGGCTCCCCCAGCTCACCTGTCCTCTCCTCCAGCTTGGCGTACTTGGGGGTGTTGCACATGTTACACTCGGAGCGCCGCGCCCAGTTCACATTGCCACAGCTGTGGGGGACAGAGACATGGGAACACTTTGTCCAGGGAAACACACCGGGAATGAAACACTGTCCTCCAGGCTGGGAATGAAACACTGTCCTGCAGACTGCCAATGAAACACTGTCCTACTGATTGCCAATGAAACCTGATCCTACTGACTGGGAATAAAACCGTCCTGCACACTAGGAATGAAAACTTATCCTCCAGACTGGGAATGAAACACTATCCTACACACTAAGAATAAAAACATTGTCATCCAGAGTGGGAATGAAACACTGTCCTACTGACTGGGAATAAAATATTATCCTCCAAACTGGGAATAAAACATTATCCTTCACACTGGGAATAAAACACTATCCTACACACTGGGAATGAAACCTTATCCTTCAGACTGGGAATAAAACATTATTATCCAGAGTGGGAATAAAAGGGTGGGGACACAGCACTGGGGAAGGTGAGAGCACTGGACAGATGTGAGGAAGATGTCAAATCAATGGGCAGGAGAAGGGACAGGAGCACAACTGCACAGGAAGGGCCCTTTCCCAGCTCCTTGCCCATCCCTGGAAGGGAAAGAGCTGCTGGTGCCAGGCCAGGGGCTCGCTGGAATTGCCATATCCAAGAATCACAGAGTCACAGCTGGTTTGGGAGGGAAGGGACCTCAGAGCCCATCCCACTGCGCCCCTGCCATGGCAGGGACACCTCTCACTGTCCCAGGCTGCCCCAAGCCCAATGTCCAACCTGGCCTTGGACATTTCCAGGAATCCAGGGCCTGCCCACCCTCCCAGGGAAGGCAGCACCTCCCCCTGCCATGGGGGTGGCACTTCCATCTCCACATTCCCCCCAAAAAACCTTGGAAGTGTCCCGGTTTATCAACCCTGCCCTTCCTCCTGGGCAGTGCCGTCATTCCAAACCTTTCTGCTGCTCTGTTAATCAACGTGCAGCAAATGAGTGCTGAGCGCAGAGCACAGCCCGGGGCTGTGGCCCCGAGCCCTGCCGTGCCAGCAGCACGGGGGATTTCCAGGGAAAAGCAGGGGCCGTGTGTTTGGAGCCTACGTTTTGCACTGCCAGTCGTTGGCGCTGAACAGCCCCCGGCTCTTCTCGGCCAGCGTCTTCCCGATCTCCGTCCCCCCGGCCTTCATCATCTTGGCCTCCGTCGTCTTCTCTGCGGGGAGAGACACACGAGCTCCTGAAACGGCAGCCTCAGAACTCACCACGGATGTTTAAGGGTCTTTTATGAAAAAACAGACGGATTTCTCGAATAGCTTTGGGTTCAACAGGAATTTATACTGTTGTAAAAGGAGACGAGGAGATAAAGTGTGCGCCGGTGGGAACTCACCTCTGCCACATCTGTTACAGCTCGTCCTCCTGGCGAAGTTCACGTTCCCGCACCTGGGCACGGAGCAGAGCACGAGGGCCGGGATTACCGAGGGCCGGGATTACCGAGGGCCGGAACTCGCCCCACGCGGTGCTCCAGCGCTGTGGATCCATCCCGAGCACCCCAACCGAGCCCCACTTTGTCCCACGCCAAAAACCAACTCCCTGAGGCCGTGCCGGGCGCGGGGCCGAGTTACCCCCCAGCCGGCCGCGGCTCCCGCTGTCCCTGTGCCCGTCCCGTTCCCGTTCCCGGTCGGTCCCGTTCCCCGCCTCGCTCCCCGTCCACACTGCCGGTGCGCCGCGCTGCCTGCCCCGCTCCCGCCGCGCTCCCTGCCCCGCTCCCGGCCGTGCCCCTCACTTCTTGTCGGGGCAGATCCAGTCCCCGTCGCTCACGCGGAAGTTCTTGGTCGCCATCTCGGGCCGAGCCGGGCCGGGCCGAGCGCCGCCGCCACACGCAGGACCCCGGGCCTTGCGCCGCGCGGGATGCCCCGGAGAGCGCCTGAGCCCTGCCCCGCCCGAGCCCTGCGCTCAGGCACCGCCGAGGACACCTCAGGGCCCAGGGCGGGAACGGCGGCCCGCAGCGAGCGCCCCCTGGCGGAGGGAGGAGAGCCTGAGGGGAGCCGGGGAAAGGGAATGGGAATGGGAAACGGGAAAAGGGGAAAGAGAAAAGGGGAAAGGGAAAAGGGAAAAGGGAATGGGAAAAGGGAATGGGGAAAGGGGAAAGGGGAAAGGGGAAAGGGGAAAGGGAATGGGAAAAGGGAAAAGGAATGGGAAAAGGAAAAAGGGAAAAGGGAATGGGAAAAGGGAATGGGGAAAGGGAGAAGGGGAAAGGGAAAAGGGAATGGGAGAAGGGCAAAGGGCTTGGAGCAGCCCGGGGCAGTGGGAGGTGTCCCTGCCATGGCTGGGGTGGCGCTGGGGGGGATTTAATCTCCTTTCGCACCCAGCCCATAAATTGGACTTGGATTAATGAGCCATGCCGTGGGTGGGTTTGTGCCAGCGCTGGGACATCGCCCTCTGTCCCCTGGGCGTCCCCAGGGTGCCACAGCTGTGCCCACCCTCAGTGCTCTCCTGGCAGCTCCTGCCAAACCGCTCTGATCCTCTTCCTCGCTTTTCTCTGGGCTCTTTCCATCTGCCAGGACCTGCAGTGCTCAGGTGGCCCAGCATTCCTGAATTTTCCCTGTTTGCTTATAGCACACGTCACCTTCCTGGCCCTTTTTGTCCTCTCTCTCCGCCTTGTAGCCACATCCTGTGGAAAAAATCCTCCGGGATGCGCTTCTGGAGCTGGTTTTTCCTCACTCCCCTCCGGGGTGATGAGGAGATGACAGTGCAGTTGTTGCTGTTTATTTATAAAAGTGTAAAACAGTGCTGAGGCACCCACTTTTATTTGTATATACACACTTTTATTTGTACAAGTGTAAAGCAGTGCTGGGGCACACACTTTTATTTATATATATATATACACTTTTATTTATAAAAGTGTAAAGCAGTGCTGGGGCACACACTTTTATTTATATATATATATACACTTTTATTTATAAAAGTGTAAAGCAGTGCTGGGGGGCCGTGCAAATTCCCACCTAGGGACTGTCCCCGACAATCAGGGAGGACAAACCTGTTTTCCTGCTGCCAGGGAAGGGCTGGGCAGCAATTTTGGGATGAGAGAGGCTGCTGGAAGGATTCCCCACTGCCGTGTCCTGGTGCTGCCAGTACAGCAGGTGGCACTTGAGGAACGCGTTTTCCATGGGAAAATAAAAACCAAAAGCAAACCCAAACCACTTGCTTTTCCATGCAATGTTTTAAATATCAGCGTGTCGATAAGAAATCCACCAGTGTCACCGTGTGTGGATTGTCCTCGGGCTGCTCCTGGCGCAGGAGCTGCTGGATGCAGCAGGAGCAGCAGTGGGATGTTCCCAGTATTCCCAGTATGCCCTGGCCAATAGGCACCACCCGCTGCTCCTGCAGCTTCCAACAGCCCCGAGCTGATTCATCTCCGGGTGCCTTTAGGGAAAATTCTTCCATAAAAGTGGGAATATCCATCAGAATGTGTCCTGTCAGGGAGAGAAAACCAGCGGGGCCCGGGGAGTAAATGAATGAGTGATGGAAGGGATTATTCTGCTGTGATGTACCTTCTCTGTAGCCAAAAAATGCTGGCTGGAATGTCAGAAGCAAATCCGTGTGCTGAACTCTGCTCGTTTAATATTTAGGAAATTTAATGGAATCCTAGAGCAGTGTGGGTCAGGAAGGACATTAAATCCCATCCAGTGCCATCCCTGCCATGGCAGGGACACCTCCCACTGTCCCAAACGAACCCCAAGGTCCAACCCAGGGCACTGCCAGGGATCCAGGGGCAGCCACAGGTTTCATTAAGAGTCAAAAAGCCATCTGGGAGCTGAAAAAATAGCCCTAAACCTTTAATTTATGACCAAAGCAAAGCCCAGGTGGACAAGGGAGGACGTGGACTCCCCAGACACAATCCAGCAGCAATCCTGTGACTGTCCAGGGTATTCCCTTTGCTGAAGGAGCAGCTTTGCTCACGGATTCCTGCTGTGCTGCTCCTCTTCCCCTGTGTTCCTCCCACAAAGCTCCATTTAAATACCTTCCCCCCGTATCCCAACAGCTCGTGAACGCTTTTATTGGATTCCTGTTCCTATCACAGCACATTTGGCCTTCAGATGAGGGCGAGGAATTGATAATAACCCGGTAAATGAGAAATACATCAGCCATCATTTCTCCGTAATGAAAGCGAGCGGTTGAGAATGAATCAATGTGCAGAAAACTGTTTAATTGGCCCGGCTCTAGACAGCCAATTCCTACTGCCGAGCCCTGGAAATCAGCTTCCCGAAGAAAAACTAAACGGCACAAAGGCCGGGAAGATCAAAGGCAGGTAATTAAAGGCAGGTTGTGCCTGCAGCCCTTCCCAGCCCTTCCCGGGGTGCTGCCTTCGTGCCACGCTCTTCACTCAGCAGCTCAGGGCTCCCAGGTTTTTAAGCATCACTTTAAAGCACTTAATGCACTGTTGATGCCTTCCAAGACACAATAATAATAATAATTTCAGCTCTGGGAGTTAAAGGAGCACTGTGCTTCCAGCAGGGCGATCTGGCTGCTGTGGAATTGCGCCGAGCAGGGGTGGGGGGCTCTCAGGGTCTGCAAACATATGCAGGAGACCTGATGGTTCGTTTTAAGGATCTCAGAGTGCAAAAGACACAGCGGGGAACAACTCAGTTTACTCAATGGAAAATGCACCTTTATTTAGTGCCACCAAAATGCGATAGTGGGAGAGAAAATAGAGAATAGTAAGAAAGATAGAAAAGAGGGTAAGGGGATTATAGCTACCAACGTGGAGGGACGAGTCCTCGAGGCCGAGATGCCCATAGACACAATCTTCTCCAGTGGTACGTACACGAAGGTGAGCAGGGGTCTCCAGGGTTTTATAGGTTGGTCAAGGCGGGGACCAAAGCGAGTGGCACAAAGCCAAAGCAGGAGCCACTTGTGTTGAGGCAAAATGAGGGGCACAGGGCCAAAACCGGAGCCACCTGCGTTGAGGTTGGGTGCTCAGGGACAAGCTGCACACCGTACGTGCCGTACTCTGGTATGGACAGACCAGTTTGGGCAAGCAGCCTTGGCTCAGTCCACTGTGACCAGTTCCATTGTTCTTGCACTCCGTTCTCATGGAGATGCATATCAGTCCTCTGAGACTTGGCAAACGTTCCACCTCAGCCAGGCCAGGGCTCCTTTCAGAGTCTGCGGTCTCAGTCCTCAGTCAGGAGATAGTCGTGAGGCATATCACATCCTTGGACGGGCCTGCCAGGGCCTTGGCTGCTCCAGGCTCAGTGTGTCTGCTCCTGGGATCAGCAGGGATGTGGGGTGTGGGGTATCTGCTGGGCACTGCAGGTGCCTCAGCTTTCAGAGGAGGAACCTTCCCACCTCACCCTGTGCTGTGCTCTGAGCTTTCCCAGCCCCTGGAATAACATCCCCTTATTTTTCAGGGAATAATAATATTCCCTGCTCCCGGGATAACACGGGCAGGGATGGTGGGAATGGGTCACAGCCCATCCAGTCTTTGCTCCCAAACAACAGCAGCATGTCCTCCCCCTGACTGCAGCGCTGGCAGAGCCTTTCCTGCAGGCTCAGTCTGATGGAGAGGTGGGATTTTCTCCAGCAAATCTCTCCTGGCAGGCAGCTGCTCAGGGGTCAGCCTCGGGATGCTCTTCACTCCTCTGACAGGGACATCCAAACCTCTTTGCCCCCAATTCCCTCCGCCTTGGCAGCTCAGCTCAGGAGCCTCCTGGAGCCACAGGAGGTCGGGTTTAGGTTTTAAGCTCAGTCTTCAGAGCAGGAGTGAAATGAAGCCGAGTTTTCCCCCTTGTTCAGGAGAAGTCACTGAGCCGTGAGGCCTCTCCCGAGCCTGTGATTCCGTGCTCATCCAAGAAACTGCTCTGTGCCTCCTCGTCACTGTTTTCCTTTCACTTCTCCTTCTGTTCCCCTCCTCGGGGATGTCTTTCAGGAAAGGACTGCAGGATTCCCCTCTGGAATCAGAGGAGCCTGTCAGACAAGAGAAAAACCACAAATTCTCGTCATTTGTTCCTTTCCCAGCGTATTGCCAGTGCAGATCATTCCATGAGGACAGCAAAACTTCCTCCTCCTCCTGCTCTGGTGTTCCAGTGTCTCTGGAAAACACAAAAAGGCTTTCCCAGCACTGCAGCCTGACAGGGAGCAGGGATGGCGCCTCTGGGATGTTGGGAATGATGCTGCTGCAGGGCTCTGTGGTGCTCCAGCAGTGGCAGTCCCAGCAGGAAAAACAGGAATTCTGTTCTCCAAACCTGCTCCTCGAAGGGAAGGCATGTGATCCAGACCAGCAGGACATTAAAAAGGTCAATATTTATAAATTTCAAAGGTGTTTGGACCTCAGAGGTGGGATGCAGATGGATAAATAATGCCCCCAGTGACAGCATTAATCACTGTGCTTCACAGAACTCGATGTTGATCACAATTTCCTTGGAGCAGAAGCATTTAATGGGCAAGTGTAGGGGTAAAGGTGCGGCGGGTATAAAGAAATCTAGTTTATATATTTGTAAAAGCCATGTTGGGAAAGGTTCATCATGTAGGGAGTGGTTGAGGAAAACGAGAGGTGATTAACCTGCTCTCCTCACACCGACACTAAGCAGGAATTCAGGAATTCAGGAAGTCCCGGCTCATCCTCTGCAGGAATGTCCATCCCCTGAGCACCTCCTGCTCCTCTCTGGAGGCTCCAGCTCCTCCTGGGGAGGTTTTTTTGCTTTCCGACCTTCCTCACCTTTGGCTTTCCTCCTCCCTGCCGTGGCAGAGCCAGCAGTGCTCCCCGCAAGCCTTTGCAGATCCAGCCCCTCCTGCCAATTCCGAGTTTACTACTCGCAATTTGGTGCGAAGTCGACGAAAGTGTAACTTGGAAACAGTTAACCCCTTCGCGGCAGCCAGGTTGAAGCTCGATGTTGTGCTCTGCTCTCGGAAATACGAGATGTATTTGCCAGAGCATCTCTTCCCCTGGCAATCTGCCTCCACTAACAAGTGCCACAGTCTGTTCACACGGATCCCAGCCCTCGGGAATGTGCCAGCGCAGCTTTTAAAGGGTAAGGAACAATTCCAAAAGAAATTTTTAGTTAAAAATTTAACTAAAATATTATTACTCTGAGGCCCGTTCTTGTTGAAGGCATCGAGTTGCACCAAACTCGGAGGGCAGAACTTGGCTCCTCTGGGTGCTGGGGTGACTCCTCACACCTGCAGTTCACTGCTGCTCTCTGCTGCTCGCCTCTCACCCACAGGAAATATTCGGCTCCTTCTGGAAATGGTGTTTGAACAAAATAAATCAACAACCAGCAGGCAAACGAAGAGGAGGAGTTTGGCTGAAGGAGCTGAACCATCCCAAGGAGGGACCAGCCCAGAGGGTCCTCTGCTGGGTCACTCCTGGAGGGGCATCCCTGTGACCTGACCCTCTGGATGTCCAGGGAGAGAATTTGGGAATCCCACGCTTTGGCCACCAGCAGAAGTGACTCCATGTGCTGGTTTTTACAGCACACTGTAAATGTCTCAATTCACAGGCGATTTCCAGGGAAATCAGCCCCTGCTCCTGCAGGGCTCCCTGTCACAGGGGCACCAGCACCCAGACTAATTCTGGGTGTTTTAAGTACATGAAGTATTATTGGCTTTTTGCAAAGATCAAAAATGAATCCTGTATGTGTAAATGCTGGAAAACTTTGTTGTATTAATACAGTTTACTTTATTTCTGTTATTAACAAAACTTAGAAATCGTGTAATAAATATATATATATTTCTTAGGCTATAGCATAATATCAAAATAGAAACTGTGTGTTGTAAAAATGGGGTTTTTTTTCTAGCTAACTCAAGAGAATGATAAAGATAATCAGGAAATTCTTCACATTCCCCTGTATGGATGAAGATAACAGCGACAGACCCCAGAACTCCAAAGGAAGAATTTGTTGCCTGTCCCTTGTCAGGGAGTGTGGGGACAGCTGGAGCCACAAGGAGAAGTGGGATGGGGGTTGAAACAAAGCAAAGGAATGTTGGAATAACGCAGGGAGTTCTATGAATATGTAACATTTAAGGAAATGTTTCTGAGATGGTAACTGTGTGCTCCTGGCTGAAAGCACCCGCCCCTATTTTGCTTTATTGTCTCCTAATTGTCTTTTTATTAAACTTTCTAAATTTTACCAAGAAAGGGAAACTGGTTTTTCACACCTGGTGAACTTTGTTTTCCCTCGTTCTGAACGGAATGAGGAGTTCCAACTGCAGCTTCAGTTCACATCGTGCTGGAAGCACCGTGTGATCCCAGCCAAAGGAGATAGTGGGGAGCAGTTGGGGATTTCTCGGGGGAAAAAGGCAAAATAGGTCTCAACTTAAGGTAAACAGATAGTTTATTAACACACACTAAGGAAAAAGAAAAAAAAAAAGAAAAAAAAGAAATTTTTTAAACCCCTTCTCCTGCCCCCACAAGTGTTTGCTTTTTTACAAACAGCATAGAGACTAAACCTGTGATTTTCAGTCAGTTTCACCTATTTTAATATAGTTTTTTTATCAGTTTTTTTAGGAGAGGAGTCTCTCTTAGTTTATCATGGAATTTCTTGCACTGACAATTTAGAACAGTTCTTTTGTGGGTCAGAACTTTCCCAGAAATAGCTGCCCGGGGAAATTTGCTTCTGCGTGGTCTCTTTTTATTAGCAGTGTCTCAAGCTGTTTACGGGTCATGAGAACTCAAGGTGAAACCACCCCAGAGCCCAGCCCGGGGAGTCTGAGCTCAGGAGGGTTTGGGGCTGACAGCTCTGCCCCTCCTCAGGACACGACTGTCCCCAAACCTTTCTGAGGTGCAGCAGTCACACTGTGCCCTGAGGCTGCATCGGATCCCAAGGCCAAACTTGTGACAAGGGACGATGCAGACACGGGGTGAGGATGAGGTGGGATCTAGGAGGTGTCCAGGTAAGAGGAGAGATCCTCTCCTCTCCTCTCCTCTCCTCTCCTCTCCTCTCCTCTCCTCTCCTCTCCTCTCCTCTCCTCTCCTCTCCTCTCCTCTCCTCTCCTCTCCTCTCCTCTCCTCTCCTCTCCTCTCCTCTCCTCTCCTCTCCTCTCCTCTCCTCTCCTCTCCTCTCCTCTCCTCTCCTCTCCTCTCTCTCCTCTCCTCTCCTCTCCTCTCCTCTCCTCTCCTCTCCTCTCCTCTCCTCTCCTCTCCTCTCCTCTCCTCTCCTCTCCGAACAAACCCAGTGAGATGCTGACAAAATATATCATTTTTTGAGTGTTAAAAATCCACCTGATTTTGCCTCTCTGGTGCCTCTGGAACAGCCTGTCTGGGTTCATTAAGTGCTGCTTTATTTGTTGTCAGTGAAAAGCCAGGCTTGGGTCAATCTGCCAACGAGTGGGAGTCATTTGTTGGCCATGAATGATTCATAACTCTGATTTTTAATAAAACGCTCCTGTTGAAATTCTACATATGCTCAGAAGGAAGAAATAATAATGATAATGATAATGATAATAATAATAATAATAAAATCCCTGTCTGTATTTTCACTGGGATTTGTAATAAAAGGCCACGTGGAGGTTTGTTTTTGGTCAGAGTGCCCTCCCAGCAGAGGCACCAGCCCTGGGACACTGTGGGGTCACACTGAGCTCGGCTCTTATCTCTTACTGCAAAAAAAAAACTTGATAGAAGAATTCCAAGTGAAGGCCAAGGTGGTGGAATATTGCTGTAGGACACGAAGGACTTATAAACAAATAAAAAATAATATTTAGAAATAATAATAACTGTAAATAATATTTCTAAATAGAGTGATATTTAGAAATAATAATAAATGTAAATAATTTTTATAAATACAACAATATTTATAATTAATAATAATTATAAATAAATCAGAAGGCAAAAGTATAGAAAAAGAAGGCTTTTTATTGACCAATTCTGAGTGCCTTTGATCAGGTGTTCCCACACAGATTTAACATGGTTGGTGAGTAGGAACGACACCTCTCTGATCCCATGGGTTAAACCAGAGAAACAGCAAAACACCACCTGGAGAAGGATTGTTCTGAGAAAGGAGAGTTGTTGGCCAGGATTGTTTTGAGAAGGAGCTTTCCTGAGAAACTTTTCCTTGGGAAAAAGTCAGCAGCTGCCAGCAGGCTGAAATCTGTCAGACCCCACAGTGGAGTTCATAAAATCACAGAGTTGTGAGTGAGTTTGGTGGGAAAGGATCCCAAAAATCCCCACCCAGAGCCACCTGTGCCATGGCAGGGCCACCTCCCACTGTCTCAGGGACACCTCCCAGTGTCCCAGGTGCCCCAGCCCCAATGTCCAGCCTGGCCTGGGACACTCCAGGGACCCAGGCGCAGCCACAGCTCTCTGGGAATTCCATCCCAGGACCTCTCCTCCTTCCAGGGAAAATCCCTCCCTGCTGGCCACCATCCCTGTGCCTGAGCACTGGGATCAGCTGGGACTGGGTGGGATGGGCTGAGCCCAGGGCTGGGAACACCCCCAGGACAGCCCCCCCAAGCCCTTCCTGCAGGCTTCAGGACCATGAATATTCAGACATGCAAATCAGCAGGTGCAGCCAGGCTCTGCTGAGGACGTGTTCAACAGGAGAAGGGCTCAAACAGCTCTCTATGAAATCTCCATCTGTAGCTTTTCAGGGCATGTTGAGGATGTTTAATTTTTTTTTTTTTAATTAAAAGCAGGATTTATTTTAAAAAGTACAGATCCTCTTGTAAAGGACGGCTTTATACAATTAAATGTGTATTATGTATATACAAAATAATATACATATGTATATTGTGGCTTTATGCAATTAAATGGCAAAGTGTATTAATGCCATTGATAAAAATGTAAAGATTTGAGTAATTTTAGGTTTCATCTGAGTATGTTCAGAACAAAAACCTCATCCTGTGCAGTTCTGCATGTTCCAGTTCCGATGGGAATATTCTTGCTCACAACCACTCTTTTCCTTTTGGCCTGTTCTTCCTTTGTTCCCATTTCCCCTCTCTTTTCCCCCAGCTCCTCCAGCTCCTTGAGCTTCCCCAGCAGCTCCTGCTGCTCCAGGGACTCAGTGCACATCTCCCCAGAGCCAAGGGCCTGGGCTCCCTGCAGGGCAGGGCACTGCAAACCAACGCCTGCTATCTCCATTTATTGCCCAAAAATGCCTTCACAGCACCCCCCCAGTGCTCATCTCGTCTCTCATTAATTGCTCTTTGTAGAGCCCTGACATTTACATAGGAAAATTCCAATATTTGGATCGATTTGTACTCTACAGATCTGATTCATTTACTGAGGAGATCAATGGATGTCTTGACTTGTGCCAGACACTTCCAACTGACCAGAGCTTCCTCCAGAGGAATCTTCCACAGCAGCTGTGGCTGCCCCTGATCCCTGGAGTGTCCCAGGCCAGGCTGGACACTGGGGCTGGAGCAGCCTGGGACAGTGGGAGGTGTCCCTGCCATGGCTGGGGTGGTACTGGGGGGGATTTGAGGTCCCTCCCAACCCAAACCATCCCAGCAATCTGATTCCATGGGGTCTGGAAAAGTCGGGCTGTCATTCAAGTAATTTTTGTAGCAATGGTCCATCAAGTACTTTCCATCAATGATTAGAATATGTCCCTGTTGTGGAAGCAACAAATCCCTGCCACGGGATTTGTCTGTCTGACAAGACAGACCCTGAGGGGCTGGAGCGAGTCCAGGGCAGGGAATGGAGCTGGGAAGGGGCTGGAGAATCCCTGAGGGAGCTGGGAAGGGTCTGGAGCCCCAGGAGGGGCTGAGGGAGCTGGAAAGGGGCTGAGCCTGGAGAAAAGGAGCTCAGGGGGGACCTTGTGGCTCTGCACAACTCCCTGCCAGGAGGGACAGCCGGGGGGAATTTGGGATCTGCTCCCAGGGAACAGGGACAGGAGGAGAGAGAACAGCCAGGGATGCACAACGCTCCCAGGAAGGAATTTCCCAAATATATACCCTGACCTCCCCTGGCACAGCTGCCCAGGGCAGTGCTGAGTCCCCATCCCTGGGGGGTTTAAGAGCCCTGTGGATGTGGCACTTGGGGACACGGGGCAGTGGTGGCCCTGGCAGTGCTGGGGAGGGCTGGGCTGGAGGAGCTCAGGGAAATTTTCCAACTAGGATAATTCTGTCATCCTGTAAAATCACCTGATCTCAGTCTCAAGGCTGAAGTTTCTCACTGGAACAGAAGTTTTGCCCCACAGCCCATAATTAACAGTTATTACATGCACTAACACTCACTGGTAATTACTCTTTAGGATGAGCTCACAATCAAAGCCTTGATATAGACCCACATCTATTTCTCTGTGACCTCTGATCCTGCAAAGCACCAAGATATTGATGTTGCAGTAATTAGCTGTTCCTGCCCTGCTAATCCATTAACTCCGTGGTTCTGGGCAGGACAGGGCTGGGCTGAGTCAGGGCTGAGAACAGGGAAATAAAGGAATAAATGGATTCGGGCTCCTCACCAGCGTTTAGTGCTGCTACTGGCCGTGTTAACACTGGGGAATGTTACACTGCCGAGAAACTGCTAAAAACAATGAAAATAAATGTTGTTTCCAGGAGGTGCCGAGCATCACTGGTGGGAATGGATAAATAAATGGTGAGGTTTATGGGCTGTGTGGCTGATGAAGGATCTGTGGGAAGAGCCTTAGCACGGGGTGTGTGGGAATGGACTGATCCCAGGCTCCTGAATTCCCTAAACCCTGCAAATCCCTCGAGCCCAGGCCTCCCCCCAACACAGCACAGAAAATCCCCGGTGGTGTGGGTGAGCTCCAGGTGCAAGAATTGCAGTTTGTACAGGGAGAGAGGTTTAGTAATTAATTAAAAAAAAAAAAAGTCACAGGGATGTGTAGAAAGGAGTTAAAATGAATAATGGATCTGGGTTTAATTAATGCATTGAAATTTGTCATAAACCAAGGGCGTTGGGGCTCAGAGGGGAGAAATACAAATTTCTTGGGAAGGAATTCCTGGCTGGGAGGGTAGGGAGGCTCTGGAATGGAATTCCCAGAGAAGCTGTGGCTGCCCCTGGATCCCTGGAAGTCTCCAAGGACATCGGGGCTTGGAGCAAAGGGGGACAGTGGGAGATGTCCCTGCCATGGCAGGGGTGGAATGGGATGGGATATAAGGTGCCTCCCAACCCAAACCAGTCTGGGATTCTGGGATCTCACCAGTAAACCAGCTCTGGAGCAAACAATCAGCCCTAAATCCATTTTCCAGTCTGAACCCTCTGCTTTGGGCATGTCTCAGAATGCCCATTAATTCTCTTTGCATGCATTGTATCCCTGCTGTTTGATTTCTTATATATATATATATATATATATATATATATATATATATATATATATATATATATAAAATACTTGTTTACTATATTTTATTTTCCCATAAAATGGACATCACCTACATCTCCTCTATGCCAGGATCAGCTGGTTTTATTCCCCCTGCCCAGTGGGTGGGTGCCAGCTCCATTTCAGCAGCTCCAGCCACGGATGGATTTCCCACACAGCTGCCTGGGTATCTGGGGCAGTGAAACAGGGATGTTTTCCAGCAAAACCCAGAGATTTCTGCTGGGGGTGGCACTTCTCCATGAGAATGGTTTTCTGGGAAGTGTTTCATGTTCTTCAGACATTGCCAGACAAAAATATTGAAGTTAAAAATCATTTCTCCTCCAGAAACTGTAGGTATTATTCTCTGGGTCTTCGTTAAACTCACATAAATCCTGCCTGGAAGAAATCTCTGTATTTCAGGCTTCATTCTCAGCGATGTCAGGAGAGGGAATCTGAAAACTGGAGATCCACAGGAGACAAAAAAAATCCTGCTCAAAGGCAGGAGATGGAATGTCTGCAACTGCTGGGAGCTGGGAGAGCAGGGAGGGCTGAGGGGGAAAAGGGGATTATTGTCAGCGTGGTTTGATTTCAGCCACTTGTGAGCCACTGCTCTGTGTTAAGGGCTGGTACCTGCAGGTGATGGACTCGGTGTGGAGACTCCTGGAGATTAATATCCACATCCAGGCAGAACGGGAAAAGTGAAGTGATTTCTCTTTACCTGGAAGAGATGGAAGCTGTGTATAAATCTTGTGGAAAACAGAACAAAATCCTTCTGTGGAAGCCTCAGCAAGGGGATAAAAGCCCAGCAGTCCCTGTGAGCTGGGTGACAAATGAATGAAGATGGAAATGGAATGGAGCATGGAAACCCCCTCCCTCTGAATTATTATAATTCTGAAATTAAGGGGCTATCGGGCAAAGATATGGGAATAGGAATAACAGCTCTTTATGAGGAATATTAAAAATACAAATGTAATAGTACAAAAAAAAAAAAAAAAAAAAAAAGCAAAAAAAGCAAACAAAAAAGAAAGCCCTGACAGTCAGAACAGCCCTGAGCCCTGTTGGTGTCACCCAAACAAACCTCCTGCAGCGCCAGCCGTGGTTCTGCTGGAGCACAGATGACCCTGGAGAAGGCCCAGTGGTGCTGAGCTGGGGCTGCTCTCCTCTGAGAATCCCATGCAGAGGCTGTGCTGGGCTCTGAATCCCAGGGTGATCCAGGGGGAATGCTGGGCTCCTCCCCCTGGGTGGGGCCTCTCCCTGGGGGATGATGGGATTGGCTCCGCCCTGCACTGAGCCTGGATGGCCCCTGAACAGCAGATACCCCTGGGGGAGGATGGGTCCTGGAAGGGATAAAGAATCCTGCCCCAGCTGGTTTAACAGCTGCTGATAGAGTCCCCACCCTGGTCACATCCTGCACTGCAGCCCGAGGCAGTCCCAGGAGGGTTTGGGTCACAGTCAGGAGCTGGCAGCTCTCAGTTTGTTGATGTTTAACCCATGGAACAGATTTCCACCAGGCAGGAGCTGAAAGGAATCAATGCAGTGTTTGTGTGTTGCCAAGGCTTCCAAGCTGAGCACGGAGAAGAAAAATCGTCTTGGGCCAGGCAGCTCCCAAAATATTCCCAGCCAAGTGGGCAGGCTCGTGTTTCTATAGATACTGGCAGTGGCCAGGACAAATATCCCAGTTTAAGAAGCATTCCCAGGCATCCCAGGAGAGGGAACTCTGCCTGTGCCCTGCCCTGGCTGTGGGAATGTCCCTGTCCTGTCACCCTGGCAGCCTCTCCACCCTCTCCCCTGCTTGGAGCCCTGTGCCCACAGAGAACCTGAATTCCCAGGAATGACAGTGCAGGAGGCACAGGGACAGCTGGATCCCTGTGTGACCCCAGCAGTGTCACACAGCGCTGCCACACAGTGCCACACAGCCACCAAGGGGATTGTCACCCCTGGGCCACCAAGGGGATTGTCACTCCAGAGCCACACTCACACTGTCACACAGTCACCAAGGCCTCCTGACAAGGCTCCACTGTTCAACACTCCTCTTCTGTCCCCAGATATTTGGGCTCCATTGTTATTAAATAATTTCCTTTATGATGTGGAGAGGAGGTTGGAATTGAAGACAATCTTATGCCGTTTTTCCTCCCTTCTCTTTGTTCTAACTACTCAAGGCCATTCCCAAATATTTCATTAATTAATTTCATCTCAGGAAGTTGCTATTTTTCAGCATCCAAATCCAATTGTTCGGTGGGTTTCAGTAAATCATCCCTGAAAGCTTTTTTTTTCCTACTTAGATACTGGTTTTGCACAGCATCAATCATTCTGCTCGTTGACAGGAAAAAATGTTTTCTAAATCTGGCCTGCTTTATTGTTCTGCCTTACATAAACACAATGATTTATGAAGTAAGAGAAGGAAAGGAGGAAGAGTTGGATGATCTTTTTAGCACTGTTTCTTCTTCATCTGGAGTTTTATGCATTTATTTTTTTTTCCTCCTGGGCTCACGTTGCTGCTAGAGAGGAATTTCCACCTCTCAGTGACCTCTGTGCTGCTGCTCTTGCACCGAGATTGGGAAAAATATGAACTGTGGCTGCTCCAGGAGGAGCTGATGGGGTTTAACTTTTGGGGGCACTTTTGGGCCCCTCAGGACAAGAGACGTGGAGGGGCTGGAGCTTGTCCAGGGCAGGGAATGGAGCTGGGAATGGCCTGGAGCCCAGGAGAGGCTGAGGGAGCTGGGACAGGGGCTCAGCCTGGAGAAAAGGAGGAAAATTCCATCCTGGAAAGGTTGTCCAACCCTGACACAGCTGCTCAGGGCAGGGCTGAGTCCCCATCCCTGTGGGATTTAACTGCCCTGTGGATGTGGCACTTGGGGACACGGGGCAGGGGTGGCCCTGGCAGGGCTGGGGGTGGTTTGGCTCAGTCTTAGAGGGCTTTTCCCACCCCAACAATTCTGTCATTCCATGTGGCTCCACTCCTGGATTCCATGGGTGGCTGGGTGTCCCTGTGCTGTCACTGCTCTGCCAGGCAGGTGTGTCACTGTCCTGGGACACCCCTCACCCCTGTGCTGTGACAGTGACAGTGCCACCCCTGTACTGTGACAGTGCCACCCCTCACACCTGTGCTGTGACAGTGACAGTGCCACCCCTCTGCTGTGATGTTGGAGCCCTGGGCACTGGGAATTCCATCCTTTCTGTGCTCACAGGCACTGACCCCCAGCAAACACTGCACTGACCTGAGCCCGTGGAAAAGGCTCCAAAATTGAGTGACAGCCCTGGGACTGTGGGTGTGGGGTTAAATAGAAGTGTGTGATAGCACAGGGTGGGAAACTCAGAGTTTAAGGGTTTAGAATACAGTAATACAGATATAAAGCAAGATGGAGGTTTTAGGGCATAGGCTGTGTTCCTTTTTCACCTTCTCCTCCACGGGTCTGGGTGGGGTTTTGTAATTGGGTAGAAAAATCCCCATTGTGGGCCAGGGGTGGTTGGTTATTGGGTTAAAAGTAAAAATAATTGAGGTGTCATTTCTTAATTGGACTGTTTGTGCTTAAAAGGACTTGGAAAGAGACAGAGATGGAGCCATTTTGTACTTTATTAGTTAGAACTCCCAACTTGTGAGACTGTAACATGGATAAGAATTAATAAAAATCTGAGTCCAAACATAAAAACTGCATCTCTTGAGAATTTAATCCCGCCTCTGACAGAAGAAAAGAAGATAAAAACCCACACTGGGACACCTCTCACTCCTGTCCTGGGACACCCATCATACCTGTCCTGTGGCCATGCCCAGCCCAAGGCAGCCCAGGGGTTCCAACATCTCCCTCTGCTGCATTTCCACCCAGTTTTCCCTGGAGAATCCCATCCCAGGGGCACCAGCAGAGCCCTGGCACCTCCCAGAGCACAGGAGCCCCTGTCCTGTCCCCACCCAGCTCTGCCTCATTCTCAGAAAATGCTGAGATTTAACTGGGTAGATCTTTCTGGGGCACACAATACCAGGGAAGGATCATTTGTCATAAGTACATTCCTCTAATATTCAGAGAAACAATTTTTCAGCTCTGTGTTATCTGTTATTGCTCCTTTTATGTTCTTGTTCCTTACTATGAGTTTCTGTTCAGGAGAGGGGAAAAAAAAATTGGTCTATTTCAGAGTGACTGGAGTCCTACATGCCGCTCTTGTGTGATATGTTCAATATTTTATGATTCCTTTCTTCTTAAGTATTTCTAAGAAGCAGAACGTTGCTGGCTGCCGAGGAGAAATCGGATTTGTTATTATTGAACAATCCCTAGCAAAGGAGCAGGAACCACAGAGGTGTGGGGGAAGCTTAAAGGTTGAACTCCTCCATCTCCAAAGGAACACAGGAGACAGCTGGAAATCAGAGCTCTGCCTCCTGACCTTTATGTCAGCCCAGCTGTGGAACAGAATCGGGGATCAGAAGCCCGAGGTGGATTTTGGTGTCCCTGCCTGCCGTTGGTGCCTGTCCCTGGCAGGTTCAGGATCTCCATGGGGCATTGCTGTCCTCACTGCCCTGGGCAGAGCCCCAGAGTCACTGAACCCTCTGGGCTACAGAATCCTCCCAGGATCACTGGGTCCATCCTGTGCCCCATCCCCAGACCCCTGAGTGCCACCTCCAGCCCTGCCCTGGACACCTCCAGGGATGGGCATCCCAACCCTCCCTGGGCACTGCCAATCCCTGAGCTCCCTTTCCATGGGGAAATTCCTGCTGCTGCCCACCCTGAGCCTCCCCTGGCCCAGCCTGAGGCCGTTCCCTCTCCTCCTGTCCCTGTTCCCTGGGAGCAGATCCCAAATCCCCCCGGCTGTCCCCTCTTGGCAGGGAGTTGTGCAGAGCCACAAGGTCCCCCCTGAGCCTCCTTTTCTCCAGGCTCAGCCCCTTTCCAGCTCCCTCAGCCCCTCCTGGGGCTCCAGACCCTTCCCAGCTCCCTCAGGGATTCTCCAGCCCCTTCCCAGCTCCATTCCCTGCCCTGGGAATTCCCTGTCCTGGAAGGGAAGAGCTGCTGGTGCCAGGCCAGGAGATCGCTAGAATTGCCAAACGCAAGGAGCAAAGCCACCTAGAAATGACTTGCAGCAAAATTCAGTTCTATTGATAATAGAATTCATTATGTTATCAATACTATTATATTGATAATACTATTATATAATACTAATATAATAATATTTATTTTATATGTAATTATATATAATAATAATTATATTATAATAATATAATCTATTATATTACCAATATATGTGTACAATATGGATATATGACCCCAATTCAGTTGGGGCAGGCCAAGCTTCTCAAACCTCATTTTGGTTATCCTCAGACCACCTGGCCCCATCCTGTCCCTTTTTGAGATCCATTTGTAAAGACCTTTGGTGGGAGAAATGGCACCATAAATGTAACTCTTGGTCAGTTTAACCCTAAGCCTAAGTAAAGATAATTAATAGAGAGGATCCTCTGGTAAAGGTGATGATTAAAGAGTTCTTGGGCACTTTGCACTCCTCCAGAATTTAATTTCTTTCTTTCTCAGGGTGCATGAACTCAGAGCTGGAGATCCTGCAAGGGAACGGATGGTTCAACGTGAGTGGGACACAACAACCAATAAACAAATAAATAACCACGAGGAATTCTTTAATCTCTCTTTAAGGCAGCCTGCTTTGCTCTGCACATATTAATTAAAGCATGACCCGTCTGCTGAGCTTATCTCAAAGTCAGGGCTGTTCATATTCCTCCTTTTCCTGCTGCCTTTTATTGGCTTTGCAGCCCGGGCACAGCAGCACCACTGAACCAATTAAGTGGCCGGAGAAGGAGGTTTATTACACATGCTCAGAAATTAAATCCTTCAACACGCACTAATGAGGCACCTCAAAATGCAAGAGGGTGGGCAGGTGCAATCCATCAAAATAAAGCCAGCCTGGAACTCTCTTTAGGGGTTTATAGGAGCTATAAAGCCCAAGTGGAGCAGCAGTGACCAGAATAGAAACGCTGTGATTAAAATTCCCCCGGGTTTCCCTTCCCTGGCGTGGAGGAGGCTCCGATGGGCAGGGGAAGGGAATCCAGGCTGCACTCCAAAGGGAAAACCAAAGGGAATTCCAGGAGGGCACCATCCCTCTGAAGCCTGGAGCAGGGGCTGATGCTGCTCCCTGCCATGAGCGGCCTGGGAAGGGTGAAATAAATCCCACAGCCACAGGGATTGGGCGCTTTAGAGAAATGTCCTTGCTGGTTTTGCCTGAGATCGTGTGGTTTGGGTTTGCACTCGTGAACCTGAGGAGAGGAAAGAACAATTCCCTGGGAAAGCTGCAGTGCCGTGCCTGGGGGTGTTCCAGTCACGGCTGTGCCCGCCGGTGTTGGGAGATTTTGGGCTCAGCAGATTTTTGGCGTCAGCAGATTTTTGGGCTTGGGAGATTTTCAGGGTGTCCCAGATCTTAGTTGGTTCCCCATTCCCCATCCTGATCCCAGCTCCTGCTGCAGCAGTGCCGGCACCGGGATATTCCTGGGATATTCCGGATCCTAGGTTCCTCTCCAGCAGCACAAGCACCGGGATATTCTCGGGACATTCCCGATCCTGTCTCCCGGCCCCTCCCCGGCTCCCACCCCGGTGAAGCGGTTCAGGACCGTGCCGATGTTCCCAAGCTGTTTCCAGACCCTTTGGAAATGGAAGCGCCTCTCCAAGCCCTGTGTTCCCTGATTCCTGAGCCCTGTTTTCCCTGATCCCCATTTTCCCTGATCCCTGAGCCCTGTTTTCCCTGGTTTCCAAGCCCTGTTTTCCCGGATTATCCTCCTGCACAGAACCATTCCGAGCAGAGCCTGCTCCGGCGGGGTTGCCGTGGCAACGCGGCGGATGCTGCGGATGCTCTAAGGGATGTCTTTGTGCCCGTGCTCGGAGTTTGGGGCACAGGCACACTCTGCAGTGGCTCTGCTCCCTTCAGACAGCGGCTCCTTTCCCCCTGGAGCTGCCCTGCAGGGATTTATGGATCACCAGGACTCCCTGGGGCACCTGAATTTCCTCCAGCAGGGCTTTTCCTGCTCAGCTCAGAACTGCCGGGCCCGGGAGGATCCCAGGATCCCGGACTGGGTTGGGAGGATCAAATCCCACCCGGTGCCACCTCCCACTGTCCCAGGCTACTCCAAATCCTGTCCAGGCCGGCTTTGGGCACCTCCAGGGATCCAGGGGCAGCCACAGCTGCTCTGGGAATTCCATCCCAGCCTCTCCTCACCCTCCCAGGGAACGATTCCCATCTCCCATCCAGCCCTGCCCTCCGGCTGGGGGAATTCTTTCCTTTTTGTCCCAAGGCTGAAACGCCACCGTCCCCTGGGATGTCACAGCTCCGGGTTCCCCTCTCAGAGTCCTCTAGGGCTCTCCCAAAGCTCTGCCAGAGCTGAAGAATTGCTCCTTTCTCACCAATAAACAGCGAGGTGCAGGAAAATCCATCCAGGAATTCATTGCAGGAGCTGCAGCACAAGAGGGATGTTCACTCAGGGCAGCTGGCGATTCACTACGGAAAATTTGGTCATTCCTCTTTCTCTTTCCCCGAGTAAAGTCCATTATTGTGAAATAAATACACTTCCCCCCTCAAGAAGGAAAGGTAAGAGTTAGGAACAATACAGCCAAAATGTTTTATTTGGGCAATACAAATACAATCAAATCAAAAATATCACAGATTTTCATACATTAGTAAGAAGTTACTGTACACTTGAACAGTTGCCTTTTTTTCTTTTTTTTTTCCTTTTTTTTTTTTTTTTTTTTTTTTTTTTTTACAGCTAAACAAAGCTTTACCTTTATTAAAATGTATTTTTCCTCTCACATAAAATATACACTTTGCACTGACGTATTTTACATGGGACACCTCTCTGGGGGAAGAACAGCTCACGAACAACGCACGACGGGGCCACCTTCTCCACCCCACACACGAGCACATCGAAGCGAGACACCCCGGGCTGCTCCCAGGGGCTGTGGCTGCGGGAACTCTGCTGCATCCTGAACTCCGGGCTGCTGCTAGGGCCGGGCTGGCTCCTGCTCCAGCTTTATGGGGTCAGCGGGTTTTTTTTGGGGGTGGGAGAGTTTTTGGGGTCAGCGGGTTTTGTTGGGGGTCTGAAAATGGGGCTTTGGGGTGGGGGTAAGTGTGACTCTGGCAGCTCTTCCTGGGGTTCAGCTGCCAGGAAAACCCTCCTGGGATGTTCCTGATGCCAGGGCAGGGGGGTTTTGGGAGGTAACACCACGGGGGGGTCGTTCCACAGCTGCCCTGATTCCAGCGGAATTCCAGCTCCAGGGAAATCTATGGAAGTCCTGCCGTGCAGAGCAGCCCCGCAGTGCTGCTGGGTGCCCTGGCCATAAGGACAAACCCGAGGAGGGGAAAAGATGCTCTCCCAAAGGAGCCTGCCTTGACCCAGAGTGGGAACAGCTCTGGACCACTGGGAGGCTCCATGGGAGGTGCTCAGCCCCACCAGGAACAGCTCCCTCGGGATCCTTTTGGGATTGGATTTAGAGTACAGATCCAATAAATGACCACAGAACAGATCCAATAAATGACCAGAGAACAGATCCGATAAATGCACTCATCCCTACAGGCTGGAGTGAAACCTGGAATGACTCTGGACTCTGTCAGCCTCAGGTTAAAGGAATTAAAGGAACAAAGGAAAAGGAAACGTAGTTTAGTGGTTTAATCCTGGGAGAAGTTCTGCTCTTAACCTAAGGAGAAACTCCTGGGGAAGGGATTTTCCTCCCTGCCCGCTGTGCAGCACTGAGGGGACAGGGAAGTCGAGGAGTGGCTTTGGAAAAACCTCCGTGTGTTCTCAAGAGGGTTTTTATGGAATTGCAAGGAGGGAGATCTGTGGGATGTGGACACAGACGCTCTGTGTGCTGCAGCATTGGGCTTCTCATGCTCTGCCTCGGCTTGAGACCCCCCAAAAGGCACCAGCCACTTCCTGAGGGCTTGGAGGGGTCGGGAATGTCGGCCCAAGGCTGGGATCTCAAGGTGCCTCTAGTGGGAAATGGATTTACAGAGGATTCCCAAGGCCTGGCAGAAGGCTCCCACAGCCCCGCGCACCTGTGTGCAAACTCTGAGATAAGGTGTGCTGACTGAGAAAGGCCCTGGGAGAGGGAAGATGTTGTCCAGGTAGAAACTGCCTCCACCAAGACCCACGATGGGTAATTTTAGATGGTTGGCTTAGAAGCATTTGCAGCATTGTGTGCCAAAAGCTGATTGGCCAGAACACGCTTATAATGGATTGTAATTAGGAAATAGTTTGGCTGCTGACTGTGATGGTGTGAATTGTAACACTGGGACCATCTCACCCTTCTCAGTGAGACTGAAAATAGAATAAAATCTTTTAAAACACCTCTGGAGAGCCTCGTCTCTAGGTCAGAGAGAGATAATTCAAGAGCCTCTCTGACCCCAGCTCCTCTCCCTGCTGCCCAGTTGGCTTTGGCAGAAAGCCCTCCGTGCCTCAGGCATCCCTGTCTGCTGGGATTCCCACAGGGAGCTGGGAAAAGGGGCTGGTGCCTCTCCCCACACCTCCTGCGGTCCTCAGGAATAAGGCATCCATTGAGTTTAGTTACTGTAAACCACGTTTTTGAAAAACGAGACTCCTCACCGTGTCCTGGCATCCCCAGGGGATTCATTTAGAAATGAATAAAAAAGAGTAAAATATATCTATTTTATATATATATATAGAATTATCCTTTGCTAATCGTAACACAATGTACAACCTGCAACCTGACTTGGGAATAAAATACAATCCTGGGCAGAGACAGAGGGGATGGAGGGAAAAGGGACTCAACACCTCCCGTTGTTTGTGCATTTACTGGGTTAAATGGCTTTGTCCTCTCTGAGGGGCCCCTCAAGGAGAGGCAGCTCAAGGGCTCTGCACCCCCTCATTCCTCCCATGGAGCCAAATCCTGACTGGGAATGAGGATCAAATCCTGACTGGAGTGAGGATCAAATCTTTACTGGAATGAGGATCAAATCCTGACTGGAATGAGGATCAAATCCTGACTGGAGTGAGGGTCAAATCTTTTCTGGAGTGAGGATCAAATCTTTACTGGAGTGAGGGTCAAATCTTTACTGGAATGAGAATCAAATCCTGACTGGAATGAGGATCAAATCCTGACTGGAGTGAGGGTCAAATCCTGACTGGAGTGAGGATCAAATCCTGACTGGAATGAGGATCAAATCCTGACTGGAGTGAGGGTCAAATCCTCCCTGGGGATGAGGCTGAGCCCTCCCTGGGATCCAGCCCCATGCTGGATTGTGGGATGGTCACACATGGAAGGAGCCCAGCCTTGGCCTGGGTGGATGAGGAATTCCCGGCCCCAGGTGCCTCTGGAGCCGAGGTGGGAGCTGGCTCTGCTCCATCAGCCCTGCCAGGAGCTCTGGGAATGTGTTTCTGCTGCCGACTGATGGAGTTTAAGTGGGATTTGATGCAGTTGGAGCAGCCCCAGCTGTGGGAATGGATTTCTGCAGCCGTGCAGGGGTGAGCAGGGCACTGCCAGGGATTTGATTTCCTTGGATTCGCTCGGCTTGTGCTGCTGTCAGCTGTAAACAAGCCAGGAGACAAACGCAGTGCCTGATCTTTCCAAACAGAGAACAGATGTTGGGCTGGAAGAGGGATTTTGGCAGGGATAGGGGGTGGGCATCGCCTGGAATGTGATGGAATTATGGCTCTGCAATTGAGAGAATTGCACATTTGACAGAAACACTTCCAGGCTGATTATCCAGAGGAGCTGTGGCTGCCCCTGGATCCGAGGCCAGGCTGGGCAGGGCGTGGAGCAGCCTGGACAGTGGGAAGAGTAGGGAAGAGCAACTGGATGGGCTGAAAGGTCCCTTCCAACACAAAGCATTCCATGATTTTATGATTGTTCTTGGATTTATGATGAATTCAGGAAAACATTCACCTGTGACCAAGCTCCCACAGGGCTGGGCCTTGGCTCTGCTTTTCCCTGGCGCTGTTGGTTTTCCTGGGATGAAGCCAGGAGTGTTTGTGGCTCTTGTTCACCCTCAGCTCGGTGCTCACAGACCCACAGCTCAATAGGATCCAGCTCTCCTGTCTCAGTCTCCTTCAGCCCCATCATTAATAAAACCAATTAATTAAAATTAATAAATGCATTGAACTAAGCGGAAGTTTGGGAAATTCTATAAAAATGTTTTGTTTTGCAGCTGAGTGTGTGGGATATTCTTTAGAGAGTGGAGCATATCTGTATTTTTTGTATTTGGGACTGAGCAGTCCACGTTTCCTTGCCTTCCTTGGATCACTCAGCTTTGGAAACATTCCAGAATTGTTTAGGGTTGGCCTTTTCCACTGTCAAACCCCTCCATTTGCAGGTTGGTTTTATTCTCTCCCATATTCCATTGAGTGCTCCTGCCTCACTTTCTGTAGGAAATGAGAAAGGGAGGCCAATATTTGCCATGAATGGAAATGGAAATTCATGAGTCAACAGCCAGGGCCAGCCCTTCCTCTCTGTTACACAAACCCAGCAGGGTTTGCTTTGTCTA
This sequence comes from Sylvia atricapilla, assembly GCF_009819655.1. Lineage (NCBI taxonomy): Eukaryota > Metazoa > Chordata > Aves > Passeriformes > Sylviidae > Sylvia > Sylvia atricapilla. The sequence goes on along the minus strand of NC_089148.1, from coordinate 24,453,568 downwards.
AACCACCCAGGTCTGAGCCTCGCTGCGTCTGTGTTTATTTGAATAAAGCCTTTGATGGTGGTGGGCGGCTGCTCCCCACACACACGTGTCAGCCCTGGCAGGTTTGCTTTTCCAGAGGATGGCTTTAGGCTGGATTCACCTCAGCCGTTTATTCTGCAAGAAAAGGAACGCTGAGCTTTTGCCAAGGGGCTTTTTTACCACTTAAGAGATGGAAATGAATGGGAAATATCGGATTTCACTCATCAGCCTGCTGGAAAACGGGCCCTGCTTTGGCTTTTCCCAGGCCACGTGGTGATGGGATGGTTGGAATTGCTGCCACTGGAGGCCTTTCCCAGGGATCCCGTGGTTCTCTGTGAGCCCCAGGAGAGCCCCAGGGCCAGGATCCCTGCAGCCATCCCACAGGGAATGTTCCCGTGGGATCCCTCTGCCTTTAAACCTGGTGTTAACAAACCAACCCTGTCCAGACTGCCACGTCCTCAGAGCCTGAGCCAGGAACACCGCAGGCTGTGCCATTCCCAGCACGGGGAGCTCCTGGGGATGTCCCTGGGGATGTTCCTGGGCATATTCCTGTGGATATTCCCTGGGGGTATTCCCTGGGGGTATTCCCTGGGGGTATTCCCTGGGGATATTCCCTGGGGATGTTCCTGTGGATATTTTCTGGTCATATTCCTTGTGGATATTCCTGGGGATATTCCTGGGGCTATTCCCTGGGGATATTCCCTGTTTATATTCCTGGGGATATTCCTGGCAGCCTGTTGGGCTCTGGAAGCACGGTCTGGCAGCTCCAGGGAATGTTGGAATTCCAGGGAATGCTGGGACACAGAGGACACAGGGGACACAGGGATACAGGGGACACAGGGGACACAGGGATGTGGACACAGAGACACAGGGGACCTGGGGACACAGGGGACACAGGGGACACAGGGACACATGGGCACAAGGATGGGGACACAGGGACACAAGGACATGGGGACACAGGGGACCCTGGAGCCTGCAGGAGCTGACAGGGAACCAGTGGGAGTGCTGGGCTGGCCGGGTGGGCACCACATCCCAGAGCATCTCAAAAACACCCAACTGCCTCCCAGGGCATCCCAGTTCATGCCGGTTCATCCCAGTGCCTCCCAGTGCCTCCCAGTGCCTCCCAGTTCATCCCAGTGCCTGCCAGTGCCTGCCAGCACTGCCGTGACCCCTGAGCAGTGCTGCCATTCCCAGCAGACATTCCCGGGTGGATCCCGAGGAGCAGGGCTGTGTGTGTGTTTGCTCCAGCAGCTGCCCTGGCTCAGGCTCCGAGCTCCTGCAGGAGGAGCAGCCCGGGCTCCCTCCTGCCTCCCCTAATGCTCCCCTGACCTCGTTTGCTGTAAGGAGCTTTGCCTCCAGCTCTAATTCCCAACCTCACTGATCCCAGGAGTCTGTTTGGGCCTCGCAAATGGGTTGGACATTCTCAAAACACTGGACTTTGTCGGGAAAAAATAATAAATAAATTGCTGAATAACTCTTTTGCAATCCCCCATTTAGGATGGTTTAGGAGTTTTTGTGGGTCTGTCCAGGACTGAAGGAGACAAATTCCCCTCCCTGGTCCCTGGCAGCATCACTGGGAGCTCTGGTTCTGGGTTGTTATCAGTATTTAGCAAAGGAATTGTACAGGAGTGGGGCAATAAATGGGATTTGGGTCCCTGGGGTGATGCAGGAGTGGGGCAATTACGGGATTTGGGTCCTTGGGGTGATGCAGAAATGCAGAACTGAACAAATGTTAATTTTCCCCACTGGCTGCCAGAGCTCAGCCCTCATTAGGAAGGGAAGAAAGGAATCAGATCCCTGGGAAAGCTGTTTTCCCCTTGTCACAACCACCAGTGCTGCTAACGGGATTTCTAATGGAGGTTTTATTCTCTTCCCTCGGAGTCTGCTGTTAATAAAAGTCACACTTTGTCACAGTTTGTGCATTTAACTGGAGGGTGTAAAAGGAGCCGTGATCCGAGCTGGGAGCCCCAAGTGCTGAGCTGCTGCACAAACCCTGAGGAGAGCAGAAGGAAGGTCCACCAGGGATCAAACATTGAGGACAGGGAGCTAATTCCAGAGGGAGGGAAGGAATTCCAGAGGGAGGAGAGTAATTCCAGAGCACCCCAGCACTCCTGACCCTGGGACAGTGACACACAGTGACAGTGACAGGACACACACAGGGACAGTGACACACACAGCCCCTGGGGCAGTGACAGGACACACACAGGGACACTGGGATTGTCATGGCAGGGGGCACTGGAGGGGATTTAGGATCTCTCCAAACCCAGCCCAGTCTGAGATTCTAAAATGAAGAGGGAGCACCTTTAGAATTGAATTGTTTGGGCATTGGCCACGAGATCTGTGGGATTCCAGCAGCACCTTGGGAATGGATGTTGGGCAGAGACAGAGGTTAATTTTATTTTATTTTATTTTATTTTATTTTATTTTATTTTATTTTATTTTATTTTATTTTACTTTATTCTCTATTTCAAACCTCTGAGGCAGGCCCTGCCACTGGCCACTGTCCCCTCCCTGGAGAGCTGCTGGAGCTCCAGATTGTCCTCGGTGTGCCAGGCAGGGACCAGCCTGGGCAGGTGACGGGGAAATGGCTCTTTATTCCCTCTGTTGTGCAAACAGTGCCCATTTTCCCTGTCCTGATTTACAGTTTTCCCCGCGGAAATGCCTTTTCCTGGTTTCTCCCATTCCCAGCGCTGCCCTGGGGAGGTGGAGCTGCCTCCTGGAGCAGGGCTCTGCCTCACTCCTGCCTTCCTCTGCTTCAACAAAGATTTTAAATCGAATCTCTCCTTTAACTAGTGCCCCTCCCTCGGCAGCCAGGGGAGCTGTGGAACATCCCGGGGGGGTTCAGAACAAGTTATTAACACGGTGAGATTATTGTGTTTATTCCAATTTCACTGTTCACAGCTCAGCACAAAGCCAGCGCTGCCTCCTAATTCCTAATAAAGCACCTCAAAACATACACACTTTCCTTACTTGTCTCCGGGCATTTTTGTGGGTTTTTTTCTGGGCTATTTTTGGCTCTAATCTCTTGCTGCATCATTCAGGTTTTATTATGGGTGGACTGCTTAGTGCTTAGCTGGGCGTCCAGGGGTTATTCCCTCCTGGAGACTGTCTGGGGAGATGCTGGTGGCCCCAGCCCCGCTGTGCCTCGCCCAGGGGCAGGGATCCCGGCCAGGGAGGAGAAGGTTGGGACCTCGGGCTCTGCTCTGCACCCTTCCCTGGGCCAGCACAGGGGTTCAAACACCAGCAAGGTGCTCCTGATGGGTTGTGTCCTTCGGCTTCCCCGTGAAAAACTGCAGGGAAAATCCCAAAGTGTGCCAGGGCGAAGGAGGACCAGCAGCTGCAGGCCCTCAGAGATGAGCTGTGGTTGAACTGGGGGCCACTGCAGCCCCCTCAGCCCTGCCTGCAGCTGACGGAGGGGATTTAATGGGATATTGGGGAGGAATCCTTCCCTGGGAGGGAACAGAAATCCCAGAGCAGCTGTGGCTGCCCCTGGAGGTGCCCCAGGCTGGACATTGGACTTGGAGCAGCCTGGGACAGTGGGAGGTGTCCCTGCCATGGCAGGGGTGGCACTGGGTGGATTGAGGGTCACTCCCAACCCAAACCATCCGGGGTGATTCCACGGTTTGTCCTTGCCCTAATTGCTCACTGCGCTCAGGGTGGGCTTTGTCAATTGGCTCCGGTTCCACCAGGAAAAACCCATTTTTAAAAGAACATCTCCATCACTGATGATGCCACTGGGCCACGTTTGGGCAGCAGGGGTGTGATCCTGAATTATCTTTTGCCATTCACATCATTCCAATGCCAGTATCAAGCCCCAAAAACCCCACAGGTTCTTACACCCAGCCCCTTGGATCACTCCAGTATCTCTGAGTTCACCTCTTTACCCCCTGGATCACTCCAGTATCTCTCACATCACCTTTTCCCCCCTCTGCACTTATCAATCTGTCTGTGGAGAAGAGCTGCTGGAATGTGTGATGGTTTTCCTGGAAGTGGGTGCTGAATTGTGTGTTCCAGAGCTGCCAGCACCAGGGACAGGAGCCTCCCCCTGGCACCCTCTGTCACCAAGGCCACCCACTGCCAGTGAGGTGTTTCACTGAGGATTGTGGAGCCATGGGAGGGGAAGAGCTCGGTGTAAAATAAACCCACCATTATCCTCATGGGGCATGAGGGAGAAAGGGCAGGGCCTGCCAGCTCTGAGCTCACGGTGTGGGAGCTGCCAGAGGAAAAGGGAGGGTCGTGCTCAGGCACCTGCTGCTTGGGGATGTGCCTGGGTCCGGCAGCTGGGCTGTGCTCAGCCTGGAGGGCCCTTCCAACCAGGATATTCTGGGATCCTCTGCTCTTTCCTGTGCCCTGCTGCTGCCCTGGCCCTTCCCCAAGGCAGAGCTGGGGCTCTGAGCAGGGCTGAGGAGGAGGAGGATGAGACACACAGCTGTTTTCCAGCCAAGTCAAGGATGTAAAAAATCCCAGAATTCTTTAGAGCCTCTGCCTTGGTCACACAAACGGAGTGATTGCTGCCCTGGGGATGAGAATGAACTCCCCGGGAGAGGAAAATGTGTTCCCTGTGTTCTAAGGAAGCCAAAGGACATCAGGTGAGGACAGATGCACTGGGAAGGTGCAGGAATGATCACCAAGGCAACCCCATGGTGGTGGCTCCACGGTGACAGAGGTGACCCAGCCTCAGGTGGCCCTGAGCTGGTCCCCAGAGCTGGGCACTGAGCTTCTGGGGGCTGGGAGTTCATTCTTTTTTGTGTCACCAGTGTCACAGCCGTTTTCTTCCCCCTTGCCCACGTTAATTCCATGATTTTTATATGTACCTGTGAGAAAGGCGTGTTTATTTTAATTAGGCAAATGGTGGATGCCAAATCACAGTCCGTATTTTCCTTCTGCCCATTGTCGTGGAGCAATATTCTCCTCTGGGAAGGTGTTTAAACCTCTGCACAGTGATTTTTATATATTTGTGTTGTCTTTACACCAAGCTCTGCTAGATTTGCACAGACAGAAGAGGTTTGAGGGCTCACCCTTACCTCTGGGCTCAGACAGCAGCAGGGGGGAGCCAGGCAGTGGCTGCTCTGAGGGTATTGCTAATTAAGGACTGTTAATTATGCAGTTTCCAGCCTACACACCCAGGCCATCAGGTGACTTGTGACAGCACCCAGGGGCTCTGGCTCTGCTGTCCCTTACCTGCTGCTCTCAGACCCTCAGGAGAGGGGAAGGTTTTTCCCAGCATCGGTTTAAAGCCACTTCCCTTTTCTAGAACAGTGTGAAATGGAGGATCAGAACAACAGACTGGAATTCTTATGGAATGCTCTGATTGCCTGGGAAGTGCATTCCAGAGCCCCGAGGGTTCAGGGACACGAGGGAGAGATGCCCTGAATGTCTCGGGGCTGTCACCAAGCTGGGATATGCTGGGCAGGGCTGGCCTTGGTAAAGGAGCTGCTGTGACACCCGTGTGACACAGCCCTAATTGTTACATTACATCTTGGGGTACTTTTTACACCTGGTGGGGCATTTTTTCTGTCTGTTGGGGTTGTTTTTTATCTGGTGGGGTATTTTCTCTATCTGTTAGGGTTTTTTCTCAATCTGTTGGGGTGTTTTTTCTGTCTGTTGGCATGTTATCTATCTCTTAGGATATATGTTTTCTCTCTGTTGGGGTATGTTTTTGATTTGTTGGTGTGTTTTTTCCATCTGTTTGGGTATGTTTTCTATCTCTTGGGGCGTTTTTCTGTTGGAGCATTTTTTTCTATCTGTTGGGGTGTTTTTTCTATCCATTTGGACATTTTTCTATTTTTTGGGGTATTTTTTCTCTCTGTTGGGCTGTGCTTTCTCTCTGTTGGGGCATTTTTGAGCTATTTCCCTGTGATTGTCCTGGAATACCAGGAAGGAGCAGATGTCTCCAGCATTAGCTGTAAACAATCTGCTGGTGCTGGGAGTGCTCTGGTCCAGCTGGAGGAGCTCTGCAGGACACTAATGGGCCATTGCTCCTTGGAAGTCCTTATGAATAATGGAGGAAAAGCTGCTCCTGGAGGTGTCCAAAGCCCATCTTCATTTGGGAAGATTTTTCCTCCTCCCTTGGAATTCCAAGAGCCTTTCTTAGGACATTGGAGGTTAAAGGAACCATAAACAACATCTCCTCATCAGCCTGAGCTTGGTGAGCAGCCCCAGTGGAATTCCAGCCTGGAGAAGGCTTCCTCAGGAAGCCACAGAAATTCCACAGAGCCCATGAAACCTGAATTTTCCAGCAGCTGCTGCACCTTCCCCCTGGAAAGGTCACTGGGATGGTCACATTTTATTGGGCAGCTCATCCCTGTCCCAGGATGAGAGATTTTTAAAGTTAATTACAGAATCTTTGCCATTAAATATTCAGCAACGCTTATTTTTTTGAGTACCTCACGTTTAATTTAGGTTCCCTGAAATTTTAATATCTGGCTTTAATATTTAATGCTGCCCTGAGATGGGTGTAGGAACTTCAAGTCCATGCTTTGAATGAAAGGAATCCTGGATTTCTTTATGGAAAAGGCTGAGGTGGAGAGTTGAGGAAAGGGTCTGTGTTGAAAGGATCCAGCTCTTCCCTCTTTCATCCTACACATGTGTATTTTATGTGAAGGGGCACTGTAGGGCTCACTCTGCTCCAATTAAAGCCTCTCATTTATTAAAATATCTTTAGCATGTTTGCAGCACAGTACCAGGAATAAGAAGTATTATGATAATTTTTAAGTTTTTTTTTTTTTTTTTTTTTCCTTCTAGGAGGGGGATTAGCTGCCCAATTAACACACACGCCATTAATTTGTGAGCTGTGTTTGAAGTGAAACGAGTAACACAGGATTTGTGGAAATATTTAAGAGTCTGCACTAGAGTCAAAATGCACAAAAACACTTGGAAAAGTCTCCTGAGCTGCTGGGTTTAGTGTTGAAAAGCTGCAGGCAAGCCTGGAGCTGGGTGAGGGTGGGGATTTAAAGGGTACCTGGTGAGGATGGGGTGTGAGGCTTTCCTGGAGACCTCTGCCTCAACCAGAGGGCAAAGGAAAAACCCCAGAGCAGGCTGTGGGGCCAGGCTGGGGCTGCTGAGGTCAGAGAGCCAAAGAAGGAGCGTGAACATGGAAACAGCAGCAGGACAGCGATGGGCACACAGGGGCAGTGGGGGAGACGGGCTGAACATTGGGAAAGGCAAAGCTTGGACCGCTCCTGACCCTGCAATGTCCCTGTCCCAGAGCTCCTCAGGGCCACATTTCATACACTGAAATGCTCCCTCCTGATGAGTTACAGCTACAGCCAGTAAGGATGGGTGAGATAAAAGAGAGAGTGAGCCGGGGAGGGGAGGATCATCATGGAGGAGGAACCTTGAGGAGTATGAAGGAGAGAATCATGAAGAAGAAGTAGGATCCTGGGGAGGGAGAATCACTGCTGTGAGGTCAGACTGGGCCTGCAGACAGAGCTTGTTGTTGGAACCTGCAGTCACAGTCTAGCTGGGTACAAGCCTGCAGTCACACTCTAGTCAGGTAAAACCCTGCAGCCACAGTCGGCACACCAATCCTTGCAGTCACAGTGTGCACAACAATCCCTGCAGTCACAGTCTCCCCAATCCCTGCAGTCACAGTCTCCCCAATCCCTGCAGTCACAGTCTCCCCAATCCCCGCAGTCACAGTGTCACACCAATCCCTGCAGTCCCAGTCTCACCCCAATCCCTGCAGTCCCAGTCTCACACCAATCCCTGCAGTCACAGTCTCCCCAATCCCTGCAGTCACAGTGTCACACCAATCCCTGAAGTCACAGTCACCCCAATCCCCGCAGATACAGTGTCACACCAATCCCTGCAGTCACAGTCACCCCAATCCCTGCAGTCACAGTCTCACCCCAATCCTTGCAGTCAGAACCTGCACATCACTCATTGTAGTCACAGTCTAGCTGGGTACAAGCCTGCAGTCAGAGGCTGCACACCAACCCCTGCAGTCACAGGCTGCACACCAACCCCTGCAGTGGTGGTGTTTAAATCCTGCAGCTGGGGCCCAACTTTGTTGTAGTTGTATTCCAGGGAAATATTCCATTCCATCGCATCCCACTTTTCCTGCTCATGCCCATCCTGCAGAACCACCCTGCTGTTTTCCAGAGGCTGTGCGTGTTCCTGCACAGGCAGGCCTGAGGTGGGAAAAGGGTGAGCCTGGCTTTTAAAGCTCAGAAAAACGTGATGTTTTTTCCAGCTGGGCTGGAGGCAAACTCTGTTCTCACTTCTGTGGCAACTTTGCTAAAGCGATCTTGGATCAGGGTTTGTCCCTGTGGGAAGATGCAGCTCAGAAAAGGGAAGTTGGGGAGTAGGAGCAATTCAGGCTTGAAGAAGTGACAAAGAAGGGAAGAGTGCCGAGGCCTGCTGATGGAAATTCTTTAGCTCCCGGCTGAATAAGGAGCTGTGAATCTCTTTGAGTGTAAGAGCTCTGCCAGCTTGCAAAGGAGCAGATGTGCTCACAAGATGGATAGTTGCAAATAGTCAAAATACTGTTTTTTGGGGTGTTTTTTTTTTTTCTTTAGTGATTATCTTTTTTCATCTAAAATAAATCCAGATTGTGCATAGGCTGGAAAACAAAATAACAATATTTGGAGAGTGGGAGTGTTTATTTAACAGGTGGCTTATTTAGCAAATGGTTTACTCCGACAAAAATAATATTCCTGCAGGATCCTGCAGCAGTGATTGGGAACATCTGAGAGCAGGAAGGCGTTTTGGGGGGTGATTGCTTCATGTGGGCTCGGGGTGGGCTGGTTTAATTAAGAACATCTGCAGGAGCACTTTGCTAAGTGCATTTGCATCTCTAATTGACTGGGAGGGGGTGCTGGGCCCTGGAGAGTCACCCCTTCCCTGGAACAGGGCACAGCCAAGGATGGGATATTCCCTACTATAGGATGTTGTTCCTGTTGTTCCCAGGAATTCATCCAATCGAGGGAAAAAGCAGGAAGGTGCCCTGGAGGAAAAGGGGAAGGGCAGGAGCTGAGCTGGATCCCAGCATATTCCCTGAGGCTGTTTTATGGTACAAATCACTCTTTGCTCCTCAGTCACCAACTCCAAGCTTGGAGTTTGCAGGAAATTGTGAGGGATTTTGGGAATTTGAGAGTTTGTGTTTGCAGGGTGATGGTGTCCCCATGCTGGGGCCAGGTTCTGCCCCAGAGCAAAGCTGTGTCTGGATATTCCCTGCACTGGAACCTGAGCTGGCAATTGTTCCATGGCAATATTTTGGGTGGCCAGGGGATAATTACACACAGACCTGGAAAACTCCAAGGCTTGGCTTTTGTTTTCAGCTGGTGCCTCTTGACATCTAGCAAATAAAAATGACTCGATGCTGTGGGGTTTTTTCACCTAAAAGTTCTTTATTATTATTAACCCCTCCAAAGGCACTGTCCATCACCACTAGATGATCCTTTTCAGCCCAAACTGCTCCATGATTCCGTGATAAAGTCACTGGTACTGAGCAACACCTGCTTTGATGGGCTGAGTTTTGGATTTGCTTTTCTGCCTCAGCCTGTGGAAAGGATTCTTTTCCAAAATATTGGTAATCTATTGGAATATTAAAGCACTTGTTGGAACTCGCAGGGTTTTCCAGAGGCATGAGCATTACATTCAGGTAAAGTGCCTTTGATGACAGAAGTAATAAACGCAATGAAGTGATTATTAAATTAGAGCAGCCCTAATTCTTGCCATTCATTTGAGGTCTCCCCCTGGTATTTATCTGATTTGTCATTTCCAGTGTGATGCCATCATTTTGGGTGGGAGAGGATTAGAAATTGGGGAAGTTTTGGAATGGGGGAAAGGCTGGGTTGTTTTTTGCCTGGACTGGCCAAACCAACCCTTCTGGAGGAGATCCTGGCGAAAGGGGCCGAGATGCCAAATGGGAGTGAAGAGCCTGGAAACGAGCCTGGCAGCAATCCTGGCACCTTTCCCCACGTGGCAAAAGAATTCCTTTACAGCAGCACCAGCTGGATGAGGAGGCAAGGAAAGGGATTCAATTCAAGATCAGAGCTCTCAGAAAAATGAACGCATTTGGAACGCCCGGAGCAAGGCTCAAGTGCTCCATGGGGGTCCCAGCTGAGAACAGAGCCAAGGCCTGCAGTGAAACCCTGTTCCCTCCATCCTCTGGGAGATCCTCCTCTCCTCTCTGCAGAGGTTGTCCTGGTGGCCAAGGGGAGCAGCTCCTGCTGCCAGGGCAAACCTGCCCAGAGCCCTGCTGAATCCCACCTCAGAAATGTTCCAGCGAAAACCCTCTCCTCCCTCCTCTCAAGCTCATTAACCTTTACTGGAGTGCTAATTCTGTATTCAAACAGAAGGTCAAAGCCCTCAGCTGCTTTTTTCCCGAGGAATCAAGTGTCTGATCCGCAATCTCGTGGAGGGAAATGCCACGGCAGGAGCACTCCTCAGAGCCTCGGGCCCGTGCTTCCCCCGGGGCGGGAGAGCAGCGCCCGGGGTGATTAACTCCGGGAAATTAATTCTCTAAATGCGCTCTCTCACAGCCTGGCCTTTTGCGCAGAGTGCTTACGGCGTTGAAACAGAGAGTGAGACACTCACTGAGGCTGCCAGGACAGCAGGGGACAGGCTCAAGTGCCCTTCCCGCTCTGTGTGACATCAGCATCTCCAAATCCGTGTGACGTCAGTCCCTCCAAACCCCTGTGACATCAGCCCCTTGTGTGACATCAGCCCCTCTAAACCAGTGTGACATCAGCCACTCTAAACCAGTGTGACATCTGCCCCTTGTGTGACATCAGCTCCTCCAAACCCATGTGACATCAGCTCCTCCAGACCTGTGTGACATCAGCCCCTCTGAACCTGTGTGACATCTCAGCCCCTTGTGTGACATCAGCCCCTCTGAACCTGTGTGACATCAGCCCCTCTGAACCTGTGTGACATCTCAGCCCCTTGTGTGACATCAGCCCCTCTGAACCTGTGTGACATCTCAGCCCCTCTGAACCTGTGTGACATCAGCCCCTCTGAACCTGTGTGACATCTCAGCCCCTTGTGTGACATCAGCCCCTCCAAACCCATGTGACATCAGCCTCTCCAACCCTGTGTGACATCAGCCCCTTGTGCGACATCAGCCCCTCCAACCCTGTGTGACATCAGCCCCTTGTGTGACATCAGCCCCTCTGAACCAGTGTGACATCTCAGCCCCTCCAAACCCGTGTGACATCAGCCTCTCCAATCCTGTGTGACATCAGCCACTCTAAACCAGTGTGACATCAGCCCCTTGTGTGACATCAGCCCCTCTGAACCAGTGTGACATCTCAGCCCCTCCAAACCTGTGTGACATCAGCCCCTCTGAATGTTTCCAGCCCAGGGAAGGAAGCTGGCCTGGCCCAAAAGAACATCGTGGAGCTCTCGGGTTTGTTCAGGTTGGGCTGGGAGCCAGAGGAGAAGGTGAGAGCTCAGCCCTCGCTGCACCAGGAGTGACTCTGTCGTCGTCTTTGATGCCTTTTGTAGGGTCCAGGGAATGGGGTGGGAGCTCAGCCTGGGCTGCAGCCTCCTGCTGCTCCTGCTCCCTGCCTGTCCCCCCTCCATGGCTGGGGGCAGGTGGGCACCAAGGGGTGGGATCAAGAAATGGGGACCAGGAGATTGGATTGGAGAGAACAGGACCGAGAGATGGGAAAAAGAGACAAGGACCAAGAGATGGGGATCAAGAAATAGGGACCAGGAGATTAGATTGGAGAGAAGGAGGCCAAAAGATGGGGATCAAGAAATAAGGACCAAGAGATAAGGATCAAGAGATGGGGTCCAAGAGAAGGGGAAAAAGAGACAAGGGACCAAGAAATGGGAACTGAGAGAAGAGGACCAAGAGACAGGGACCAAGAGATGTGAATGAAGAGACAGGGATATAAACACAGCGACCAAGAGATGGGGTAAGACCAAGGCTTCAGCACACAGGAAGATGTCCTATCCCATCACACACTTTGTCTTTCTACCACTCATAACACAAAGTACTGGGGAGTATACGTACAACTGTCCTGCTAAAAGTAATTTCTAAACAGTGATTTAGGATCCATAATTTTTGGCAAACAGACATTAAATCCTCTTTATACAGGAAATTGTGGCAAGTGAGAACTGTTGCTCCCCTGTCCCAGCCTCCCAGGCTCCGTTTTTAAATGTTTTTGGGGAGAGATTTGCAGTAATTTACTCCAAAGTTAATTTTTTCCCCTTATGGCAAGAAAAAAAATTGTAAAAAGGTCAAGGATAATGAAAAAGCAGTGAATTTGAAATCCTGTGGAAGAACAGCTCAGCGCTTTTAGCAGTTCACTTAAAGGGGAGAGGAAAAGCAGTTCCTTCAAGGTCTGAAAGCTTTCCCAGCCTAATGAACCGTGCTGCCTCCTGCAGAGCCCAAATCCCTGCAAGGACCAGGCTCATTAGTGGAGTGGAGCGGCTCCTGCCCGGCCCCACCTGAAGGGACACATCACAGATGCTGAGCACCCCTCAAAGGCTGTCCCTCCGAGCCAGAATCAGCCACCCTCCCAAGAGGAAAGGCTGTTTTATATTTTAAAAAGCTACAAAACAGAGGGAGGGGAGCCTGGCCCTGCCATCCCACCCACTGGAAAATGAGGCAGCTGCTGCGCTTGGAGGGTTATTGTCACATTTTAGTGGCTGTCGTGGGGCTAACGGGAGCGATGTGCCTCTGGCTGTGGCGGGGCTGGGAAGGGGACAAGCACAGGGGCCACGGGCTGTCCTGTGCCAGCTGGGCTCGGTCTGGGCTGAGAAATCCTGAAAGCAGAGAGCAGATTGCCTTCCCCCTCTGGATACGGAGTGGGAGAAGGATTGTCACCACGGCAGTTCATCAGCTGGCAGCTGGGAAAGGAGAGCAGGGGACTGATGACACTTGGCTGATAAGGGGAGCTCCTTATCAGCACTCTGCTGTCCCCTCCCTGTCCTCGCACTGTGCTGCTGCAGAGGGGTCATTCCTGGTGCCCCTGCTGTCCCTGTGCTGTCCCTGCGCTGTCCCTGCCCTGTCCCTGTGCTGTCCCCATGCTGTCCCTGCACTGTCCCTGCCCTGTCCCTCTGGGACAGCCCAGGCCCTACTCTGCTCCTGTTTGTGCAGGGGGGAGCCCTGTGGTACCCCAAAGGTGCCTGTCACACTCCTCCCACCTCCAGGATGGGATAAATTCCAGCAGACCCTCGGGGATCAGCCTGGCAGTGGGCAGAGATGATGGAGGCAGCACTTGGGGCTGCTCTACACCCCCTGAGCCCCCAGGCAGAGACCCCAGAGCCTCTCCCAGCTCATCCCAGCTCATCCCAGCCAAGGGCAGAGCAGCTGGGGCGGGTGGGAACTGCTCCTCCCTCACCCCGTCATGAGGATTTTCATCCTACGCCCTAAAATATGAATGACTGAAACCCGAGCTGATGAGAGGTGGCAAATGTGCTGATGTCCGCATTTTTAAACATGAGAATTTTCTAATAAAAAGGGACCTTGGAGCTCCTCATGAATTAGGCAGCAGGAGTGGAACAAACAGCGCTGAAGGTGCCCCAGTAAAGCCCTTGCTGGCACAGAGCTCCGAGAGCAGGATTTGCTGAGAATCCCTTCCCCATCAGCCCTCTGTGCCACTGCCTCGCCCTGGCTGTTTCCAGGTGGATTATGGACTCTCCTGGCTGCAGAATAAATCCCTGCCCTGCCCTCGGGGCTCAGTGAAGGAACACAAACAAGGACTGAACCCAACCCCACCGCAGCACAGACAATGTCCCAGCCTGTCACATCCCTGGCCAAATTCAGAGCCAGTTCTTCCCTTCCCTGCCAGCACTGACTCCTCTGCTCCAACTGCTAAGGCTGAAGGGACAATTTTTAATTCCCTTTTTTTTTTTTTTTTTTACATTCCTTTTTTTTGTCAACATTCCCTCGTTTCACAGGGTCCTGGGCTGCCAGCTGCAGCACGGCAGGAGGCTGTGGGTGAGTGGTCCCATTCCCACAGCCCTGTGGGGCTGGGAACCACCCAGAGCCCTCACCTTGTCCCACCTCCCAGGGATTTGGGGGTGCAGGGGGACAGGGAAGAGGATGTGGCAGCTTTTGGTGGCAGCATTGCCAGCCTCACACCAAACCCCACACTGCCTGTGCTGGAGTGCCAGGCTCAGCTTCATCCTCTCCCTTACTCCTCCTCACACATGGCAGTTCATGCAAAGGATTTTAAAATTATTGAAGGTTCTTTTAAAAGAAATGCTTTCCTCCCCCCTTGTTTTTTCCTCCAAAGAACCAACCCCCTCCATGGCAGCTGTGAAATATGGATTATTTACCTCCAGACCGGGCACGAGGCGGATCCAGCCTTAGAAGTAAATGCATATTTAGTCTTTAAGGCATATTTATCCATGTAAATACATATTTTGGTACACACATTCTTCATAACACAGTTCTGTGGACTCGGTGGAGGTTTTGGTAGCAGAACATTTGCCATTGTCTATTTTGAACACTCGCTCAGAAAATGTGCAAAAAAAGCAGCTGTCACTGGGATGGGTTTAACACTCCTGGATCTTAAAAACAGCATCGACTCTAAAAAAACCACAACCTATTGAAAAGTTTAAAAAAAGCTGTCTGGCTCTGAGGGATCCTGCCAAGCTACAAACCCTGGAGAAACTGCATTTATTCCCGAGCTGTGAGACATCCCTGGGCCCCGTGTCAGCACAGCTCCCGGGCCAGCAGCCGTGTGACAGCAGTGTCACAGCTCCCTGTGGGGACACAGCCCCGGGTGAGGGCACAGGGTGGGGGACAAAAACCTGATGGAAACACTCAGCTAAAGCTCTTCTTTTCCTGTCGGGAAGGTGGGAATCAATGGAGTCAGACAGACACCAGCAGGGCGGGTCAGAGCCCTGGGGAAGCGCAGAACAAACCTTCAGAGCTGCCCAAAGTGCCCCCCACCAGTGGCAGGGCTGGGACCAGGTGCTCCCTGCCAAGCCCAGACTCTCTCCTGTCCTGCAGTCCCTGTGGTCACTCTGCTGGTGCTGGGAGCACAGGTCCCAGCCTGTCCCAGCTCAGCTCAGTGCTCCCCCAGAACCTGCAGTCTCTCATCATCTGCTGCAGCCCCAGCCCTGCCCAATCCAAGCTGCAGAGTCCAGATCTCCTCATTGTCTCCTGCCCCTCGCACACCCAGCACGCTCCTGCCTCACAAAAACACCCCTGGCACCCAGACATGGCTCCCAGTTCTGCTGTTGGTGTGGGTTTGGGGTGTCCTTTTTGGGCTTCACAGGAAGGCTGTGCCCCCCACAAGGGAAAACCAAACAGGATCTCTCCTCCGTGTCACCCAGGGGCTCTCCCTGGTGTCACTGCAAACATTCAACACTTCACTGTAGAGTCTTTGTTTTGTTTTCATATTTAATAAAGCTGCTGCTCATTCTATTCTGTTGCTGGAAAGTTCAGGTTCCAAAGGTCAGGAATCACTGGAATGCAACGTGTCATTGGAATGCAGGGTTTGATCCAGCCACAGTATAGAACCCTCTCCCAGTTTTACACACACAGGTTGGGTGATCCACAGCCTCATCTCTTCCTTCATAAAACTGCACTGACACAAGACTTCCTGCAGCACCACTGCTTCTAGTGAATGGATTCTAAAACAGAGCACTTTAAAGCTGCAATACAAGCGACATCGGGGTATCAGGCCTGATCAACTCCTCTGAGTTGAGTTTGAACCTTTTCCTTGCAGAATGGGTTTGTTCATGTTATTCCAGGTTTTAAAAAAATGCCACGTTTCTGAAAAGAGCAACTGCTTGGCACATGGCTGTGAATAATAGGAGAAATAATACAGTGTGTCACTGAACACAGGCAAAGTGGCCCGGGAGGTTTTGTTGTCATCCTCTGGAGTGAACATCTCTGTCTGTGCCCTTTCTCAGCAGGGGCAGCAGAGGCACTGCCCGTCCTGGCTGCACATTGGGGCAGTTCAGCCTGAGCACGGGAAACTCAGAGTCTTCCTTATTAGAACAAAACGTGATCTGGGGACTGCTGAGTCCTCCCAGTGCTCGGGTGGGGCTGCTCACTGCCAAAACCTGCCCTGAAAAACGGGGAAAGTTGTGTCACCTGCTGGAACACGGGAATGATCACAGTGAAAGTGTGCTGTCCCACCCAAGGCCAGGCTGGACAGGGCTTGGAGCAGCCTGGGAGAGTGGAAGTGTTCCTGTCCCTGTCCCTGTCCTTGTCCCTGTCCCTGGGGTGGGATGGGCTGGGCTTTGAGGTCCTCCCAGCCCAACCCAGCCGGAGACTCTGTGATAACAATTTCGTTATTCCTGCTGCCAGCAGCTGTTTGAGGGCGAGTCAGGAGCTGCTGGGGCCACCAGGGGATGTGATGTCCAAGGGCTGCTGGCCACGGCCACCCCAGAGAGTGACACAGGTGACAGCTCTCAGTCAGGTGTGAGCTGTGAGCAGCACACCCACACCCTGCAGGGCTGATGGATGAAGTGAATTACACACAATTTCTGGGCTCGAGAGCTGTGTGACAGCAGTGTGCCCCCCGGGCCACAGCACAGGGATGGTGTGTGGGGGCTGGCAGGGGACAGCAGGTCCCCCCAAGCCCTGCCTGTCCAGGTGGCTCTCCAGGGGACAGCCACGTGCCCTCAGCAGGAGCACCCTCGCTGCCACAGGGATATGTAGAATTAGAAAGTTCTGCCTGATTCTCCAGGGGGTTGCAGGTGTCTCATGGTTCAAAGCATCCTTTATCATTGCTAAATCAGCCAAACCAGTACAAAATGGAGTGCAAGAAAAGTACCAATTCACGTCGGGCTTTGCCAGCGATACAAAAGGGACGAGCCTGACACCTCCAGCCAGGTGGGAATTTGGCTTCAGGGGAACATTCCGACATTCTAAAGATGCCACAGAACGGTTTGGGTTTCCTAAGGGGAAATGTTTTTACAGAGGTCACCTACTGGTGGTGGAGGAGGGAGGAACAAGGAGGAGTTGGTGCTACCCTGGAGCTCAGCCCTGCCCCTGGAGAGGAAAGAGCCTTTCCTGGGAGCCTGTAGCTCCTCTGTCCTCACCAGGGAGATTCCTTACGCTCAAAAGGATGCTTCAGCATTTCCCAAAACGCATTCCAGATTGGCTGGAGAGGAAGAGGAAAGTCGTGTTTCATGAAGGCACAACCATGCTGAATTGGCAGGAAGGAGGGGAGAGAACAGAAGCAGTACTGCGCAATGCAGTTATAGTACAAGGCTCATTCTTGAAACCTGAATATCATGCTAGAAGTAAATCTAGATATGTGTAATATTTTGAGGAAATATTTTGAAGGCAATGTTATTCGATTTTTTTTTTTACCTCAAAAAAGAACAAATGTTTTTTGTGTAAGTTTGGATAGAATGCTAGTTGAGAAGGGAACTGAATGTTTGTATTGCAGCCTTAAAGGAGCACATTTTTACTGCAATATCTTTTTTTTTTTTTGTAAACTACAGTCTGCGACTCAGCAGACCATGACTGAATGCTTCTGAAAACTTGTCGATTACAAACATGAAATCACAATTAATATCCTCTAAAAGTAATTTCAGAGTTCTCACGTCTTAGAAAAGGACAATGTGTACTGCTCCACAAGGTAATGCAGCTAATCAAAAAAAAAAAGAAAAAAAAAAAAAAAAGGAGTCGAATTAAAGTATTTACATAATGAGCAATTCTACAGAAGGCGATCATCCCCATGTAAGCACTGATTATATCCCACGCTGCTTTTAACAAACTCTACCAGATTGGATCCAGTCATCAGCACTTTCAGAGAATCCTTGAAAGCCTTTTATGGGTCTTTACATTTAGTGCAGAAGGATGTTCTTCAGGTAGAATATGCTGCTGAGGGAGGCCAGCGTCAACACCAGGGACCAGCAGGAGAAGAGCACCTCGGCGTGCCCGGTGATGCCGTACTGGGCTGTGCTGGGAGCTGCAAGGCAAGGACAGGGATCAGTGACAATTCCCATTCTCAGCCCCCTAAATTCTTATTTTCCATGAGTTATTCTAAGCTGCCTCTCGGGGCAGCTGAAGAATTCCTCTGGGGAGCAGAGGCAGGGCTGTGAGCACAGCCCGACCCTGCTCCACCCCGCCCAGGGAACAGCCCTGCTTGCTCCAGGAGGAGAAATTGTGTTTTTTTAAGGCAAGCACTTCAAAACAGGAATAATCGATCCGTTTTTAAGTTCCCCAGCATTGAGATCTGCAGTGCAATCAATGAGAGGTGGCTGCATGAAGCTCTGGTGGAAAACGGCTCATTTTCTGCCCAGCTCCAGAAGCCAGAGTTTGACAATTGTGCTCAGCCAAAGACATTAATACTTATTTTGAAGAAATTGTATTTATTTGTTTACCACAAAGCCTTTTTCGACTTCCTGGCTAAATGCACACGAAGTGCAAAGAGGAGAAATACAAGAAATCAGAGTTGAGGAGCAAGGGAGGAGCTGGTCCCTGGGGCTGGGCTGGGGCAGGAATGTCCCAGCTGTGCCTCAGGGATGGACCTGGCAGAAACCACGTCCTTGAGAGGACAAGGGGAACGGCCTCAAGCTGGATGAGTGTTGATTTAAACAGGATTTTGGGCAGGAATTGTTCCCTGGGAGGGCGGGGAAGCCCTGGAATAGAATTCCCAGAGCAGCTGTGGCTGCCCCTGGATCCCTGGCAGTGCCCAGGGATGGGGCTTGGAGCAGCCTGGGACAGTGTCCCTGCCATGGCAGGGGTGAGAATGGGATGGGATTTCAGGTCCTTTCCAACCCAAACCATTCCAGGATCCTGTGAAAACCATGGGTTTGCTCTTGGAAAGGCACAGGCACAGGAGCTGTTCCCTCACCCTGCACCAAACCCTGTTTGCTTTCACACCCTCCCCAGCCCCAGAGCAGCTCAAATCCTGGAACACAAACCTCCCTTCAGTGTCTGTGCAGAACCTGGAGCTCCATTTTTAGCCTGTGACATTTCATTTGGCGCAGAGAATGTGACACAACCCCAAACCCTCTGCTTTCCCCCACACAGAAAGGTTCAGGTAATAAGCCCCAAACAAGATGAAACTTGGTTTCAAAGCTCAGTTTAGTGGCTGATGACTCTGACTAACTGCAGGCCAGGGCACCTCCTGTCCTCTCATTAAAAAGGGACTTTCTGTGCTAAGTCAGGACGCCAAATCAACCTTTAATTCATGACGAGGGCTGGGCCAGGAAGCTGAAGCATAACACAGGTGCTCTTTCATTTTGTGCCATGAAAAGAGTTTTCCCCAACTTCAAGATAATATGAACTACGGTGGCTATAAAAGCCAGCGGAAAATTATGTAAATCTGATTTCCTGCATATGAACCAGCTCTGTCTTTCCAAGGCTTATTAAATCATCCCTGGATTGTTTCTGCACAAAGGCAAGAGGGGAGTTAATGGGGGGAAAATGCACGGACTTGGGGAGATAATAGAAAAGAGTTACAGTTCCCAAAGCAGCCAAAGCAAGAGAATTGGATGGGAAAGAAACCTGGAGGAGAAGCAAACCCGGAGAAGCTTCATTATCAATTATGATGTCACACGAGGCCTACTGGATGACACACCACTTAAAATATTGGGCTAGACTCTTAAAAATTCTTAAAAATTAATTTTCTCCTGCAGACTTTTCCCCCTCAGAATGTTGATTAACTTTCCCTGAATTCTTTGCTGGCCAAGCAAAACGCCGTCAGCATTTTATTAATAAAATTCCGTAGATTTGTGCTGATACATAAACTTCCAAAACAAACACACCTTTAAAATTTAAAGGCTCTTAGCGTGGTCTGCCCAGTCCTTGATGTACTCTGAGCAATTATTTTGGTAAGGACTGAGCAGCCCTTCCTTTCCTGAGCATTTGCTGTGCGAGGCCACGCAAGGTCGCTTTGTTCTTGGACTTGGCAATTTTCAAAGCACTTTTTGATGCTTCTCTGTGTCAGACTAAGCCCTCAGTTTGGGGGGGAAAAAAATGAAAAGGTTAAAATGTTTGAGAATAGAATAAACCAGCTGCCTTTTTTTTTTTCCCCTACTGAAATATTACCGTGTCATTGTTTCACATACACACAAACGAGCTCCCAGTCTTAATATTTATGCAGGGAGGTAATGGTGGGGGAATGTGTGATTAGGCTTTAAATAAAAGCTGGAATTATTTGAGTCTGTGATTACACCTGCAGCCCTCCTGGGCATTTCCATAAGCCCCATCACACAGACCTGATTTCCCAAAGGGTTTGGGTGCCCAGAGAGGGGAAGCAGAGCTCTGTCAAGGGGGTTCAGGTTGGGCATCAGGAATTTCTCCATGGAAGGGGCTGCCCAGCCCTGGGAAGTTTGGATTCCACATCCCTGGGGAGATCTCAAAGACCCAAAATGTGGCACTTGGGGACACGGGTGGCCCTGGCAGTGCTGAGAGTGGTTGGGTTGGATGGTCTGGGGAGGGCTTTTCCAGCCTAAATGATTCCGGGATTTTCTGGTCTGGTGCTGCAAATTCACTTCAGAGCCCCTGGGAGTGATACCTTGAAATGCCTTAACAGAAAGTGAATTTCCATCATCTAGAAAAAGATTAAAAGGAGCTCCACGAACAGCCTGATGCCTGAAATATCAAATGACCCAGGACTGAGAAGACGCAGCGAGTTTAAAATGTCAGCTGCAGCCACTGAGGGGTAATAATTTACTTTCATGCTACTGGGGAAGTCAAATTTTCCTCAGAGCCAGAGTGGCTGCATGCCTCTGGGTGAGGGAGGAACACACAGAGCATCACCAGGGCGCTAGGGAGGACTCCCACAGGGACTGGGGTTGGAAACTGAGCTTGGAGGGGACCCTAAATATCCTCCCAGGGGAAGGAGAAATCCACCCCAGTGCCAGGCATACCCACGTGCCTTTGTAAACTCTCCTTTTTTTCCCAATTTAGGGATTATTGTGCCTAATCCTAATGTTTTACACCAGCCAGCACTTGTGGAAATATTTAAGACACCCTTAGCACAGATAGGATTATATTCAGACATCTCTCCTGGTGCTGAAGAGAAAGGAACAAAGTCATATTATATCGGTATCTCTAATTAATACAAGAGATTAGGAGAAGTGCTATGCTGGAACACACAAACCAGCATTTCCTAACACCAAGGGCTGCATTAACCAGAAATAATTATAAGCTTTAATGCTGATGCTGTGTAGACAAAAGCACAGACCCCTTTAGGTTGTCTGAATAAGCAAGACTAATTCTGTTAAATGGATTATGCAGGGGGATGTTAATAAGCGTTTCATTTAACTATATTCAGGTTAATCATTTACTAAAGGAAAGCCTTAATAAATTGGATTTTTTTTTTTTTTGGTGCAACGTTTAAAATATACAGAGAAGGAAGGAATAAACTGACTCAAGGTCAAAGCAGTAAGGCAGAAGAGAAAAAAAAGAGAATGGAAAAAGGCTAGGCTGTCAAATAAGGTTCTTCTAAAAGAAAAGATGGGGAGATAATGGGCCTCAGAAGGCTCGGGCGAGGCCCAGGGATAACATCTCTACATTTTGTTACACTTGAAGCTGGTGGAGGATTTATGGCTGTGGAGGAGAAGGTCGACAGTCTATAAAAGACTCTGTTAGGGAGCAGCAGCAGCAGTGATGGTGAGACATTCATTTTGAAGAATTAAGGATTTTAGTTAAACTAGATATTGCTGAGGTAGGACAGACAAACTTCCCTTTGTTAACAGAAGCCAAATTTAAGGAACTGATAAATCAGGAGGCCTGTCAAATTATGTTTGTGCTTTCTGACTAGTCAATAGTCTCCAAGAATACCATACAATCATAAATCAGATAGTCCTGGGAAAACAGGATCCAGGTGTCACCAACACCAAAAGGTTAAAAAGTCAAAGGGAGGAAGACCCATCTTACTTCATCATTTTGAGACCCCACCCCATAAGAAGGACCACGGACCCATTTCAAAGAACAAACTACACACCCTTAATTGCTTTTTGCCTAATTACCATATGGAGCAGGGACTGGGATGGAGCAGAGTTATGAATATGCATTTGTGTTTGGGGTATTCCACACTCCTGTCCATAAACAGACCCTGTGAGCATCTGTGAGTTGTGGGGTGTATTTGGGAGCTAATCCTGCACACTGCCCGTCGTCGTGATAAACACACACTTTCTAACTTTAAATGTAATAAACATACACTTTCTAACTTCAGACATAATAAGCACACACTTTCTAACTTTAAATGTAATAAACACGCACTTTCTAACTTCAGACGTAATAAACATACATTTTCTAACTTTAAATGTAATAAACACACACTTTCTAACTCCAAACTGTTAGAGAGTCTTTGCCCCTCATGGTTGGATATCGGTATGAGATCAATATCCATATTTTTAATAATTCCGTGGGCAGGGGATGCCTGCAGAGCTCTGGACCAGCTCCTGCGGGCTGAGGGAAGAGGCAGGAGCAGAAATCTCTCCCTGGAGGCCGGGAAGGATCAGGAAAAAGCTCGACCTTGGGGGAACAAAACCTTGGAGTGTTGTCTGAACAGGAATCAGCGGAGATGGGGATTTGTTTGGTCTTATGCAAATGCAATCACGCTCCAGGCTGAGACAGGGAATGCGCCGGGTGGGAAGGCAGCAGTGGAGTGAAATAGTGAAATCCCTCAGCCGGAGGGAGAGGGCCCTGCTGGAGGTTTGCCAGATGGGGCAGTGATTAAACACGGCTCTGGCCACCACCATAACGCCTGTGAAATGCTGGGGAAATGCCTTTGGAGCGTGGTTCTCTGCAGCCTGGTGTCCTCTGTGCCTGGCAGGGGCTAAAATATCCTGAGTGTGCTGCTGGCCCTGACTGGGAACAGTCCCGGGGTCAGTCCTGGGGTCAGTCCTGGGGTCAATTCTGGTTCCCTCAGGACAAGAAGGACCTGGAGGGGCTGGAGCATGTCCAGGGCAGGGAATGGAGCTGGGAAGGGGCTGGAGAATCCCTGAGGGAGCTGGAAAGGGGCTAGAGCCCCAGGAGGGGCTGAGGGAGCTGGAAAGGGGCTGAGCCTGGAGAAAAGGAGGCTCAGGAGGGACCTTGTGGCTCTGCACAACTCCCTGCCAGGAGGGGACAGCCGGGGGGATTTGGGATCTGCTCCCAGGGAACAGGGACAGGAGGAGAGGGAACGGCCTCGGGCTGAGGGGAGGCTCAGAGTGGATATTTGGGAATATTCTTTCATGGAAGGGTTGTCCAGCCCCGGCACAGCTGCCCGGGGCAGAGGTGGAAGCTGTAGGGACAAGGATTCTGGCAGGAATGTCCCATGAGCCTGTCCCCTCCCACAGCATCATCCCAGGAGCAATTCCAGCTCCAGAAATTCCAGGGCACAGCGCCCTGGGACACGGGGCTGCAGGCTGGGGAAGGATCTCCCTTTTGTGAATTATCTGGCAGGAAAAGCTCAGCACTCCCCAGACAAATCTCCCTGAAAATCCTTGGGGAAGGACAGGGAATATTGCAGGAGCTGCCCAAGGCTGCCTCTGCCCCATGGATAAGCCAGAGACACGGAGGATAAAGCTGGGAACTGCCAGGTGCTTAACAGAGGGGCTTTATCATCCTCTGGGATGGGAGTGTTGGCAGACAGATGCTGGAGATGAGCCCCAGAAGAGTGATGGGGTTGATAAGAGAGGGGTGCTATCAGGACGTGTCCATCAGCATTCACACAGGGCTGCTGGCAGGGCAGGAACTGGAAAACAAAATGCTGATTTGTCCTTATTTCAAATTTAAATGAATAAAAAAAAGCGGTTTATGAGTCTTCAAATGGGAAAACAGGGGCTAAAATATGATTGCTAGAGCTGCAGAGGCAAAAATCAGCTGTTTGTTGTGCTGAAATCTGAAAGCTTAGTATTTTAAACACTTGAGATCTGCCACCAGCAATGTCTTAAAGTGAAATATTATCCCACTCTGTGTTTGTGCATGCACAGAAAATGAGACAAAAGCATTTCTTGTTTCAAGTCATGAAACCCCAGTTGGGATGTGCCCTGTGTCTAATGCAAAACCCATCTTGATGCTGATTTCGACTGAGGCAAAATATAAAATATGATATTTACAGGTTGAAAAAAAAGAGGCAAGCAATGAACACCTGGTAACCATGGCCACCAGTTGGGTCAGTCTGAACTGTGGGGATCTTTTCCTGGGAATTGGGGTCCCTGGGAACTGTCCCAAGGAGGCGAAGGAGACAGAATTTCCCTCTCTGCCCTCCACAGTCACAGTCACCTTTCCCATTCCCCGACAAATAACTCATGCTAAATACTGTAAACAGCCACGGACTCATTTCAGACTGCTAAAAATACACCCAGATTTTAAAGTCAGATCATTTTTTGCTTGGTGAGGGTGGTGGGGCAGCCAGCCCCAGAGTGCAGTGCCCAAACCAGAGCTGTGAAATGGGGGTGACAGCCCTGGGAGCTGGGGATTTGGGCTGGGATGGAGGCTCAGGGATGGGGAAAAGGGGGTTAAGGGTCTCAAATAACCCTCTGGAACAGAGCATTTCCCAAGTCAGCAACAGCTCAAGGGCACTGGGTGGCTCCTCACTCAGTGGTACCTAAAACCCCCTGCAGTACCTGGTGCCTCTGTGGGATCTCGCTGTGGTTCCTGCTCGGTCCTGGAGAGGAGAAGCTCCAGGGAGAGCTCAGAGCCCCTGGCAGGGCCTAAAGGGGCTCCAGGAGAGCTGGAGAGGGACTGGGGACAAGGGATGGAGGGACAGGACACAGGGAACGGCTTCCCAGTGCCAGAAGACAGGGCTGGATGGGAGATTGGGCAGGAATTTCTCCCTGGGAGGTTGGGCAAGCCCTGGAATAGAATTCCCAGAGCAGCTGTGGCTGCCCCTGGATCCCTGGCAGTGCCCAGGGCCAGGCTGGACACTGGGGTTGGAGCAGTCTGGGACAGTGGGAGGTGTCCCTGCCATGGCAGGGGTGGCACTGGATGATGTTTACAGCCCCTCCCAAGCCAAACCATTCCAGGATCCTGTGGGTGTCCCTAAGTGTCCCAGGATCAGGGCACTGGAGCTGCTGTGGCAGTGCAGGACCAACTTTAGTGACAACTCCAGAAACAGCCCCAATTCCCAGCCCTCACACACTGCTGGGGTGCCTCTTCAATGGCATTTCATCTGGACAGAGATAAACTGATGGTATCAAACAGAAACGCCTTCCCTGAAATGGTGCCCAGGAAAAGAGCCCCTCCCATGCCTTGGTGGGTGAGTGAAGCTGAGCACAGAGAGCTCCGGGTGTGACGGGATGAAATAGTGCAGCCCTGATGGACTCGGGGTCTGCTGCAGGGAATATTTCACAATCCCAGGAAGTATTTATGAGGAAAACTACTGTGAGGGAACAGAATGAAATTTGGCTTTATACATCATCCTTTCTACCCCAGATTGTCCCATTTCTTTGTGCAGCTCAGGAGCACAGTGGTGTTGGAAAAATGAAACATCTCTGAGGAGCTCCTGAGAGATGGATGGGAACAGCCTTGAGGGATGAGCTGACCTGGAACAGTCAGAGATGTGAGCCCCAGCCCTGGGATGAGCCTGGGATGCTTAACGAGATCACCACCTCATCCCTGCCCGGAGAGGGCAGAGATCAGCCAAGAGATCACCACAGTGGTTAAGAGGACATTGAGAATAAACCATGAAAGTGCCAGAGAAAGCACTGGGAGAAGTGAGATGCTCATTCCCACTCCCATTATCATTTCCACTCCCATTCCCGTTCCCATTCCCATTCTTATTCCATTCCCACTCCCATTCCCATTCCATTCCCACTCCCATTCCTATTCCATTCCCATTCCATTCCCATTCCCATTCCTATTCCATTCCCATTCCCATTCCCATTCCCATTCACACCCCCATCCCTATCCCCATCCCCATCCCCATCCCCATTCCCATTCCATTCCCATTCCCACTCCCCATCCCAGTGCTGCAGGCTGTGGCTCAGTTCCAATCCCTATCCCACTCCAGGAGGTCTGGGAAGGTTCCTCAGGGAAGGAGGAAGAGCCAAGCACTGAGGCTCTCCATGAGGGACATTCCCACACCAAGGGACGGGGAAACTTTGGATGCACCTGCCAGAGCTCCAGCTGGATGAATTCCCTGCTCTCACAGGGGATGAGCAGCACAGCCAGGCAGGGAAAACTCAGCTCAGGTTCCTGTGGAAGCAAAGAGCTCAGGGCTGCTGGTGCAGATCATCCTGGCAGCCTACAATAACTGCTTCCCTGACAATGTGCCTCTCATTTGTACGTGTCACGTTGGAGACAAGGGAAAGCATTTTAATGTGACAGAAAAATTTGACTTGGGAGCTAATTACTTTAATTTGAGAGAATTTTTGGCTCATCTGCATACTTGACAATTATTTACAACTTACATTGGTAATTAGAGGTTGGGTCTTGTGCTGAAATATTGCAAATGGCTTTGGAGACATTTGCTGATCCTCCTAACTTTGAGAGGAAATGAATTTATTAGTAGTTAATATGTAAAATATTTGTACTTCTGACCTTTTGTTAAACATTCTTCCTATATTTTAAATGATTGGTTGTCAGAGCCATTTTTCTCCAAGTGACGTGTGACATTGTAAATAAGCTCTTGAATTAAGCAGCACATTAAATCTCCGTGTTCAGTGGCAACCTTTGATAGTTCTCATATATCAGGAAGACTTTGTTGGTTCTGCTGTGTTGAGGCAATGTCATACAGCAGCATGAATGATAATTTTTCACACTGAACTTTCCAGTTTCTGCACGGTTTCCACATCATTCTTGTGCTTCTGACAAAAGATGTGGACTTGAGCAGGTTGGAACATGATTTCTCTCCTTTTTTTTGGTGTACAAGGAAGGAAGGTTTTGGCTGGAAGTGCTGGTAGCCTTTCAGCAAATGTTCCACAGAGGAAGTGGAATTTCTAAGATGTGGGGTTTATTCAGATTTCTGCTGGTTTTCTTGAGCACTTCTGGTGGGTTCCTCTTGGTCCTATTTCTGCATGGTGCACGTATTCCTCTCTTTTTATAGGAGTATTAAACCCCCCCATAATCCATGGAAACTTATTCCCAAACTGTGCCAATAGCCAAGGAATTAATCACCAACAGTGTTTTGATGAGAAGAAGGTGAGTGGATAAAATAAACAACCAAATCCAACTGTTTGCTAATTCCAGAAGTTACAGTGGCACCTCAAATCACAACGGGCCCAGGCTGGGCCAGGGGGCGCTCAGGGATATCCAGCAGGAATGTCCATCCCTCCATATGGAATCCTCCAAAAAGAGGATCCAGGGAAAGTCACACCCATAAAGGGGATCCAGGGAAAAGAAAAGGAATCCAGGGAAAAGAAAGAGGATCCAAGGAAAGTGACCACGAAAAAGGGGATCCAGTGAAAATCACCTCCATAAACAGGATCCAGGGGAAAATCACCTCCATAAAGGGGATTCAGGGAAAAGAAAGGGGGTCCAGGGAACAGTGACCTCAATAGAGGGGATCCAGGGAAAGTCATCTCCATAAAGGGGATTCAGAGATAAGTCACCACTGTAAAGGGGATCCAGGGAAAAGTCACCTCCATAAAGGGAATCCAGGGGGAAATTCGGTTCCATAAAGGGGATCTGGGGGAAAATTCACCTCCATAAAGGGGATCCAGGGGAAAATTCGGTTCCATGAAGGGGATCCAGGCTTGCTGGCCCCTGAAATCCCTCCAGCACCCATTCTGACAGAACCTTCCTGTGCCCGGCAGCAGGGAGAGCAGAGCAGGTTCCCCTCTCCTTCCCCCGTGGGCAGCCGAGGCTGTGGGCACTCTTCCTCCCCTGCAGCAAAAGCTGAGCCCGCTCATGAGGGATGATTGCAATTTCCACGGGGCTGTGTACGCAGGGAGCAAACATAACTCATCACGGCCTGAGCTATTTGCTCTTCAGATCCCAGAGCGTTTGTCTCCCAGCCCTGACGTGACATTAACTATTCATGGAGCTCCAGAGTGTTCAAACACTGCCCCAGTGAAATTGTTGCTACTTTTCAACTTGATGGAGACCTTCCCCGAGGCAGACGGTGCTGCAGGCAGGCACTGCACACGTCTGGGGTATGGGAATGAGCCCCCCAGCCCCTGGGCTCCTCCTCCTGCCTGATCCCCTCCGTGTGGGGTGGATTTAATGCCTGGACATTTCCCTGGTTTGTCACTGAACGCTCCCTTTGTCACCTGCAGCAGTGGCTGCCAGGGGAGGGATCCACCTCCTATTATCCCTGACCTCACTGAGGGATCCATCTCCCATCCCTGACCTCACTGGGGGATCCATCTCCCATCCCTGACCTCACTGAGGGATCCATCTCCCATCCCTGACCTCACTGAGGGATCCATCTCCCATCCTTGACCTCACTGAGGGATCCATCTCCCATCCTTGACCTCATTGAGGGATCCATCTCCCATCCCTGACCCCACTGGGGGATCCTTTTGTATGAATGGGCAGGCCCTGGAATAAAATTCCCAGATTTGCTGTGGCTGCCCCTAGAGCCCTGGCAGTGCCCAAGGCCAGGTTTTGGAGCAGCCTGGGACAGTGGGAGGTGTCCCTGCCCACCCGGGGGTGGCACTGGGTGGGATTTATTTAAGGCCCCTCCCAACCCAAACCAGTCTGTGATTCTGTGGTTCCATTTACCTTCATCCACTGTTCCCTAAGATGAATTATTTGGGATTATTTCAGCAGCAGGAGCTGATTTGCCATCGGGAGGACTCTGAGCTCTTGCAGCTGCCGGTGGGTGGGAGGGAATGATCCCCCCACAGCCATTTGGGGCTGGATTTCTGCTGGGGGTCTCTTTGCAGAGCCCCTCACCCCTCCTGCCTGCTGCTGCTCTGCAGCTTTTCCTGCTGCTGGAGGATTTTGCATCAGGAAGCTTTTCATGCCCCAGCCTTCCCCACTCGCTATTCAGCTTAATCCTGAGGATTTTGGAGACATTATGGCTCAGCTTTGCATATGTTATTACACAGAAGAGAGGAAAGAATACCCCCAATAGCTGAGATTTTTCAAAGCTGACTGGGAGTTTTAGGCACGCAGGTTCTGTTAAGAGTCATGCCTTTGAAAATCTCTATCAATTAGTACAGAATTTTGGTGCTTCTGGGACAGAGATGGATGCCTTAAAACTGACTCTGATAGTCTTATAAGACACATTCTGCCTCAAAACCAATCTTTTTTTTTGCCTGGTTTGTACGTGTATAACCCCTAAGTACTAAAATCCTTCAGGTTTCTCCAAGCCCTGATGGGGAATTGGCCGGTGATAATCTGCATTGAGCAGGGTGGGATTCCCAGCTCTCTGTAAAACACGGCTCCTTCTGTTGGGGCTGGACTGGTTCCCTCCAGCTGAGGCTGTTCAGTGGCTCTGGGAAAAGGGAACACGACCTGGGGCTGTGCAGGTGGGATGGGCTGGGCACAGCAGGCTGCGGGGTTGGGATGCTCACACACGGCTCATTCCTGCAATGCCTCTGACATTTCATTTCCCCAGCACCACCGTGCTCCTCAGCCACACAGAAATGGGACAGACCTCAAGTCTAAAGGTTGGTGGATAGAGCCAAATTTCACTCTTTGCTTTGACAGCTTCCTGCGGATTATTCGAACAACACCCCGTTTCCCGACTGGAAAATGCTCCCCCCGTTCTTTCCCTCCCGAGCTTTCCAAAGCCCTGCATTGCCCGGCCCTGGCACAAAGCTCATTCCGGGTGGATTTGAGCAGCGGGGAGGCTGAAGGGGAGACAACCCCTGAGAGCAATCAGGGACAGAGGGAGGCTGAGCCCATCACTCCTCACTGCACGGAGATTCTCGCTGCGTGCGGAGAGAGGAACGCACAAGGCTGAGTCATCCACCGCGGAAAAGAGGAGGACAAGAGGCGCCAAGATCAATCTTTAACCGCGGTGTTAGAAGTGCTGGGGAATTCATTCGTTCTTTTTACAGAGATATCCTGTATAAAATATACACTGCATCAAATGCCTCCTCCTCCTCGAAATAAAAGTGTGGTGCAACTACAATTCGCTTCCAGGAATAGGAGGCCCGTTCATCTGCAAAATAAAAGGAGTCTCCACCAGGAGATGGGTCCTCTCAGGAGCTGGGACTGCCAATGACCCGGTGATAACACCTCATTGGGATCTTATCTCTATTGGCCGGTGGAGTGTGAATGCCAAGGTCCCCCAAATCTAATCAGGAGCCCCAACACTGCCCAGAAAACCATTCCCCAGACGGGCAGAGGGAAAGAAAGGAAATATGAATTTGAGCACCCACAGAGTGGAAAATGGGGTGAGGCAGCTTTTGCCTCTGGCAAGAAAAGCTGTATCAAACTGGAGTGTGTGTGGGCAGGGTTGGTGACCAGGGAGGACAGGGCTCGCTGTGGGATCTGAGGGTCACCCAGCATCGACCCCGGGGTCTGTGCTGAACGATTGATTCTGGCTTTTTCCATAAAATTCTATTCCGCCAAATCTTATCAATAAAGTGGCATTCTTTTATGAAATTGGACTCGTTATTTATAACACGCGGTGTTTGGAGGGACAGCACTGCTGGATGTCCCAGTGTCACCCAGTGTCCCCCAGTGCCACCCAGTGCTCAGTGTGGGTGACAGGAGCAGGCTGCCACTCACCCTCCGAGCTCATCTCCCGCTGCCTCACACCAGCAGCTCTTTCTGATGGAAATCTCTGACTCAGCAGCTGAAAACGGGGAGGGGAAAATGTTTTGCACAGCTTCCATCTTAATGAAAAGCATCTTTAAAATTTTAATCAGACGGCTCCATGCTGTTCCGTGGATTCGGAGGCTCAGTTAAAATCTGGGCTCCCTGAAAATCATGAACAGGAGCAGGTGCCAGTGATAAAGGAATATTCATTGGGTTGTTCAGAGCTGCTGCCTGAACCTGTTACAACCCTGCTCTTGGAAGGATGCGGGGCTGGCTCAGCTGTCACGGCTCTACCTACAAATTTTGGCCCATTTTTCTTTAACCCAGAGAGCCTCTTGGAAAAACCCACCCTCAGCCTTTCCTGGGCTTCCTGGTGACAGGTTAAGAGCTCATCTGGAAACTATGAAGAAGGACAAATCCCAGGTTAAAACCCACCACAGAAGGCTGGGCCCTGCAACTGTGTGTGCTGAGGAGAAGGAAAAGGCGCAGCGACGCAGCTTTGGGACATCAGGTTCAGAGGAGGGAAATGGCTGATCCTGTGTCATCCTGGGATGTTGTTTTCCACCCTGGCTGGGAATATTGTTGGCAACTCCATCAAAATGTCCATGTTGCGCAGATATTCTAAATGCAGCTGGCATGGAACTGAAATTTCCATTTGGTGCGAAATTCAGACAGGGAAAAGACAAAAAAAGAAGAAGTGTTGCCTGGAATGAGATGGGGAGCCTGGAAGGAAGCCAATGTATTTTTTTTTTTCCCCCACTCAAAACTCAACAGGCCTTTATTTGAATTTCTTTAAAACTGACATATTCATGGAGTTTTCAAACAGGCTTTTTCTGACAAGTCCCCTAATCCCCCAAGCCTTCCCTCCCTCAACAACCCAAGTTTGTCAGATCCTTCCCTGCCAGCTGTAGCTGTAGGCTCCTCCACATTCCACGCAGAGCTGGGCCCTCCCTGAAGTTATGGATACACAGCTCTATATACATTTTAAATCTCTGCACATGGCCACCCATCTCATCGAGATGGATATATGCATATTTATTCCTGTACAATTCCTGTAGTCAGCCAGTTCTGGCTGATCAAACCTTCACTTAAAACATATCCTTCTGTGATAAATAAAAACACGGACTGCTCTCTTCCTGCTGGTGAATCACATTCTGGAATCTCCTGCTTGTCTTCTCTCAGTCAGAGCTGGGGCTTGTCTCAGGCTCGGGGAAGGTGTAAACAGGTTGTATAAAGAACAAGGGAACAGCTGGGGCTGTGCCTGGGGAGGTTTGGGTTGGATTTTGGGAAAGGTTCTTCCCCCAGAGGGTGCTGGCACTGCCCAGATCCCCAGGGAATGGGCACAGCCTGAGGCTGCCAGAGCTCCAGGAGGGTTTGGGGATGCCCAGGGTGGGATTGTTGGGGTGTCTGTGCAGGGAAGGGGCTGGATCAATGATCCTTGGGTCCTTTCCAGCTCGGGATATTCCATCATTCCATGAATATCTGTGTTTTAAACCCCACTAACTGCAGGAAGCCAGAGCTGTCCTGGGAAGAGCCCTCCCCGTGTTCCCATGCTGGAGTTCCTACACACAACACACACCTGACCCCATCTACAACATCCTGAACTGATCTGGCTACTGATAACCCCCCAGCACCAAGGACACTGATCCTGGGGGCTGAGAACCTCCCTGCAGGGTGAGCATCCCTCCGAGATGGGGAGGAATCTGCGGGGCCCATCCCCGGCATCAGCGAGAAAACAGCAACAGGAGGTTAAGCATCTTTGCACCTTCCCCATCCTCCACCCTTCCCAGAGCCTCCAGCAGCCATTTCACACCTGGCCCTGCTCTCCTGGCATCTCTCAGAAGCACTCCTCGGCTGAAACGTGCGATTCCAGCCAACTGATCGATGTGTGAGATGGTAAAATATTCAGGATCCTCAGAGCAGCTTCTTCCCCTAAGTGGGCTTCTCATATTCGTGGGAAAACTCATTAATATTGAAATCCCCACTGACAGAAGGCTTGTAGGCAACACAGTATCAGGGAAAAAAAAAACATCCTTGTATTTTACATGCCGGCTTAGAGAGTGGGAATCAATGGACTAAAAACGACCTAGTTCTAGTCCTATTTTTCAGCTGATAGAAAGCAGCTCTCTTGATATTAAATAATGCATCTCTTCAGCAAGCAGTGAATAATATGATTTAGTGTGTTCAAACATTGTGCTGGAATGAGGATGCAGGCTCTGAACACGCTGAATGTCACCGAGCACACCCTGAGACGCTGGTTGAGCTCAGGTAGGGATGTTTACCTAATTCCACACACGCACTCCGGGGCTCTGCCTTCCCGAGGAGGGTGACAAACACAGGGCTCAGCTGCTGGCAGAGCAGGTGAGTGCAGCCCGGGAAGGCAGCGCTTTTCCTGCAGGGTGTAATTCCCACAGAGCTGACAGTGCAGGTGCAGGGGCTGGCTGAGTGCAGGGACCAGCTTTGCCTGGCACACGGAGCCACGCTGGAATTTCACACCTGCCTGGGCTCTGACATGCAGCAGCAGTGCCCACCGTGTGCTCGGAGCACAGAGCTTTCAGCTGAGGAACAAGGAGGTTGAATATATTGATTTTTTTTTTTTTTTTGAGTTGTTCACCTGTTTGCTGCCAAACTACTCCCAGCAAGACCTGATAGCCCTCCCTCTGTTTTATAGCAGTTACCTGGGACAGAAGAACCTCTGCTCTTCTGGGACTGGCACTGCAGAGGGGTGGAGAGGGGAGACTCTGCCTTCCCTCCCAGCTGGGATATTTGGGAGGCAATGAAGTGCCCACCAAGCATCCAAAGCTCTCAGAACAAACACACACCTGCTCCTAACAGGATTTAGAAGTTAAATTTGCCATGACCCAGGACCTGTTACTCAAACTCTGGATCACCTTTTCACCCTCCTTTAGTGTTTTGGGATGCTGTTTTCCATCCTGGCTGGGAATGTTGCTGGGTCATTTGCACCGACCCAGGCAGGACCTGTTACCCGAAATCTGGATCATCTTTTCATGCCCCTTTAGTGTCTTGGCAGGAATTCCAGGAAGAGGGAGAAAGAAAGAGCAGTTTGGCCGATGCAGCCCATCTGGCTCTGTCCCCTGCCCCAGGGTTTGCTGCACCAGTGTCTCCTGCTGCCATGCAGAGCCCTCCAGCTGCAGGAGCACGGTGCCTTCCTCACCAACAGGCAGAGCTGACGGCAAGAGAGAGCTGAAAATTCCCAATTTCGGAGCCCAACCCCGCAGATTCTCCTTACACAAAATCACTGATTGATTTAAATGGGATTTGCAACTGCACAAGAGGAGAAAAACTGGAGGGGTTGGCAGGTTTCCCGTGAAACAAACAGAGCCTGCCTGAAACGAGGTATTATTTGGTATTCTGGCATATTAAACGTGTTAGATATGCAGAAAGGCAAAGCAGGGAGAAGCAACTGAAGTTCAAGGAGTTGTCCAACCTGCCCAAGTGCTCACTTAAACACACGCTTTTGTTGCTGAGGAAATTAAATAACTTAAGGTCCTTCTCTCTCCAGCTCCAATTTTTATAAAAGTGCCTCATAAGATGTGAAATCATTAATTAAAGAAGATTCCTCAATTATTCTCTGTGACCTGTCACAGTTACTTGTTTAGTCAGCGTTAAGAATTCTACAACATCTTCAAAGGCTTTTCAAGACACCACCTGTGAACTAATTATGCTGGAGGAGGGAAGATTTGTGAGGAGCTCCAGCTCCTGGCGCTGGCTGACAACCCAGATACCAACCGTGGCCCCAGTTCTGGAACTTTCTGCAGCTAATTCTACATGCTTGAAGCACTGTCGCTTCAAATTAGGGAAGCAAATCCCCAAATGGAGGGGAAAGGGCTCCAGCAGAGAAATGCACAAATGTGTCAGCAGGGCTCTCAAACACGGTGTTGCTTTGCAGGAATTAAAAACGTCTAAAATGTTTTGTGTTTCCCTGTTGGGAGCTGGGAGTGTGGGGACCCTGAGAGCTCTTCAGGATTGCTGCAGATTCCTCAAGGAAGGTCCTGGGGAACTCAAGCAATGGTGATGGAAGGTCAAACATCCCATCTATTATTTCCCTGCTTTTCTAGGAGAGCCTTGGCCTCCAGCTGTGCCTCATCCCCTGCAGCTGGGGACTGCACTTTGGGGCGTTCTCACAACATCTGGCTGAGCACTGAAACCCTACAAAGGATCTGTGTCTTTCCAGCAGCACACCCTTCTCCAGGGAACACGTCCCCTGAAGGCTGCACTGAAGTGGTGAAGGATGGTGGCAATTAGCTAATTAGCTGCAGAGCCTTGATTGAGCAGGAGGGAGGCTGATGCTCTGCCTTCTGGCTGGTGTGGGACACGAGGCTGAAATGAGTTCCTACAGATGATCCACGGTTTGCATTCCTGCACGGGGGAAGTGGGGCAGAGCCAGAGGACTCTTGGCCAAAACCTCCGGGGAGGGACTTCAAACAAAGTCAGAAATGTTGCTGGGGTTGGAACAAGTCGATTTTAAGGTCCCTTCCAGCCCAAACCATTCTGTGATTTATGATAAATCTAATTTTACTGTCATAACCCAGGCTTCGTGGCACCATCTCCCAGCCCAACCTGCTGCCTTCCCTGCAGCACACGAGGGACTCAGTTCCCAACACTCTGGGAAGTTTTTCATTGCCTCTGCAGCTGAATAACTTAGTAACAATACTGCTGGCATTATCCAGCTATTTACCAGGCTAAAATTAGCCAAGTAGAGGGACTGTCGCAGTGTTAGTTAATTATGGAAGGCAAACAGAACAGTTCAGTGCAATGTCACTGCTGCTACCAGGGCTCATTTCCAGGAGGAAAGACTCAATAATAAATCTGCAACCATTTTGAGAACTGTCTTTAAACCCTCCTCCCCTTTTCTGCTGTCTTTCAGCAGAACAGATGTTGGTTTTCAACTGCAAACTGAGCTCAGAGTACTTTCCTTGCTAATCTAAAGCTGGATTTGCTCATGTAGTTTCATAACTGTTGCAACTTTAATGACTCCCAATTTTTTCTTCTACCGTGTTCAGAGGTTTTCCTATTCTCAGTTTCATGTTTGGAAAAAGCCCTCTCTATTTAGCTTTTGGAATTAAGAGAGGGATCATTGCTAAGGACTCTATTCCTTTCCACTCCCCCCTCTCCATCCTGCTCCCAAAAATACACACGATTTTTGCTCATTTGGTGCAAACTTCTGCAGGCAAGAATTCAAACACATCCCAGAGCTGTGTTACTTGAGCAGCAGTTTTTGAGAGTGAGAGAGGAACAGCCGTGATGCTGTTGGAGCACTCACTGATGGAAATTAAACCCAGAAATGTGACTGCAGCCCATTCCAGCTGCAACCACCCAGCACCATCCCCCCTTCCCTGGGCAGAGCTCGGGGCAGGATCAGGCTGAGGGCACTTTGTCAGGAATTACAGACCCCGGAGTCACACAGCAGTGATGTTCTCCTATCGCCACTTTACACAGCACAGACTCTTCCCTCCTCCTCAGCTTCTCTTAACTCAAAAACTAATTCCCCAGCTTATTCTCCCCTGCTCGGCAGTCCAAAGCAGCTGTGGAAAACCCCAGGACAGGGGCTTTTACTGCAAACACTATCAGCCCTTTGCAGCCCAGGCCCCCTCCCATGGAAGGGGTGGATGGAGGCAGCTCTTGCAGAGGTTTTGCTGCAGCTCCAGCTGCGGGCACAGCACAGCCTCTGCCCTGGAGGAGATGGGGACAGGGCACAGCCTCTGCCCTGGAGGAGATGGGGACAGGGCACAGCCTCTGCCTTAGAGGAGATGGAGAGCTTTGGGAAGCTCCCTGGGGCCCAGGGAAGGCAGGAGGCACCACCTCTGCCTCCAAAGTGACACTGGAGCTTGCCCTCACTAAGCTCTTTTTAATTAAAGGGCTGGAGATTTAAACTCTTGTGCTGCTCCTGTAGGTCTGAGGGTACTGGAATCACCCGGGCCTGGTTTTCCTTCTGCAGCCTTTGGTTTAATCTGCCTCACTTCTTTGATCCCCTGACTTTCTGTGCCTTTCTGGCGCAGTCCTTCAATCTCAGCTAGGAAATAAAAGTACACGTCTGTGGAAGGTTTTTGCCAGAGGAAAATTCTGCTTGTTTTTGCCTCCCAGACGGGATGTCGGGCAGGAATTGTTCCCTGGCAGGATGGGCAGGCCCTGGGATAGAATTCCCAGAGCAGCTGTGGCTGCCCTGGATCCCTGGCAGGCTGGACATTGGGGCTGGAGCACCTGGGACAGAGGGAGGTGTCCCTGCCATGGCAGGGCTGGGAATGGGATTTCAGGTCCCTCCCAAGATCCTGTGCCCAGCCCAGTGAGGGTGTCCTGCTGGAGAGCAGCAACAGGAAACATCCCCAAGGAAATGAGGGTTCACCACAAACACCCAGTGTTGGGCAAGATGAATCAGGGACACCTTATAAATATGATTGCTTAGCAAAAGATTCTGAAAATATGAAACCTATAATTGAAATAGAAATGAAAGCTTACTTTGAGTTGTAGGATACCGAGTCTTAGTTCCTATAGAACCTGAAAACAATGGTCTAGCTGAAGGAGAATCCCTTTGGATTGAACAACACCTTTCTGCTGGCTGAGGGATCCAAAGGTCAATGTAGCAACACAGAAGTCTAAAGAGTAGCTTTTAGAGTTTAAAATATAACACAGTATGGTAATATAGAAGTTCTTATAGGCTGTATGTAGATTCTATAGGATTTTGTGTCTTGTGTTGGTTGGTCACTGTAAATTAGAATATTCATCACAAAAAGAGATATAATGGATTGTAACAAGGACCTTGCTCTCTCACCCTTCCTCTTCCCCCTGCTCTCGCTCTCTCCTGCTCTCTCCCCCTGCCCTTTGCTCTCTCTCTCCCTTCTCTCTCAGCTCTCCCCTGCTGTTCTCTCTCCCTCTCTCTTTGGGATTCCCTCCAGCCCAGGCTGGTGGCTGAAGGCAAGGCCCTTTTACCCACGGCCCTGCAATAAACCCACATGTTCTAGAATATACAGGTGGGCAGAATTCCTTGTCCCAGCCGTCCGCGGATTTGCCTACACCCCAGGACCTGTTCCCCCCTGCCAGGCCCGAGGAGGGGAGTTCAGCTCCCACAGACTCCTCTGTGGCAGCGAGCAGCTCCCCAGAGCTCCATCCCACGGCCAGGAGACAGAGCAATCCACAAACTCTGGAACCAACATCCACATTGACAGCACCAGCAGCCAGGGTTCAGGGGCTGGGGATGGCTCCGGGGCAGGGCAAAGCCTGGACCAGGATACACCCACGGCAGGGACAGGGATGCGGGAGAGGCTGCCCAAAACGGGGAGAGAAGAGGACAAAGACACAAAGGCTGGAGGGAAAGACACAGCGATGGGAGCACAAAGACAGAAGGGGACAGGCCAGCACTACCACGACACAGCTGCCAGCCCGGGCCAGCCCCGGGCACCGATGGCAATGAGCCCCTGCAGGCACCGACCCTCCTGCTGGGGATACTGACCTGGGCTGGAGACACCACTAGAGGTAGTAGGCTCAATAATTTCTACAAAAAGGGAAAAAGGAAAACAAAAAACCAAAAAAACAAACAAAAAGAAAAGGGGAAAAAAAAGAGAACATTTGGGAGTTAATCACACATGGAAGACAAGTACAGAATGAGACAGCAAACAGTCATGCAAGAGACAGCACAGTTCAATCTCGAGTGAGGCTGGGGCAGAGCTCCGTGCCCTTGATCCGTGTTCTGTGCACACCGTCAGCACCATCACACTGCCACTGGCCAAGCTTGCTGCCCCTGGAGCCCTCCAGCTCCTCCTGGAGCCACCAAAACCTGAGAGAAAGAGCTTTGTTCACTCCATCCAAGGCAATTTCCTCCCATGAATATCAGTCAAGGTAACAATTTTGAACAAAGAATGTTTAAAAACGATGGCTTTGTGCTTGGGTGAACTTTTAAGAAGGCGCATCTTTTTAATTATTGAAGTCTTTCCAGAAGAAAAACATTTCTCAGAAACATCAAACCCATTTGGAAGTTGTTTACTTCCCCCAGGGCAACTAATACAAACAGGCAAAGTTAAGAGACGACACAGTTCTCCTGCATCCAGCCTAATGAAACAATCACCTGTGGCTTTTCATTATAATTTGACTTTGGAATTCATTATTCTGGGCCTTTTTATTAGCTTTGAATAGTGCTATGCAAAATGAAATACCGGTCCCAATTAATCTTGCACGGAAGCAAGCTCCCATCTCAATGCAGCAATTCAAAACTCCTCATAAAAAAGGTTTAACAAAATTACCGAGCTCAAAAGATCATTGACCATATCTCGGCTATAACAAGAAACTAATGAAAAAAAATGGGAGCGAGTTGACAAGCAGGGATGTGCAGGGAATGGCTGAGCACACACACACCAGCTCCTGGGCAATTTTGAGGGCTTTTTTTCCACCCACAATTGCTTTTCAGGTTAATACTGTGCAAACACGAGTCCAAGAGAAAGAGCAGACAAATATTTCCCCAAATAAAAAAAGTTATGAAAGTTTCTTTACCCAAGTGCTAAACTTCTGCTAATGCAGAAGAATGTTTCCAACCTTAAAAGCAATTACTCAACACCTTGACAAACACACCGTGGCTGCTGGTGAACCCAAATCACGTTCTAGGAGTAAAATGGAATTTGAGCCGTGTTACACTTTTAATTGGCATTAAAATCCACGAAGTTGGAGACACCTTGAGCATAGAAAGGGTTTCAGGTGCTGAATTTCCTGACCCTGTGCAGGAGCAGGACAGATGGGTCCATCCCTGGATATCCCACATCCCACCATGGCAGTGGGCACTGGGCAGGTGGAGGTGATGGAGAGCAGCTCTCCATGCAGGAGCATCCCAGGGAAGTGCAGCTGCCTCCAGCAAGGAAGAGGAGGGATGGGGAGGATCCTCTGGGGGCTGCATTGTGCTTCAAAGCTCTGCTCAACTGGCCACAGCACAAACAAGGCTTTTCCCCAGAGTATTTGACAGATGGGAAGCAAAATTACCCAGAAATGCAGAAACGTGTGAGACACCAAATTGATTCCAGGGATTGCCTAAGTTGTGAGAAACTGTGGGTTTGTAACATTTGTGGGTTGGGAAAGGGGGAAAGAGCCACAAGGGGGAATTTGGGGGCTTTGGATCTCTCTGCTGAAAACCCCAAATCTGCTTTCCCCAAGAAAAAAGAAACTCAACATGAGGGCAAAAGGAAACTCAACAGAAATGAAAAGGGAAACTCAACATGAGGGAAAAGGGAAACTCAGCATGAGGGGGAAAGGAAAATCAACATGAGGGCAAAGGAAAGTCAGCATGAGGGGAAAGGGGAACTCAAGATGAGGGAAAAAGGAAATTCAGCATGAGAGAAAAAGGGAAACTCAACACGAGGGAAAAGGAAAACTCACCACAGCAAATGCTCCCACCCCAAAATACTCCCCAGAGGAAGGAGGTTGTGCCCCTGCACGGAGCAACCCTGACTCCAGCAGGAGAAACGGGAATTGGGGTCAAACAAGAGACTCAGAGAAAACAAAAGCCTATCAAGATATCCTTGATTTTGTATTTAAATGGCTGTTTTAAGTGTGACAATAAATTGATTTAGTGCTCCTTAACTTCTCCCACACCTCCACATTCTGAGCAATTGCAGCCTGCTCCTCATGGATAATTCTCGGCCTGGCTCGTATGTACTGTGCAATGATGACAAAAGTTATTTTTCTGGCCACCTCAAGTTAACAGCCATCTTTTTCTTGGCAATTTAGGAGTCAATCCTGGTGACTGTGGCTTCCTAGGAAAGGAAAAGTTCGGTTTCTCTTGCTGCAGATGAACACCATTCTTCCCAACAATCAGGCAAATTAACACCCTCAGTCAGTACAATATTTCATTAAAGAGCAAAGTACCCTACCCAAACCAGCAGGGATTGTGCTGGGATCGTGTCTCCCCGGGAAACATCGGATCTAGACTTAATTATAGGTGCTTAAGGTAGTAGAAAGTCACAGATTCCTGGCAGCATGGAGGCTGGGAGCGAAGGCGGTGATTTAATGTATTATTCTTGCAAAAAAAAAAAATCTCATTTTTAAATACATTATTAGATCAAGGCATTGGAGAGACAGATCTATTTCGAGTTTCAAGTTCTGAAACTCTTTGCAAATCTTTATTCATGAAAATGTTCAGGTCTATAGAGAGAAAACAAAACCAGCTGGTTCTGTAGAAGCGCACTAGGCTGGTTCATTCAAATTAAAATTAATTAATGACTCCTCAGGAGCACTGGGAGGCAGGGGTGCGTGGGCAAGAGTGGCACTGTGTTCACTGCACTTTCCTGGGACCCCAATCCTACTGTATCACGACTGCTCAGATTTCCAAGGGCGCTTGTGGAAAAAGAATCTGCAAGTCTAATGGAAACCCGTGACTTTCTGTGCCACCTCTGTGGCTGCAGTGGGGAATTCTCCTTGAGCCTGGTTCCCCAAAGCTGAGGAAGTGAGCAGGGAATGCCCAGCAGCTCCGGGTGTGCCCTTGCCAGAGCTGGGGCTGTGTGTGCAGGAGCCTGGGTGCCCTGCAGGAGCCTGGGCGTGCAGACCCCACCTCTCCTGGGCAGCCAGAACAGCCAAACCCAGCTCGTTCATTTAAAGCAGAGCTTTAAGTCAGGCTGGGTTCAAAAATATAAAACCAGGAATGTTCTGGGCTTAGGGATAGTGGCACAACACCCCAAACACAACACCCCACAGGAAAAGTGGGGATTTCTGCCCAGCCCTATATACACCAATGCCCCAACCCTCTGATTGACTTCCTGGCCTGAATTCATCAGCAAAGGCATTGCCACTCATATCCAAACTAAACCTGCCCTGGTGCAGCAGGGAACTGCTCTGGCAGGTGCTGGTGGGGCAGGGGCTCTGCTGGGGTGGAAAAGGGGAAATGTGGGTGCAGGAGTCTCTAGCCCGTTGTCATGGGAAGAAGCAAAGCCCGATGTTGTCCTCACAATCAGCGTTGGTTGGGGGTGGCGAGCCGGATCTGAGGCTGGAAATAACCCAGACAGTCAGCAGCTGAGTGGGTTTAAATGAAGTGGGAGAATAAACCCCACGGATTTGTAGCTGAAGCTCTAATCCTCAAAAGGGATACCTCTGGGGAATAGAAGCGCTAAAGGCAGCTGGGCCAGGGAGGTGAGGTGAAATGTCAAGGGCGTTTAGCACTGCCTTTCACCAAAGGCACAGAGATTGTATCTAAAAATTCTTCTGATCGCAGGCAGAAAAGGGCTGGCAGAGAAAACCTCTTCTCAGAATGGGAAAGCGCCCCATGAAAGGCTCCCCAGCACAAGGGGGGAAATTACAGGGAACAAAAGGAATTGGCTGCCAAAAGGTCCTGTCCGGGAAAGCCAGAAGGGCAGCTCAGACAGGGAACCACGAAAGCAAACCTGTGGAAGGCACTCCCTGACCCCAGAGACCACGGGATCATTGGGGCTGGAAGAGACCTCCAAGATCACCAAGTCCAAGTTATAAACAGCACCATGACCACTAAACCCCACAGTGAAGGAGTAAGGCACCTTGAGAGAAACGAGAGCCCCTCTGCTCGCAGAGAAATTCAGCATGGACCCAAAACTATTTTTGTCTCAGTTTTATCGCAAGCTGAAACCCTGGCAATTCCGCATAAAAACATGGAAATGGAAATTGCCAGCCCAAAGTTAAAGCAAAATTCAATCAGCTCAGGAGGCTGAGGTCAGAGGGATTTAAATATGTTTGCACATAAAATTGTGAAAACAACAGTAAATTCCTAGGCAGGGGAGGACAGCGGGACTGAGAATTACAGACGTGTTTGGGGAGGGCAGGACCCACAGCTGCAGCTGTCTGACATCCAAGGCTTGGGGAAAATATGAGCTGGGAGCAGCTATTAGAGGATACAGACAGGTAAAAACAAGCAGGTAAATAAACCCTGACTTTGAGTTTACCAGAGGCCAATTACTTGTGATTATTTGCCCAGAAAATCTCGCTGGATGTGGCTGGAAGGCAGCGATTCATCAGCCCCTGTTTGCCTGAGCAAAGGGAACAAACTGGGGGCAGATTCCTTCTGAAATCCCGTGGGGATCTGCACCTCTCCAGCCTGGCTGTGCTCCTGCTGCTCCTCCACGGAGCTCCTGGAGCAAACCCCAGCTCCTTGAAGGAGGAGACTGGATTAAATTGGGCAGGGATTACCCAAGGGAGCAGCGGGAAGGATTGGAGCTGACCCTGGCATGCTCCAGGCCCAGCCTCTCCATGGCAAAGTGTTGGAAGCCTGGATACTGAGAATTTTTAGAAACCCAGCTCTAACACCCCACAACACAGCCCAGCCTTTCATCCCCAAGAACCACAGAGAGCTCAGCAAAAGAGCAGAGCAGTGATTTCAGTCTGTGCCTGCAGCCAGGACAGGAGAGCCTCTGCCTCCCAGAGACATTCCTCCATCCATCCTTCCATCCATCCATCCCTCCATCCCTCCATCCCTCCATCCATCCATCCCTCCATCCCTCCATCCCTCCATCCATCCATCCCTCCATCCATCCCTCCATCCATCCATCATCCATCCATCCATCCATCCATCCATCCATCCATCCATCCATCCATCCATCCATCCATCCATCCATCCATCCATCCCAGGAGCCCTGGGCACTGCCCATGGCATTTCCAGCATTTCCATTTAACCACCACAGTTCCCATGCTCTTCTCCAGTTCTCTGCAGCCTCTCCCAGCACGGGCTCAGCACCAGCCCATCCCCAGACCAGCTCTGGAGTTACAGCTTTGGATCCCACTTTTTGGCTCCATGGTCCCTCATTTCATCCCTCTGCAGCTGGTCCAAACCCAAACTGTTGTGTTTGGCACAATTAAAGCTGCTACAGGGGAACCAGGTCTTAAAAATGAAAAATGTGCTTTAGTGGGAGTGAAGCCACACCTCATTTCTGGTTTTTGGAATAAAATGGATTGCTTTAATGAGTTCTCAGTGTTCTTCACTGTCTCAGGGGCAGAAAACCCAACTTGTTTCCCAAGGAACAGAAACTCTGGAGTGTTTCATTGCTTCCTGCAGCCCCTCACACGTGCCTTTGGTCTCTGTCACTCCTCAGGGATTTGTCAGGGCAGGTTAAAGTGGATTTTGGGAGAGGTTCTTTCCTCAGAGGGTGCTGGGCTCTGCCCAGGCTCCCCAGGGAATGGGCACATTCCCAAAGCTGCCAGAGCTGCAGGAGCTCTCGGGATGGCTGGGATTGTCCTGAGGAGAACGTTTCCCAGCTGGAGAACACAAAATCCTTTTTTTTCCATTTCCATCTGCATCAGTGCAATTGTTTGACTTTGATATTTCAACTTGGAGGAATCAATAACTGGACCAAAACACAACTGGCAGTTAAATACCAACTCATTAGTTAATTAAAAAAAAATGCTCATAACTGCTTCAATTTATGACCTTTGATAATTAACTGGGCTTATTTAAGCTAATCTCCCCCAGGCTTCATCAGCTTTGTTAAAGATTAATGATTTATTGTGAAATCGAGGTCTCCAAGCCTAGAGAAGCCAGAGCCTGTTTGAGCACCACGAAAAATGGAAAAACACTTCATAATAAATCTTTTGGATGGAAACTCTGAGTGGATGGGGCAGAGACGTGACCTTAATTTATTCCGTGTCTTTCTCTCACCCTTAATATTTTGCAATTACAATTAGAGCTTTTCTGCAGGTTTGAGTTATTACACCTTAATTGCCTCGTAATGGTTTATTTTATTTAAATGGTTTATTCTTTTATTACAAGATGATAAATATTTAATAGCTCTACACTGGTGAGACGTTAAAAAAATAATAATTGTGAACTTGAAGTTTGAAATTGTCAGGGAGTTTTTCTCACTCCATCCTCCAGCAGCTCTACACCTCCAGCTGATTGTTTTGCTTAATAGCAAAGGGTTCTCAATAAATATTCAAGCATTTTTAAGGCTGTTGAAAACCACATTATTGACACCTTTTTGTGCCCAGTTGTACAAGAAGCCCAATGGAAGGTAATTTTTAAGAGCCTCCAGGTTTGTGGATTCCAGCCCTGAGTCCCAGACTTGTTCTCAGCTGGCAGCACAATGGGATGAATTTCAAATTTG
Organism: Sylvia atricapilla; assembly: GCF_009819655.1. Lineage (NCBI taxonomy): Eukaryota > Metazoa > Chordata > Aves > Passeriformes > Sylviidae > Sylvia > Sylvia atricapilla. The sequence continues at coordinate 24,409,024 of NC_089148.1, read as the reverse complement.
ACTTAAATTCAGATGGAATTTGATTCCCTTATGGAGAGGCAAAGACACTAAACACATGGTTTTGATGCCCCAGTCTACTAAAAGCTTTTTCATTTTTTTTTAATTTTTTAATAAGTTCCAGCATGTTTTATGTAGGATGAAGAATTTTATAGTGTGAAAAAATCAATTTAACTTAATTTAATTTAGTTTAATTCAATTTCATTTAATTTAAATGTGAGGGGCGGCGCTATGTGTGTGTGTGTGAACCAGCCACAGACAAATTTGTATTTTCATTAAAAACATTCGAAATAATATTTTAATTAAAGGTCGCACATTTGATTCTCTTGGCAGTAAAAATATGCAGTTTCCATCCTCACTTTCACAACAATTTCACATCTATAAGACACTGGTATGTGCTTAAGGCTTTACCTCTCATAGGGCTGCCTGCATTTTGAATAAATGAATAAATCAGGGAACATTGTCCTCAGCAAATGGGTGCTGGCAAAAGCAGCCATCCACCTGCAGGCTGCTTTTTGAGTGTCACGAAAATACACCCACTAATGTCTTTGCACCAGTATTTACAGCACTAAACCATCAAAAACGAAAAAGTGCAATATGGGGAGAGAAAAAAAAAATAAATCTACTAAATGAATCAGGGGTTTGATCAGATTTGAGAAATAAATGGGAGCAGAGAGATCCTGCCAGGTTTCAGAAGGACCCAGGGGTGCCTGGATGTGGATTCGATATTTTCTGAGCATGAGAAGAGCTTTCCTCTTCTCAAGGAATACTTTTTAACAGTTTGCTCTTTTAAAACAACTTTTAATTTTTTTTTGCAACAACAGGTGTTGTTTGTTATTTTTGTTACTTAGTTACTAGGAGAGGTTTCAGTTTTTATGGACTAATAACGAGCTTTTTTAGTGTAGCATGTTATAAAAAGGTTAAATGAATTGCAAATAAAGTCTTTTGATTTTTACCGCTTTTTGACAGGAGTCAAGCACTTTTATTTTGTGTCCTATTGCGATACCTGGAGAGGCTCCTGCAAGCCAAACCCAGAGGAAAAGCTCAGCCAGGGCAGGTCTGGGCCTGGGAGGGCAAAGGGCAATGGATTGTTTGGTGTCAGATGCCAAATCCCAAAGGAGTTCCCCCCACACTCTGCACCAGTTGCAGGACGCATCCCAGTGGTATCAAAACTAAAGGCAGTAAAAGCACAGGTGATCTGCAGGCTCTGTGCAGGAGCTGTGTTTATGAAATACCCCACAGGCTTTACAGTCTTTGCCCTCCAGTGAGGATGAGAAAAGCCCCTCTGGGGATGTGAGTCCTGACATTCCTTCCTCAGCCAGGCTGCAGCCAGAGCCAAAGGGAAAATCCAGTTTTTACCCACCAGCAGCCCAGGGAAAGGCTGGGAGAGTTTCCTGCTGCAGCCCAGCTGGCCCGGGGTGCCTGGGTCAGATCAAACCCTTTTCTGCCCCAGAGATGGGGCAGCTGAGAGGCTTTTTAAAAACTTTTATTCCATTTTCAGTCTCATGTGAGACATACAGGTGTCATACAGGTGTTACAATTCACACCAGCACAATCAGAAGCCGAACTACTTCTTAATTACAATCATTGCAAGCATTTCTTGGCCTGTCAGCTTTTGCCACACCATGCCTTAAAGCCAATCACCTAAAATCACCCCTTGTGGGTCCTGCTACAATGCACCTTTCATGGTTTTATTTCTCCAAAGTATCCCATCTGATTTGCAAGGCCATCCTTTGAAACTCGTTTCCAGTTCCATTTCTCTCTCAGCAACGTCTGTCCTATCCCTTGGCATTTCCAAATCAGCATTTCTTATCTCAGGGTTTGCATGCCAGGCTTTAAAAATTCTCTGCAAATCTATTTCCCACACCTGGGCACCCACCTCAGCTCGAATGGTGGGATGTCCCATCAGGGGAAGCATCTCCAGGGTCCCACAGGTCCTGACAGTCAAGGGCACCCCAAACCCCAGGGCTGAGCCCTGTGCGCATGGGGACCAGCAGGGGACCAAAGGACAAAGCCTGTGACTGTCCCTGGATCCCTGGAAGTGTCCCAGGCCAGGCTGGACAGGGCTTGGAGCAGCCTGGCACAGTGGAAGTGTCACTGCCAGGGCAGGGGTGGCACTGGGTGGGCTTTGACTCCCTCCCAGTCCCATTGGGAGACAAAAATAAACCATGTTTTTAATTCACATGGGTGGAGGAGAAGGAATATCTTTGCTCGTGGAAGAGAAAAAAAGGAGAACATTTCAATTTGGGACACCTGAGCTGAGGAATCTGGTCCTGAGCCTGCCCAGTCCTGGTGTCACCCGTGTGCTCTCTGTGCCTGGGTGACAAAGGCAGGTGAGGCAGAGAGAGAAACCCACTGGATTTCACACATTTGGATGTGTCTGCGTCACCAAAGGGACACAAAAGACAGAGCTTTGATTTAGTCATTCAAGCTGCAGCGTTCTAAAGGATAAACAATATTTGCTCACCAGTCCTCACTCCCCATTTCGGATTTTTCCAGGGAAAACTGCTGCTTTAATGATTTTTACAGCTGTTGAGACCGTAACAGAATGAAGAGAGAGTGACAAAGTTGGCTGTGTCCTTTGAGCTCGGTCTTTCATTCACACAGATAAATGGAAGCTCATGAATAATGCAGACCTGGAAATCTGTTAGCATTTTCCCGCTCGGAAACATATGATTAGCACTGCTCTGACTCCCAGTAATGATATTCCTGTTCTCAGAGGTCACTCTTTAAAAAAATCTGCACAACTGTGGCTGCATTTCTGGAAATAAACACGGCAAAATGCACCTTGGGGCTGCAGCAGGGGACACCTGTGAGGGTGCAGATAGGTCCTGGGGCACGAGGGACTCGTCTGTCCCTGACCCAGGGACTCAGGACAGCAGCTGACCCAGCAGCTCACACAATCCCACACTGGCCTGGGAGCTGTTGGAACCCGGGAGGATGAGAATTTTCAGGTTTTCTGTGCTAACAGGTGCTGACCCTCAGGCAGGCATTTGACTGCATTTGACCTGAGGCCGTGGAACAGGCTCCCAAAATTGAGTGACAGCCCTGGGGTTATGGAGTTTTGATGGTGTTGTGTGATCTCACAGGGTGGAAAACTTAGATTTGGGATTTTAGTGGTTACTAGTGTGTGTGAGCCAAGATAGAAGATTTAAGGTGTTGTTTAAATCATTCTTCTTCACCTTCTTCTTCCTGGGTTTGGCTGTTTTTCTGTGATTGGTCAATAAAGTCCACATTGTGGGCTTCAAGTGGTTAAATATTGGGTTTAAAGTAAAAATAATTGAGGTGGCATTTCATAATTGGACAGATTCTCCTTGAAAAGAGTTTATAGAGAAAAGTTCTCCATTTTACCTCATTTCTCTACCTTGCTAGTTAGGCTCATGAGTAGGTAAATAAATAAGAATTAATAAAGGTTCTGATGTTCCATGGACCTCAAATCCCACCCAGAGCCACCCCTGCCATGGCAGGGACACCTCCCACTGTCCCAGGCTACTGCAGCCCCAATGTCCAGCCTGGCCTTGGGCACTGCCAGGGATCCAGGGGCAGCCACAGCTGCACTGGGAATTCTATTCCAGCGCTTCCCCACCCTGCCAGGGAACAATTCCTGCCCAACATCCCATCCAGCCCTGCCCTCTGGCACTGGGATCTCATCCCTACATTTACCAGAAAACCAGGAGAAGGAACCAGAGGAATCTGCCTGAATTACATGGGAGCAGCAGCTGGGACATGGGGAGGTGACTGGGGAGGGCCACAGGAACTTCAGGAACCCAAAATCCCAGGGCTTGTGGGGCATTTGGGGCCCAAGGGACGGTCCCTGTGGGATTGGGTGGCTCAAGACACAGTCCCTGTGGGATTGGGCTCAGTGGGGCAGCCCAGGGAAACACTCCCCTTACCGAGAGAACTCGGATTTTGGACCCCAGCAGCTCCTGGGGGTTCCCTGGGTGGGTGGGTGGAAGGCTGGAGTAGAGGCATGGACACCCCTTCCCAGGCCAGCAGCCTTTCCCCCAGCAGGCTGTCCCTCCCCTCCATGGATTCCTCTGCTCCACAGATTCCTCTGATCCCTCTGATCCCTCTGATCCCCTCTGCTCCATGGATTCCTCTGATCCCTCTGACCCCCTCTGATCTCCTCTGATCCCCCTGATCCCCTCTGATCCCTGGATTCCTGCGATCTCTGATCTCCTCTGATCCCTCTGCTCCCTGGATCCCCGTCCCACTCGGGGCCAGCCCCATCCCCACACTCCTCGCAGGGTCGAACACGTGCCCAGAGCTGGATCCTCCTCAGCTGCTCTGCTATTTGCTTTCACTGGCACAGCAATTTGTGAATAAGTTATTTAGTAATTACTGCGTAATTATAGCTCTGCTGATCCCTGACGAGCCCAAGCCCACAGACAATGCCTATCAAATGAATCATTACAATCTCGATAAATTACACGGGAGATGTGCCCATGTCATGATGAGATTCATCAAATGACTACAATTTCGGTGAAAGGAGATTAATTAAGATGGAGTTGGAGTTTAAGAAGGAGCAGATTATCCTTCTCCCCTGTGCCCAGCTCTGGAGGCACCTCTGGGTGCTGTGTCCAGCTCTGGATCCTCAGCACAGCAGGGACAGGAGCTCCTGGAGCTGAGGAAAGGCCTGGAGCGCCTCCGTGCCCAGGAGAGGCTGAGGGAGCTGGGGCTGCTCAGCCTGGAGAGGAGCCCCAGGGAGAGGGGCTCTCAGCCCTGGGCATCCCTGTCTGTCCCTGAGTGTCCCCAGGTGTCCCTGGGTGCCCCTGTTTGTCCCCAGGTGTCCCTGGGTGTCCCCAGGTGTCCCTGTCTGTCCCTATCTGTGCAGGAAGGTCAGAGCATGGCCCAAGCTCTGCTCCAGGCCCAGCAATGGCACCAGAGGAATGAGCAGGGATTGATCCCAGCAATTCCCCCTGCACAACTTCTCTCCTGGGCAGCGCCCAGCCCTCAACAGATTGTGCAAAGAGGCTGTGGAATCTCCTCTCTGGGGAAATTCCAGAACCGTTGGGACACAATCCTGTGCTCTGGGGTGACACCAGTGACACTCTGTGGTCCCTCCCTGAGCCAGCCTGGCACCCACGACCTGAGTGGGACCTTCCCGGAGCCCCAGAGGGCAGCAGGGCAGGGGGAAACCCTGATGTGGGTGACTGCAGTGCCAGAGGAGCCCCGGGGACACAGCTGCCTTCCCTGGGCACTGATGGGTCCTGGGGACAGGAGCAGGGCATGAGCCATGGAACCAGGGACACCGAAACCCTCAGAGCACCTGAAAAAGGACTTTCCAAACGGAGAACGCACCTGGAAAAGGACTTTCCAAAAGGAGAATGCACCTGGAAAAGGACTTTCCAAAGTGCTTTTGGGAACCAGACCTCCTTTATACAACATTCTGATATTATCCAGACATTCCTTATACAACATTCTGCTCTGATATTAGCAGCAGCCAATTTTTTTCTTTTAAACTCAGCACTCGATTAAGACGAATAAATCAAATTATCTTGAAGGATAAGCTGAAGGAATGCACCGAACTACCTCTGGCTGTAAAATTACCGTTTAAACTCTCCCTCCCCAACATTTCTGTGCCCTTTGATCCAGAGAAGCCACAGGGCGATTCCAACTCCCATTTCCCGTTCCTGCAGCACCCTGGACAGCTCAGCACCCGCCTCGGGAAAAGACAATTCACGGCCTAAATTAAAGCTGCTGCGTCGTCAGAGGGTGCAGTCACTCCAGAAGATTTGTCCCTTAATTCCTCACATCTCCAGCAATTTTAAAAAATTTAAAGTTTGCTTCTCTCCCTTGGAATGTAATTTTAACTGAATAAGTTAACAGAATTTAAATGATCCAGCCCTCATGGCTGTGTTTTATTTTTGAATAAAGTTGGTAAATCTAAACACTGCCAAGCCTTAAAAAAATCTGAATATTGGGGCAATTTATAGGAAATGGCCTCTACAGGAACAGCGCCTTTCCCCACAGTTAAAATTCAAATTATTGCTGTAGGTGCTTCATGGCAGGACATTTAAAAGTCAAGAAATCAGCTTTGTTGTTTTAGATGTGCAGGGGAAAAAGGAACTTTCTGAACAATTCATTACAGGCCTTTTTCTGTGAGCAGTTCTGCCATCAGCCACCAAAGCCTCTGATGCCAGAGCCTCCCACCCGAGGCTGGGGAGAGCCCTGAGAAGAGAAACGCTTTTTATGCTGAATTTATTATTGCAAATCCAGCCCAAATCTCCCCACACAAACCCGGAGGTGGGATGAAGGGGAGCAGTAATTGGGCTCTTGATTTTCCAGGCTCGTCGGGGCACCTCAGCATTTTGTTACTTCCGCGGTTCAGCACAGAGGTTAATTAGTGCTCTGGCGTGGGCTGGCTGAAAACCTCTTGTTTTCAAACCTCTGAAGTTATTTTTAGGTTTTTAGCTCTGTCTGCAGCCAAAAAAAAGGAAAAGATTTATTTTTCCTGCCCTTCCTCTTTTCCTTCAGACACTCGAGAGCTCACGGCAGCAGTGGGAGCTGTGGAATCACCATCTCTCTGTATTTCCTGGAAATCCCTAAATTACAGACACTTGGCTCCATAGAAGCACACAAACTTTACCAGGTAAATGTTTGGGTTTAAGCAAACGCTTCTGTCAATTAACCCAGAATTTATCTGGGAAATTATTTCAGTTTTGGCATTTTCCAGCCTGTTAGATTATTTTCTTAAATACCAAAGCCTTGGATTTAAAATCCATTTTCTGATCTCTCTGAAAACTCAGGATATCCTTGATCAATATCTAATTCCTTTGTAAAACCCCCTGAGCTTTGCTCAACAACCTGAGTTGAAAATAATTTCTGCACTTAATAACCTTCTGATGAAGAAGTGCTTTGCATTGGGTTTAAAATTCGTCCCTGCTCAGTGTAAGTGACTCTCTCCTGGGTGTGGGTTATGAGAAAACTTCCCAATGCACCTTCTCCAGACTCGCCAATATTCCATAACCCACTTTTCCAGCCCAGGATAGACAGTAATTGTCTTTAATCCCTTCACTTGGGGATTGTTTCATCCTCCATTTCCTATCTCCCCTTCCTGCGCCTCCTCCCTCCCTCCTCTCAAAGTTTGGAGGCCAAGCTGAAGTTTGTGCTCCAGACTGAGCTGTAAAATACATTTATATAATTTCTGCTTTATTATTATAAATATTATCATATTTATAGTGCTAATTATAGCACTTCTTGTCTTTATCCCCTTTGTTACACAAAGTATTCTTCGGGTTTTTACTTTTTTTTAGTTTAGCTTGAGGTTTTCCCACTCTGAGAAGAAACTGGAGTTAGAGTGAGCCCTGTGCTTCTCCCCCTGAGGGGGCACAGGCAGGGAATGAAGAGCCAGGGATGAGCTGGAATGTTTGAATTCACTGTTTGGACAACACTCCCAGGGGCAGGGAGGGGGTGTGCAGGGCCAGGAGGTGGCCCAGTGTCGCTGTGGGTCCCTCCTAACTCAGGATATTCCAGGGTTTGATGATCATTGACTCATAATTGAGATGAAGATTTGGCCATGCTTCAACCCCTCTGATTTAACCAGGGGGGTGAGGAGATGGGCCTGAGCCCCCTGAGCTGTGGGTAACTGCAGAATTCATGAATATAAACACAAACGGAACAAACCAGAGCATGGGGGAACCTCAGCAAGAACCCACAGCAAAGGGCCCTGGGCTTCTGTTTGATTTTTGTTTGATTTCTTTTCCTGATTCACTCTCAGGCCTTTCAATTTCTGCTAAATGTCAAGGAGAAACTTGTGTTCCTGGCCTTGCTCAAATGGGTTATTTCTGCCTCATCCCATCTCAGTCACTTATTGTCACATAATTCATAATAAAACTCAAGCTGGAAAATGGATTTAGAGAAAATTCCTTCATAACTCTGGGTAATTGTTACCTGGAGCAGCAGTTGGCATCCATATGGAGGGAGCTCAAACCCACCGTTTAACAGAATTATTATGACTTACACAAATGGGGGATTTGGCCATTTATCTAATTCCCTGTGAATATATGAATGTGAGGAGCCGAGTTCCCAGCTCTGCCTCAGGAATCTGCTCTGGGATGGCAGAGAGGCTCTGCCTCAGCTGAGAGAGAGGCACCAGGAAGGTTTTCTTGTACACCTTGGGCAGGGCAGGAGCCTGGCCAGGGCTACACCCAGGGAGGACCCAAAATGGATCCAAAATGGTCACAAAATGGACACAAAATGGTCAAGAAGTGGTCACAAAATGGACAATTGGTCACAAAATGGACAATTGGTCACAAGGTCTCACATTTTTCTAAGTTTTGGTCCATTTGCACATTGGGGTTGAATTGTCCCATTCCAGCTCCAGGCTGTGAGGTCCCATCCTTCTTGTCCCTCCCTCCAGCCCACCCTTGTTTGTGCTTTGGGACTGAAAGTTGTCCTTGGTGTGCAGCAGGAGAAGGATTTGGTTTGTGTCCCTGCTGTGTGCAGAGCTGAGTGACACTGACTGTGAGCTCAGAGCTCACCCCTGGGCACCACAGAGTCCCAAATACATCACAGCTAAAGGAGGAGCTGGAGGAGCTCAGGACAGTGGCTGCACCCAGGGGCAGGGCTGGGAGGGATGAAGGAAAAACGAGCTGCAGGCACCAGTTCCCTGCACAGTGATGGCTCCAGGAGACCTGGGGCTGGATCCAAACCTCGTTAAATCAATAACTGTCCTCTGACTGACTGCAGCAGGCTTTCAGCAGGCTCCTAATGAGAACAGGAATTTCCATTTAACTTTATAAATATATATATATACCTACAGCCACTTTTTATATTATATTTTCTGATGCAGACCAGCCCGCCCGGCTGAGACAGAGCTATGCAAATTGAAATCTGATTTGCTATCCAGGCCAGTATTTGAGAGATAAAATAGCAAAATCTTTCTTAGGTAATTGGACAGCAGCAGAAACTGTGGACACAAAGGGAATTTCCCTGGAGAGTGCATTTCTCTCCAGAAATGTCAGATCTGGTGGGCCAGGCAGAGCTGAAGAGCTAAAGCTGAGCAGGAGCCTGACACATTTCCAAAGATGTGGTTTCCCAGTCGATAAAATGGAACTGCTGAGTTTGGGGATGGCACTGAGCCCCGTGAACACAGTAATTAACCAAGTCTGTGCAAATTGCTGATGAGCCTTGCCCACACCCAGCCTGGAATGGGGGACAGGAACCCCACAGGGGATGTGGGGCTCATCCAAAACGTTCCAAAGCTGTGGCACCGGCCAGGGGTGCTCAGTCAGAGGTTTGCTCCAGGGACTCCTGGTGTGGTTAAACCAGCACAGAAAACACCTCCATGGCCCTCTGACAGGGCCCCTGCTCCCTCCAAATGTCACTTCTGACCTCCTGGGCAGCTTTTCACAGTTATTTACATTTTGTCACAGTAACTGGCAATAAATCCAGGGGTTCTGGAGAAACCTGGGCATCAGAAACACCTCTGGGTCATGGAACCAGAAAAAAAATGCATAGAACCACGTAAACAAAATTGGTTTTTACATAGAGCCATGTAAAACCCAACTCCTCTGGCAGCTGGCAGGAGAGGACAAGGATGCTCCCTGTGCATTTCTTAAGAAAGGTGCCTCTTATCAAGGATCCCACATTTCAAACACTTCCCCTACAAAAACCAGCACAGCTCCCGAGGACCCAGCCATGAATAATTAGCAAATTACCCTTGATTATTCATTTTTTCTCTGCGCTGTCCCCGCCAGGCTCAGAATGCCTCTTTTGCAGCTGCTGGGTTTATTATCAATGGCTGGATCTGGGAGTGTTCAGTTAGGGACAGGATGAACCCCGTGATGTTCCCAGGCTCTGGGATGCTCACAGCGCCCAACCAGTGACCTGCCTGCCTGTCCCTGGGGCACGAGTGGCTCTGGGTGACCTCTGGGGCTGTCCCCTGTCCCTGGGGGAGCAGCCACAGCCCGGAGAGTTCTCCTGCTTGTCCCCACCCTGGGGCACTGCCTGTCCAGCTCCATGGAGGTCCCTCCAGGTCCCAGAGACACGGGGAGGGTCAGCCTGGCCCTTGTTCTGGTGTCCCTTCACCCTCCCCGTGGCCCTCTGCCAGCTCTGGGCTCCCTGATGGATCACAGAGAGTCCTCCCCACGGTGAAGGAAATTATCCCTTTCCTTCTCTCCTGGGCTTTTGTGTATTGGGATGCAGATCCCAGGAACAGAGACTGAGCTCGGTCCTGTCCCCAGGAAGGTCCCCAGCTGTGCACAGCTGTGGTGTCACTTGGGCACTTTATCTGCATTATCTGCATTATGTATATTATGTTTGTTATATGGGGACATGCAAAGAAAAACCCCACAGATTTTCAAACAAAAAAAAACCCCACAGGTTTTCCAACAATGAAAAACCCCACAGGTTTTCCAACTCTGCTGGAATGTTTTTGTGAAAAAGCCCCACTGTGAGAGCAGAGAGCAGGCAGTGGCCACTGAGTGCCCCGGGGTGCTGGCCAAGGGGGTGACAGTGGCCACACAGGGGGCCCTGTGCTCAGGGGTCACAGCCTGGGGTCACACTGGGGCTGAGCTGTTCCTGTAGGGATTTTGGGATCCCCCTCCCGTGTCCCTGCACACCCGAGGGGTTTCCAGCAGGATTTTGGAGATCTCACACCCCCCTAGGTTACAGCACGGGGTCACACTGGGGCTGAGCTGTTCCTGTAGGGATTTTGGGATCCCCCTCCCGTGTCCCTGCACACCCCAGGGGTTTCCCAGGAATTGGGGTGCCCAGATCCCTTAGGAGGCCACTGCCCGGCTCACCCTGTGCCCCCCAGCTCAGGCACAGCCCGCACACGCCCTGAGGTGAGGCAGCACTCCACTTTAACCCTCTCAGTGACAGCCGGAACCGCACCGACTGAACTCCACGCTCGGTTCGGAGGCTGCCGAGCTCTCAGCTCCTCACACATACCTGAGCCTGCACATATGGCCACAACCAGTGCCAGCAGAACGAAATGCAACACTTTCACAGGGGAAAATTCTCCCGGAGGGATTAAGGAGTCCACACTTAACCAGTTGCTACCCCGAGAATTATTGTTAATTTTTTTTTCTTTGCCTTTTTTTAAAAGGTGTAATGTTTCTAGATTATAATGATGTGAAATTTAAGCAAAGGAAACATTTCACCAAATGATCCCCACTCCCAAGCAAAATTCAGATCACCACCTTTAGGACAGTTCTCCTTGTTTTGACTGGATTAAAACAACCATGGTATAAAATACGAAAGAAAAATAAAATCACGGTATAAAATAAAATAAAATAAAATAAAATAAAATAAAATAAAATAACATTTCAGCTTGGTCTTTGAGTCAGAGCCCTGAGCCAACACCCCCCATTTCCCTCCCGAGGTCAGGAGCAGACCCAGATTTCTGTATTTCCTCTCAGACCATTCTGCTTCCCACGTCCCCTCTCTTTCATGATGGAGAACATCTATTTTTATGATTTGTACCACTGCACTTGGTATTTCTATGACATTTCCAACCTCTGCATCTCAAAGTGCTTTTCCAGGGTGGCTACAAGGCACCTCACACTTCAAGATGGAAAAAATCCTGGCTGCAGCTCCGAGACAGATTCAGCTCTGCTCTGTTCAAACGAAGCCAGACCTTCCTTTTACCTGCTCTGAATTGCAAATACACCAAATTCCAGCTCCTTCTGGCTTAATATTCCTTTGTTTCCACTTGCATTTCCCGTTTAAAATGAGTGTAATGTCATCGTTCCCACTTTGGTAATGACCCCTCAAATATTCAATAAATGGCAGCAGCAGCTCCCTGTTATTTTGTGCCTGTCACATCTCTCCTGCAGGGATTTAGGAGCCCCTGACAACACTCATCACATGGGGAGAACGTTCAGGAGGAGGTTTCATGGAAGGAAGGCAATAACTGAAATTCTGCGCTCGGTGAGGAATATCTTTCCATGCAGGATACACCCCGAGTTTTGTCTCTGTTTTCAGAAATTGTTTCAGAGCAGAGCAGCACCACAAACACCTTTGGACGGCTGGACCTCCAGCAGCAGTGAAATTCTACCAAGCCACAGCTAAAGACACGTCCCAGAGATCCCCCTGGAGACCCTCTGTGGGCAGCTCCACACCGGGCACCCACAGGGCCCCTCTGACACTGCTCCTTGTCTGCCCTGGGGATTTCACCTCTCTGCACCAAGGACGGGCAAACCGAGGTGGGACAGGGCTCTGGGGCATCCCAGGTGTCCATGGGACAGAGCCCTGGCACATCCCAAATCTCCACAGGACAGAGCCCTGGCACATCCCAAATCTCCATGGGACAGAGCCCTGGCACATCCCAAATCTCTACAGGACAGAGCCCTGAGACATCCCAAATCTCCACGGGACAGAGCCCTGGGACATCCCAAATCTTCATGGGACAGAGCCCTGGCCCATCCCAGGTGTCCAGGTCAGGGCATTCCTGGGAATGTGCTGGGAAATCTCTGCCCTTTGTTGCAGTGGCCCCTCAGGGGTCTGTGGTTGCCGCTCTGAGCAGGCAGCTGTGGCTGTGCACAGCGCCATGGCAGGGTGGGGTTGGCTGGCAGAGCCCTGATCCCCCAAAAATGCACCCCTCAGAACCCAAATGCACCCTTCAGAACACAAAATGCAGCTCTTAGAACCCGAATGCACCCCTCAGAACACAAATGCAGCTCTCAGGACCCAAAATGCAGTTCTCAGAACTCAAATGCAGCTCTCAGAACCCAAACAAACCTCTCAAAACCAAAAACCTTCCCCAGCACAGAACAGCCACCACCAGGTACAGAACCTCCAATGGACACAACGACATTTCCAGGGTGTTTCCAGGGAACAATCCCACTGCTCCTCGTTCCTCTGGGGTGCAGGGGTGGCAGAACCGACGCTGAGGCTGGCCACACGTCCCCGTTACTTACGGTTGAGAGGCAGGCTGGCATTGGTCGTCCCTAGCTTGTTGGCAGCGACACAAGTATAGTTGCCAAAGTGCTCCTCTGTCACATTGGTAACAGTAAGAAGGGATCTCGTACTATAATTTTTAATAGTGATTCCTTGTTGACCATTGATCAGTCTAGAAAGCAAAAAGAAAACGTCTATAACTCACGGACCACAACCGAGGTTTATTTCTTTTTATTTCTCTCTCTCTCTCTCTCTCTCGTAGGTCTCTGCTCTTTCCTGGTTTTGCAGCCCTGGGAGCACTGGGAGCTCTTTGCAAGCTGCCAGCGCCTGAGCTGAGCACAATTCCTGGATTTTGGAGGGGCCACAGGCAGCCCTGGGGCTGGGGGAGCTCAGGGGATGGTCCTGCCTGCGTGTCCTGCAGGGACAGAAACTCCTGGATACAGAGCTCCGATTTTAACCTGGGAATTGAAATACCCTCCCTGCCGCAGAAAGGGCTGGTGGAAAGTCTTCCTAAGAGGGTTTTTTTCAGCATCTGGAGTTTGTCGTGTGCCTGCACAGCTCTGCTGATGGCAGATGAGGATCAGGAGCCAGAAGTGTGACTGGGTGGGATTGTGAGCCTGGCTTCTTCAGCCTCTGGAGTTCGTCGTGCCCTTGCACAGGGGAGGATCAGGAGCCAGGATTGTGACCATGGTTTCCTTTGTGGGGCTCTAGAGCTGCAAATGAGCCTTGCAATTAGGGACAAAATGCTCCAGCAGCGCTGCTGATGCAGCAGCCTGGGCAGGATCAGGTAATGAAGCACAGCAAAAAGCCAAATCAGGACTCTTGTCAGCCAGCTCTGAGCTTCCCAGCCCAAGTGCCCAGGAGAAATGCAGGTGTTTGGATGCTACTCCCACAGCCACAGCAGGGGCATTGCTGGGCTCCAGGACAAAGCAGGAGAGCCAAGTTTAATGGTGTTGTGGTAGGCAAAGCATGTCTGATCAAACAAGGAGACGAGAAGGGGACCCGTGTTATTAAACACTCTCTACAGTTATTACTCATAATTCCCTCCATTTCCCACAAGGAGCAGAGTTCTGGATGAAGAACACAATTCCTGCCTGCTGTATTGAAGGATATAATCACATATCCCGGGAGTTAATGCCATCTCCTGCCGTTCTGTGTGAAAACCTCGGCAAAGGTGTTGGTAACTGCACCCGTGCACTGAGCAGTGCTCGCTGTTGTGGGAGTGCCTCTGCTCCCATCCCTCCCTGCACACACGGGAATTCTCCTCCCTGGCACTTTGTGGGGCTGGAAAGGGCTCTGCTCTTCCAGCCCAGGGCTGGGCAGAGGCTGTGCCACATCCCTTGGGCATGAAAACATAAAAATGGGACTGCAGTGCTTGCTTTGGGGTGAGCACTGCTCTTGGGAGAGTCATCTTTGGTCCAGAAAGAGAAAACTTCTGTGCCAGGTGGAAATTTGTCCCTTCAGCCCTTTGTATACAGATGTTCTCCTCCAAACCCATCAATGGCTGTGCCTCTGTTTCCTGCCTCTGCTGCAGGAAATTCCTGAAGAGTTCTTCACTCCCAAACCCCCTGTTTGTGCTTCTCCCTGGCACAGGGTGCCCAGAGCAGCTGGGGCTGCCCCTGGATCCCTGGCAGTGCCCAAGGCCAGGCTGGACATTGGGGCTGGAGCAGCCTGGGACAGTGGGAGGTGTCCCTGCCATGGCAGGGGTGGCTCTGGGTAGGGTTTTAGGTTCTTCCCAACCCAACCCAGTCTGGGTTCCTGTGGTTTGCACCAGCTCTAGCCCTTGGCCCCTAACCAGAGTTTGAGCTGCACCATCTCCATTTCAGCTGAAAATTTTTTTTCTCAACTCCTTTCTTTTTCAAAGAAAAAAAGGACTATTGGGATTTTTACTGTTCCCATGCCCTGTCACGGGTGACACCTGCCTCAAAAGAATTGAGTGTCTGCCTGCTGTGTCTGCTGCCTTCCCCAGGCTGCCCAGGGTGCAGCTCAGGGCCCTTCCCCTCCCTCTGCTCCACATCCCCTCCCTGTGTTAGGGTTAGGGTCAGGGTCAGGGTTAGGTTTAGGGTTAGGAATCGGGTTACTGGCACTGAGTGCTCAGTTCTGGAAGTTCTGGGACACGCAGGGCTGGGCACAGGTTCAAATCCACGAGCACACACATTCCCAGAGCAGGAGCTGCCCAGGCTCTGATCCTGCCCTGGGCCCCATCCTGCCCAGGCTGTGCAGCTGCAGGGAGCAGGTGTTTTTTCTCAGGAATTCCCTGCTCCCTGCAGTGCTCAGGGCTGAGCTCACACTGACAATTTCTCGTCTGGCCTCACCCAGTCACTCCCAGGCTGCAGCAAAATTTTGGGCTGTGTGCAGCCACCCTGCACCTTCCTTGCCCCTTTGCCTTTTGGCATTTTCAAAGGGAAAAGCAGCTCCTTGTCATTCCAGGGATGTTTCCCAGGCATCCCCAGCAGTGCCAGCCCTGGGCCTGCCTCTGCTTTCATCTCAGCAACCTGCTCTGCTCTAATTGATGAGGCCATGATAATGAGTTCTGTTGTTCCAATGTGAGTCTTGTTTGCTTTGAGGAGGAAAAGGGAATTAATGTTTTATTTAGGTGGCTTTTGGGCTTCCTCCCTGTGGCTGTTTAATGTCTGAGTCCTAATTTCTGTGACCCCAGAACACAAACTGAGAGCAGATGTGTGGGATCAGAGCTGGCACAGTGAAGGCACTCTCCTCTCCACAGGGAATCCTTTCTCAACCATCTTCAAAGCCACACACATTTCTAACAGCCCATCCCACCCCTGGCAGTGCCCCTGGATCCCTGGGAGAGCCCCTGGATCCCTGCAGTGTCCTGGATCCCTGGCAGTGTCCCTGGATGATCCTTGCAGTGCCCCAGGCCAGGCTGGACACTGGGGTTTGGAGAGCCCTGGGACAGTGGGAGGTGTCCCTGCCATGGCAGAGGGGAGAAATGGGATAAATGGGAAAAACTTGAAAACCCTCTTCTAATCCAAGCATTGTTTCTGTGACAATTTTAAGATTGTCAAGACTGAGTTTAAGATTAATTCTTCTATCAGCTTCTCCCCCTGATTTTCGCCAGCTCTCCCTGCCCTGTGCACCAGCACCTGTGGGAAGTGGGTGAGCAGAACTCTGGGAACTCAGTGATTAGGCAGAATTAGCCTTCTCTGCTCTCCCAGAGCAATAACTTTAACTCAGAGCAGTCTGTTACTGCCTCTGTGTTTAGCTTTAATGGTTATTTCATGATGAGGTGGTCCCTGGAGCCTGGCAATGGTGGGTTTGGATTTACATTAATCTCAGTAACAGCAATGCAGTTTCCACCCCCAAAAGCCTTGTTTCAGACACTGCACACACAGTTATGATCCCAGGGCTGACTCCCCCTGCTCATTTACTGAACAATCCATCCAGATTTCTGAACTAGAGGAGTCCCAGCCCACGAGGATCTGAACAAAGCGGGGACCTCTCCATTGTGTCACAGAGAATGCAGCGGGGTGTCAGTCCCAGGGTGTGAATCCAGCCATGGATACAGCTGGAATTATCTGCAGGGGGATGGAAGAGCTGCTGTGAGCTCCCTCTCAGAGCTGGACCTCCTCAGGTCTGCACCAGAGCACTGCCTGGGCTGGCCAAGGTTCATCCTGTGCTAGCCAGGGCTCACCCTGAACTAGCCAAATTTCACCCTGTGCTATGCAGGATTCATCCTGAGCTGGCCAAAGTTCATCCTGAGTGCCCAAGGTTCACCCTGAGCTGGCCAAAGTTTATCTTGTGCTAACCAGGATTCATCCTGAGCTGGTCAAGGCTCATCCTGTCCTAGCCAAGGCTCATCCTGAGCTGCCCAAGGCTCACCCTGAGCTGGCTGCCCATCATCCAGGGGCAGAGGGGAGACACTGGATCCAAACCAGCCCCCAAAAAGCCCCACCTGTAGGTGTTTTCTTCTTTCCTGCAGGGGATGGGGCTCAGAGATCCCCAGCACCTCTGCAGCCCTGCACCAACAGGAGCTCACAGCAGCCCCTGAGCTGGAAGGGGCCCCCAAGGACCATCAGAGCCCAACTCCTGAAAGGATGGAGCACCAGATTGAACCCAAAGTCTGAGCAGCAGGACCCAGCAGGGCCCAGCAGGGCCCAGAGCTTTTCCTACTGAGGTGGAACATCAATCCAAACAGGAGCAGAAGCACAGATGGGTGTCCTGAAATGCTCTGCTCAGCTCTCCTGGCACTGAACGTGCTCAGTAGAGAGTTTGGGCAGAGTTTTGAGCAGGAAGGTGATCAGTGTGTCATCACTGCATGCTGGGAGCCCTCCTGGAACCCAGAGTGCCAAAAGCTGCTCTGGAATGTCCCCACAGAAAGGGTCTTTGTGCTGGAGCTGCCCCTGGGATGGGCACAGCACAGCCAGGGAAATGGGGTGCAGATGGATTTCCCCAACACAGGAGGAACGTGCCTGGCCCACACAGGAGAGAGCAGGTCAGGAGGAGCTTTACGATGTGCAGGGGCTCAGCAGAGAGGGAGGACAGCAGCTCGTGCTGCAGGAGGGGAGCAGCTGAGCAAGGAGCTGACAGATGGCTCTCTGTGGAAGAGGGTCATTAATATTCTCCTGCCAGCTCCCAGGTTTAATGGGATGTTCGAGCTGAAAAAACCCAGCACTTGGAAGCTGGGAAATTCCCGAAGCTCCCCAGCTCCAAGGGACAATATCCAGCAGCTTTTGCACCAGCGTGTGAGCACAAGAGAAACGACTCCTGCACTAGCCCAGAGCTGCAAACCAGAGTGTCGTGTCCAAGAGAAAACCACCTCCCTGCTCAGGGAGCTGCCTTTGGAATAAAGGTGACCCTGCAAGGCTGCTGCTGTCCCACAGCCCCCATGACCCCCAAGGGCAGAGCGCTGCACACAAAGCCCAGGGTCAGGTTTTAGGGTCCAGCGCTCCCCTGAGCCCCTTGGCTGCAGGGCACCACTCACACCAGCCCACAGCCCTGCTCTCAAAGCCGAGGAAGACAAATTACACCAGAATCCTTTTGGCAGGTTCTCAGTGCTAAAGGCTGGAATTCCTGCAGCACATTCACCATCTTCCCTGTGACAGCACAGGAGGCTTGGGGCAGCTCCCAGAGCTGGGGAAATGCTGGGCTGGGCCCCTGGCAGCAGCCCTGGCACACGAGGGGTGGGCAGAGCAGTGGCTACTTACTTCCTCTCTCCTTTGAACCACTCAAAGAGCGGGGCAGGCACTCCTGCACCTTCGCACCGGATCAGGCCGTTCCCTCCAAGCACCACACCGCTGGATTTAAGTTCCTGAATTGTGGGGGCAACTGAAAAATAAGAACCGTGAGACGGACATTGGCATCTGGACAGGCAGGTGCACCCCACGCTGCTGCCCCTCCTGCTGCTGAGGGCTTTCCTCCAGCCTGAAGGTTTCCTCCAGTTCTGCTCCTCAAGCTCCAGCAGAGGGAAAGTGGCCCCATGCTGCGGGTCCTGCTGGTGTGGAAACCCGGCTGAGATGGGAAGGGAGAGCACTCCAGTCCTGGAAACGCTGCTTTTTCCAGCAGTGACCCAACAAAACCCAACTCGTTTAATTATCTCTCAGTGTTTCGGTCCTGAACTCCCAGCCCTGGGGCACTGAGGGGCTCCCAGGAGCCCCTGTCACCGCGGGGTCCCCAGGGCCAGCACCTCTCATGTCCTGGATCAGCTGCAAACAGCCCCAGACCCACAGCTCAGGTGGCCTCTGACATCTCAGAACAAAGGAATAAACCTCCAAACAAACACCAGAGAAAACAGTGACTTTCCCTGTCATCACACTGCACGTGGAGTTGTTCCAGTAAAAGTGCATTTTGTCTTTTTAAATAGCAAACACTGTGAATAGTCATAAACTTTTTGAGCGTAGAACTCCAGACACAAGTAAAGATGAAAAGCAATTGTCAGGGTTTCCAGTTGCCAGCTGAAAATAAAACACAGCAAATTCCTCAGGAAAGAGAATATCAAAGGCAACAACAGCCTCCTCCTGGAACTTTTTACGTTCCCTGGTTTTTAAACAATAATTTATGTGCATCATCAAAACGCCGTAAAAACCCAAACCACATCACTTATAAATAAAAATCTGTTTATTTTTTTTTCCCGAGCAGCTCTCCAGATGTCGCTTTAAGGTGTTTATGGGCACTTGGAGCTCTGCCTGCCTTGCTCTGGTGCTGCTCCCCCAGCTCAGAGCTGGCCCAGGAGCTCCTCAGGAGCTGCACCCCTGGGTGCTGCAGCGTCCCTGGGCCAGCCCAGCCCAGCCTGAGCCTGCCAGGAGCTCGCAGAAAAGCTGGGAAGGAAGCCCGGGAGCTGCTGCCTTGGGTCATGGCCAGGATGGAGATTTGGGGGTGGCCACAGGGAGCATGTCCCAGCCCCAAAGCAGCAGTGCTGAGTGAGCCCCACATTTCCTCACACCCCTCTTGTGAAGTGGGGTTGGCTAGGAATGAACCACGGAGGATTGGGGATATTTCCACCCCTGGAAACGGGTGCACACCTAGTTTCACCTGGCTGTGAATGGATTATGATGGGATGGGCGCAGCTATCTCAAATCTGTAGTTAAGCACTGCTGTAATTCCAGTAAACCCCATCAGATTGCTGTGTAAACCTTAAACACTCAACGATTGAGAGCTGCTAAACCCTCATGCAGCTTTATCTCTGCATCCCCCATCCTCTGCACTGCCTTTTGCACTCCTGGCTCCCCTGTGAGCCATCCCCAGCCCTTCTGATGGGATTTTCCTTGGAGAGCTTTACCCTGGGCAGTGCCCAGCAGCCCCTGGCACCAGCTCTGCAAAGCCTCATTCCCACAGAGCCACGGCAAACCCAGCTTTTGGCAGTCCCTGGAAGGAGTTTGGGTCACCAAACCTCACTTTGTGACACAGGCGACAATATTTTCTGTAAATCCTGCTTTTGGCAGTCCCTGGAAGGAGTTTGGGTCACCAAACCTCACTTTGTGACACAGGTGAGAATATTTTCTGTAAATCCTGCTTTTGGCAGTCCCTGGATGGAGTTTGGGTCACCAAACCTCACTTTGTGACACAGGTGAAAGTGTTTTTTGTAAATCCTGCTTTTGCCATTCCGTGGAAGGTGTTTGAGTGACCAAACCTCACTCTGTGACACAGGTGACAATGCTTTTGTAAACCCAGATTTTGCCACTCCTTGGAAGGAGTTTAAGTGACCAAACCCCACTCTGTGACACAGGTAACAATGCTTTCTGTAAATCCAGCTTTTGGCAGTCCCTGGAAGGAGTCTGAGTGACCAACTCCTCTTTCTGACACAGGTGACAGTGTTTTGTGAGCCCACCCTGCTGGGGCAGCAGCGCAGAGCAGTGACAGCCACGTCCCCTCCTTCCCAGCAGGAATCTCCTGGGGATTCAGTCTGGCCAGGAACAGCAAAGACACCTCAGCACTTGGCACAATTCCTGGTTGTAACAACGCTGTCTGAGGGAGCTTCACCTGGGGTTAAAGCAGAGCCTTCTCCCTCTTCCATCACCCCCATCCTCCCCAAAATGAGACTCACAGACCGCCAAACTCTGCCTCCAGCTTCCTCACACAAAGATCACAACAAACCAGCCTGTGAATGCTTCAGCTTCCACCCAATACCATTAACGTTTGGAGGGGATAACAAATGTAGAAGCGATTTGCATGACCACATCCCCACAATCCGTGTAAAAATAAATAGAGGTTGCTTTTGTCACTCCGTAAAAACAAGAGGGACACGTGGAACATCCTCACTCCTCCCCTCAGGCTGTGGGAAAGTTGCCACCACTGGAAGGGCAAATAAGGGATGAGCAAAGGCCTGAGTCACTCGTGGTTTTGAGAATCATCACCTTGCTGCTTGCCTTTCCCTCGGTGCTTTGGGGCTTTTGGGGATGGTTTGGTTTTGGTTGGCTGCCAGTTCCTTACACAGAAGTGGAACATCCCTGACAATGTGTTTGGGGAAGAACTGGTGCATGAAAAGCTGCAGCTCACTGCTGCTCCTCAGGCAGCTGAGGGGATGCCAGCTGCATCCCAGCTCCAAAGGAGAATTCCGGGCTCTGCTGCTGGCCTGGAAACCAGTGGAAAGCTTCTGAGGAGGAAATTCTCTCAGATCTCCCTCCGAGGAGGATTTCAGCTTCTGTTTGTTCAGAACAAGAATTGAAATCAATGTTCCCTGCTCCAGGAAATCCCTGGTTGATCCAGGCATGGAAACACAGAGCGGAGATTATTGGAGCCACCATCCCTTGGATTCATCACTGTCAGGTTAAATTATGAACTAAATCATAAAATTACGGCTTTTTGTCTGAAGACAAACTGGGATGCAGCTGTGCTCCAGGAGTGTGGAGTCCCTTGTACCACTGAAGGAATTTCCAACTGCCCTTCCCTGGAAAAGGGAAGATTAAAGATACTCCAGGTGTAAAAAGGTTTCTTCCCATGGATCTTTGCAGACATTGTGCAATGTTCTCTGGAGGTTTTGCAGGTCCATCACCCACCCCATGGCATCCCCTTTCCCTGTTTCCCCAGTGGCTGTGGGGTTTGGTGTCCTGTTCTCTCTTCCCTATGGTCAGTTGCCTCCTGCCCCTGGTACCCCTCACGAGCCTCAGACCCTACATAACTAAGAAAAAACACATGTTTCCTCTCTTTGGTTCCAGATTCACCTTCAGCACATGGAATAAACGTTTGCTGGGAATTGTTCTGGGGCTGGGAGCCTTCTGCCCCTCTGCTGAGCCAGCCTGTAACGCGTGTGGCTGTGTGAGCTGGATTGCTGCCTGAACACTTCCCAAGCAGTTTCTCTCCGGAGAGGTTGACTGGGGTTTAGAAAGGCTGGAGCTGCACTCCAAAAACACACACTGCTACATGGAGCACTGATCAGAGAGCCAAAAAAAATCCATCAGCCCTGGGAGACTGAGCAGGTCCAGGTGAAATCCCATAGCCCAGACCTGCTGCTCTGGAACGGGAACAGACCCACAAGTGGGAGAAATCCGGTTAAAAGGAAGCTGAGGCTGGAGGGAGGAGCAGGAGAAGTGAGATTCCAGCTCCTCGGGAGCTGTGTGGGAAGAGGGTTGTCGCTGTCAGGGACACAGAAGAACAAGGAGGCAGCAGAAAGGTCAGCAGGAAAGTTCTGATCCTTATTTCTCTGACTCCATCTTATAAACACTTTGAGAAGAGGACCAAAGATTGGCTGCACAGGAGCCACCTCTTCGGCCTCGTTGGTGAACATCACCATCCATCACCTTTCTCCTCCCAGAGGAGAAATACATAAACAAAATAGAAAAATTCTAACAATACCCATTGTTTTCTTGAAGCTGTGTGAGAATAAAGCACAAACAACGAAAAGCAGCAGAACCTGGGGGGACAAGAGGTCCCACTGAGCAGCCTCTGCCTGTGAGGGTGTGTCAGAAACAACAGTAAAAATCCAGCAGGGAAATCAGCCCTGGGCTCCAGGATCCCGAGGGCAGGAGGGAGGAAGGCTGGCCCAGCAAGGCCAGGATGGGCTGCAGGAGGAGGGAAGGGGTGACAGCCCCCCCTCAGCTCCCAGGGCAGGGTTATCCCGACAGATCATCACCGGAACGAGTCGCCGCAGTAAAACCCAGCGAGGATGTTAACAAGAAACCCGCGCTGTAAAACCAATAATTCAAAGCGTATTTGTCATTTCTGGGTCTCCTAAACAACGGTTAAATGAAATGATGGAGGGGAAATGTGATTATCTGTCAGCAGCACTGGCTCCTGTGACTCAGATCCGGAGGTTTTTCTCCCCACGGTGGCTCCATCTCCTCCCGTGGTCCCTCCCTGCAGAGCAGGGCACTTCAAAGAAATACCGAATTTCTGCCTTGGAAATGAGTTACAGGAACCCATTTAATAGCAATTTCCTCTAAGTGCCTTGCTGGGAAAGGTTTTGGGGTGGGTGCTGGGAGCTGCAGCATCACAAGAGTGTCCCCGATGTCCTGCACGTCTGTCCCCCATGGGACACGGCAGGGACAGCCAGCCCTGAGCCCAAATTCACCTTTATTACCCCAAAAATACAGATTTATGGATCCCTGAGGAGGGGTCTGGGCAGAGGTGCGGCAGGGAGGAGAGCTGGGCACATCCTGGGGGTGATGCCAGGTGTCCCCAAGGGCTCGGTGTCACCTCACAGTGTCACCACACAGGACTCAGGCAGTGCCACCCTGCTGGAGCCCTGGGCACTGGGAATTCCATCCTTTCTGTGCTGACCCCCAAACAAACACTGCAGTGACTTGAGGCCGTGGGAAAGGCTCCAAAATTGAGTGACAGCCATGGGACTGTGGGTGTGGGGTTAAATAGAAGTGTGTGACAGCACAGGGTGGGAAACTCAGAGTTTAAGGGTTTAGAATACAGTAATATAGATATAAAGCAAGATGGAGGATTTAGGGCATAGGCTGTGTTCCTTTTTCACCTTCTCCTCCACGGGTCTGGGTGGGGTTTTGTAATTGGGTAGAAAAATCCCCATTGTGGGCCAGGGGTGGTTGGTTACTGGGTTAAAAGTAAAAATAATTTAGGTGTCATTTCTTAAATGGACAGTTTGTGCTTAAAAAGCCTTGGAAAGAGACAGAGATGGAGCCATTTTGTACTTTGTTAGGCAGAACCCACAGCCTGTGAGAGTCTACCATAGACAGGGATTAAAAAACATCTGAATTAATAAACATCCAAACGGCGTCTCTTGAGCATTTAACCCCGGCTCTGACAGAAGAAAAGGAGATAAAAACCCGACCCCAGCCAGAGGCTGGACACTGGGGTCCCTCCTGCTGGAGCCCTGGGCACTGGGAATTCCATCCTTTCTGTGCTCACAGGCACTGACCCCCAGCAAACACTGCACTGACCTGAGCCCGTGGAAAAGGCTTCAAAATTGAGTGATAAAATTAGGATTATAAGTGTGTAATTTAAATAAAAGTATGTACTATCACGTCGTAAAAAACCCTTTAAAATATAGTATATATAAAAAAAAAACAAAATAAAAGTTTTAAAGCAAAAGCTAGTCCTTCTTTTTTACCTTCGTCTTTGTAAATCTAAATAGTATTTTGTAATTAAATAAAAAAGTCCACATTACAAACCACAAGTAATTAGTTATTAAGTTAAAAGCAAAAAAAAAGTAAATGTCATTTCTTAATTAAGCAATTTATCCTAAAAAACTTTATTAAAAAATATGTCTCCATTTTTAATTTATTAACTAAAAGTAGTACAAAACTCCCCATTTAGCTAATTAAATATATAATATAAATAATATTTATAATTAATGTAAAATAAATATAAATTATTTATTGTGGTGATTAATAATGTAACAAAACAAAAATATTTACAATGTAATAGAAATAAATATAAATAAAAGATAAATGCATAAAATAAAAAATTAAATGCTAATTAATTATTAATGCAATATAAATAAAAATTAATAAGCATCTAAATCCAAACAAAAATACTCTAAATAATAAAAACACTCTAAAAATACTCAAACAAAAAATAAAATAAAATAAAATAAAATAAAATAAAATAAAATAAAATAAAATAAAATCCACACCTCCCACAGCAGGGGTGGGATGGGAGGGGATTCAGGGTCTCTGCCAACCCAAACCAGTCCTTGGTTCTGAGCTCCCCAACACCTCCAAATGGAACCCCAAATTTACTCCTGAAGTCCTGCTCAAAAAAAAACCCCGAAACCCTGTTGAACTCAATCCCCATCCCAAATCTTCCCATTTTTTCTTCCAAGAGTTTAAAGGAAGAGCTAAACCAGGCCCAGGGAATGTGCCCACCCCAGCTCCAGCAGCTTTCCTCTCCCAACATTGTAATGAGCTTTGGGACTTTTAGGCACATTAGTTCTGTTGCCCTAATTACTCATTATAATTCTAATGTGCATTTTATATTTAATTACAATGCTTATAAAGATTTGGTATGGACAGTAAATTATTATAACTAGCATGTGCATAATGATTACGAGCTGAATTTATTAACTTTTACACAAGCATTCAGGGCTGGAAACTTTCAATTTCACCTTTGTGAGCCCCCATATTGTCTGATTAAACCAACATTTCTCTGGCATTAATTGTAAATGTCAAGGAAAAAAAAAGATCTTTTATTTTCCCTGTTTTCATCAGCTTTTAATTTGGCATCCTAATGTCATCTTTTGTTAGTAAAATTGCTTTCCAGGGTGTTAAGATAAAAAAATTCCAGGTAAGAGAACAATTTTCCTGAGATGTGTTTTGTGCTCAGAAAAACAGATATCAGCAATATTATATAGTGAATAATATATATTCAAATATATTCTTCTCTCTGTATTCACCCTCCGAGTGTTTTACCAACACAGTAACAAGGCAGACAGCTTCACTTGTACTTTATATAATTAAGACGGGCTTTCCACACTCTGGATTGTTCCATTTCTCTGATTTATTCAGAGCAGCAGCAGCAGCCCTCCCTGTGCCCAGATCAATGGAGAGGTTTGATAACAGCCCCTCACACACAGCAACACCTCAGGGACAGGATGGGACAAGCAGAGGGCTCAGCAAGGGCCAGGCTGATTTATCCCAGATTCCCTCCGTGGTTTGGGCAGAGGCATGGTCCTGACACGTTCCACGGATCCCACATGCAGACACGGGAGATGTGGGGCAGAACCCAGCACTGGGTGGGACACGGGGCCTCTGTGGGGCTTTGCACAGCCCCCAGACGTGGGACTGCAGCCCACCAGGAGCAGGGAGATGTTTCTGTATAGGGAAAAGGGTTCTGGGTTCACCTGAGGATTTTGAAGGCAAGGGAACAGGTTAGCAGGTGGTCGGAGTGTAATGGACCACGTGCTGATGTATCTACCCCTGAGGGTCCTGCCTTTGCACAGAAGTGGCAAAAATTCATTTCAGAGAGGCTGCTCCTCGGAGCTGAGAGGTAAACAGTCCTTTCTTGTTGTAAAGCAGAGGGTTTAATAAGGAAAAAACAACCAAGTACCAAACCTGACAGAATACAATAGAAAAGCCGCACACAGTTGCCCAAGAAAACTGCTGACACCCTGCTAAAACATTCCCAAAAGCCCTTTTCTTTCTTCAGGCCCCTTCCTAAATAACTGAATGTTTTAGGAGGGACAATTTGGGCTGTCACATTGAGACAAAGGAGATCACCAAGAGGCGCTGGGTTCCACTCTCAGAGCCCAATCCATGCCCCTGTGCTGTGCTGAGCCACTCACTGCCAGGAGGGCACGGAAAATTCTGGGTTCTTTTCCTTCTAAGAAATGCAAGGGGTGAGTCTTCAGCTTGTCCCTGTATGGACAACACTTGCTGGCTGTGGGAAATGCATCCCCACAAGGGAAGAACACCAGAAGTTTGCTGTCCTGACAGGAATTGGCTCGGTACTAAGACAAAAACACTGATGGGTTTTTTTACCTGTTCCTCAGAAATGTAGATATTTTCTATTGGGCTGTTTACCAAAAACCCCACCTAAATAATTCAGTGTTTGAGGAAGGGCACGAGGCTTCTCAGTGCATTTTTGGGGTGTTGTAGCAGGTGTGTTGGGCCTGTCCCTACACTGTGCTCACCTTTGTTCCTTTGTTTTGTATTATTTTTTCTTTAATTAAAACCTTTTTGCTTTTTCAAGACACACTCGATCATGGCATCTCATTAATTATTTTAAGTTTCTGTTAGTTGCTGTGGACACCCTCAGAGTGAGTGTGTTGGACCCTTGTGGAGCTAAAAACACCTGACTTAGTGAGAATTCCAACACGCAGACTGGGTTGGGAAAGACCTTAAACCCCACCCAGAGCCACCCCTGCCATGGCAGGGACACCTCCCACTGTCCCAGGGACACCTCCCACTGTCCCAGGTGCTTCAAGCCCCAGTGTCCAGCCTGGCTTTGGGCACTGCCAGGGATCCAGGGGCAGCCACAGCTGCTCTGGGAATTCCAGCCCAGCCAGGAATCCCTTCCCAAGACCCCATCTAAATGTACCTTCATTTTTCTCTTTCACACTCAGACTTTCTCTTTCCCACCTCTGTATTTCACTGTGGATTAATTGGACAATTGTGTCAGCCCCCAGGGAGAGAGGAGCCTCAGGATCCCTGTGTGGGATCTGGGATGTCACAGGGCACCTCTGCCCCCCAAAACCTGCTCCACTCTCCCTGGGGTCCAGCTTGAGGATTGCATCGTGTCCCCCCAAACCCCTGTGTGGGATCTGGGATGTCACAGGGCACATCTGTCCCCCAAAACCTGCTCCTCCCTTGCCTCCAGCTCATGGATTTCCCCGTGTCCCCCCAAACCCCTGCCTGCTGTGCCATTTCTGAGGTTGGACAGAAAACTCTCCCGGTGCTGAGTGCAAAGTTTAAATCCCGCCAGCCATGGTTATGTGGGTGGAAAACACAAAAATCAGCAGCACAAAATGATAGTTAATAAATAATGGGCCGCCAGACAGGAAACCCGTACAATCTGTTTTACAGGTATTCCGGGGATAAATAAAAGGAGGGGGAAAGAACTTAATGAAGCCTCCCCAAAAGCAGCAAAGCAAACAAAGGCCTGGAGGGAGCTGCAGAAGAAAAGGCAAGTTGGAGGAACTGCTTTGTTTCCCTGTCCATCGAGGTTTATCTCACTGCTGCATCTCTTTAATCCGTTTATTTTCCAGCACAGCGCTTTTCCACCCGTGCTCCCTTGGAGCAGCTCTGTACACGAGGTTTGATCCTGGTAAAGGAGCTGCTCCAGGTGGGAACACAACTCCAGGTGGGAACACAACCCAGGTGGGAACACAACCCCCTTCCCTGGGCAGCATCCCAGGTATCAGAGCTCCAGGAGGGTTTGCACCCCAGGGATGCTCCAGGGATTGTGCAGGGCCAGGGGTGGATCCGTGATTCCTGTGGGTCCTTTCTGTCCAACTCCAGAAATGGCACAGCAGGCAGGGATTTGGGGAGACGTGGGGAAATCCATGAGCTGGAGGCGAGGGATGAGCAGGTTTTGGGGGGAAGATGTGCCCTGTGACATCCCAGATCCCACACAGGGATCCTGAGGCTCCTCTCTCCCTGGGGGCTGACACAATTGTCCAGTTAATCCACAGTGAAATACAGAGGTGGGAAAGAGAAAGCCAGAGTGTGAAAGAGAAAAATGAAGGTACATTTAGATGGGGTCTTGGGAAGGGATTCCTGGCTGGGCTGGAATTCCCAGAGCAGCTGTGGCTGCCCCTGGATCCCTGGCAGTGCCCAAGGCTAGGCTGGACATTGGGGCTGGAGCACCTGGGACAGTGGGAGGTGTCCCTGGGACAGTGGGAGGTGTCCCTGCCATGGCAGGGGTGGCTCTGGGTGGGGTTTAAGGTCCTTCCCAACCCAGTCTGTGGGTCCCTCCCAGCTCAGGGGATTCCGGGGTTCTGGGATTCAGCCCCAATCTCTGCTTTTTTTGCCCGTGCCCAGCCCCAGGTGACAGCAATTCCTGCCACGTGGGGAATTCAGTGAACAAACCCCCCTGCCCCCTGCAATTCCCACTGACCTCAGAGGAACATCCCAGAGCCACAAACAAACCCCTCTGCCCTGTGCGATTCCCATGGTCTGGAACCTCAAACCTGAGGGGAACAAGTGGGACAGGAGCACCCCAGAGCCATGAACAAACCCCTCTGCCCTGTGCAATTCCCACTGTCAAGGACCTTGGAATAAGAGGGGGACAAGTGGGCCAGGAGCACCCCAGAGCCACGAGACCCTTGGCCAGTGTCCCCGTCCCCAGGAGGTGACAAACCCCGCTGGACAAACACGAACCCAGGGGTGATTTGCCCACCAGAACTGGGAGTCCCCGTGTGCCCAGCAGGGACAAAGGAGTGCCAGCAGCCCTGAGTGGCCCTGAGGGACAGGAGGAGGGACAGGGACAGTAGCACAGCCCAGCAGGGAGAGCTGGCCCCAAAGCTGGCTGGGGACTGACTGCAGAGCTTTGCCTTCGCTGCCTCCCTTCCTCCAGGGAGGAGAAAAGCCACGGACTTGCACGAATTCCAGGAATTTCTGAGGAGATCTTTTGGCAGGAAAGCTGAGGAGAACATGAATTAAAGCGAGCTGGTGCTTTTCCAAGGAAGGAAAGTTTGGGAAGCAAAAAGCCAAGTCCCTGGGGTGGGTGAGGAGGGCAGAGCCCTGCTGCAGCCCCACAGGAGCAGGGAAGGCAGGGGACACCCAGGGCAGGGACAAACCCCACCAGGGACACTTTTTTGGGGTCACCCTGTGCAGTGGCCAGGCCCCAAACACCCACCTGTGCCCCCAAAGCCCCGAGCCCCGGCTGCACCCTGCCGCTCCCTGAGGAATTTATTGAAAGGGCACCTGAGAACTTGGGATCACCCTTGGCCAGGACCTGCCAGGGGTGCCCACAGGCAGAGAGAACCCCCAGGGTTCAGGGGACAGAAGGAATCGGGCTCAGCAGAGCTGCAGAGGGTGATTTACTGGGGTACACTGAATGTGAAGGGCAAGAGGGGAGAGGAATCAGCTCTAACCCAGCTCTGTCACTGCCAGGCTCTCAATAACCAGCCACAAGTGCAGCAAAGCACATTTTGGGTGGTGAGCTGGAGCTGGGACACTTTGCTTGAGGCAGAGGCCAAGGTGCTCTTCCCGTTTTTTCATTTTAAAGGCCAGCAGTGCTGACACCTGGAGAGCAGCACCCACCTGAGCCCTCAGCTCCTCCCCAGGGTGGGATTGCTCTGCTCTCTGAGTCCTGGGGTCATTAAGGACCCATCCCTTCACTCGTTTCTAATAAACACGTGGCGTCCAAACTGCAATCCATTATCCAGCACAATTCCAACCCCACGAATCCTGCGCTGGTGAGCTCCCAACAGCGGTGAAACCCCCAGAGCCACATTGAACCACAAGAACGAGGGGAGGACTGACACATTCGGGGACAGGGCTCCAAAGGGAGGATCAGAACTTTCCTGGGGTGAGGTTTGCCCCACAGCACAGCCCCCAGCAGCCAGGTGAGCCCCCCAAATGCTGCTGCTGGGGCCAGGGCTCATTACTGCTGGATAATAAATGGAAGCATAAGTCAGAGTTAGCACCGAGCAGATTGTTTGGGGTTGCAAAGACAGCAGCTGTCAGAGCCTGACAGCTTTCTTGTTAGTGAATCAGCTTTCCTGACAGTCTTTTTGATTGAAAACCCCTGTTCCCTGACAGCCACTTGGAGCTGATGTACATATGTAGCTCGGGCAGAGGGAGCCATGGAAGGGCTCAAAGCTCCTGCTCTGAGTGAAAAGGAGACGAAGTTTTCACCAGGGGAGGTTTTGGCTGCCACTGCCCAGCGAGCCAGAGGTGAGCAGCTGGGGAGAGAGGTGACAGAGGGACACCCAGAGCTCCACAGGAAGCTCCAATAAAGGCAGTGAATGCACGGAAATCCTGGCTGCTTTCACTGCCTGTGTAATAAAAAAAAAATAGAACTGTCATTTCAAAACGAAACTGAAAAGCTCCACCTCGGTGTGACTCTGATGGGGTTTGGCCAGAGCTCCTCCCAGCCCAAGGCAGAGCCCCTGGTGGGCACCAGGAACAGCCTGGGCTCCCCACTTTGGCCCAGTTCACGTTCCTGGGACAGCCCCTCTCCTCCCAAGGGTGTCCCACTCTCCTCAGGAAGGGACAATAAATCCCCAGCCAGCACCTGGGGACACCCCTGGCCTTACCTGGGAGCCCCACCCGGGGAACTGCTGCCTGGAGAAGCAATTCCTGACTGATTCCCTTTGAACTGCTGCCTGGAGAAGCAATTCCTGGCTGATTCCCTTTCTCAGCACTCTCTGCACGGAGCCCAGCAGGTGCAGCAGCAGCACAACACGTGGATGGTGGCACAGCTGATAGTTCACTAAAGGTTTTTTCCCAGTGCACAGGAAATGGAGCATTTGGAAGGGAATTTTTCCAAGTGAGCCGAATTCTCCCAGCCCAGCCCCGACTCTCAGGGATTTTTTTGTGTGACAGGAAGCAAATCCACGGGCTCTGAGATGTCCCTGGCCATGCCTGGAGCCACCACCATCATCCAGCCTAGTGCTGCCTCTGAGGAGCAGGAAAGGTCACTGCAGCCTCAGACCAGCCTGCTTTGATTTGGGAAGAGACGAACAGAAGCATCTCTCCAGATTGTGATGCCTGAGGAGTGATGCTGGAAGCTTTTCCTGCCCTTTGCATCCACAACTCTGCTTTGTTTTAAACCACAGACGCAAAAGGGACCTTCCCAAAGCTCCTGGAGCTGCCTCCACCACAGCCCTGCTGCCACCGGGGGTATTTGAACCCCAGCCCCGTCACCAGGAAAAGCCAGGCTGTAAAAATATCGTAACAGCACAATTCTACTGCAGAACTATTTCAAATGGCAATTACTGGGATTATTAAAAAAAACAACAAACAACCCACAAAATAATTAAAAATCAAGGGATGGGGAGGTGCCCAAGGCTGGCACTGCTCAGAGCTGGTTTTCTGTGACCCCAGCTGCACTGAGAGCCCTCTGAGCACCACCTGCAGGGGACAGGGAGGCCTCAGCCAGGGATAATGCAATCACAGGCAGAACACTGCTGAACACTGTTGGCTATTAGGAAATATTTGAAGTAATTGTTTTTTCACTGGAGAGTGATCTGGGCGAGGGAACACTCCTGGAAGCTGGAGAGCTCTCCATTAATTCTGGCTCTAGCCCGGAGTCCAGCACAGCTCTGCTCCAAATCGCTGCTCCAAACGCAGCAGCTCTGCAGAGGTGACCCGCTGCTGTTAAAGGCACAGTTTTCCCGAGCTGTGCTGTGGCTGGTGGTTGATGTGGGCTCACCTGGGGCAGAGGACAGCAGCTCCCGACAGTCCTGGCTGCCCTGCGAGCTCCTCTCAGCCAGCCCCAGGCAGGGGCTCCCAGCACCTCTGGGGTGAGGGAGCTGCACTCCCACCCCTGGGGGAGCCAAATCCACGGAGAGGAGCCCGTTCCTGCTGCCCCCGAGGCCAGGGGTGCCAGAAAGGCTTCATGGATGTGCCACCAATGCCACCCCTGGGAGCACCAATGCCACCCCTGGGGACACCAATGCCACCTCTGGGGACACCAATGTCACCCCTAGGGACACCAGTGTCTCCCCTGGAGACACCAATGCCACCCCTGTGGACACCAATGCCACTCCTGGGAGCACCAATGCCACCCCTGGGGGCACCAATGCCATCCCTGGGGACACCAATGCCACGCCTGGGAGCACCAATGCAACCCCTGAGGGCACCAATGTCACACCTGGGAGCACCAATACCAGCCCTGGGAGCACCAATGTCACCTCTGGAGCACCAATGTCACCCCTGGGGACACCAATGTCTCCCCTGGAGACACCAATGCCGCCCCTGGGGACACCAATGTCACCCCTGGAGACACCAATGTCACCCCTGGGGACACCAATGTCACCCCTGAGGCCACCAATGCCGCCCCTGGGGACACCAATGTCACCCCAG
This sequence comes from Sylvia atricapilla, assembly GCF_009819655.1. NCBI lineage: Eukaryota > Metazoa > Chordata > Aves > Passeriformes > Sylviidae > Sylvia > Sylvia atricapilla. The sequence continues at coordinate 24,376,850 of NC_089148.1, read as the reverse complement.
GAGCAGGGACAGCAGCAGCAGCTGTGCCCAGCTCCCAAGCACCGTCCCTGGCAGGGGTGGGCAGGAGGCACACGGGGTTTGCAGCACCTCTGCACAAACCATCACCACTCCCCCCAAAGAAATCAATATTCATTTAAGAGCCGAATTGCACCCGAGCCTCAAACACGAGTTATATTGTTTTAATCTGGCTCCTGAAATGTTAATAAAAGCACCTGAAGGACAGAAAATGACAGCCATTACTTCACAAGAGGCCTCTTTCCCCACCAGCGAAGGGAAATATTTCCTTCAAAGCAGCAACATTCTTTCCTGAGGTGGCTGTAATTGTGAGAGCAGCTCCCATCGAGCTGCTGAGAGTGTTTGTCACCGTGTTGCTGTGAGATAGGACAACACACAGCTCAGGTGAGTTCTCCCTGATGAGACCAGCCTGCAAATTAGCCAAATAGCAATTTAGTCCTAATGGTGAGCAAAAATAACAAGATAAAACCCACAAAAACCCAAACAAAAAAACCCAACTGATGACAATGTGCATGAACAAACCCTCCAATTTACAGGACTGGAGAAATTCTCCAAACACTTTTATTTTATGTAAAAAAACCCAACAACCCCAACCTGTTATTTGCACTGAATCATTTCACTGGCAGCCCTCGGCTGCAGCCAAAGCCAGCCCTGCTGTCTGTCAGAGCCTGAGCACAGATCCAGGGCTCCAGGTGGCTCCAGGTGCTGGTTGTTCCATGGATGAAGTCCCAGCAGTCCTGGGTCACCGTGGGTGAAAGAGCCAGGCCTAAAGCTCCCACCATCAGCCTGTAGGTGACACCTGGAGCCCCCTGAGCTCTGCTTACAGGGCGTTCTATGGTTTTCTTTACTGAGCATCATCTCAATACATAAACCCAGTCAGCACCACACACAACACCTTTACATTCACCCACAGCCCATCACAGCTGCCATCCCCACCACAGCGTGTTACAGTTCAGCTTAAAGCTGCTTTTCTGCTTTCTTGCAGTGGAAAACTCTTAGAGCTTTTTCTACTGGGTAAAAACATGGGTTTTGTTTGCCTCTGGTGTCTTCTGCTTTTCTTGAGACCTCTTTCTGCTTGCTAAAAACATCTTTGCTTGTGGTCAACATATCCTTTGCTCCAGCCATAAAACCTCCTTCCAACTCACCTTAACCTTTGAGTTCTTATTTGTCCTGTAGCAACTGGCTCAGCAATTCCTAATTTAGACATCCTTTATTTTTCTATATCAAAACTTGCTTTCATTTCTATTTCCTTTACAGGTTCCACCTTCAGAGAGCCTTCTGCTGAACCTACAGGTCTGTGAAACTTCCCTGGACACTTCCATCTTTCCCAGCAGCTGTCCCTGGTATGAACCATGGCCCAGATTTCCCCAGGGCTGAGCTGTCCCCTCTCCTCCTGCTGTGTCCTCACACATGGAGCCTGCAGGACACAGAGCCCAGTTCCTGGTGCTTCTCTCCTCCCAGATGTGCTGCAGGACACCTGTCCCCTCCGTGGCTGCTCTGAGCCTCCCCAGACCCTTTACTGCAGCATTATCTCCATTCTGAGTGTCCCCAGGGCCGGGCTGGAGCAGCTGCCATCAGGGAATCCACCTGCAGCACCAGCTCAGGGTCCCCAGCAGCAGAGAATGAGTTGGGGAGAGAACCTGCACGCCCACAGTCCCCTGGACTGACCAGCACATCCCTGCAGGAACCATCCTCTGCCCCAGTGAGTGCCAGGAGCCATCCCCTATCCCTAGAAATGTTTCAGGAGCCATTGCCTGTCCCCAGCAGTGTCCCAGGGAGCAGGACCATTGTCCCCAGCAGTGTCCCAGGGAGCAGGACCCTTGTCCCCGCTCAGAAGCTCACCCAGCCCCAGCTGTGCTCCCTTGCAGAGGTTTTTGGAAGGGAGGAGAAGGGAGCATGCTCCATCCCCGGGTGTGCACCAGCCAGACCTGGGAAAGGAGCCCCCAGCCAAAGGGGACAAATCCTTCCCACAGAGAAGCAGAACTTGTGTGGCAGCCAGGGCAGGCTGGAGCCATGGCACAGGGCACAGCTGGCACAGGCAGGGACCCTGGGGACCTTGGGGACCGTCCCCACCAAGGTCACCCAGAGTTCCCAGAGCTGGGGCACTGCACATCCTGCAGACCCCTCCGGGTGCTGAGCCCCAGGGACAGAACCAGAGAGCCAGGAGCCCCCGGGGGCACCCTGAGGGCCAGAATCCCTGGGGAAGGCTGCCTGAGAGCTGGGCACACAGCAGAGCCCCGGGCAGGGGACCTGGGCTCTGAATGCCAACCTGACCCCAACCCTAAACTTAGCCAGGGGTATAAAGATGGAGCAGCAGGTCAGCAGAGATTTAACCCAGCAAGGCTCGGATTTATTGATTTCTGCTCCAAGAGAAGCCCCCTCCTCCCCTCTCTTTTATTGGAGAAAAGCGAGAATTAAAGTTCAATTGCTCTGAGTCATCTTATACTTGGTGCCAAAAGCAGAGGAGGACTGAGACCTCCAGAAAATACGTGGGCTTTGTCTTCCTATTAAATAATGGAATGGAGGCACATTTTCCTTCCTGGATCCAAAGGCAAAGCCTGGCCAAGGAGATGCTGCCCCCGGCTTGGGAATGGTCCACACTGGGAATGTTTGCTGGCCAAACAGAGGCACAGGGACACGTCCAGCCGCAGCCCCAGGGAGCCCCGGAGCCTTTCCCCAGCAGATTTCAGGTTTCAGATAGAATTTACAGATGTACATTGGACAGGAGGTCTGATTTCAAAGTGAAATCCCAGATTTCTCTGTAATGTTATGCAAAGTGCCATAGCAACAGCGAGGAGCCTTCGAAGAAATGCTAATGAGAGGAGGAAATGCTAATGAGGGGAGGAAATGCTAATGAGGGGAGCTGTTCTGCACAGCCCGGCCTGGCCAAGCGAAAACAAACAGCCCACTTAGAATTCCTGACGAGGAGCTCACACATCCCTGCAGCAGAAAAACGAGAATTCCCTTATCGAAGGGACACAGGGTCTGCTTTGGGGACAGACCCCCCAAACCCCACAGGGCTCCCGAAAAGCCCTGGAAGGAATGGGATGTCCATCCCGGGGGATAACCCAGGCAATGTGGAACCTGCTCCCAGGGTGCAGAGGCGCAGAAAAACTGGATAAAGGTGGGAATAAAGCCCCCAAACGAGGGTGTTCCACTGGAGAAAAACCACGAGCATGAGAAGGAAAGGGCTGAAGCACAGACTGTGCTGAGCTGGAGGGGATCCATCCATGAGCACCACGGAGCCCAGCCCTGAGCCCTGCCCAGGACTCCCCACCAGTCACCTCCTCTCTGGAGCATTCCCAGACTCCTGGGCGCTGTCGGGCTGGGGACAGAACCATCCCAAACACGAGATTTGACCCCTTCAGGGACCCCAACCCTTTGGGTTGTACTCCAGGTGCAGACAAGGAAATAACAATGCCGTGAATTCTTGGATAAACCAAACCGATACAAACGAACTCAGCCTAAAGAGCTTCAAAAAGCCTCGTTAAAAGGCTGAATTAAGGCAATGCAGGGCTGCAGTGTAAACCCTGAGCAGCTGCCATAGCCTGGGAGAAGCTTTGCCAGGCAAGGAGGGCACAGGAGGAGCCCAGGGAAATGCCAGTTCATCCCCAATGTCTATGGAATCCCTGGTCCCCAGGGAATGCCAGTTCATCATCCCCAGTGCCCAGGGAATGCCAGTTCATCCTTCCCAGTGCCCATGGAATGCCAGCTCATCCCCAGTGCCCATGGAATGCCAGCTCATCCCCAGTGCCCAGGAATCGCTGCTTTGGTGGGCAGAGGTGTGAGAGCACCTGGAGGAGGAGGAGGTTGTCCAGCAGGTTCCTCAGGAAGGGATTGTGGCGGGTCAGCAGCTCCAGCTGGGCTTGAGCACAACTTCAGGCCCAGCCCAGCTGAACTGGGCTCAAATCTGCCTTCATCTGGGCACAGGGTGTCTGCAAAACCCTGCAAAACCCTGCAAACCCCTGAAAAACCCTGCAAAAGCCTGCTCCCATCTGCTGCCCTGGACACCGGCGCTGGGCAGGGCTCAGGGACACCACAGCCGGAGATGGGAACCCTGAGATCAGCCCGAGAAATGGAGAAAGCAGCCTGGAAACTGGGCAAAACCACCCAGCAACGAGTTCAAACGTGTCTTTTCCCTCGCCAAAGCCGCCGGATTTTGATTGAGTGGGGTCTGAAAGCTCCGGCTCTAACAGAGCTGTCCAAGGTACAATTACAGGCAAAGCGACCCCTAACAGGTATTAGCCTAAGAAAGGGGAATTCCGAAATGCCACTCTACTTTAAATCCACATTTCCCATTTATTCAGACAGCTGACAGTTTGAAATGAATGCAAATAAATGCCGGTTTCCTGAGGCTCACATCCCATTCCTCATCCTCTCGCTGTGGCCTCAGCTCTCCTGGAAATTCTGGGATTTAGCAGCTGCCTTTAATATTTTCCAAGCATGAACAGGAGAGAATGAGCAAAGTGACAGCAGCACATGGGGAGTTTCAGAGCAGCTTCCAGATGACACGTTAAATCCAGACACTGCCTCGTTCAAACACGGGGTTCAATATGATAATCTATAAATCAGTATTTGCTTTACAAAATGTAATGGAAAATGCTAATAGGATTTACTTGTGCAATGAAATTGGATTACGTCTTATCTATTTTAACTTGATTTGGTGGAGCGTCCCTTCAGCAGCAGCAGCAGCTTCAGTGGCTTCTCTCCTTCTCCGTCCCCCCCTTTCCTTTTGGAATTCAGTCAGATTCTCAGGCTGGTGTTTTTCAAAGGGAAATTAGGGAGGACAGACATAAATTAGGCAGGAAATGTAGATGATGGTGCATCAGGCAGGGTAATGAACCCCCCTGTAAGTCATTAGAGCCCTGACACCAGCGCTGGGAGCTCCTGGTTCATGTGGCGCTGGGAGCTGCCCAGCCAAAAAACCTGAATTTCACACAGTGATTTAAACGTGGTCATTGTCTCTGCCCCGGTGACTGAGCAGTCACTCCGTGCTGGGAATGTTCACGTGCCAACAGGACATTCCCTGCAGCAGGAGGGGAGTCAGGAAATGGCACCAGGAATACAACCACAGGATGGCACCAGGAGTGGAGTCATGGGATAGCACCAGGAATAGAACCATGGAACACAACCATGAGGTGTCACCAGGAACAGAACCATGGAGTGTCACCAGGAGGAGAACCATGGAACAGAACCATGGAGTGTCACCAGGAGGAGAACCATGGAACATCACCAGGAGCAGAACCATGGAGTGTCACCAGAAACAGAACCATGGAGGGTCACCAGGAACAGAACCATGGAACATCACCAGGAATAGAACCATGGAACATCACCAGGAACAGAACCATGGAGTGTCACCAGGAACAGAACCATGGGACATCACCAGGAATAGAACCATGGAGTGTCACCAGGAACAGAACCATGGAGGGTCACCAGGAGCAGAACCATGGAGGGTCACCAGGAACAGAACTCTGGAGGGTCACCAGGAACGGAACCATGGAGGGTCACCAGGAACAGAACCATGGAACATCACCAGGAACAGAACCATGGAACATCACCAGGAACAGAACCATGGAGGATCACCAGGAGCAGAACCATGGAGTGTCACAGGAACAGAACCATGGAGGGTCACCAGGAACGGAACCATGGAACATCACCAGGAACAGAACCATGGAGGGTCACCAGGAGCGGGTGAGAGCAGCAGCAGAGGAAAAAGCCTCACAGAATTGTTTAGGCTGGAAAAGCCCTCTGAGACATCAATCCAACCTTCCCCCAGCACTGCCAGGGCCACCACTGGCCTGTGTCCACAGGCACCAGATAAAAGGATGGAATTCCTGGAGGAAGGCCTTGCTCTCACCAGTTTGTAGTGGAAATGAGCAGATGCCTTTAAAGAAGAACCAGGACAGAACATTTGACAGAGGAAGCCGGCCAGCCAGAGGAGCTGGGGGCTTCCTCTCTACTCCCTTCAGTAAGAACTCTCCAGATTTAAACTGGGAAAGAAGCTCACTGTCAATGCCTTCACAGCAGTGACTGCAGGAGGATGGTGGCAGAGCTCCTGCTCTGCTCTCAGCTGTTGGGGACACGTCCCCAGCCCCTGGGGCTGTGTGAGCTGACTGTGACAAACCAGCCATGTGCACACGCTGGCACAGCTGTAGCCACAGCCCACTGCTGCCCACGAGAGTCCCACCCCCTCCTGCTGGAGCTGGGAGAAGTTATTTCCAAAACAAATAAAATAAAATCACTCTGTGTGGTCCCAGTGCAGATGTAGACTGCACTGACTTCTGACATGACATCAGGACACCCATACTGTGGCTAAGGACTCCCAGCTGTGGCTGCTCTGGGACCAAGAACAGCTCTGGGATGTTGGTTTGACACTTTATTTGTCAGTAATTTGACCCAGCTGGGCACTGCCCTGGCACCCAGAGACATCCAGCTCCTCCAGAGGTGTCACTGCATTGTCCCCACGTGTCCAGGGAGCCTTGGAGCACAACCCATCTCCTCCAGAAATGTCACTGCACTGTTCCCACGTGTCCAGGGAGCCCCAGAGCACCATCCATCTCCTCCAGAGGTGTCACTGCACTGTCCCCACGGGCCCAGGGAGCCCCAGAGCACCATCCATCTCCTCCAGAGGTGTCACTGCACTGTCCCCACGGGCCCAGGGAGCCCTGGTGCCACATGAACAAGATCTGGGCAGCAGTGCATGCCCCCAGGCGACAGCAGTGACCCCACGGGGACAGGGCTTTGCTGCCCACATCAGCTGGGACCAGGGACATCTCTCTGGGGGAGACACAGCCCTGACATCTGCTGTTTGTGACCAATAAAGCCACCACAGTGACTCCAGAAGCAGGAACAAATCACACACTGGGTAATTGAAGTTAACCGAGGGAAATCGTTAGAGTGAACAAGAGAAATTATTCCCATTGTCTCGCCTGTGTTTTCACACGTGTTGGAGTGAACAAGAATATTCCACATCACACTGAGAGCTGAATCAGAGCCAGAGCCGAGCTGAGAACACCTCCTTGGAGGGAAATCCCAGCAGGTCAGAGCTGCTGGTGTCCCCCACCCCAGCAGGGTCCCTGTGCCCTCAGTGGGGGCTGCAGGGACACTTTCTGTCCCCTCTGGAGCAGCTCACAGCCCGTGGAGACCAGTCCCCAGCCAGTGAAAAAGAGAGCTGCTCATCTCATGTCACCAGAGCACCACCACGATCAGACAGAGCAGGGAGGGCCCAGCCCAACATCCCCAGCAGCCACCAGAACCTGCCACACCAACACCCAGAAACCAGAGCTGGCACCTGGGGCTCGCCGTGGCCTCTCTGGTGGCAGCCGGGTGGGCAGCACAGAGCACAGTGACAGCCCCTGTGACAAGGCCAGCAGCTCCAGCTGGCTGCTCCAGCCTCTCCTTCTCCACCACACCGAGGGAAGAGCAGAGAGCAGCACTTACAGTTCACCGTGACTTTGACTTTTTTGACGTCGGGGACGGAGACGTCGTTCTCTGCGCTGCACTCGTACTCCCCAGCCTGGTCCCTGGTGATGCCGTAGATGTCCAGGTACTGCCCACTCTCGAAGGGCTTGGCTGGAAGGAGACCATCAAGGCACAGATTACTGCAGGCTCAGCACAGAACACCCGAAATCCAACATCTGCACAGCAGCCAGGGAGTTTAACACAGCCTCAAGGGACCCCCGGCTCCAGGGTGGGCTGGAAGCCCCTCAGACTCCGGGGGATGACCAAAGGTTCTCTCCTGAGCCACCTCCAGAGCACAGCTCAACAGCCCCGAGATCCACAGAGCAATGTGTACCCGGTGGGGGTCACAGGGCAGAGCAGCTGTGGCTGCCCCTGGATCCCTGACAATATCCCTGGATCCCTGCAGTGCCCCTGGATCCCTGGGAGTGTCCCTGGATCTCTGCAGTGTCCTGGATCCCTGCGGTGCCCCTGGATCCCTGACAATGTCCCTGGATAAATGGGAATGGGAGAGCTGAGGGTTAAATGGGAATGATGGAGCACAGGGTTTGAAAGGCTGGCTGGGAGTGTTTTCCCAGCCGAAAGCCTTTAACTGGCTGTTAATAGCGGGGGCTTTGGGAAAAACCAGAGGGGGCAGCGGGGATAAGGCAGGACTGTCCTGTCCTGGCCATCGAGGGGACGTGTCGCTAGAGGACACGACAGACCTACACTCACCTGTCAGGCTGAGAAGGGAGAGGAGAAAAAGAAAGTTTATTTTTGCTTGGGGTTTAAATAGGGTTTGGAATTTGATCGGAGATTAGGGGACGAGAGTAACACCTCTCTGACCCCAGTGATCAACTTAAAAGTCTATTAATTTGTATTAATAGGAATGTATTATTGACTAAACATCAGTTTTTCCTACAGTTCGTGAGAAAGCTCCAATCCAAGAATGCAAACATCAGAGGGCTGAGAAATCAGGGCGACAGGGGTGAATTATTTGTGTACTGCACAAGGCTGGGCTGGGCTGGCTCTGGGAAGGGGAAAATGTTGGGTTGGTTCTGAGCACTAAAGCTCCGAAATCTCTCCTGAGAGCCACAGGCCGCTCACTCAAACCTGCAACCTTCCTCAAATAAAACTGAGCTGATATCTGCGGGTATCAGCTCAGCCTGTGTTAAACCCCTCGTTTTCATGGCATTCTCTGAGTTATTAATGAGTTCATCTACTTTTATTGAAAAGCAAGAAGTGCTTCCCATTTATCATTAAATTGTCAAAAAGAAAAAAAAAAAAAAAAAGTCCTGCTCATTTCTGTGCAACGCTTTTGGGCAGTTTTAGTTTGTGTCTCAGTAAGGTTTTGATCTCACTCTTGTTCCTCAGTTCCTTCATAAAGCCCCAATTATTTGACCACCTTAGCTGGAGCATTCTTCTCCTGACAAGTGTGTTTAGATAAGAAGATTTAAAAAAAAAAAAAAAAAAAAAAAAGGGATTTTAAGAAGGCCTGAGGATTTCTAGGAATGCCTTTAATTGTTCCTGGAGGGATGCTCAGACTTCTGCAGTGGTCCTGATAAAAATGGCCTTTTCTGAGCAGTGTCCCTGAGGCAGGCCCAGCTGCAGGGACGTGTCACCTCAGCCCAGGGCAATGGCACGGGATGTCACTGAACTGGATCCTGACCCCAAATCTCCCAAGGCTGGGACCTACAAGTCCCGATAAAATGGAAAGGCCAAAATTCCCATGAGCTGAAGCCAGAGGAGGTTTTTCTCGGGGAGCTGTGATTTGGGAAGTTGTTCTGGGAGGGGTTTTGTGGCTGCTCCAAAGGCAAAGGGAGAGATCCCACCCAGCCGTTTTCATTGGGCGCTGCTGTTTGCTCTGCTGCCTTTAAAGTGTTAATTAATGGCCTCATTTAGGCCACACCACCTCCTCTGCAGCTCCCGGGGAGCCCCAGCCTGGGTTTGATACCAGGGACCGTCGGTTTAATGACAAAGCTAGGAGTTTATCAGCTGGACAATCCCTCCAGGATAACCAGCGGGACATTAAATGATAATTATATTCATATTCATATTCATATTCATGTTTATTTGTGTTTCATTATTATTTATTTTATTACTATATATGATATTATTTTACATATAATTATATATATTGTGTTATACAAAATAATAATAAAATATTTCCACAATTTCATATTTTATGTAATTTTTAATATTTATTTTTATATATTTAATATTATATTCTACGCATTTATTGTGTGTTATTATATTAATTATATTAAATATAATATATGTATTATATATTATATATTATATATTATATATTATATATTATATATTTATTGTGTAATATATTTATTATATCTAAAATAAATTCTCCTTATTAATTTTAGGACAGTGGGCCATTTAATTCTTATCAAACATTAATGAAAAGTGCTGAGCTCCCGGGGAGGCTGCAGGAAGGGCTGACCCACCCAGGCCACCAGCAGTGCCCCAGGAGTGTCACTGTGCCCCAGTGGAGGAGCCTGAGGCCACCTGAGCAGCCCCAGGGATGCAGATTTTGGGTGTTTTCCAGGGAACATTGCTCATCCATGCTTCCAACTGCCCAGAACTTCCATGGAGGAATTCCCAGAGAGATGTGGCTGCCCCTGATCCCTGGAGTGTCCCAGGCTGGACACTGGGGCTGGAGCAGCCTGGGACACTGGGAGGTGTCCTGGGATACTGGGAGGTGTCCCTGCCATGGCTGGGGTGGCACTGGGGGGATTTAAGGCTCTTCCCAAACCATGCCAGGATTCCTGGAGCCGGGAGAAAAGGCTCCCTGGGTCTGAGCTCTCTGAGGAAGGAGGTCCCTGAGGGCTGTGGGGTCCCTGCACACTGAACCCAGCTGCTGCCATGGGATCCTTCCCACAGCTCTTCATTAACCCTGGAGCAGGCTCTCAGAGTGAGGGGAAGGGCTGGAGCAGTGCCAATTCCACTGCTGTGGGGGAACCCCCTCCCCAGCAATTCCTGCTCCCTGCCTGGGGCTGGCCAGGGAAAAGGAACAGCCCAGAAACTTCCCGCTGAAACTTCCAGCTTTAAAACCATCTGTGAGCAGGAGGCGGAGGATTTCAACAGTTTGCCCTTTGTACACAGGCAAAGCCCTGGAAATCTGATCATAATTCCTGTCAGTTGAGGATTTGCAGCCTGGAAATCCAGGTCTGAAGCACTTGCACTCCACCAAAGCCCTTCTCATTTCTGTCCCGTGTGGCTCCGGGCCAGGAGGGGCCAAATCTCTGCCCCAGACCCAACTGGGTTTGCTTCTGGGGATTTAGGGAGACTTTCCTAAATCCCTCTTTGTTTCTCTCTCAAAGAACAGGAGTGTTCTTGCAGTGGTGGATGGAATGAGCACCGAGTGTGCTGGTGCCAAGGGGCTGCCTTCCATTCCACAGGGGAAATCTGCCTTCATTCAGTTTGTGGAGCCCTGCTCCTCCAGGTGCAGCTCTGTCCCTACACCCAGGTCACCCTCCTGCTTTGGGACAATTATTGACCAGGAATGATGGAGATAAAACTGGGAGAAAAAGGAAAGAGAGCAGGGAAGAACTGGAAAATAGGAAACCGGAGGTAACCAGGGATGCCAGAATCCTGGAATGGTTTGGGCTAGAAGGGATCTTAAGATTGGCAGGGATCTTAAATCCCATCTCATTCCCCTGTCCCATGGGCAGGGACACCTTCCACTGCCCCAGACTGCTCCAAGCCCCAGTGTCCCACCTTGGACACTGCCAGGGATTCAGGGCAGCCACAGTTTCTCTGGGAATTCCTGTGCCAGGGCCTCAGAGGGCAGAATTCCATCCCAATGGCTGATGCAAATTCACCTCCTTCACCTTAAATTCCATTAATCCACTTAAATTCCTTACATTCCTTAAATCCACTGCCCCTGGTGCTGGCATTGAGCATCCCGCGCCACTCCTGCTGCTGGGGAAGGTCCCCTTGGGAAACCTCTGTCGAAACCACAGTGGAACAGGATGTTGTTGCACAGAACCGGGGATTTGGGCCAGGAGGACCATTTTATCAGGGAGTTTCTGGGCTTTGATGCTGCTGCCAGCAGAGTCTTGGTGGGACACAGCAGAGGTAAACCTGAGCAGGGTCCCTGGCAGAACGTCATCCTTTAACATTCTGCCTTCATCCCGAAACTATCGATGCTGCACTTTGCTGGGAAATGTCAGAACAAAATAAGTAATACCTGCAATTTATTCGGGTGACATTTCAACAATACAGATTTGGAGATTACAAGCCGCAGCCCGACGCCGTTACGCTGAGTGGGGAGATTTGCTGGATTTACATAATGGGGCTGCGGGATGAATATTTATATCATGCCTGCAATTTACATAATGACTGCAAGTTAAACATGCACAATAAAGATTCCAGGCCAATAATTTACGGACTAAGTTTAAAAATCACCTTGAAATGCATTTTATTTTTATTCCTGCGAAAGGTTCAATTTATCTCTTGTTCAGAAAAATTGAATCCGACCTCATGCGAGTCGAGGCCGTGTTGATGTAAATCATGATCATATCCTGGAATTAGTCTACATTGAGTCATTTGTATTCAGAGATTTCAGTTCCTTATCTTTTAGCAGCAGCTTTGACAAACAATTTGAGAATATTCTAAATATGCTTCGTTAATATAATTTAGTGCTGGATGGGAGATGCTGCCTGCCTGGGAGCCTCATTAGTGCCGCTGGGAATTGCAGCCAGGACGGGCAGGAATTAGCAAGTGCAGAGGAAGCTGGTGTGTGGAGAGAGGTGAGGAGCTGCAGATGGAATACCAACCATGGCAGAAGCTGGGGTTCAGCACTCCTGCCTCTCCTGGTTTGATGAAGCCAGGCTCTGTTGGCTGTGGTGCCTTTTGTACCTGTGAGCACCTGAGCACGGAGCTGGGGTGGGAGATCCTGCTGCTCTCGGGGCACAGGACATTCCCTGGCAGTGACACCCTCACTGCCATCACATCTGGCAGGATTTCTGAGCCAGGAGTCACCTGGGGCCGTGTTGTCCCTCTGCAGAGCCAGCCGTGTCTGTGACTCCCCAGGGGACACCCAGGACAAGAATCCCGGGATCACTGGGGGTGGAAGTGTCCAGGACTGGGTTGGATGGGGCTTGGAGTGAGGAACACATCCAGAGGGTCACTGAGAGCCCTTCTCAGTTATTTCCACAGATTCATTTGGGTTGGAAATTCCCTCAGACCCCCTGGAGCCCAACTGTTCCCCAGCACTGCCAAGGCCACCACTGACCATGTCCCCAGGTGCCACCTCTGCATTTTCCTGAACTCCAGATGAGAATGCTCTGCCTCCTCCTCAGCCCCTGCTGCAAACTGGGTGCAATCATCCTCCTTTTTTCCTTAATCTTCCTCTCGAGGAACATCACCCCAGCTCCTTTCTGCAGCCACTCAAACGCTCTAAGCCATTAATCTAAAGTACCACCCGGGTTTCCAATAAAATTTTATTTGACATTTAGTTAAAATCCATTTTCTGCTACAACTGAATTTTTCCTCCAGCCCCTTGATGGACACTTCAAGCCGAATTCATTGTCATTGTTTTAAAGGTCAGAAGTGAGGGGCTTTTTTCCCAGACCTTGCTTTGTAAAGCCAACTGTTCCTCAGGATGATGAGAGGCTGTGGCAGCCCACAGAACCCTTCTTGCCAGTAATTACACGGGTTTTATACAGCCTGGGGGAGCAAAGAAATCCCTCCCTGCAAAGGCAGTTCTGACTGCAGAGTCCCAGGGACAGAGCAGGTTCCAGGGGCAGAGCTGGGACAGGACAGGGAGCAGCAAATCCTCGTGCCCAGAGCAGGGATCTCCCCACAGCCTGTGCTCCCAGGGAGCAGCTCCAGTGGCCCTGCACAAGTCAGCGGCAGAGAGGATCCAGAACCTTTCCTTCCAGAGTGTTCCAGGGAACCACGGGGGCACATGGAAACCCCAAACAGCAGCAGTTCTTGTAGCTGCCACTTTGGTCACATTTCTCATACATGTCATTTAATTCGTGCAGCAAAACCACTGCAATGAGCTGTATCATGGAATGATGGTTCAGGGCTGTGGAATCCTGGAACATCCTGGGGGAGGGACCCACCAGGATGGTAAATCCAGCTCCCAACCCTGACGGCTCCCAAATCCCACCCTGCAGCAATGGAAGGAATGACAGTAAACCAAACCTACTGCATGACCCAGTCCTGTGTTTACCTCCCACATTTCCCATTTCTAGAGAGCCCCGTGTGCTCCTCATTTCACCCCTGCTTAGATTTCACCTGAAATTGTTTGACCCGTGACTGTGATCACAACACATGTAAAGACATCTATTCATATTTAGGGTGCTCATTGCTGTGTTATGGCACTGTTGCACACAGGTGGAGATATAAAAAAAGAAGCCTTACTGAATATAGTTTAAGCCCTGTTAACTAGCAGCTAGCTTGTAAATTCCCACATAAAAAACCCAGAAGAATGAAAATCAGTTTACATAACAACCTATTCTCGTGGAGAAAAATAGGTTGCACCTGTAATAACAAAAGATCTGTCCCATGAGAATCCACAAAGAAAAAAAAAAGAAATGTAAACACCTGTGGGAAAAGAGTCTTAGCATGTTCACACAAAGCACCTTCTGACCAATAGATTGAGTAGCCAGAAAATCACTGACCAGCTGCAAACACGATTGTCTTGGACTGCAGTGCAAGATGTACCCAGCAGTTTGTGTTCCATCACCAGCTGTTTCAAACAGCTGGGGCTGTGTTCTGGGTTTGTTTGGGCTGACACCCAAACACTGACCAACGGGGCTCAGGTCTGTTCTGACCCTGGCAGGGTTTGCTTTTTTGTTTGGTTGGGGTTTTTTTTTTGTGCTACTACATTTGTTTTTTTAATATTCCTCGTCAAGAGCAGTTATTCCTATTCCCTGATATTAGAAATAACAACATTCCTATTTCCATATCTTTCCCTGAGAGCCCCTTAATTTCCAAGTTGTAATAATTCAGAGGGAGGGGGATTACACTCTGTCCCTAGCAGACACCTGGCTTTGCACACCAGGACAGATGCCTTTGAAAACTAGAAATACGAGCTTAATAAATCAATAATGGGCTTTTCCTACATGAAAAACAGCCTCACATACTCATTAGTGCCCCGTGGCACCTCCCCAGGTTCCTGGCACTCACCGGAGGGGGAGATGTGTCTCCAGGAGATGGAGGGCTCCGGTTTCCCCGTGGCCAGGCACACCAGGGTGACGTTGCTGCCCTCGTTCACGATGATGTCGCTGGAGATCCGGAATATCTTGGGGGACACTGCAAAGAGACAGGGACAGAGGTGTCAGGGGAGCTGCTGCCTCGGGGACAGGCGGGTCACCATCATAAACACAGGCAGGGCTGGGGGACTGCAGAGCCTGGGGTAGGGGAGCTCAGCCCTCTCCATCACACTGCAGGAGCTCAGCCCTGCGCTCCAAACACCACGGGTAAAACCCAGCAGTTTCCTCTGTTTGTGCAAGGCGGGAGAGTTCCCGGGAAGATGGATGCTCCTGCTCAGGGAAAGGCTGAGCTTGCTCCTGGCACTTTGCAAAGAAGACAAAATTCCGTTTTTTTCTGGTGCTTTTAAGAATTAATGATGCTGTTCCACCACTCCGTGTGCACCTGGAGAGTCTGAGCTGCTCACAGAGAGGACTAAAGCACATTTGTTTTGTTCTTTCCTCTTGCTTTGGGGCTCGTCCATTCTCCTAACCCCAAGGCTGTCCGGCTGGGGCTTTTCTCTCCCAGATGTCTCCCTGGTTTTGCTGTGTCCCAGCCCAAATCCCCCACTTGACCCTGTGCCTGTACATCCCCTCAGGGGCTGGAGCACAGGGCTCCTCCCTGGGCACAGCTGGGGCTTTGGGACCTCCCTTGCTGATGTTCTGCAGCCCTTTCCCTGAGCTGGGGTCAGACAGGCTTTAACAAGCTGGGAATTCTCATCCCCAGCGCTTGTGCCTCTGCTTTTGTGAGCAAAGCCATCAAAACTCTGTGGGGAGCATTTCTAATGAGCAGAGAAACGCTGTCCTCAGGGAGAGGTGTGGGGAAGGCTGATCCCAGTCCCTCCTCTCCAGAATCCCAAACCCCTTTAGGATGCTGGGCTGCATCCCCACCTCAGAAGGCTGATTTGATGCTTCCCCAGTTCCCCAAGGAGGCAGTGAGCACAGCAGGGAGAGGAGATGCTGCTCCCAGCAGCTCCACTGTCCCTTCCCTCTGGAATGAGCCCCGTGTCCAAGCCACCTGCTCCAGAGCCCCTGCAGCTCTCAGAGTCAGCCCAACCTCCCCGAGCCCCTGCCCCTGGGTTCTGGGCAGTTCCTCCCATTTCACACATTTCCTGAGTGCCCCAGCTCTTGGCACACGGCAGCAATCTGCTCCTCCAAACGCATTTTGTGCTCCCTCCTGCGAATGCCAGCGCTGAACATTGTCACCCAAAGGACAAATCAACTCCGAATTCTCCTCCTGCAGCTGTTTAGAGCCTTGGGATGGGAGACCTCAATCCCAGCTGGCAGCACTGCACCCCACAGCTGCCTGGCACTGCTGGATCCTGGAACTGTGCACGCCCAGCCTGGGCTGGGGGACCCTAAATCCACCCAGTGCCACCCCTGCCATGGCAGGGACACCTCCCACTGTCCCAGGCTGCTCCAACCCCAGTGTCCAGCCTGGCCTTGGGCACTGCCAGGGATCCAGGGGCAGCCACAGCTGCTCTGGGAATTCCAGCCCAGCCCCTGCCCACCCTGCCAGGGAACAATTCCTGCCCAAAATCCCATCTAAATCTCCCCACTTTCAGCTTGAAGCCATTCCCTGTGTCCTGTCCCTCCATCCCTTGTCCCCAGTCCCTCTGCAGCTCTCCTGGAGCCCCTTCAGGCCCTGCCAGGCGCTCGGAGCTCTCCCTGGAGCTTCTCCTCTGAGGTGAGCACCCCCAGCTCTCCCAGCCTGGCTCCAGAGGGGCTCCAGCCCAGCACAGGATGTCAGACTGGCACAAACCCTCTCCAGGTTTTGCTGAAGCCACACAGATCTGATCCACAAGAAATATGGAGGCTTTTGCTGCATTTTGGGGCTTCCCATCAGGAACTTGCCACTCTTTCTGAGGGGAGATTGGAGCCGTGACATGGAAGAAGGTGCAGAATTTTCCAGACTTGCAGAGTGCAGATTAAGTGATTTCCTGTTAAGTATGAGCTTTGTTCCATTCCTAATTGACTGGGCCCTTCTTTAATCTGGGCTTTACAGCGAGGAAATTAAATCAAACCTCGTTGAAGATGTCTGTAAGTCTCGTTACAATGACACTGAGCAGGTCACAGCACTGATGCATTTCCAAAATAGAATTAGAAAAGAAATGAATCTGAGAGGTCCATTAATTAAAGTAACCCCCAAACAAGCCGAGAGGCGCAGCCCTGCTGCACAGTGTAATCCTGTCAAATGACAGAGGTGATACAATCTGAGCTGGGGCTCATGGCAAACGCTGGGTGTTGTTATTGCCAGTGATTTCCTGCGGAGATGGTCCTGGCCAGGGTAGAAATTGGCTTCCACAGCATTTCTGGAGCCTCACAGTTTGAGACAAATCAGGATTTCTGCTGTATCAGTACGCTGCTAATTTTTCTGCTGTTTGCTGGCTGATAGGGATCATTACATTCAGATCACTAAAATCTGTGGAATTTAGTAATTACAACTCAAATATACGTGCAGCATCACAATGGAAGGTTAATATTTATTAAGAATTAAAAATATGTTTGTTCTGCAGCCATATTTCTTCCCACACCTCTGAAGACACTGATCTAGGAGCAGATTTGGTATTTAAAACCTGCTCTGCTGAGCTTGGAGTGCACATTAAACCCATCACAGAGCTGCTCATGCCTCCCACCCAGATCACGTGGAGCTGTGAAGGTCAGGGGAAAAATTAAATAAAGCAGCAAATAAGCATTTATTCAGTAAATGGATTAATGGAAGGCCAAAGGAATGAGATAATAAAGAAGGATGAAAGAGGAATTTAACTCCCAAGCAAATTTGGTGTGCAGGGATCCAGCGTGGAAAGCGCTTTGCTTTTTTCTTTTTGAATGTTTAAATTAAAGCATTAATTTAATGTTAATGTTTGGAAGTAAACCCTTCCCTTTTTTGCACGATGCTTTTAGTTTAAACCTTCCTTTTGTGGCCAGGGTGTGTGACCAAAGGCCTGGGGAGCTGAGAGGAGTGGGGATGTTCAGCCTTGAGAAGAGAAGGCTCAGGAGAGGCCTGGTTCCCTCCCAGGACTGTCCTGGTTCCCTGCCAGGACCTGCAGGTTCCTGCCAGGACAGCCCCAGTTGAGTGCAGCCCCGTGTGCTGGGGGCTGGAGCTGTTTGTCAGGGCTGGCACCCAGGAGGTCCTGGCTGGGCTGGGTGGAATCACCATTCCATGATCCTGAGATTCCACAATTCCAAGATTCAACAATCCCTCAGTTCTGCAGTTCCTCAATTCATCAATTCTCAAATTCCACAGTTCTGCAGTTCCACAGTTCTGAAATACCCCAATTCTGAAATTTCACAATCCCACAATTCTACAATTCCAAAATTCCACAACTCCTCAATTCTGCGGTTCCACAATTCTGCCCTTCCTCAGTTCCTCAATTCCACAATTCTGAAATTCCACGATTCTACAGTTCCACAGTTCTGAAATTCCATAATTCTGAAATTTCACAGTCCCACAATTCTACAATTCCACGATTTTACAATTCCACGATTCCCTAATTC
The DNA here is from genome assembly GCF_009819655.1 of Sylvia atricapilla. Classification (NCBI taxonomy): domain Eukaryota; kingdom Metazoa; phylum Chordata; class Aves; order Passeriformes; family Sylviidae; genus Sylvia; species Sylvia atricapilla. Next base: position 24,358,683 of record NC_089148.1, on the reverse strand, counting down.
CACAATTCCAAAATTCCAAAATTCAATTCCACAATTCTGAAATTCTACAGTTCCACAGTTCCCCAATTCGCTAATTCCACAGTTCCACCAGCCCACCCCTGGCAGCAGCAGGACGTGCCCACGGCCATGGGGGTGCCCTCACACCCCCCCTGAGCCCGAGGGCTGCAGTGACACCCTGGGGACACCCTGGGGACCCCCCCATCCATCCCTGCCCTCGGGCACTGGGATCCATTCCCCGGCTCCTGTCCCTCCATCCCTGGTGAAATAAATCCTCCCTGGCAAATCAGGAAACTGTTCTCCTCCTCAGCCCTGGAAACAACACTGGTCCCCTAAACACGGACTGCCACACCCCAAATCCCTGATTTTATACTAAAACCAGCCCTAAACAGCCCCAAAAATTATTTCCAACGAACTCCTTTGTGTAATTGAACATCTTGCATCCCAAGCATCGACCATAAAGAAAGAAAATTGTGCTTTTTAGGCTGGTAAAAACATTTATCAATACTCACTGACAATTGCTCTGGTTTCTACACTTTTTGTTTTTCCTTTCACACTCAGATGAGATGAGCTCGCTATTTACAGAGCTGCGAAATGCCCCCACCACCAAGCCCTTTGCAGAGCGCCTTGAGCAGGGCTGTGAAATCAGGAGAGGTTTTCCAGCAGCAGCCCCCAGCCTGTGCTGGCACCAAGGCTCCAGCGGGGAGAGCTCCCGACCCTTCTGCCTTTGCATTGCCGTGATTAGTTCCTCCAGGCACTGTGATTGAAGAGCGTTGCCTAAAGGTCTCCACCTCCTCCTAATTAAACACAATTTGTCTCCAACACGGCAGCTTTGGCGAAGTGGGGCTGAGGAAATAAATGATGGGTGGGCTGGGAAGAGAGAAATGGTTTGATCTCGAGCCTGCATTTATTTCCAATCCTTGTCAGCGCCGAGGCGTGACAAAAGGTCTCCCACAAGTGGCACTTCGCTGAGTTTGGGATGAATTTTTTACCTCTTTGATGTCTGAGGCAGTGTAACCACACTCTCTGTAAATTCATGGGATGTCGTTGATGTCCAGAGCTGTGTTTTCACCGGGTTTCTGGGGTCAGTTTATTTGGGAGCAATTTGAAGACCTTACCAGGGCGTGAGTGGGAAAGGAATGATCCTGTTTGGGAATTCTGTGCCCTTGGGATGAGATTTGTGTCCCTTTCCCCCTTTCCTCCTGACAGGACATTCCTGGCCCGCACAGCCCCAGGAGCAGGAGGTGCAGCTCAGCTTCTCCCACTGCCTGGAAAAGCTTTCAGACACTCCACAGCTCCTTCCAGCCAGCAACACACTCTGCAATCAAAGCTCTGCCAGCTGCCTAATCACAGAAACGGAGCCAAAAGGTTACAGAGAGCAATAAAAATAAAAATAAAAATAAAAATAAAAATAAAAATAAAAATAAAAATGGTGTAGGCAAATCCACAGATGGCTGGGACAAGGAATTCTGCCCACCTGTATATTCTAGAACATGTGGGTTTATTGCAGGGCCGTGGGTAAAAGGGCCTTGCCTTCAGCCACCAGCCTGGGCTGGAGGGAATCCCAAAGAGAGAGGGAGAGAGAACAGCAGGGGAGAGCTGAGAGAGAAGGGAGAGAGAGAGCAAAGGGCAGGGGGAGAGAGCAGGAGAGAGCGAGAGCAGGGGGAAGAGGAAGGGGAAGAGAGCGAGGTCCTTGTTACAATACATGATATCTCCTTTTGTGATGAATATTCTAATTTACAGTGACCAACCAACACAAGACACAAAATCCTATAGAATCTACATACAGACTATAAGAACTACTACATCACCATACTGTGTTATATTTTAAACTCTAAAAACTACTCTTTAGACTTCTGTTTTACTACATTGACCTTTGGATCCCTCAGCCAGCAGAAAGGTGTTGTTCAATCAGAAGGGATTCTCCTTCAGCTAGACCATTGTTTTCAGGTTCTATAGGAACTAAGACTCGGTATCCTACAACTCAAAGTCAGCTCTCATTTCTATTTCGATTATAGGTTTCATATTTTCAGAATCTTTGATAAGCAATCATATTTATAAGGTTTCCCTGATTCATCTTCCCCAACAGAAGAGACCTGCAGGTGGCTGGAGCCAAAGCCCTCCCAGCTGGGCACTGGCTGCTGGCTGAGCAGAGGCACAGAGCAGCCCCGGGAATGGAGCTCCTCAGGGCTGGGACAGGCCTCTGGGAGAGCAGGAGAAATCCTCCCTTTCCTTCAGCACCAGAACAGGGGAATTTATCCCACCATTTCCTGGGCACTGGCACGGGCTGCCCCTGGCACTGCCCAAGGCCAGGCTGGATGGGGCTAAAGAGGAATGATCATGAAATATTAATGTGAGTATATCATAAATATAATAAAAATGTGATAAATAGGGAAACAGTCAGAGGTTTAAATAATACAAGGTTTTATCTGGTTAGAACCGGTGCTCCCCTGGGTTGTGTAACCAGCAGAGTGATTACTAAGGCAGGACAAGAAGAGAGGAGTTTGCCCAGGGTAAGAAAGCGACAGCTGAGGGGGACATTTGTCAGTTAAAACACAGCCTGGATAAATCTGAATAAACCAGTCTGAACATCTCCAAAACCTCCCGGTCCCAGGAAGCTCCTGGAGATCTCTGTGAGTGAGGAGTTGCAGAGTGAAAGAGGCCAAGGAAATATCCCATAAATACCCCGTAAATACAAAGTAAATACTCCGTAAATACCTCATGAATACCCCGTAAATACCCCATAAATAATACCCCATAAATACCCCGCAAATACCCTGTAAATACCCTGTAAATACCCCATGAATACCAAAACCCCCACAAAGATCCCAGCGCAGGGCTCCCTGCCCTCAGTGAGGCACCAGCAAACCTCCCCAGGCTGCCCAAATCATCTCCTGGGCCACCAGCACAGCCCACACTGGCCCTGCTCCTGCAGGAGGTGGCACTAAGCTGCTGTTATCACACAGGGCCACCCCCATTGTCCCCTAAAGCCCCTCTGTTCCCCCTTCCACACTACAGCCTGAATCCTGCAAGGTTCCATTCCCAGCCAGCAGTGACAGCACCAGCGTTTGCTCAGCCAGAAAAGCAATAAAATGTAATAATTCACAATAAACTCGGATTTCCCTTTCTTTATCCTCGCAGACAAAGGAAAATCCCAGGGTGTGCAGGCTGCTGAAGGGGCTGTGCAAGTTTAGAGTCAGGAAATCGGGGAATTATGGAATTTCCTGGCCTGGAGGGGTCCCCAAGGGTCATCATCCCACCCCTGGCCCTGCACAGACCCCCCAGTCATCCCACCCTGGAGCTGTGGCAGCCTTGGGGCACCCTCTGGGGGAAGAATCTTCCCCTAAAATCCATCCTAACCCTCCCCTGGCCCAGCTCCAGCCATCCCTGTCCCTGTCCCAGAGGCTGGATCTTGGGGGAACTTGGACACTCGAATTATCTTTTAAACACAAATTCCAACCTGAGTGGGCAAAGGGATTTTCACTGAAGGATTTCTGCCGCACGGGAAGTGCCAAGAGAAGAATTCTAGGCTGGAAAACTGGAGGTAAAAGCTCATCACTGCTCCTTACAGGCAAAATGAGAATATTAGAGGGTTGTGACAGGTAAACACTGATATACCTGTTGCTGCTCTTGCTGTCACAGGAACTAAATAAAAGAGCTGTAATGATTTGAGACGATTCCTTGTAACTCTGCATTTTTCCTTTTGGAGAATTCTACAGGTTCAGTCTCTCTCCAGCGAGCCTGAATGACAGATTTACATCGAATTCCCAAGATAGTTATTAAAATAATTTCCCTTGACAGTTCTCTGGCTGCATCACTCCCCCTTCTCTGGATCCCGACCATATGGCTCTGCTTACTTCCCATTTTTGGCGTTTTGCTCTGATGTGAGAAGCAATTCCTGGTCCTTTTCTCTCAGCCCCAGCTCTCTCCCACCCATCACAGTGAGCACAGACCCACGGAATATTCGGGGTGGAAAGGACCCGCGAGGGATACTGACTGCAGCTCCTCAGGGAATTCCATCACAGAGCTGCTGGAGGGGCTCACCTGGAGAAGGGAAGGTGCCCTGGTGCCCTTTTCCTGCAGGATCCGAGCTGCTCTCCTGGATCCGGCTCCCAGACAGCCCCACCCTGCTGGGGTGCTGCAGCTCCCCCGTCTGTGTGTTTGATTTCTCCCCGAGGCTCCTGCCCTCTTCTGTCCCTATTGGATTTCTCCTCGTTGATCCCAGAGTCTCTGAAATCCATCACCTGGGGTTTGCAGCCTGTTGTCACAAGCAGCAGCACTTTGATGTCACTGGTGAGTTACAGGGGTGTTTTCCCTGCTTCATCACCCCACCCATGCTCTGAAATCCCAACTGAGTCCTTCTGGGACCAGCCCAGGCCCGTCCAGACTGTCCCTCTCTCTGCACAGTGAATTACTGACTCTCTTCCCTCGGTGATACCTTGGACAAGCTCTGCACCCTCCTGATGCCTTAAATTTTATCTGTGCTGTGTCTCCCAGGTTCTGTGGTGCCCAGGGGTGAGCTCTGAGCTCACAGTCAGTGTCACTCAGCTCTGCACACAGCAGGGACACAAAACAAATTCTTCTCCTGCTGCACACCAAGGACAACCTTCAGCCCCAAAGCACAAACAAGGGTGGGCTGGAGGGAGGAACAAGAAGGATGGGACCTCACAGCCTGGAGCTGGAATGGGACAATTCAACCCCAATGTGCAAATGGACCAAAACTGATCAAAGTGTGAGACCTTGTGACCACGGAACCATTGTTGGGACTATTTGTAGTGGACCCTGGCTGCAGCCCTGGCCAGGTCCTGTCCTGCCCAAAGTGTGCCCTGAAGGCCTTTCAATAAATCCCTACTTTACTCTGTCCAGTCACTGTTTTGGCTCAGCCTTCCAAGGCATCACACCCTGCAGCATTTCAATCTGGCTGTCTCTAATTTTTGGAAGAGAAGGGCAGGAGCAGTCGTGTTTGCATCACTGCCAGGTGGAGATGTAACTCACTCCTTTCCCTGGAGGGGGGAGTTGGGCTGGGCTTTGGTGGGGGCAGCACCAAAAACTAATGTTCCTCATTCAGCTCCCATTGCCACGTGATGGCTTGTGAGCTTCTGGTTGTACTGAGCACAAATATGTCCTTTAAAAATATATAAATATTAGAAATATAGAAATTATCTATATCATTATCTATATCTATATCTATAGATATTAAATATATAAATACAGAAATATAGACATCTATCTGTATACAAATATTAAAATAATTATATACAAATATATGATATATAAAATATATATTTATATAAATATATAAATATAAAATATATAAATGTATACTTGCTCAGCAAGTAGACGTCTATCTACTATAGACATCTATCCGTAGACATCTATCTGTATACAAATATTAAAAAAAAATCTACAAACATATAATATATAAAATATATATTTTTATAAATATATACATATAAAATATATAAATATATACTTGCTCAGCAAGTTTCCAGTGCCTTGACTGAGCCCAGGGCAGGAAAAGTTTGTTCCCTGGATTAAGTCAGTGGACACGAATTTATTCAGTATTTATTTTTTGTTCCCTCTACAAAGCCCAGAAATTAGTACCGATTATCTAACACTGGAACTTGGAATTGCTTTCCACATGATTAATTCCTCCTCTGGAGCAGCCCCCGTCCCACGGAAATGTGTTGGGAGTGGTGTGATTTAATCTTGCTGACATTCCAACGGCACGGGAGCTGCTGCTATTAATGGGGATTAATGGCCTCATTAATATTCCTGTTCTCCAGACACTTAACAGTGAGTTAACACGGGCTGGTGCCTGCCCGGCAGTTTGGGGTGCTGAGCACGGGGGATCCGCCAATGGAGAATTCCCATGTCTCTGGGATTCCTCTGCAGGAAAAGGGGCTGGGAATTCCCTGGAGCCCCAAAGGGCCCAGCCCAGTCTTGGGATGCTCCTGAGATGTTCTTGGGATGCTCCGTGCCTTTCCGCCAGGGAACAGGCACTTTGCACGGGGCATTGTCCCATTGATAATGGCATTTTATTGGGATTTTATTGGGATTTTAGCGGTGCTGGCACTGGAAGGAGCAGCAGCTCCCTGGCAGGGCACTGCACTGCACTGACTGAAGGCCAGGAGAACATTTTCCCAGAATTTCAGGCTTGGAATTGCTGATGGATCAATGATAGATCCCCATCCTGCTCCCCTGGTCGGGTGCCAGATTCAGATCCAGGGCAGAAATCAGCAGAACTGAGAAACCACAAAGACCCTGTGCACTGTCCCTGTAAACTACTCTGTCTCCATAAATTACCCTGTCCCTATAAATTACCCTGTCCCCATAAATGACCCTGTCTCCATAAACTATCCTGTTCCTATAAACTACCCTGACCCTGTAAATTACCCTGTCCCCATAAACTACCCTGTCTCCATAAATGACCCTGTCCCTATAAATGACCAATAACCAGGGATAAATAAGGGATAAATCAATTCTGCAGGAGAATCCGGGGCAGGCAGAGGGGCTGTGGGGCTGAGCACTCCAAACTCTGCTTAATCAGGGACTCCAAAGGCTGCTTTAATTAGGGACTGCCCCTAATGACCCTGCGTGTCCCTCGGAGGGGACAGCCACAGCAGGGCCTCCTCTGGGCCAGGGCACCACGGCCTCAGCACCCAGAAATTAATAAATAAATGACTAAACAAAGACATTAACAAATAAATAAATAAAAATCTTGATTAATTCACGGTAATTGGGAGTTAGAAGCCACTAAACACATTCTGTTGGCCCAGGCACTGATGGTGGCCAGGACAGAATGCCAGGGGGGCAGTGGAGCTGCTTAAACCCCCTGGAAGTCGTTTGTCACCCTCTGGACCCAAATTCCATGGGGACATCCCTGTGACCCCCAAGGAGAGAGGCACAGGGACAGCTCTGAGAGCCCCTGGGGAGCCCAGAGTGCCCCAAAGGGGAGCAGCAGCTGCACCACCCAGCTCTGGGAATCACAGAATTTGGGGTCCCACATGGGGCTGCCCTGGGAGGGACATGAAAATTCACCCCATGCTCTGGGCCTGATGTTTCTGCTCTGAGAGATTTCAGCCTGCTGGCAGCTGCTGACTTTTTCCCAAGGAAAAATTTCTCAAGAAAGCTTCTTCTCAAAACCCATCCTAGCCAAAAACTCTCCTTTCTCAGAACAATCTTTCTCCAGTTGGTGTTTTGCTGTTTCTCTGGTTTAACCCATGGGATCAGAGAGGTGTCGTTCCTACTCACCAACCATGTTAAATCTGTGTGGGAACACCTTATCAAAGGCACTCAGAATTAGACAATAAAGCCTTTTTTCTGTGCTCTTTGCCTGCTGAAATATTTGGAGTCTTTCTTTCGTGTCCTACAGTAACACTGTGCCACCCCTGCCCTGGCAGGGACACCTCCCACTGTCCCCAGGCTGCTCCAGCCTGGCCCTGGGGACACTGCCAGGGATCCAGGGGCAGCCACAACTGCTCTGGGAATCCTATTCCAGGGCCTGCCCACCCTGCCAGGGCAGTGATGTCACAGTCACATTGTTCCCAAAAAGGCCTCCCAAATAACAAAGGCAATGAGAACATGTCCCTGAGAAGGTGAAAACCACGCAGCACCCAAATGAATGATCAATTCCACCAGGTCTCACAGAGGTCAGGGTGGGTGCTGGGGATTGTTTCCCCTCCTGTGGGTGGGCAGGAGCAGCTTGTTTCCAAAAATCAATGGGAGCTTTGAGCAAGGACTCATTTCCTGCTCCTAAAGGGCTCTGGCCATCCATGCTGAGCAGAGTTATGGAGGAAATAATTTGCCACAGCTTTCCAACCCCAAACCTGGGCCGAGGAAAGTTCCACTCACAAATTGCTGGTGTCACATCCAGGGATTTGGGAATATTTATGGGCAGAATATTTGGATGTGCTGGCTCCATCCAATTGAGTGGGAACACAAAACAAAGCCTCTGCTTTGAAGTGTTTCAGCAGGAAGACTTTTCCTCCAAACCAACCCTTTCATTGTGCATTGGAAGCTCGTGTTAATTATAATTCCTTTTGCCAGGGTCTGCTTTACACAACAAAGCTAATCTGCCAGCTCTTAAGGAAATTTCCCTGTTTTCTCTTGCAGATGATAGAAGGGGAAATAATATCATGTTTTAAATGCAAAGTGGGGACGATTAAAATTTCTGCCTAAATAAAATAAGAACATTTCTGAGTCCTAGAGACAACAAAACAAGTAATCCACGGGGGTCAACAGAATAGCTCACAGTTTTCTCTCTACTCGAGCCTTTGGTATTACAAAGCTTTTTATAAGTAAGCAATTTTTAGCTGTTTATTCTGCTCCCTGTAATGTCTTCAGCAGCGCTGGCCTTGAGGCAGGTTTGGAATCAGAGGATCAGGAACACTCTGGTTTTATCCAGCTCCTCAAGTGCCTCTTTATCCATTCCAATCTGCACACTCACATTCCAGTTCACGTCTCTCTCATGAGGTTTGTGTCTAATCCTTTCCTTATAAATGAACATATTAACCTGAAGGGAGAAACGTTCAAAACATCAGGTGGGGGGAAAGAGAAAAAAAAATTAAAAAAAAAAAAAAAAAAGCCAAAACCTGCAGTAAAAGAAGAGATTCTGTGCATGCATCTCCTTGAGCACAGCACTGAGAATGCACCGTGGGGCTGGGCTGTGCTGCCTGCACAAATTCCCCAGCTTTATCTGAATAGCTGGGATGAACGGCCCGTGATAAGTGGGGATAATCGGAGCTGGAGTCATATTATGGGATTGTATTACCAATCAATGGCGGGTGGTTTGAACTTTGCTGTCGTTTCCTGGTCTGGAGCTGAAGATCTTGTGCTATTTCTGGTCCTGGTTCCTGCCTCACTGACTGTGCCACGCAGGAGATGGAGCCCCGGGAATTTCACTCACGGGGTTTGTGTTGTGTGGCTCCTGCAGGGAATCCTCAGAGCATTCCCCAGGAGAGCTGCTCCCAGAAAGGAACAGGGGATGTTACAGGGCTGGGGTCACAGGGAACAACAGCAATCCCACCCAGCAGGAAGGGAGAGAAATCAGGGAATCACAGAGTTCGGCAGCTTGGAAAAGCCCTCCCAGACCATGGAGTCCAACTGCTCCCAGCAGTGCCAAGGCCACCCTGACCGTGTCCCCAAGTGCCACATCCACAGGGCTTTGGGATCCCTGCAGGGATGGGGCTCAGCCCTGCCCTGGGCAGTTGGGCCAGGGATGGAATACACCTTCCAAGGAAAACTTCTCCTGATCTCCAACTGAAACCTGTCCTGGGCAGCTGGGCCAGGGATGGAATACCCCATCTAGGAAAAACTTCTCCTGATCTCCAACTGAAACCTGTCCTGGACATCTGTGCTAGGATTGGAATATCCCTTCTAGGAAAAACTTCTGATCTCCAACTCAGCACTGCCCTGGGCAGCTGGGCCAGGAATGGACAACCCTCCCAGGGAAAACTTCTCCTGATCTCCAACTCAGCAGTGTCCTGGCCCAGCCTGGGGCTGTTCCCACTGCTCCTATCCCTGTCCCCTGGGATCAGGGCATGTCCCTCCCCAGCTGTCCCCTCCTGTGTCCCTGCACCCCTGCCAGGTCAGGGAAGCACAGATCTGCTGCCCTGGAATCTTTTGATGGACAACTGTAAAGTTTTCTTCACGCCTCTAGGGAAGCTGTACAATCAAAGATCTACTCGTTCACATGGAGATTTCCCAGGCAGGAAACATTCCATCCCAACCCTTTAAAGCTGCCTTTCAAAGCCCTCACAATTCAATCCTGCAGGATGAATCTGCCACTTTACTTCTCAGTTGTTTTTTCAGCGTCTCCAGAAATCTTCCTAAATTAGCTGCATACATTCCTTTTAGAGACAGGCATTTGGTTCTGCTCTTTCCAACTGGTGGATTTGGCCGCTTGCAAATACCAGATATTGTCATCCTCCTCCCTTTACCCTTTCTTAGGCTGTAAAATCGGAATCAAACCATGGGGGGTTGGAAATAAGGAAGGAATGTGCAGAGCAGAGGAGGAAATGCTCCTCGTGTGAGGAGTGTGAGCAGGAGCTGCTGTGCCAGAGCCATCCCCACCCCTGGGGCTTCTCCCTCAGCCCCCAGCACAGCTCAGAGCACACGACATTTCTCTTCTCCACGTTCCCAGCTCCTACACCCAAGCCAAGGTGTGCCATGGAATAAATTCCATTGGAAGAATGGCATCCTCACACCCTGGAGGTGGGGCTCAGGGAGAAAAATGCTCTGTTACTATTTCCAGTTTCAGAAATCCAGTTTCATAATCCAGTTTCATTTCTGATTTCATAAATCACCTTGCCCAGCTCTGGCCCCAGCCCCGTTCCCTGCCCTGGACATGCCCCAGCTCCCCTTTCCCAGCTGGTAAATCCTGGGACACTGTGCTGAGGGTCCTGTGCATCCCCAGAACCTTTCCAGGATGCTGCTCCTGTTTCCCAGGGCAGCCCCGAGGCCAAGGGAGCTCCTGCTCTGAGCCCAAACATCCATTTTCCCTGGCAGAGTCCCAGGCTGTCAAAGTGCTTCAGGTTTGTATTTCTCCTCTCCCCTCTGCTTCCCCTATGAGCCCCTTCCCCTATTGCTGTTGGTGGTGTTCATTGGTGAGCTGCTCTCCTGGGGTGGGACATTCCTGCCCCATAACTCCCCCAGTTGCAGAGGGGCTGGCACACCAGGAGCTGGGGCAGCAGCGTTTGCTGAGGCTGAGCTGGCACCAGGGACACCAGCCAGGGCCCTGCCAGCACCCAGGGTGACAGCCCCAGCTCCAGGGTGACAGTGCCAGTGCCCAGGGTGACAGTGCCAGCACCCAGGGTGACAGTCCCAGCGTCCAGGGTGACAGTGCCAGTGCCCAGGGTGACAGTCCCAGCACCCAGGGTGACAGCCCCAGCGCCCAGGGTGACAGTCCCAGCGCCCAGGGTGACAGCCCCAGCGCCCAGGGTGACAGTGCCAGTGCCCAGGGTGACAGCCCCAGCTCCAGGGTGACAGCCCCAGCGCCCAGGGTGACAGTCCCAGCGCCCAGGGTGACAGCCCCAGCGCCCAGGGTGACAGCCCCAGCTCCAGGGTGACAGCCCCAGCTCCAGGGTGACAGGATTGTCAGAGCAGGGACACACAAACCCACGGCACGTCCCTTCCCTCCTCCAGGGAGAGCAGCAGCAGCACCACTGCAGGTCCCAGGGTCTGCACCGGGCGGGAAGGCAGAGCCAAACGGAGCCTCTTTCAAACAGGGGCTTTGGAATGGGCTGAGGCTAAAGAGGAGGAAATAGCAGAAATCCAGTGGAATAACTGAATGTTTCAGAGAGCTCAGGCAGGTCTCATGTTCCCGCCCGGGCTGCAGAACTCCAGGAGCACTTGTGGTGAGGAAATGATGGCAATGAATCCCAGGGTAATTCCTGCCCCAGAAGCTGTCATGGCAAGGGGACGTTCCCAGAGGGGCACTGGGGACAGCCAGGACTGTGGCACTCAGATGTCACCGAGACCTGCAGAGGGCCATAAACCAAATGTCACCACCCCAACACTCCCCCAGTCCATTCCTAAATAAACTCTGGGGGAAGTGTCCAAACGAGGCTGCCCTGGGGTGAAGTCATTGTCCTTTAAATAAAGGGAATAACAATTTAAACCAGCCCAGCAGGATTTGGTCCCATCAACGCCAATGAAACATCACTCTACAGTAATTCCCATTGTTCCAAAGCAGCAGATTCCTCCTGTCTTTGCCTTAATCCCATAAAACCCCAGGACACAAAGAGTCTCAGCCAGCAGCTCAGGATGCTGCATTCCCATTCCTCCCAAAACCTCCATGACCCCATCCTTCAGGCTGGTTTGGGATCCTTTGGGCAGCCTGGGGCTCCCAGGACATTCCCAAAGGACATCCCCAGCTGGGTGCCTTTGTTTCCCTGAGGGAGGGAGATTATAATTATTTTCTTTAACACAAGCTGGGTTCTAAGGGGTGAGGATGGTTCATTTTTTAGCTTTATCCCATATTTTTTCCTCCTCCTGTGCCTGGCACTGCCATATGACACAAGAAGTTCCTGGAAGACCCTTTGGGCCCTGCTGAAGGCACCTGTAGCAAGACTCTCAGGTGTCACCAACAATCCCACTCCAGTAAGTTCAAGGGAACAGAACCAACACTCCTCAGGGAAAACGATCATTTGGGGTGGATTTTCTTCAAGGTGAGAGGAAATGATCACTTGGGGTGGATTGTCCTCAGGGTGAGGGGAAATGATCCTTTGGGGTGGATTCTCCTCTCCCTGCAGGTCCCTGGCAATGGGAATTTCAGGCCCACGGTGGAAAGCCGTGGCTGAAGCAGCCCCACCACGGCAGAAGGAGGAGTTTCAGATGAGAGCAGCCCTGCTGCACTCCAGATTGAACATCCCCCATCCCACCCTGTGAATAGACCACCTCACACCTCATGCACTGCTGTGCCCCCTGCCTGGCAGAGCAGGGCACAACCACTCCCAGTGAATTTGGAGTGAGAGATCCCCCACAGCCTCTGGAGGGACAAGTGTGGAACGGAGGGAAACAGGCAGGAGTCCTGGGAGAGGCTGCCCTCAGCCCCTGCTGGCGCCCAAAGGGCACACACAGGGGATGGCCAGCCTGAGGATGCTGCTGCTGGGACACAGAGGGACCTTTGGGGGCTCTGGGTCACAGAACAAACCCCCCGTGGCTATGTTCCCCCTCCAGAAGTGCTCCTCCAAGCCTTTTCCTCCCTGGGCTCCCCAGGGACAGCACAATTCCAGCGCCTGGCACCAGCCAGTTCATTTTATAAAGGCAGCTGACACCCTGCTCTCGAGTGCTGGCAATTGAAAAGAGGAATGGATTGTCAGTTTTCTCTGGGAAGTGGTTGTTAGATGATTTTAAAGTCTTTTGCATATTTATTTTGTCCCACTTTAAATAAATTTGGGGAAGATTTATCTCGTTAGCTTCAAATGCAAGTCCCTCTTGGCCCGGCTGAGGAAACAAATTAGACTTTGCAAACATTGCAAAGACTAAATCAATACATTAATATTTAGGGGACATTAAGGGGGTTTATTAAACAGAAAAAAAAAAGGGCCTGGAGTATTACTTTGGGAACATTATACATGTTTAAATAAAAACCCGAGGTTGTGGTTCCTGACGGAATCTATAAAAGGCGTTTCCAGGGAGAAGTGAATTATTCAGAGCTCCATGCAGGAGCAGGGTCCTGCAGGGGGAGGTGGAGCCGGGGGCAGCACAGAGCAGGGCTGGGTGGGAACAGAGAGGGACAAGGATAAGGTGGGAAATTGTGATGGCAGCAGGGTCAGTGTCCCTGATCCCTGACTGGGGACCGCCGGGAGCAGGGGCTGGGGAAGGCACAGGGGACACAGAGGGGGGCACACACAGGGCTGGGAGCTGCCAGAGCAGTGACCTGTGCCAGCTGTGCCCCGAGATCCCAGCACAGCCCAGACCTGATCCAGCTGTGCCCCCAGACCCCAGCACAGCCCCAGACCTGATCCTGATCCAGCTGTGCCCCCAGACCCCAGCACAGCCCCAGACCTGATCCAGCTGTGCCAGAGGATCCTGGTGCTGTGCCAGCAGCAGTCCACACTGGGGGGACATGGGGACACAGAGCTCAGCCCTGTTCTTGGGGACACCACGGCCACAGGCCTGGCCCCAGGGTCACTGTCACCACTAAATGCCATCACCCCAAAGCCCAGCCTGGCTCCAGGGTCACTGTCACCTGTCCCAGTGATGACCCCATCACCCCAAAGCCCAGCCTGAGGAGGCAGTTTGGACTTTGGTAGGATAAATGCCAGACCAGAAACGGCAGAAAGCAAAACCTTTAGTAGAAAAATCCCCAGAAACAGCGTGGCCAAAGGAAATTTGGGTTTTCACTTTGCTGTGACAAACATCTGATCTTTAAATCACCTGCAGCTCGTGACTTTGCAGATGCAGCACCTGGCACTGAGATAGACTGAGCTGATTACAAACTGCTGCCACCCAAACTTTCAATTAATTACTTCATAATTCTCACTCCTTTTTAATAAGGTCACTGAAATTAAGTTCACTGGATTATCTTCCTCTCTTTTCATGTGGTTTTCCCTTCACAGCTGTAAACGTGGGCTAAAGACACAAGTTCTTCTTTCTCCGATATCTCAGTTACTATTTCACTACACAAAGGAGTAACTGCAGTGAGTAACACCGACCCAGACTTGACCTGGTAGTGTCCTGAACGTGCTGTGCTGGCTCTGGCATCCACAGGGATTGGGGAGCCCAAAATTCCTTGGATGATCTCAGGATAACTCCTTGTGTCACCCCCTGAGAATTCCCTGTGTCACCCCAGGAACCCCTGGAGCCGCAGAGGACGTTCCAGCCCCTCACACAGCCCTGGGCTTCAGGCTCCTGATGTCAGGGAACACAGCTGGGGGGCAGGGAGTCCCTGCTGGAACAGCCCCCCCAGAGCTGCCCCGTGCCCACCCTGTGCCCACCCAGAGCCCTCTGGGCCACCTCCAGCTGTTCCTGGGACACCTCCAGGGATGGGCATCCAAACCTCCCTGGGCACTGCCGATCCCTGAGCTCCCTTTCCATGGGGAAATTCCTGCTGCTGCCCACCCTGAGCCTCCCCTGGCCCAGCCTGAGGCTGTTCCCTCCTCTCCTGTCCCATCCTGTCCTGTCCCCTCCTGTCCTGTCCCATCTTGGGGCTGTCCCCTCCTGTCCTGTTCCATCCTGGGGCTGTCCCCTCCTCTCCTGTCACATCCTGGGGCTGTCCCCTCTCCTCCTGTCCCATCCTGGGCTGTCCCCTCCACTCCTGTCCCATCCTGGGGCTGTCCCCTCTCCTGCTGTCCCTGTGTCCCAGCACAGCCCCAAACCGAGCACTGATGGATCTGGAATCCACTCACAAAGGTCCCAAAGAGCCTCAGTGATATTTAAATCAGCAGACACACCGAGCTCAGTCCCAGCCCAGAATTCCTGCAGGATTCCAGAGGGGCAGGAGGCTGGGGAGGGGCCTCACCCCGTCATTCCCAAGGGGTTTCCATGTCCCACACGGATTAACAGGGATTGCCAGTTCAGTCCTGCCCCTTTTTATATTCATTGCTTTATTACTCATAAAAATGCAAAGGAAAATGTTAATGATGATTGCACCAAAGACTAATAAGTTAAAGCCTTAGGTTATACTTTGCATTTCTGAAGATATAAATGCAATTGCCTAATAATTATGCATATTTTTAACTATTGAGTTATTATTTCTCTATATGCTCCTAGTTAGCCTAATTAATTTTAAGCTCCTGTTGATATATTTTATACATGCAATTAATTTTCGACCTGCCTTTTTTTTTTTTTTTTTTTTTTTTTTTTAGCCCTTGCATGGGAGGGCATTAATTATTAGAAGACAATCAAAACCAAGAATTGTTCACCCTGGAACAATACAATAAATAATAAATCCACGTGAAAACTGACACCAGAGCTGTGAAGAGCTGAGAGCAGGGAACAGTCTGGGGGAAATACAGGGAAGGGAAGGGAAGGGAAGGGAAGGGAAGGGAAGGGAAGGGAAGGGAAGGGAAGGGAAGGGAAGGGAAGGGAAGGGAAGGGAAGGAAGGGAAGGGAAGGGAAGGGAAGGGAAGGGAAGGGAAGGGAAGGGAAGGGAAGGGAAGGGAAGGGAAGGGAAGGGAAGGGAAGGAAGGGAAGGGAAGGGAAGGGAAGGGAAGGGAAGGGAAGGGAAGGGAAGGGAAGGGAAGGGAAGGGAAGGGAAGGGAAGGGAAGGGAAGGGAAGGGAAGGGAAGGGAAGGGAAGGGAAGGTGTTTGAAGTTTCCCACCCACAGCCCAGGTTTCCCTGGCCTACCTTGCACAGTGAGGTGCACCTGCATGGTCCTGGGGGTGTACTGGGTCTGCACGGAGCAGGTGTAGGGCCCGTCATCGGTGACATCCACGTCCTGGATCTGCAGGCTGTACTCCCTCGTGTTGGTGGTGGCGATGGACACGCGCGGATCCACCGACCACTTGTCATTGCCCGCAAAGATGATGCTGGAGCGGTTCAGCCAGGCCCCTTTGGAGGTTCCATCCTCCAGGTAACACCTGGGGAGAGGGAGACTGTGAGCAGGAGCTGCCAGTGCCGGGTTTAGACTGAGCACAGCTGGGATTTCTCAGAGCTGAACTCACACCAGGAGTCCTTTGTTAGCCCAGAGCCATCCCAAAGCCCAAAGCCCGGCTCACAGACACGGTGAGCACAGACAGACCTGTCTGCTCTGCTCTTCCTGCCCCTTTTCCTGCTGGGAGAGGCTGCTGGGGCAGCAGGAGGAAAGCCTCAATTAGTCCTGGCTGGGCTGGCCCAGCCCTAGCCCCTGCAGCCCCAGCCCTGGGGTCAGCCCCAGCCCTGTGTGCTCCTGGAACATCCCTGCCCTGCTCCTGAGGCACAGCCACCTCCTGCTGCTGAGCTCAGCAAACAAGAGACTTTCCCAGGAAAAACTACCCAGAGATCAGAGAATCCAGTCAGAGGGTTCACAGAACCCCAGAATCCCCCAGGGCTTTGGGTGAGAAGGGACCTGACAGTTCACTCCAGCCCATCTCAGTTCATCCCAGCCCAGCTTAGTCCATTCCAGCCCAGCCCAATTCATGCTATCCCATCCCAGCCCATCCCAGTCCATCCCAGCCCAGCTCTGTCCACCCCAGTCCACCCCAGTCCATCCCAGCCCATCCCAGGCCGGGTGCCCAGGAGGCGCAGGGCAGCTCCTGTCCCTCGGGGTGGAAATGAGGGATCCCGGGTCGGGAGAAGAGGCAGCAGCAGCTTTATCCCGCAGCTGCTGTGAGGCTGAGCCCTCCTGAGGGCCCGGGGCTGTTTGAGCCCGGCTCAGCCCCGGCTTTCCTCCCCCAGCCTGGGGAACAGGGCAGAGCAGCCCACGGGATGAGGGGCAGAGGGAAAATAAAACCTGGAAACTGCAAACCCACTGGGGAGCGGGGCTGTGGCACCGGGAAATCTGCATTGCTCTCCGTTAATTAACCACTCCTCGGGAAATGTGCAGAATGAATTCGGCAAGTTTTAGGCTCGCCCCCGTGCCCACCTCGGGATTGAAGGCTTTAAAGAATTTTAAAAGCTGAAGGAAGGTAATAAGGAGGATAATACAAAGTGCAACAGACTAATGGGACGTTTTTATTTCATAAAGAGCTTCCTACATGAAGGAAATCCAGGAGAGGAAGGGAATGCAACAGAGCTCATCCCTTTGATGAAACATTAAAATAGCACGACCATAGAAAGTGGAGGGAGAAAATTGGGATTTGGTGGCTGAAGCATCTGGCAGCATTGTTTAAGTGGAAAATGACATTCCATTCAGGAATAAGACATTGGAAACATCAGGCTGAGACGGCTCGAAAACAAAGGCCGAGAATAACCATTCGTTTAATTAATGATCTCAACTTTCAATGTGAAAGGGCTCCGGGAGGAGCTGCGAGGCTCGAAATTGGGATAAAACATCCCTATTTCCAGCGCAGAGAACCGGGATGTCACCGGGAAGGGACACTTTGAGGTTGGGATCCCTGCAGGGGGACTTCTGCAGGGTCTGATCCCAGCCAGGGAAGGGAAGGAGCCTCTTTCACAGTCCTGTGAAGGTTCTGAACCCGGTTCTAATGAGCAGCGGGCTGGGGGAGGCAGAGCAAGCTCCAGTTCAGGATTTTTTGCCGTGTGTTTCTGTCCGGCTGTCCCTGCAGCAGCCGACCCAGCCCGGGGAGCTGATCCTGTCCATCCCTGCCCATCCCTGCCCATCCCTGCCCTGTCCTGGCTGCAATCAGAGCAGCTTTGGGGTCCCTCCCAGCCCAAACCTCTCCGGGAGCCCGGCAATTACAAATTTGTCCCAGCAATTACAATCCGGCAGTTTGCAGGAAGCCCAGTGAGCATTTACCACTTCAGGAATGTCCCTCTCCCACTGACTGTTCACACTCCACACCCAAACCCTGGGAGGAGGCGTCAGCACAGAGAAATTCTCCTGTCTCTCCTCACAGGAGGGAAAACAGCCGCCTCCTCCTCCTCCTCTCCCAGCACACAAACCCAGCTTCACCAACTCCCTGCTCTCCGTGTGGTTTGCCAGAAAATAAACCAGCCTTCCTGGAGAAAGGAGCCACAGAATCCCTTTGGAGGCTGGAGAGGACCGCCAGGATCACGGGAGGGGGCTGGCCTTTGGGGTCCTTCTGAGCCCACCCATCCTGGGACACCCCCAGACAAACCCCTTCAGCACCCAAAACTCCTTCACCACTCAAATCTCCTTCAGAACCCAAAACTCCTTCAGCACCCAAAACTCCTTCACCACCCAAATCTTCTTCAGCACCCAAATCTTCTTCAGCACCCAAAACTCCTCCAGCAGCCAGAGCTCCTTCAGCACCCAAATCTCCTTTCAGCACTGAGAGCAATGACAGACTTGTCTTTACAAACAAACTCTGGGGCTGCTGGTGGATAAAACCAGCCCTGAGAGAGAAAAGAAACAATGGGGAGGATCCCACTGATGGATGAATGGAAAAGAAGATATTTGCCTTTACAAACAAACTGTGGGTCTGCTGAGAAATGAAACTGGATATTGAAAGATGAGAGAAACAATGGGGAAACCCATAAATTCCATAAGAATTAAAAATTAAAAGGAGGATCATACATTAAGGGGAATTTTAGGTTTTGGGCACTCGGGGAAGTCTCAAGTACCTCAGGCAGTGAGGAAAGAGAGAGGGAAATAGGGCCGGGAAATTGGGATAAAACTGGAGACACCTCAGGGGAAACACCCCGTGGCCTCTCCCTTTATTGGAATAAAGTCAAAGGACTCCTCTGCCTCCTTTTTGGACACAAACCTGTGGCGTGGATGAATTTTCCTAACAGCCCCCAGAGTCCCTCAGCCCCCAGAGCTCTCCCCTGTGCCCTGAGCCCAGCCCTGTGCCTGAGCACCCTGAGGACCCTGAGGACCCCGAGGACCCTGAGGAGCTGCAGAGATTCCCCGGAACCCTGACGCAGAAGCAATATTCTGTGTTTCCCCACCACCCCGTGGGACTGATGGATAAAGTTGTGTTTACCCTGAGGAAGTGGCAATGGAGCGACTCATCCCAGGAACGTTTGCCAATCCAACAGATTTAATCCCTCTCTGTTTGCAAATCACTCCCCAGCCTCAGTTATCGCCTGGACTCTCCTGCAGGACCCCCGGAGCCCCTTCCCTCTCTCTCCCGGGGAGGCTCTGGCCAGCAGAGCCCGCCCTGGGCTTTGGCAACAGAAATCAGGAGAATCCAGGATTTTTTCCTGTGCAGAGGAAGGCTTGGCCTTTCCCCTGTACGTCGGGAATTCCCTAAGGGAGAGCAGCTTCCCCACGTGTGATTTGTGCTCCCCCTGCCCCAGCACAGCCCACGGAGCTTCCACAAAAATACCCACAACAGACCCCTGCCCACCCTTCCTAAAGCCTAAAACCCTTTCCCAGAGCCACCTCCGGGAAATCATTCACTGAAAGGATGATCCAAGGTAAAAACTGCAAACTTCAGTGGCCTTCCCTTGCTTTTTCCCTTCCCCTCTCCCCCTTTCCTCTCCTTCCCCAAATTCTGCTGATATTAAACATTAATTCCCTGCATGTCATACCAGCACTTCCTGCCATGGAATTTGGAAATCCTATGCACAGAACCAATTATTTTTAGCAATTAATAATAACACTGTAGCACAACTAAAGTCAGCATAACAGCCATTAAATACAAGTGACTTTTGCTCTTTTTTACCTTCCCACGGCTTGGGGAAGTATTGATGAAACCACAGCTGAACTCAACAGAGAATTCTCCTACATTTAAATGGGGGAGATTGGAAAAAAGCACAATTTCTTTTTTAACTGATGATTGTAATCAGAAATTCCCCGCACAACAAGCATAAAAAATAGATTTTAATGTTAACTGTCATACACGGCTGAGGGCACTTTATTATTTTTCCAATCATTATTAATGGGGATGATCTTCTGTAATTTGTAAGTACAGGAAAATATAGTCTCACCCAGCTTCCCTCAAGTTTTTAATCCTCTTTTTTTTTAATGCCTCCCACTTTCCCAGCTCTCTAGTCTATTATTCCACCATAATTAAAACAGAGATCCATTAATCTTTGTAAAAAAAAAACGCTCTTCCAGTTGCTTAATTAAAACTGCACAGGGGCTCTGCTCCAGGAGCTCCACAGATCCCACCTGAAGGACATGGCCTGGGATGCTCCCAGCCCTCCCCTGCTCCATAAATCCCAGGAATTTGGGATAATCTGTGTCCAAAGGGAGGCCTGGGATGCACCCAGCGCTCCCCTGGTCCATAAATCCCAGGAATTTGGGATAATCTGTGTCCAAAGGGAGGCCTGGGATGCACCCAGCGCTCCCCTGGTCCATAAATCCCAGGAATTTGGGATAATCTGTGTCCAAAGGGAGGCCTGGGATGCACCCAGCGCTCCCCTGCTCCATAAATCCCAGGAATTTGGGATAATCTGTGTCCAAAGGGAGGCCTGGGATGCACGCAGCTCTCCCCTGGTCCATAAATCCCAGGAATTTGGGATAATCTGTGTCCAAAGGGAGGCCTGGGATGCACCCAGCACTCCCCTGGTCCATAAATCCCAGGAATTTGGAGCTGCAGCTGGGAGGTGTTTGGCCAGTGAGCATCATCCTCCCAGTGGTTTTACCAGATGTCAATATTTAAACCCAGTCACTGACCGGTTTTGCCACAATTTTCTTGGAAAAAAAAACTTCCCTGCAAAAGCAGCACGTTCTACCCTTTGCCTTTGTGAAAACACATTCTGAAAAATCAATATGAAATCACTTCTAATATACAGCTCCTATCTACTTAAAACAATACAACTATTAAATAGAAGGAGAAATTTCTTCCAACTTCTACCCCTAGATATTCACCATAATTTTACTTAACCTATTGACTAGCACTTGCTTTGCCTTTAGTTCCTCTAAACCAATGTCATTTTATAGTTTGTATTAATTGCCCATATTCTCTACTGAAAGATGTGACATTTTTAGTCACATTTTAGAAAATTCTCTGACTGAATCTCCAACCCCTGGGATGGTTTTGGGTTGAGGGGAGCTCAGAGACCCCCAGTGCCAGCCCAGACACGGCAGGCTCCCTGTCCAATGGATCCCACGGGATTCCAGCAGCAAACCTTGCCTGTCCTGCAGCTCCTGCAGCAGCCCGGCCTCTCTGGGGTGCCCTGAGCCCTGCCCCAGTGCCCTGAGCCCTGCCCCAGTGCCCTGAGCCCTGCTCCAGTGTCCTGATCCTTACCCAGTGTCCTGAGCCCTGCCCCAGTGTCCTGAGCCCTGCCCCAGTGCCCTGATCCTTACCCAGTGTCCTGATCCTTACCCAGTGCCCTGAGCCCTGCCCCAGTGCCCTGAGCCCTGCCCCAGTGCCCTGAGCCCTGCCCCAGTGTCCTGAGCCCTGCCCCAGTGCCCTGAGCCCTGCCCCAGTGCCCTGAGCCCTGCTCCAGTGTCCTGATCCTTACCCAGTGTCCTGAGCCCTGCCCCAGTGTCCTGAGCCCTGCCCCAGTGCCCTGATCCTTACCCAGTGCCCTGAGCCCTGCCCAGTGCCCTGAGCCCTGCTCCAGTGCCCTGATCCTTACCCAGTGCCCTGATCCTTACCCAGTGCCCTGAGCCCTGCCCAGTGCCCTGATCCTTACCCAGTGCCCTGATCCTTACCCAGTGCCCTGATCCTTACCCAGTGCCCTGAGCCCTGCCCAGTGCCCTGAGCCCTGCTCCAGTGCCCTGATCCTTACCCAGTGCCCTGAGCCCTGCCCCAGTGCCCTGAGCCCTGCCCCAGTGCCCTGAGCCCTGCCCAGTGTCCTGAGCCCTGCCCCAGTGCCCTGATCCTTACCCAGTGTCCTGAGCCCTGCCCCAGTGCCCTGATCCTTACCCAGTGCCCTGAGCCCTGCCCAGTGCCCTGATCCTTACCCAGTGTCCTGAGACCTGCCCAGTGTCCTGAGCCCTGCCCCAGTGCCCTGATCCTTACCCAGTGTCCTGAGCCCTGCCCCAGTGTCCTGCTGTCCCAGCAGCTGCTCCCAGCACAATTCCAGTGGCATTTGCTGATCCAGGGGTTCGGGATTTGGGATGAGGACTGCACCTGCCTGGAGCAGAAGTGCTGCTCGGAGTAATTAGCGTCATTAACTCCCTCCCTGCTCCCCAACACCTCCAGTGGCCCAGGATCCATCCAGGACCCATGGGTTGGGTTTGGGGACCCTGACTGCAGCTGCTGGGGCTGGGACAGGGGCACACGGAGAGGGGAACAGGCCAGAGCAGGGAGCTGGGCACTGCTGGGGGTTTGCTGGCCCTGCCTGGGACCTGCAGGAGATGTGTCTGTGGGCACAAATCCCTAAATCTGCACCGCTCCAAACAGCCCCAGCCACCCTCAGGGATGAACAGCACAAGGGTTTGACCCCCGGGGAGGTTTGAAGTGTCATTTTCTCCTCAGATGATGCCACCAGACCTTTAATCCGTGTGGGCACCGCCCTCGGCACCTGCCAGCCCATCCAAACCAGGGCAGAACCATTTCCCCAGGATTTGCCCCATTCCCAGATTATCCCCATTCCCAGAAGTTTCCCCATTCCCAGGATTTCCCCATTCTCATGGGCCCCACATTCCCAGGATTTTCCTGGCACACTGCTCCCAGCCATGCCCTTGGTGGGTGTTTTCCTCCTGCCAGCACCAGGAAATGGATTTTTCCCCATGTCAAGGAGGCAGAAGCTGCTGCTGCCACAACTGCAATAAATTCATCTCTTGGTTTTAATTATACAAAAACATTTCCCCCCCCTCCTTTTCGCAGATAAATTTTCATATTAAAATGGACAAAACGCTGCATTGTAAAGCTCATAATTTTTGGTCATTAATCACTTCCTTCATGGGAGCTGTGTTATTTTCTCTTTGAAGGCTCAGAAATAATATCCCACACCACTGCTGGTGTGAGAGCCGTGGCTTCAGCTTCAGAGAGTAACTCCCAAATTCAGCACATTATTTGAAATATTAAAAAGGGTCTGGCTGCTGCATTTGGTATTTATTAATTCCTGGAGATTTATGACAGAGAAACACTGACTCCCAGAAATGACAAAGACATTACTATTGCAGGAAAGTAAGGAAACAATTCCTCACAGGGCTTTGCCTTTATGGGTTCTCACTTTTCCTGAGAGAAAGGGTTCTTGGAAAATTTGGGAGCCCACAGTGTTTATTTTATAGGACTGCCCAAGTCAGAGGTTCTCTCTGGCTCTTTTTATACTACACAAGACTGAAACACAAATTGAAGGACTAAAAAGTGACACAAGCTCTGAGGGCAAGGCAAAGGTCTGGAGGGTGAGGAATCCTTCCCTGTCACTTCCCAGATCTCCAACATTCCAGTGTGTTACTGAGGGGGTTTGAGCATCCAGAACCCCCCAGCTGCATTAGAACAGTTCAACAAGTGCTTTCCCTTTCGTTTAGGAACACTTACACCGGTGTTACACATTGAATTCTGAGAGGAATCGTGGGTTCCTCCCCAGCCAGGGGCTCTGAGCAAACCCCAGATAGGGGCTGCACACCCGGGGTGCCCCAAACCCTGAGGGGCCCTCCTGGCACGGCACAGAGCTGCTCAGGGAACCCCAAACCTGTCCTGGTGCTCCTCAGCTGGGGGGTTTGGGCAGGGACAGCAGGGACGGGGACAGGGACAGCACAGGGACAGCAGGGACAGGGACAGCACAGGGGCAGGGACAGCACGGGGGCAGCAAAGCTGAGGCACAAACAGTGAAGCGTCACCTCCTGGGACACCTCCAGGGACGGGGATCCAACCCTCCCTGGGCACTGCCAAGCCCTGAGCTCCCTTTCCATGGGGAAATTCCTGCTGCTGCCCACCCTGAGCCTCCCCTGGCCCAGCCTGAGGCCGTTCCCTCTCCTCCTGTCCCTGTTCCCTGGGAGCAAATCCCAAATCCCCCCGGCTGTCCCCTCCTGGCAGGGAGCTGTGCAGAGCCACAAGGTCCCCCCTGAGCTCCTTTTCTCCAGGCTGAGCCCCTTTCCAGCTCCCTCAGCCCCTCCTGGGGCTCCAGACCCTTCCCCAGCTCCCTCAGGGATTCTCCTGCCCCTTCCCAGCTCCGTTCCCTGCCCTGGACACGCTCCAGCCCCTTGGGGTCAGTTCTGACTGAGGGTCCCAGAGCTCAGGATTTGGGGTGAGGTCTCAGCCCTGGGGCAGAGCTGCGGGCAGAGCTGTGGCTGCTCCTCAGATCCATTCTCCTCTTCTTCCCCAGGCTGCTGCTGCCCAGGCCCCAGGGATCCCTCAGTATCCCTGTTCTCCCCCCTGTTTTCCTGGAAAGGCTTTTGTCACTCTCCAAGCTTAGTGCAAAAAGGGCCTTTCCAGGTGCAGACAGGTCGGGTTTTACAGCCCCTCGTACAATAACTGCACTGGGAGTGGGGAGCACAGACAGGAGGGAGAGAATTGTGTGCTGGGCCACGTCCTTTATCAGCTCAGCCCTGACCCGGGGCCCTTCCCCGAGCAGCGATGCCGACCCTGCCCCACAGCCCCTCCAGGCTGCTTTCAATAAAATAATGGAGTTAATGGCAAGAGCAAAACTACCTGGAGAGGTGTAATCCATCACGGTGTGTTCACGCCATTATCTTAAAAACATCCAGTGTAGTAATCACTTGAAGGAGTGATAACACATAATTGTGTGTTCTCCCAAATTACAGGTGAATGGGAGTTGCAACTAATGAGAGGCAAATAGCAGCTCAGGAGCTGCAGTGATTACAGCAGATGTGGTGATGAATGCATTTATTATTGGGCTATTGCAAAGCTTTTTATAGCAGACGGCACGGTTATAAATAAATAAGGGCCCCACACGTCTGACCAAGCAGCTCCTGGGGCAGGAACGCTCCAGGGCTGGCAGAAAACAGAGCAGAGGAGTCCAAATCCCACCCAAACACTTCCATCCCCGGGGGCACACGCTTGGCTTCATCGGCACTCCCAAAGGACTGCCCCAGAGCTGCTGGGGGAGCTGAGAGGAAAGGTTCTGCAGCTGAGAGAGGAGTTTGGTGTTCTACAGAACCCTGCAGAGTTCCTCCCCCAGCCGTGGGAGCGCTGCTGCCTCTCCAGAAGAGGAAAATCAGCCGGGAGGAGGAGCAGGAACTGAGGTGATGACAGAGCCTTCAGGGGACAGGAGCTGCTCCTGCTCCGGGAGGATCCCTGGTACAGGAAAGGTTCCAGGATTATCCATGACGGAGCAGGAGCAGCTCCTGTCCCCCAGGGCTCTACCATTCCCTCAGAGCAGCCCCAGCTCCAGGAGGACCCCTGGGATCATGGATCCTCTGTGGCCCAGCTCTGCTCCCCTCCAGGCCCAGCAGGTTCCCACAAGTGTCTCTGCAGCAGGTGACAGGTAACAATCCCTGTCACCAGTGCTGCTGGCCCTTCCTGCAGTCCCAGTGCTGTCAGAACATTCCAATAACAATCCCTGTCACCCAGTGCTGCTGGCTCTTCCTGCAGTCCCAGTGCTGTCAGAACATTCCAGGGGCGATCTGCAGCCCCCGGCAGAGTGAGAACAACATTGCAAACCACCAAAGGCCCCCGTGAACTAGAATTGTCTGCCCAAACTCCCGAGTGAAGGATCCATTTGTCTCCCTCGGAGCAGGCTGATTTCATCTGGGCTGCTCTCCCAGAACATTTACTCTGTTGATATACCACTGGTTGGAATATTAGTGATAAATAATAAAAGAAGGCAAATTTAATTGTGCTGCAGCCTCTCACTACAATGAATCTTTCAGGAGAATCACAATGATCTCTTGATTTACAAGAGCAGGAGCTGGTTGTGGATGGATGATGTAAATACAGGGACTTGGCACAGATGGCCGGGGCCGTGTTTGCCAGCAACAGTCAGATTTTTGGATGAACCTCCCAGCTGCCTGCTCCAGACTAATGCATTATTAATACCCTGATTGAACAGCTCCTGGGGACAGCTCCTGTAGGGAAGGAGCCCCCTGGAGCAGCCTGGCAGGGCAGCAGGGGAGGGAGATGGGGATGGACCCCAGGGATGGATGGAGGGATGGATGGAGGGGGAGGGGTCCTGGAGCACTCAGAGGAAGGAGGAACAATCTTCCCAAGCAACATTCCACTACAACCCAAATAAACACGCTGAGAAACATTCCCAATTAACCAAAGAAACTTCAGCAATTGCCTTCCTAAAGGAACAGTCCTGACTGAGCACCCAAAACAACCCTGAGAGTTAAACACTGACCACCAAAACAGTCACTGACCACCCAAACCAACCCTGGGAGTTAAACACTGATCACTGAAACAGTCACTGACCACCCAAACCAACCCTGAGACCTGAACACTGACCACCAAAACAGTCACTGACCACCCAAACCAACCCTGAGAGTTAAACACTGACAACTGAAACAGTCACTGGCCACCCAAACCAACCCTGAGAGTTAAACACTGACCACCAAAACAGTCACTGAGCACCCAAACCAACCCTGAGACCTGAACACTGACCACTGAAACAGTCACTGAGCACCCAAACCAACCCTGGGAGCCTAAACATTGAGCACCTAAGCAAACACTGAGCAGTTTTTCAATCAGTTGTTCAATCAGTCATTGAACATCCAAACTCTGAGCGCCTAAACAAACACCAACACACAAACATTGAGCACTTAATCAGTCATTGATGGCCAAAACAAACATTGAACACCCAAAGTAACACTGAGCTCTCAAACAATCATTGAACACTTACTTAAACAACCACCGAACGCCCAAACAAACACTGAGCATTAAACACTGAGCACCCAAACAAACACTGAGCATTAAACACTGAGCACCCAAACACTGGGCATTAAACACTGAGCACCCAAAACCAATCGTGGAACACCCACTGAGCACCTAAACATTGAGCACTTAAATATTGACCACTTAAAATGAAGGACTTAAGCAATCATTGAGCACTTGAACAGTCACTAAACACCCAAAGGAACACTGAGCACCTAAACAAACACTGAGCACCCAAACATTCAGCACTTAAACATAGAACACCTAAACAATCATTTAGCACCTAAATATTGAGCACTTAAAAAAAATCCTTGATCACCTAAACAGTCATTGAGTACTTAAACCATCACTGAGCACCCCAAAAACACTGAGCACCCCAAAAACACTGAGCACTTAAACAATTGTGGAACACCCAAACAGGGAGCACCAAAACACTGAGCACCCGTCAGACATTGAGTACTTAAATATTGACCACTTAAACATTGAGACTTAAACAATCACTGGCCACTTAAACAATCATTGAACACCCAGACAAACCTTGAGACCTAAACAGTCATTGAGCACTTAAACAAACCCTGAGCACCCAAACACTCAACACTCAAACACGGAACACCCAAACAAACATTGAGAACTTCAATACTGAGTGCCTCAAAAAACCCTTGAGCACCTAAATAATCACTGAGCACCTAAACCATCAGCACTTAAACACTGAGCACCTAAACACCGAGTATTTAAACACTGAGCACCTAAACAATCATCGAGCAGCTCAAAAATATCATTGAGAACCTAAACATTGAGTACTTAAACAGTGAGCACCTAAAAACAAACACTGAGCACCTAAAAACAGTGAGCACCTAAAAACAAACACTGAGCACCAAAACATTGAGTATTTAAACACTGAGAACCTAAACATTGAGTATTTAAACATTGAACACCTAAACAATCATTGAGCACCTAAAAACATCATTGAGAACCTAAACATTGACTATTTAAACATTGAGCACCTAAACATTGAGTATTTAAACACTAAGCACCTAAAAAAAAAAATCATTGAGCACCTAAACAAACACTGAGCACCTAAAAACAATCATTGAGCATCTAAACCTTCAGCACTTAAACACTGAGCACCTAAACACCGAGTATTTAAACACTGAGCACTTAAACAATCATTAAGAACCTAAACACTGAGTATTTAAACACCTAGCACCTAAACACTGTGCACCTGAACAAACACTGAGCACCCAACAATCCCTCAGTGAGCACCCAACAATCCCTCACTACCAAAAAACCTTGACTGCCCAAACTTCCTCTGCCTGTAAGGATTTTTGCCCGTCCTGGGAAAGCCCCATGAGCCCCTGGAGTCCCTTCCCAGCTGCTCCTGCTCTCAGGCTCTCACTGACAACATTTGCACAACCCCTGCACCAAGGGGCTGCTCTGGAGCCGTTTGCTTTAGCACTTCACCCATAAACAGCTTGTTAGGAGCAACAACCAGTGGGAATTCTCTTTCCTCTTTATGCTTTCCCTATGAAGAAAACATACCCAGTCTCCTTTTTTCATGTTCCAAATTATCTGGCTGTTCATTTCGCTCATAGAAGAAAGGGGAAGACAGAACCACATCCTTCAGAATGTAACAATTTCCCATCAGAACAGACTTTTATGAACTCTATCAGTTTTTGATTACTGATAATCTCTGTGTGAGGTGTGGGAGGATGCTGAGTGTGTCAGCAGGTGAGAGCAATGCACTGAGATCACACTGGAGAACACAGGAAAATTCATATTGACATTAAAGAGCTGCAGACTTTGTGTTATTTTAGATTAAATTGTGGAAGAGTTTGGGTTGAAAAGGACCTTAAAGCTCATCCCATCCCTATGGCAGGGACACCTCCCACTGTCCGAGGTGCTCCAGCCCCAGTGTCCAGCCTGGCCTGGGACATTCCAGGGATCCAGGGGCAGCCCCAGCTGCTCTGGGCACCCTGTGCCAGTGCTGACATTTCACTTTGATGTAAGAGTAAGTGTCAAAGACCCTCCTCTAATAACTGGAAAAGAGAAGCTTCAGGGTGTCCTAATCGTGCCCTTCCAGGACCTGGAGGAGGTACAGGCCGTTCACAGGGGACAAGGGGGATGGATCCCAGTGCCAGAGGGCAGGGCTGGATGGGATTTGGGGCAGGAATTGTTCTCTCGAGGGTGGGCAGGCCCTGGAATAGAATTCCCAGAGCAGCTGTGGCTGCCCCTGGATCCCTGGCAGTGCCCAAGGCCAGGCTGGACACTGGGGTTGGGACAGTGGGAGGTGTCCGTGGGACAGTGGGAGGTGTCCCTGCCCTGGCTGGGGTGGGATGGGTGAGCTTCAAGGTCCCTCCCAATCCAGACCACTCCAGGATTCTGTGAAAATGGCACAAAATCAGCTCAGGAGCTCAAAGCCTGAGAATTCCCTCACGAATATCCCTTATAATTTTTTTTCTCCCCCTCCATGTAGCCTTGTCTTAATTGTGCTCATATTTCCTGCCCAGAAATTTAATTTCGTGTAGTTCTTTAGTCGTGTGTCAACACATCTCAAATTCCTGTAATATTTGTTCTCCAGCTCTGGATAACCTTGTCAATCTTCATTAGAGCTGAGGGGAGGCAAACAGAATTGGCTCCAGATGAGATTCCCATTGTTCAATATGCTGCTGGAACATATTCCAGCCTCCTAAAGCTCCCAAGCATTTGAAGAGCTGCTGCCCACTGTGCCGACATTCATTTGAGCTCTCAGCCTCATTCATTTAGTTCGATTGCATCCTACAAAACACAAAGTAACACATCTCTAAGATCCTGGCTGCCCTTGACAAATAATTAAAATTGCAATTCCCCGAATTCTCAGGGAGCACCAGCAGAGCCCAAATTTTCCTCGGCAAAAACAAAAACAAAAAAACAAACAAAACAAACAAACAAACAAACAAACCCCCAAAAAAAACAAAAAAACCCCAAACAAACAAACCTCAGGAATGTCACAGGATGGGATGGACAGAGAGGAGAAAATAGAGAAATCAGAGAAATTTTCCAACCTTTGCAGTGTTTTATAGTGCTTAACCATTATCTGTGTTTTCCTTTCATTTAAAGGACGTCCAGAACTCATAATTAGGATCCAAATTCTGTGCCCCAGGGGTGCCACACTAAGAATCCTCACCCTACTCCTCACCAAGCTTTGATAAACTTGGTCAATCCCACATCCCATCCCATCCCATCCCATCCCGTCCCTCCCTGGCATTCCCTGGAGCTCCTTGCAGCTCTCCAGGCTCCATTCCCCTCTAGAGTCCCACCTAAACACATAAAAAATTCCTATTTTTAACCGCCAAACCCTTTCTCCTCACCAGTAACCTGCCCCAGCCCCTCGGGGAGAGGGCTCAGTGGGATTTGCACATCCAGGGTGTGAATGGGAAGGAAAAATCCGGGTTTGGAGGCTCCCGAGGGAACAGAGGCACACCCCGGGGAGTGTTCAGGGGGGTTGGAGGTGCTTTGAGTGTTTTCCAGCTCAAACAAACTTTGAGGAGATTATTGGAGGGAATGAGGGAGAGGTGTGACAGGGTCCGTCACCAGGCGATGGCAGGGCTGGGACAGCCCAAGGTGAGGGAGGTTCTGGGTCTTTAAAGGCTTGGAGATGCCTCGGGGATGGTTCTGCACAAACTGTGTCTGAATAACGCAGCCCGGGAAGGGAGGCTGCAGCGCTTTCATCCCGTTTTCACGAGGTGCCTTGGAGGGGCAGGAGGCTCCCATCCCTCGGAAAAAGGTATTGGTACTGCAGAAAAATGAAGGGAAAAGCTCCTTTAGTTCAACCTTCCCCAAGGCAGCTTCCAGTGGAGGAATCTGGGCTTGTTTAGCAAATGATGAAGGTTGAATTTCACACACAGACATTGTGGTGATTATTGAGGATTTGCTCCCAGGCTCGCCCTACCCCTTCAAACCCCAGCACAGAACGGGGAAAAAGCACATTTCCTCAGCAATTAACCTCTTCCCACGCGTATAACAAACGGATGAGCCGCTGTCCATGTAATTCCCAGCCCTCTGTCCCAATCCCCTGGGGAAATCCCCATCTCTGCAGTGAATTATCGCGTTTGGGGCAGCTCCCACTGCTGGCATCAGCCACTGCGCGTCCTCTGGGGACAGCCAGAGCACGGAATCCCAAATTCCAGAGTGTGGGGGCTTGGGAGGGACCTCAAACCCCTCAAATCCAGGGCAGGGACACTGCCACCGTCCCAGGTGCTCCCAGAGCCCCTCTCCATCCCTCCTGGAGAACCTTTGGGCAGCTGCACCAGGGTTGGGATGCATTTCCCACACCCAGCAAGTGTCTCTATATAAGAGAAAAATTTCAGCTTACCTAAACCTGTAAGGAAATATATAGCTTCATAGCTTCCATTAGATTATATTACATTATATTCTATTATATTATAATATAGACACAAACAATATATACTCTATTAAAAATTATATATTTCTATATAATATTTCTGCATAATATAATGTAACACATATAATACAACACAATACAATACAATACAATACAATATAATATAATGCTATATATTATAATACAATAATATAATATAGTATTGTATTGTATTATATTATATTATATTATATTATATTATATTATATTATATTATATTATTTCTATATTTATAGAAAGTTCCGTGCCCTTTTCATTTGTTTCAGCTCGGTGCCAGCACAGAAGAACTCATTGGGTTCTAGGAGTGAACTTCAAAGTGAAGTGCCGATTTTCTTGGGCAAGGTGCCCAACAGCCCACCAAACCCGTTCAGTTTGGGGCTTTGGGGAGGGTTCTGGCAGTGCCAGAGCTTTTCTTGGACACCTGTGTGCAGCTTTTCTTTCATTTCCTGTTACATTTGTTGTTTTTCATTTATCAAACCTTTTCCTTCACCAAATCACCTCTGAAGAGCAGTCTGGCCGGGATTATTTACACCACCCTGAGAGGACTGGACCCTGGGAGGTGTGATACATTTATTCACACGGGGCTCACAACACTCTGGCCAGGTGTTAAATTTTATCCCTCCAGGATCCCCTGGGAGCCTTCCCCTGCCCAGGCCGAGGCAGCCCAGCCCTGCCAACCCTTCCCTGGGCCAGCCCCAGCCCGGGGGTGTCCCTGGGCCAGCCAGAGGTGACAGCGAGGTGGCACCGTGCCCTCGGAGCAGCCCCATCCCTGTGTGCTGCATTCCCAGATCCCGTGCCCAGCTCCGGGCACAGCAGCTCCTGCAGGATCCAGCTGAGCAGATGTTGGAGTCCAGGACATCCCCTTGGATGACCTGGGATTCGAGGAAGGGAATTTGACCTTTGGACAGGGGGGTGTGGAGCTGGTCTAGAGGGCTCAGAGACTTTTGTACAGAGCCCAGGAAAACATCAGGTTTGATTTTAGTTGATGGGAGAGGTTTCTGATACAGAGAAAGGAATTGCAAATTACTGGGATGGGAAAACAGTAGTTTAGCATAGTATAAGATATAAAATACAGTAGTTTTAGGGTTCATGGAATAGAGGTAAATGGGGACAAGATGGTGGAATTTGGGTGGTACCTCATGTACTTCTCCTTCTTCCTCATCCTCCATCTTTTGGGGTGGTGATGGCACAAAGTAGTTAGAGTGGATTGGGTCAAAGTAGAAATGACACTTTTAGTGTGGGCACTGGGCATTGGCAAGAAATAGTAAATAACCAATACGTAGTTATCTGTATAAATGTTAGGGGACATCCCCTGAGGCAGTCAGTCGCCTCGTGTCCCAGCTGCTGTCCGGAGCTCAACTGGGAGCAGAGAAAATTCTGAGATAATGAATAATAAACAACACAAGAAATCTGAAAACCGACCTTGAGGACTCTGCTTTTTACACCGACGTGACTTGGGGCTTTTAGAGGGCCAAGGACTTTAAACCACCTAAAGCTCAGGTGAGGAAACACTCCCTGAGAAGCAGATCTCAATATTCCTGGGCCAACCACAGAGAAACAGGTTTAACGGGAGAGGAGAGAGCAGGGAAAGGGGCTGGGGAAGGGAAAACCCGCAGTGGAGGAGAGGGGAAAGGCAGGAACAGTGCTCACACACCCTGGGCCAGGCAAACCTGGAGAGGGCTGAATGGGGCAGGAGAGCAGGGACCTGCAGGGACAGCCACCACACCCTTGGGGTTTCTCTTTTTGGGGTGGTTTTCACTAATTCCTACCCAGTTTTGGCTGATTTTCACTGAATGCCATTCATTTTGGGGTGATTTTCCCATTTATTTGGGCTGATTTTTACTAAATCCCATTTATTTTGGGGCGATTCTCTTGTTTTTGGCTGATTTTCACTAAAGCCCATTCATTTTGGGGTGATTCTCTCGTTTTTGACTGATTTTCACTCAAGCCCATTCATTTTGGGGTGATTCTCTCGTTTTTGGCTGATTTTCACTCAAGCCCACTCTCCTGGCCGTGACAGAGTCTCTCCTGGGCACAGTTTGGGATTCTGTGGGATTGCAAACCCCTACAGAAGGAAGAATTGAGCGCTGTGGGTGTGATTTATTTCCTGGCTGCCCCTCGTTCCCCCGGCCACAGAATCCCAGAATATCCCCAGAGGAGAGGCCTCCTTGTGGCTGCCTTTTCAATAATCCCTTTCCACAGCTGAGCTGTAGAGACAAACCTACATTTTACTGTTGTTTCCTGGTGCCAAACATGACCCAAACCAGAAAATATGGGACAGCTGAATGGAGGGAGGTTTGGGGCACAGTCACTCCCCGTGTGCTTTTCCTTCACTTTGGGTTTTTGGGCAGGTTGTTCATTGAACTTTTCATGAACTGGCAGTTCAGGTGCAAAAAAAAAAAGCTGTGGAATGGCAAATCCTGAAGATTTCCAGTGATTTTTTTTTATTAAGCCACAGAATTAAAGAGATTTTCTCTGGGGGGACTGTTTTTTCTTCAGAGAAACTGAGTCCAGGAGCACAACAAAACCTTCCTGGTGAAGCCCCACTGCTCACATTGCTCCAGGTCCCCTCCTCCAGCATTCCCTCACCTGAAAACTGACTCTGGATCTTTCTAATTTGCTTTTAAAAATAATTTTCACTTGCCAAAAATGATGTGACTTAAGAGGTCTGAAATAAAAAACCCCGGCAGTCTGCCAATGTGAGCTGAAAAATCTCCTTTTTTAGAAGCAAACACACCTCAGCCAGGTGTGCCATTATTAGCTCTGCCATTAATTATGCCATTTTTAAAATTTAAACCTTTTCCCAACTACCTCACACCTCTCTGAGATAAAATATTCAAATGCATTCCGTGTCTCTAAAAGGGTAAATTCAGCTGCGAAACAGATTTCCATTTTCCTAATGCTTTCTGGCACTTGCTGCTGTCCAGTTACATTAGCCTGTAAAAATGTTTCCAGATTTATCAGCCCCAAGCCCGTGCCAAACCAAATGAGAATTTATAATTCCCAGTAAATAAGTCCTGCACCAAAACCCCCTCAGTAATTTGTAAATAGAACATTGAAATAAGTCCTGCGCAAAAACCCCCTCAATAATTTGTAAATAGAATGTTGATACGTTTCCAACACCCACAATCACAACACTGCACCCAAAAAAAGTGATGGGTCAAGGGAAAAAAAAATCTTTTCAGGTAAATTCTTGACAAGACAAATAGCCCTGATTTGTTCCCTGCTCTGCACAGGATGCTGATGGAGGAGGCGAGGACATTGCAGACACATTATGCGTTTTGACACTAAGTAACTGGCAATTAGCTGAAGTACATAATTGCATCTTAATGCAGCAAAGGAGAAAATAACCAAAAAAAAAAAAAAAAGAAAAAAAAGCAAGCCTGGGAAAAGGGTTATACAACTGAGGGGTTGATGACAGCTAAAGCCAGCAACAAACCCAAACAAAATCTGGGAGGGAAGGAAAGCTACAAACAGAGCCCCGAGGCTGTGCAGTGAGTCAGTGCGGGCTGAGGGGGAAGGTGGGAGCAGCACCTGCATCCTCCTGCGCCAGGAGCCCGGGACGAGCTGCCAGGTGGGCTCGGGATGGTCCTCCAGCCCAGCTTCGGGAGACTAATTGTGCTAATGGATATAATCACCAACAGGCTGCCCCGAGCAGATGTGTCCTGGGGGCCCTGGCAGTGCCCAGGGTGGACACTTGGAGCAGCCTGGGACAGGGGCAGGTGTCCCTGGAACAGGTGTCCCTGCCATGGCAGGGGTGTCACTGGGCCGGATTTAGGTCCCTCCAACCCAGTCTGGGATTTGAGGAAATCAGGCTCTGAAGGGCAGCACTCAAAGTGTTGTCTGGAGAGACCTGTGGAGGAGAACAGCTCGTGGAGCTCCTGCGGCTTGGAGACACCAAAGGCTGAGGAATGTCCTCAGGGCTGTGAATGCACACCCAGCTCCCAGAGCCGATGGAGCCCCTGTGGGACCCTAGCCCGCCCCTGAGAGACCCGGTGGCCACCAAGAAGGGGACAAAGCCTCTCCAAAGCCCTCCGGGCTGGCCACAGCCTCGGCAATCTGCCCTCAGGCTGAAAACAGGCTGCAGACACACACCAGCACCTTGCCTCTCATTTCTGTCTCTAAATCCTTCTTGCCTCCAAATCTGTCTCTAATTAATTACCCCATGTTGGGGAAGATGCTAATTGGGATGTCCCAATTAGAGCACAGATCCGATTGATGCCGCTGGAATTCAGTTCTCTGCCAGCAGCCCAGGGCACTGCGTGTGTTTCTTTGGGGACCAAAGAGAGATCTGTGAGAAGCCTGCCCCAAACCAGCCCCGTGTGCCGGCTGCTGTACCCCAGCGCCGGGGACAGCGGGCTCTGCCTGCCTCAGTTTCCCCGGCAGTGAGCCCATGTCCCGGTCCCGGCTCTGCCCTGCCTCAGTTTCCCCGGCAGTGAGCCCATGTCCCGGTCCCGGCTCTGCCCTGCCTCAGTTTCCCCGGCAGTGAGCCCGTGTCCCGGCCCTGCCCCGCCCGGATTTTATCTCTGTGCCCTCCCTGCAGCGGGGCTGGCCTCGGGCCTTTGGGGCTTTGGGCCTTTGGGGCCAGGGCAGACAATGGGATTTTCCAGGGTCACCCTCACCCGGCAGCGCAGAAACAGCCCAGAGCAGCCGAGGGGACAGGGGAGGACAGGAGACAGCTCTGCCCGGGGTGGGGATGGCACTACTGGGGCCCCAGGGCAGCGGGGAGTGGGGTCCCTGCTCCACATGGGATCCAGGGAGGATGGGGAATGGGGATCCCAGCTCCACGTGGGATTGAGAGGATGAGGATGGGGATCCCAGATCCACACGGGATTTGAGGAGGATGAGGATGGGGATCCCAGCTGGGAGCAGCTCCTGTGCGGCTGGTAGAGCCTGGAGGATGGGGATGGGAAATCCATGTTCCCCCTTATCCCAATGTCCCAGCCTTGACTGACTTTCAGAGTTAAACCCAGAATGTTTTTATCTGGCCCCAGAGCCTTCGATGTTTAAACTCACTTAGAAGTTCTGGGGTTGGTTCCTACAGCCCCACCCCTCCTGTCTCAGCCCCAAATTTCCCCCAGAGCCCTGCAGAGGCTGGCCTTGCTGGGAGCTGCGGCAGCAGCAGCAGATGCTGTGATGTTGTGACTCCATTGAAGCCGTGATTGGACTCAATGGTCACAGCTTGCTCCTTATAATCCATTTGTTAAAACACATTAATGATGCAAACGGAGCCCTGAGCAGCTGCGGAGCCATCCCAGGCCTGCCAGAGCCTCCTGTCAGTGCACCCACTCCAGAATGGGCAGGGAGGAGCAGATTGCTGAAATAACCCTCTAAACCATTGGTTCACTGGGAAAATCCAGGAGCCTCCTGCCGCCAGTGTTCCCTGGCTCTGGGAAGGGGAGGGATGTCCCTGCCTTGGAGAGACCCCTAGGGAGCCTCTGCCACCTGGGGACACAGTGTTGGGGAAGATGAATCAGGGAAATCTTATAAATATGATTGCTTAGCAAAAGATTCTGAAAATATGAAACCTATAATGGAAATAGAAATGAAAGCTGACTTTGAGCTGTAGGATTCTGAGTCTTAGTTACTATATAACCTAAAAACAACAGCCTAGCTAGCTGAAGGAGAATCCCTTTTGATTGAACAATACCTTTCTGCTGGCTGAGGGACCCAAAGGTCAATGCAGCAACACAGAAGTCTAAAGAGTAGTTTTTAGAGTTTAAAATATAACACAGTATGGTGATGTAGTAGTTCTTACAGGCTGTATGTAGATTCTGTAGGATTTTGTGTCTTGTGTTGGTTGGTCACTGTAAATTAGAATATTCATCACAAAAGGAGATATAATGGATTGTAACAAGGACCTCGCTCTCTCACCCTTCCTCTTCCCCCTGCTCTCGCTCTCTCCTGCTCTCTCCCCCTGCCCTTTGCTCTCTCTCTCCCTTCTCTCTCAGCTCTCCCCTGCTGTTCTCTCTCCCTCTCTCTTTGGGATTCCCTCCAGCCCAGGCTGGTGGCTGAAGGCAAGGCCCTTTTACCCACGGCCCTGCAATAAACCCACATGTTCTAGAATATCCAGGTGGGCAGAATTCCTTGTCCCAGCCATCCGTGGATTCGCCTGCCCCCCGGGACTAGGGTTCGAGGAGCAAAAATAAACGTTGAGATCAGTTCCTCGGTGCCTTTTCAGCTTTGCTTGCAGAGACAGCTGCTGCTTGTCACCGAGATCCAAACCAGAGTAACGTTTTTAATTGTTAAAGTGATAAAGACAATGAATTATAAATGCTTTTAAAGGAACATATTAATGAATGTGGGGTATGATATAAAATTTAATTAGAATTTTTAAGCCTTTAAGGATGAAGTGAATTAACTAAAAGGCTTTATAATGAACTAATAGAATACACAAGGCAGAATTTAAATAGATTTTGAAGGTATTTTAGACAGTTGTTGTATGGAAAAGCAGCCATACATGTGTCTAACTTTTTAATTGGTTTGGAACACTGGAAAGGAATCATCGCAGCCTTCATTTTATTTGAACATAACTTTTATTTATGCATATTTATTCCGTTATTCTAATGCAAACAGAACACTGGAAATTAGGTAGTTATGCAAATAACATGATTGGATTAGGAAGAATCAGGGAGTGTCCTGAAGGCAACCACAGGGATGAGGGGGCCCAAGCCCTGGCTCTGCACACACTCCCAGTCCGTGGTGACCAAAGTGACCCCCAGGATGTCACCTGTGTCACCTGTGTCACTTGTGTCCCCCCAGCCATGGCCTTCCAGGGGCTGCTCCAGCTCCAGGGAGAACTTCCAGTGGGAACCCCCAGATCCAGCAGCTCCCAGTGCCCAGAGATCCCTGTCCCCAAAGCACAGAGCTCTTGTCCCCAGAGCCCAGAACTCCTGTCCCCAAAGCCCAGGGTTCCTGTCCCCAAAGCCCAGGTCTCCTGTCCCCAAAGCCCAGGGCTCCTGTCCCCAAAGCCCAGGGCTCCTGTCCCCAGTGCCCAGGGCTCGTGTCCCCAAAGCCCAGGGCTCCTGTCCCCAAATCCCAAGGCTCCTGTCCCTGCCTGCTCTGCTCCCTCCTCATCCTCCACTGCCCCTTCCACCGCCGTGGCCCTTAGGGAGCCTGGAGTGGCTTTGGGACCATTCCCACAGCACCCCCAAAGCCCGGCCGGGAGCCGCTGGTGGGGCTGGGCGGGTCTGTGGCTGTGTCCAGGGAGTTTGGAGGTAACCAGGGACAGATCCAGGCCACCTCCTCCATCCCTGCCCCCGGGAAAGCGCACGTGGGGGAAACCATGGATACAGAATGAGTCTGGTGTTGGACAGCGCAGCGCTGCAGTCTGCAGGCTCCGATCCCATCGGATCAATCGTGGGGAAGGATCCGAGCCCAGGGGGAACCCCCAGACCTCCCTCTGCAGGGACAGAGCAGAAAGGGCTCGTAGAGAGTTACTTCACCGATCATCTCTCACTAAATGAGCCCAAACGCTCTCCGAGCCCCTCTGACACCGCGGACTTCAGGGCACAGAGCTGGGGATGACCAGTGAGTGATCTGTCACTGAGGGGAGAGGGTGGGAAGGAAGGATGGGGGATAAGGATGGGAAGCATTGCCTCATCCTGCCTCCTCTTCCCTCTGCTAAATGAGCTTAACTGGGGTGAAAAAGAGCCATGAAAAGCAGAACTGGCAGCAGGCGCAGCGCAGCCCAGCCCACTCCAGGCAGAGGCGCAGGGTCCCAGGTGTGCCCCAGGCTGCAGCCCCAGCTCTGGCCCTGTGCAGGATCCTGGGG
This sequence comes from Sylvia atricapilla, assembly GCF_009819655.1. Lineage (NCBI taxonomy): Eukaryota > Metazoa > Chordata > Aves > Passeriformes > Sylviidae > Sylvia > Sylvia atricapilla. The sequence continues at coordinate 24,319,801 of NC_089148.1, read as the reverse complement.
CTGTGGGCAGCAGGAGGAGCCCAGCCCGGGCTTTAGCCCAGGGATGAGCAGGAAAACCCCAGAATTTCAGCAGCACCATGCCCTGAGCTCCCCGGGCTGCCCCTGCCCTGACAGGGGAACTTGATCACTCTGGGATGCAAAACACAATTACCCTGTAACTTAGCCCCTCGTCTCCCGGAGGTGAGCCCACGTCCTGCTCCTGCCTGGGAACATTTAATGAGATATTTGCATTATTTACAGCCAGCTCTCATAAACGTGGTATTTACAGCTGCCTGCTTAGGAACAGGAGCGAGCCCAGTTAACTCTTTGTCCTCCAGGCTGTCACCTCTGGCTGTGCCGTGAAGCTGAGGCAGTTCCAGCCCATGGGAGAGGTAAAAATGGGATAAGGGGAGCTGTGCACAGCCCTCACACGTCCAGGGACACTCCAGGCACTCCTGGCTGCCTCGAGCTGGTGCTCAGAGGAGCAGGACACGGGGACAGACACTGCCAGGGACAGACAGGGACAGCCACTTCCACCCACTGCCCTCAGGGCAGGGCACAGAACCAACCACCTCTGTGGCTTCTTTGAGAGTGAGGGGAGCACGGGGAGATGTTCCCGTGGTCTTATGATTATTTATGTCATCGTAAATAATCCTAAATTGACCCTAATTTAAGAACCCAAATGGCGTTGTTTAAATTATTTATGCTAGATCATAAAATCAGAGAATCATCAGAACTGGAAGTTGCCTTCCAGGTCCTCAAGTCCAGCTCTGACAGAAGAGCACCAGGTGCATTAGCCATCTCACAAAGTGCCTCATCTGCTCAGTTACTGAACACCACAGTGATGGGGACTCCATCCCTGCCCTGGGCATCCTGACAGTGAGGAAATGGCCCCATCCTGACCCTCTCCTGGCACCGTTTGTCCCTGGGAGCAGGGCCTGTCCCCTGCCAGGGGCTGGGCAGAGCCTGAGGGTCTCCCCTAAACCTCCTTTCCCCAGTGCCCCGCTGGGGGAGGGCAAACAGGGCTGGGAGCAGCTCAGCCAAAAGGGCTCCCGGGCTAAAACAAGAGACTCTGGGCTAGTCTTGTCATCGCTGGTCACTCCTCAGGCTGAGGAGAACTCCCAGCCACATTCAAAACCATCATCCTGCAGAAAGTTCATCGTGTTGGAAAGAGAACTTGGCTTCAGAAAATAAGAAAATGTTGACTGTTTTAAAAAGCCCTAAAGAAACACCCTGAATTCATTGTGCTGACCTGTGTGCAGGGCCCCAGGGCTCCTGGTGCCACCCTGAGCCACAGGAACCAGCCTGTTCTCACCTGGTGCCACCCTGAGCCATAGGAACCAGCCTGTCCTCACCTGATCCGAACCTGAGCCACAGGAACCAGCCTGTCCTCACCTGGTCCTGTCTGAGCACTGCCAGGGCTCCAGGGGCACCCACAGCTGCTCTGGGAATTCTGTTCCAGGGCCTGCCCACCCTCCCAGGGAGGAAGAGGCAGAGGTTCTGATCGAAGGAACACCAAACCCAGCTCAGCTCCGGGAGGAGAGGCCCGAGGAGGAGCAGAGAAAAGCAGCAGAAGTGTGAAGTGGCCAACAATTATTTGTTGTTTCTCGAAACGCAAGAACAAAGCCTTGTCAGGAAATAATTAGAGAGTGGGTGCAAAACAAAGCAAAGAAAGCAATTTTTCACAGAGTGCATAATTAAAGTGTGGAACTCATTACCCCAGGATGCCGTGGGAGCCAGACACATAAATGGATTTGAAAGGCAATTAGACAAATTAATGGAAGAAAAGTCCATCAGAGCCTATTAAACACATGGAGAGGAGACTATTGACAAACCCACGGCAGCAGCGTCACCTCCCTGCTCCTGTGGGGATCCTGGGAATGCCAATTCCCTGAGCCAGAGCAAGGGAATGGCTGGGAATGGATGGGAATGGATGGGAATGGATGGGGATGGATGGGGATGGTTGGGAATGGATGGGAATGGATGGGAATGGATGGGGATGGATGGGAATGGGTCTGGATGGTTGGGAATAGGATGGAGACTCAGCTCTGCCCTGGGCAGCCCTTTCCAGGAAGGAATTTCCCCAATATCCAAGCTGACCCTCCCTGGCACAGCCTGGGGCTGTTTCCTCCTCTCCTGATTGCTGTTCCCTGGGAGAAGAGGCAGAACCCCCCAGTCCCTCCTGGCCCCCCCCTGCAGGTCACCCTGGCCAAAGGAACGTCCATCCCAGCAGCTGGAGGCTGGCAAGGACAAATTTCCATCTGTATTCCATAGAAAGGCAGCACCTGGGGCCGCCTGATGGTATTTTTATGTGGTAACAATAAATGGTCTTTCTACCTCTTATTAGAGAAATGAGAGAGGGGAGAAGAGAATTTTGCAAAGTGTAAAATCTTTCCTGATGAGGGTGAGAGAGCCCAGCCTCCCTGGCACAGCCCAAACCCTGCACACTGTTATTGTACTGATGTGTTTTCACTTGGGGGGGAAAATTACAGCTTGGGCTGTCTTCCCACATTTAAAGAATGATGCTGAATTCAAAATCTCTCTCTTGTCATCTGGAATAGACAGAGGAATAAAACATCGGGAGTACCAGTGCTGGATTCTGGCACTGACTCTGCCCAGGTGAGGAGAGCTGAATGCAAACCCCTCCACAGGCACCCACTGAGAAACAAAACAGGGCAGGGAAAATTCCCGCTCCACAGCCCAGCCTGTGTGAGCATTTCTCATTCAAACACATCGACCTCTGGGTACTTTTATCTCAATTTGTAAATTCCAGCAGGAGGAGCTGACTCTGAGACATGCTGAGCTGAAAAATGAAGATGTGGAGTCCAAAACACTGCTCCTGGCAAACCTTCTGCTTCCACAAACACATCCCAGAAATATCCCAATCACATCCCAGACACATCTCAAACACATCCCAGACATTTCCCGATCACATGAAAGACACATCCCAAACCCTGCACTTCCCAGCGGTCCCAAATCCCGATCCCATTTCCAGTTCAGCACCTTGGAAAGCCACGGCAGGAAAATGCTGTGAAGGTGCACAAAAATACAAGCGCCAACACCAGCCCACAGCTGTATTCTGCAGTTTAAACTAAACAAAAGGGTTTATTCCTGATGAGGGTTTTGTTCTCACAATGGTCCCTCTGATTTTCTAAGCAGTTCCATTGATTTTATGTTATATACACATTTAACTTAATTTTGTAAAGCTTTTCACGGATCTGCCATGTAAAAGGTTTTGACAGGTTTTTTTTCTAACATCTCCGCAATGCTGATTAGGAATAAATAAATAAAAAAACGCTCCCACTAAATTCTGTGTATTTGGGTTTGTACTCAGCGAGCGTGGGTTTCATTATTGGTTTCAAAAGCATAATTGCTTTTCCAAATTATTTTACAGGCCTGCACAAGCTGGGTCATCTCTCCTGCTTTGAAGCAGAAGAACTTCCGTAAAATAGAAACGTTAAATAAACAATAATAAATAAATAAATTTTTAAAATTAAATAAAAATAAAAACCAAATATTTAATTAAATAGCGAGACAAATAATAAAATAAATAATAAAATAAATAATGACATTAATAATAAAATAGAAATATTTGTAGCGTTTCCATTCTGGGGTGGCTGTGAGCACGGGACAATGACAGCCAGCACTGACTCAGGTGAGCCCCAGGTGTGTGCCCCTGAAGGGGCTCTGTAACCCTGAGGATGCACTCATGAAACCCAACTTCAGCCTCGTGGAGCTTTCCAGTAACTCTGTAATGACAGCCTAATGCTGCTCTCCAGCCCTGGCAGAACTGACATTTCCCTGGCAATGGCCGTGTGCCACATTCACCTTTCCCAGCAGTGCCTGGAGCAGGAGAGGTTTGGGGCAGGATGAGGATTTCCTGAGCTGAGGGACCCAGAGCTCCTGCAGGCTCTGCCAGGGTGCCCAGGGAAGGGCTTTGGGGACAGCCAGGGCACTGTCCCCAGGGCTGCCCGCTGTCCCTGCCCTGGGATGCTCTGGGGACAGATCCTGGGATGGAGGGCTGGGAACAGGGGCTGAGCTCCAAAGGGCCCAGGAGGCAGCAGGGGCTGGGAGGGGAGGGTGCAGCTCTGGGATCACAGGGACAGGAGGAGGGGAAATGGCTCCAGACTGCAGGAGCTCGGGGATAAATCCTCCCCTGCAGGGTGGGCAGGCCCTGGCACGGGGTGCCCAGAGCAGCTGGGGCTGCCCCTGGATCCCTGGCAGTGCCCAAGGCCAGGCTGGACATTGGGGCTTGGAGCAGCCTGGGACAGTGGGAGGTGTCCCTGCCATGGCAGAGGTGACACTGGGTGGGCTCTGAGGTCCCTCCCAGTCCAGCCCAGTCTGGGATTCTGTGGCTCCCCCGTGCTGGGGCTGGAGCTCTCTTTGCTGAGCTCCCTCCTGGACACTGCAGCAGAGTGACTCAGCCATGCTCCTTCTGCCACTCACAATCAATAATTTACAGTCCCCATCATGGCCAGAATCTGCTCTCAGACTGGAGGAATTAATCCTGATTGTAATTACCAGGAACATCAAATGAAATATTCATTCAGGCCTTTCATATTTGCAGCCTCAGTCCAGCGGGTGCACAAAGGGTGACATTTTGGGAGGACAATATTCAGTGTTCCATGGCCAAACTCTGACGTGCACCAACTCTCTGCCTCTGAAGGGTTGTACTGGCTGTATTACAAGCTCACAATATAGGGCTTTAAGCGATACAAAAGATGACATTTCATTCTTGTTCCCGGGAACATTTCTGTTTGAATGGAATTCTCTCCTAAAGAAAACATCAGAAAAGAGGAGATTGGAATGACATTTCTAGCACTGCAAAGCTTTGATTTCAAATGCAGGTCCCAGCTCCTGAGCTTCAGAGCCTGGGGGGCCGAGAGGCTGATTCCCAGGCAGACCTGCCAGGTCTGGGTGAATTATCACCACCTTTGGGAATTGTCTTGGTGCAATTTGACCTGGTCATACCATCAGTGATTGGTTAGGTCGGGAGAAATTGGCAAACCATTCCAAAAGACTGGCAAAAGCCTTTCCAGAGCATGAGCAGAAGTTTCAGGTGGTCAATAAAAGCTGAAATATTGTCCAGATGCAGGAATGTGACACCCAAACCTGAACCCTTGTCCTGAGAGAGTCCCCAAAAGGATCCACGGGAATTCTGCTCAGAGCCACCACAGGAATGGAACAGCTTGGATTGATCCCGTGCCTCCAGAACGGACCCTGTGCCTCCAGTGCTCTGCTGGGATATTCAGCATCGTGCTGGGCTTCACCAGGGAGAGCAGCAAAGTTCCTTCCCCCAGAGGGTGCTGGGCACTGCCCGGATCCCCAGAGCACATTTCCAAATCTGCCAGAGCTCCAGGAGAGCCTGGACAGCACTGCCAGGGGTGCCCAGGGTGGGAGTGGGGGTGTCTGTGCAGGGCAGGGGCTGGATCAGTGATCCCTGTGGGCAATTCCATCCAGCTCAGGACATCCCAGGAGTTAATGACCAGGACTCAGCAGAGGCAGGGCAATGACGTGAGCCATGGGCTGAGCTGGTTCCCTGGGACAGGCCAGGCACAGCCTCGGCCCCGGTGGATAACAGAGGCTCTGCCGCTCCAGGAACCTCTGGAATTGGGGTGATCCCAGCCTGGACTGAGCCCTGCAGCCCTGGGATCTGTGGGATGGAGCCGTGCCCTGATGGGTCCACCAGGCACTTCATGGGGTGGGATTGCACAGGCTGCTGGAGAGGGAAACCCAGCCCTGGGCACTTTCTGTCTGCCTGAGGGTCTGGAGTAATTAGTCCATTGTCTGTGCACTTCTGCAATTACAATTATTAGCAAAAACCCTCAAACACCATCCTAATAATGCAAACAATGCAGCAGGGATGCACTCGGTGTTCATCAGCTGGGAACCACCAAAGCCCGGCCCTGAGAGGGCTGCACGGACAGTCCTGGCCATTAATGGGCTGTTCCTCACCCCGAGATCAGAAACAGAGACCAATTTATCACCTCGGACTGAAACCTGCCCCACATTTCCCTCCTGACACGATGCTGAGGCTGCTGGAGCGCAGCAGGAGCCAGGGTTGAGGAACAGCCCAGCACACACAGCCTTTCATCCATCCCCTAATTCCTGCAACCCAAGGCTCACACTGCTCCAGTTCCCAACTTTCCACCCTGAAGTCCTGTTCAGGGGCCACTGACCTTCCCTGTCCCTGGCCTGGCTCCTCCAGTGCCCTGGTGTAGCCCTGGTTCATCCCTGAGGTGTTTTGGCTTTCTGAAATTCTTTTCCCAGGGGATTTTCTGTGATCAGGAGAAATGTTTTTGTGACTGTAACTTGGTTATTCATTCCTTTTCCTGGGAGGGATTTCTCCTTGATGTTCCTCTGCTCTGACCAATGGGAGTGAAGAGGTTTGTCTTTGTGTCACCAATCCGATTGGTCCATGTGAAATAGTATAAAAGGGAGACATATCACAAAAGCAAAGGAGCCATTTTCGGCCTTCTGAATCTCAGAATCTGTGTCCTTGTGGTGGAAAACAGTGACAAGCCCGTGCCCCAGGCAGGCACCAAGTGAATCCTCTCTTCTCCAGTAGGGAATCCACAGGGATCACCCAGTGCTGGGTGAGAAGGGAACATTCAGTGCAGATCAGGAGCAAACTCACAGAAAACACTGCAGAACAGCCCAAAAAAGCTTTATACTCAGCAAAACCCTGGTGGGGAGTGTGTGCACACCTTGTTGGGTAATTAAAGACGGAATTCCTACACAGAAAAGAAACATTTGCATGGTCCAGAGCAAATAATTTCCAGTTTCTAGGCACTGAACACACATTCCCTGGTGAGTTCTGTTCATTTCCCCTGGCACAGCTCTGGGCACATTCCCATGGACAGGGATCAGCTCCTGGCACAGCCCTGGGCATGTTCCCAACATTCCCATGGACAGGGATCAGCCCCAGGCTCTCCTGGCACAGCCCTGGGCACAGCCCTGGGCATATTCCCAACATTCCCATGGACAGGGATCAGCTCCTGGCACAGCCCTGGGCATGTTCCCAACATTCCCATGGACAGGGATCAGCCCCAGGCTCTCCTGGCACAGCCCTGGGCACATTCCCATGGACAGGGATCAGCCCCAGCTCCCCTGGCACAGCCCTGGGCACATTCCCATGGGATCTGTGTGGGTTTCCCAGGACTCAGGTCCCCCCCTGGGGAAGGAGGTGTGGACATGGCACAGCTCAGCTCTTTGCAGTCCATTGTAGTACCTCACCCACCTCCCCACCGAGGGCAGAGGCTCCTGCCCAGGGCTTTATCTCCCCCGAATTCCACCCAAAGCTCCTGGGAAGGTGGCCCTGGCTCATTCCTGACAGAGGCCGGGATCCCAGAGGGACCCAGATTATTCCTGCCACAAGGCTGGTCTGCCTCAGCAGCAAAGTGATGAAGAAGAAATCAAATCAAAGCTTGAGGGAAATCTTATGGTCCATAATCCATTATTTATGTTTCAAATTAGTTTCTCACATCCGTCATTAGCATAATTGCCCCAGTCTGGGCCAGGTCCGAGCATGTTCCTGGCGGAAATGAATCCAAGGCACAGGAGTTCACCTGGCTGGGAATGAATCCCTGGTGCTCCCAGGGGCTAGGGGTGACAGGACAGGGCTGAGGGAAATCTCTGCTCAGCCCCCACAGGAACAGCTCCAGCCCCTCCACATCTGCTGGGTCTGGTTCCCCACTGCACCTTCTCCTCAGGTGTGCTCTGGGTTGGTTTTATCTTTTTTCTTTTTCTCCCTGGAAAGAATAGTCCTCACACATAGTTTAATGTAAAAATTATCTGCCCTCGATTTTCCAGCTGGCTCTCAGCTCTCCCCGTGCCCCACAGCCCACCCCTGCCAGGACCTGTCCTGTCACATTTACATCACCTCTCTGTCAATCCTGGGCTCTCCCCATCCCGTGCATTTCTGCCATCCCCCAACAATCCCTCTGTGTGTTCCCACCTCGGAGGCTGAGGGCAGGATTTGTGTAATATCAAATCGGGGATTTGCTTTTCCAAAGACCCGTGCATGTCCAGAGGGAGCTCATTCCTTCATCTCCCTTCTCCTTCCTTTGAAGTTTGCTCCCCAAAGTGAGACTCAGAGCCGGGCTGCCCCTCGGCGAGGTGGGAACGGCATTTCTGGAGGGATCACCTGAGGACATCAAACACCAAAGGCCTTGGCAGGGAGGAAATTTCCACTATTTCCCGAGCATCACATCTCTGTAAAAGCACTTCAAAGACGAAAGGGAAGGGTTTGGCCCCGCTTGGAGATGAGGGACGTGAAGATGAATCTGTCAAGTGATCTCCCTGCAGCACCAGGAGCTCCCCACAGCCCAGGGCAGCGCTGCTGCACTGCCAGCCTTGGGGACACGGGGACACTTCTGTCCTCTGCCAGGCCAGAGCCACCAACTGCACAAGGAATGGCTGGGATGACCCAAAACCTGCTCCCCACTCGTCAGACCCACACAGTTCCTTCTTGTTTTAGTGTAACACACACAAAAAAGGGGCATGTCTTCAATCAAGAATAATTAATTTAAAAATCAGCACTTTGAAACATTTAATGCAGTGTTTGACCCCATGAAACACTGAAGAAAAGCCATTTAGCCAATTATACTGAAAACTAGCCTGGCAAAATAAATGCCATTTTTCTTATTTAGATCAAACCTTTCATTCTTCCATGTGGTTCCACCTGAAATACCAAACTTGAGCGTCTCTGTGGTTATCCAGCACATTTTCACTCCGGGGGATGCTTTCCTCAGGCACTCCGTGCTGGTGAACATCCAGCTGCAGTGTTTGAGCTCCTCCAGCCTGCCCAGGGCTGTGCCACAGTGATTAAAAGCCATGGACCGCAAGTGGGATCTTTCATTCATCAAGGAATGTGTCCAGGGCAGGCCTGGACATGGCACTCCGGGCTCTGGACTGGTGACAGGGTGGGAATCAGGCACAACTTGGCCTTCGTGCTCCTGGAGGGCACTCCTAACCTCAGGGATTCTGGGATTTCACCAATTCAGGCTTTATCTGGCCAGGATGGGATGGCCTAACCCAGATACACCTCCAAAATACCAATGGGAATCATGCTGTGATTTATGGGAGCAGTTTTGGCACTTACATGACACCTTTGGCACAGAAACAGATGCTGGCAGTGTTTGGGTGCTGCTCCCAAAGCCTCCCTCACCCAGAACAGCACGGCCAGGGGCAGGGCAGGGCACAGAGTGACCAGCAGGGACTGTGGTGGGGATGAAACATCCCTCGGGCCAGCCCTGTGCCCATCAGCCCCCTCTGTGTGTCACACTGGTGTCACCAAGGGCTGGCTCTGACCCTCCAGAATCCTCCTTTTGTCCCAGGGCTGCCCTCGGCCAAACCAACCACTCCTCTCCTTTTCCAGGAGCGCTTGGCTCGCTTCCAGAGCTGCCACACGTTTCTCCAGAGGCCTTGGATACAGGATGAGCTGTCCATTTATTATAAACACTGTCAAAGGTTTGAGTTGCTGCTCCACAGCCCGTCAGTCATCACCTCCTGAGTCCACCCCTGACTGCCCTCACAGCTCTGCCTGAGCACCAACAGCCTCAGCCCGGCACAGCTCCTCCATGGGACCGTCTGAGAGACAAATCCCTGCCCAGCCCTCACACTGACAATCTGCACCTTGCCAGAGCAGCCAGTCCTGGGGGCAGTGTAATCAGTGACCTCGGATCCCCTGGGAGCTGTTGGCATGACCCTGGGCTCAGCCCAGGGACTGAAGTGTCGCACCTGCAGGGCCACACCTGGAGACTGCAGCACCTGGGGCAGCACCAGGTGGGCCCAGGGCTCCCTCAGACTGCAGCAGCACCACAACCTGCCCCAGCAGGAGCTCCTTCCTTCCCTGGGAGAGACACGGCCCTGTCTGCAGGGATGGAACTGGTTGATGGAACTGATGGAACAGGGATGATCCCAGCACCTCCTGATCCCGGGATCTCCTGATCCCAACATCTCCTGATCCTGGGATCTCCTCATCCCAGGATCTCCTTATCCAAACATCCCCTGATCCCAGGATCTCCTGATCCCAGAACCTCCTGATCCCGGGATCTCCTCATCCCAGTGTCTCCTTATCCCAACATTTCCTGATCCCACCACCTCCTGATCCCAGCCCCTCCAGACCCCAGCATTCCCAGTACTGAAGCATCTCTTCCCAATCGAAAAATCTCAAGGAAAAGAGGGTGAGAAGGATCACAAGGAGGGAACTGAGGATGTTCCAAAGGAGCAGAGGGCACAGGGCCCCCCTGGCCTGGAATGAGCCTTTCCTGGTAAAATGCATCCCTGACAGGGTGGAGGTGGCCAAGAGCCTTTGGCTGGTGGCCAGAGCCAGGCTCAGGAGATCACTTCTCCCCTCTCAGCAGCCCTGGGCAGCGAGGCTGAGCACAGGGAAGGGCAGCCCTGCACAGGAGAGGCTCCCCAGGGCCGGAAGGATGACTCTCCAGCTCCCTGAGACCACCAGCACAATTCCCAAAAATACCTGGAGCCCCACGTAACCAATTGAACCCAGGAGCCAAGAGCACTGACTCCTGCAAGGCCTGCACCTGTTTGTTGTTTCTTTAAAATGCCACGAAAATTGGCAGCGACGGGAAGTGAATGTGCTGAAATTGTTCCTTAATAGGAGTGAAGTGAGAATTAGAACAAAAATAACACAAATATTGTGTTTGCTGCCGAGAGAACAAAGTGTTCACGCGTCCAAGCCCATGTCTGAATGTTCTTATTTTTCCAGGGGTAGTTTGCTGCCAATTTCCAAGGAAAGGAGGCAGTGGAGGGGAATGCTTGGGTTTAATAGGAAAACAGATTACACAGGCAGTGGTAAAGGAGAAAAATAAAACACTGTGAGCAAACCCTCCAGGGTGAGGGTGACCTTGGGGGCAGTCCATGGCCAAGACATAAAAATCAGGGTACAGGGGGGGTGTAACAATCACTGTGATGATTAAACAGCTCTGGAGGGGGCTCAGCTCTGGCTGTAGGACTTGCTTCGTGCCCAGGACAGCAGAAGTGTCACATCCCAGCCCTGTCCCCCTGAGAGGGGAGGGAATCAGAGCCAGCACATGGCAGTGACCTGGCGGGGACTGCCCTGTGCCCAGCCTGAGCTGTCCCCAGCCCTGCGGCCCTGGAGGTGCCCCTGTGCTTGGGGAGGTCCCTCATTCCCCCTCTGCCCTCCTGGGGCTCAGCAGACCCCCCTCACTACGGCGGGGCAGAGCTGTTGGCACTGCCCCCTCCTCTGAAAGGCCCAGAGCTGCAACCAAAAGCTTGGAAGTGACCCGAAAATGTCAAAGGAAAAATGAAAATCGCTGAGGTTAATGGAGTCCAAGGCCAGGGACCGTGGCACAATCTGGTTTTAAGTCCTTGTAATCCCTTCTTAACTTTTCTCCAGGATTTCACACGAAATGTTACCCCTTTGGGTAATACCTGCCTTTGTCCATAGCTGGAATACATCTCAGGAAATGTCCATCTTTCCTGTGGTTCCCTGCTGGCACTGATGCTCGGGGGGGTCCCCAGTGCTGCCCTCACCACCACACACTCCTCCTAATGTCAATATTCTTTTTCTGTCATGAGCATTTGTGGGAAAGTACTTGTTCTTGGGACAGCCTCTCCAACATGAGGCCACTGCTCCTCTCCCAAGTGTTCCTGTGGCCAGTGCAAACCAAAGCCCAGCGCGTTTCTCAGAGCAGTAAATCCTGAGGAGAGCTGGAGAGGATTACAGGGAACAGCTGAGCGGGCATATGGCATTCCATCCAAACTGACAGTCGTCCAAACTGTTCCTGTAACAGTTATTGGTGACTGCTTTATCTACATTTGTGTGGGACTTGGAGGGAAAAAAAAAGGATCTTAAAAAATTGAGAATGAATAAACCACCACCATTCACTGTTAACGAACCCCTTCTTCAATAGTTAATTGGTTCCAACTGTTGAAATATTTTGCTGTGCCTAACGACTCCTACCAGCTCTTCTGGAGGCATCACAGAGCTCAACAGAAGCCCAGGCAGGAGAGTGGATGGGCCAAAGCCAGCCCTTGGTACCCGTGCAAAGCAGCAGGGGCAAAGCGCACGGGGATGCAGGAAATGCAATTTGTGCAGCTGCTCTGAACCTGCACACACACAGCCTCTGCATGTCATCAAACCCTTCTGTGAGGACCTGAGGAGTGAATCTGGAATTTAGATTGGCTCTTGTCCTAAAGCTCCTCTGAGCCTCCTCAGCACTGAACTCGCTGAGTTCCAGCCATCGATTCGTCTGAGGACCTTTACAAATTGACATTTTACCAAACGGTTAATACTTTTTTTGTCTTTTGTCTCCTGCAAAAGTAATTGTTTTAACATTTTAGGTAAAGTCTTTTGTCACAGACTGTGTTTTTGGGGAAGGTTTTCTGAGGCTGGGTTGAGATGTGGCATTTGAGGGCTGGAGGGACAGGACACAGGGGATGGATCCCAGTGCCAGAGGGCAGGGCTGGATGGGATCCTGGGCAGGAATTGTCCCCTGGCAGGGTGGGCAGGGCCTGGCACAGGGTGCCCAGAGCAGCTGTGGCTGCCCCTGGATCCCTGGCAGTGCCCAAGGCCAGGCTGGACACTGGGGCTGGAGCAGCCTGGGACAGTGGGAGGTGTCCCTGCCATGGCAGGGGTGGCTCTGGGGGGGATTTAAGCTCCCTCCCAGCCCAAACCAGTCTGGGATTCCCTGGTCCTCCCAGCACAGGGCAGGTCTTTCCCCTGTTCACATATTAAATTAAAACTTTTCGGATCATTATCATTCAGTGTGCCAGAGCAATTCTCTTCACTTCTGGGCTTCATGAGGGCTCAAATCATTCACTGAAACTTCTGATTTCTCTGCCCCACATTCAAACCCACAGAACCCCTCAAACCAACACAGCTCCTCAAACACATCCAACTCTTCAAACCCCCAAACCCTCAAACACACCCAGCCCTTCAAACACACCCAAACTTTCAAACATCCCCAACCCTTCAAACATCTTCAACCCCTCAAACACCTAACCCCACAAAGACCAAAGGGTTTGGTGGATCCTGGCAGCACCTAAGGCTGGGTGGGTCCTGGCAGCTGCAGTGACCTGCAGAAGTCCCTCCCCAAGCCCTGCAGGCTGTCCTGCCCTCACCAGCCCGAGGAGAAGGGAGCAGTCTCCAGGACATTGCAACGATGGAAATAAAACCTCCAGGCAAAAGCAGCTGCCTTTTCACATTAGGACTGAAACAACTCTCAGATCAGGCCTGTGTTTCTGTGAGCACTGTCACGGCAATTAGAGGTTTTAAGGAAAGCAAAGTCACAGATAATGTATTGAAATAATAAAGTGACACTTTGATATGCAACCAGCAGACATTAAGGAAATGACAACTGACTCCAAAACGTCCAGAAAGATATTTAAATCAGTAATGCTGAATAAATGAAATGAGCAATTACTGGTATGTTTGACAAAGCATGATACAACAATATATTAGGCATATATTAGCTCAGCCTTTACTCACTGATCTTTATCTGCTTTTAATTAATGAATTTAATTGACTGTAAGGGAGATTTGAGAATGGCTTGCTACAAGTCAAGGAGAAAAACCATTTCATACTTAGATGAGGAGAAGCAAAGGCAGCCTGCAGTGGGAAACGCTGGGGTGGAGCCACTCCTGGGCTGTGCCTGTGCCCAAGGCTGGCAAGGGACAGGAGATAATAATTCCAATAATTCTGATGTTCATCATAATTACCTTGTGTGTTCTCTGTGCACCTCTCTGTTTGCACTTGTCTCTGTCAGCCCAAGGCATGTGTTATTCCCAAAAAGCATCAATAATACCAAGTCAGAAAATAAGAGCAAACTCTCTAAACTTGAAGATTTGTTGTGCTATTATGCACATAATCCTTACAAAGGATCATTATTATTGTTATTTTAGCTTTATTTTCAATTGCATTTTAAATAACAACTGTTTGTCGTTTTCTTTCTTTGCCTCACCTGGGGATTTCAATAGATGCTTAAACTATTTGAAATCAGTTGAAATTAGTTCTGTTCTCCATATCTGGGGACTGGAATATCAGCTTGAACTGTTTGAGATGAGTTCAGCCTGGAACTGTCAGATGGAGCTTGCTCCTGGAGTTTCTCCCAGTAAATAACATTTAAATGGCTGGTTCCAGGATGGAAATCTTTTGTCTCCACCAACAATGAGACAAGAGGGCCAGGAACGTGCCCTGAGTGCTGCAGGTGTCATTCGTAACAAGTTTAGCACAGGAGGAATGATCCTCACAACACCTGCAGCTTCCACACACGGAGCAGGAGCAGGGAACAGCCAGGACAGGAGCTCAGGGAAATCTGGGCAAGGAGTGAAAATCCAGGAGTGTGCAGGGGGATGCGCTTCTTGGATGCACAGTTCCTTCCATCTGTGGGTTTGCCACCACAAAACCCCAGCAGCTGCAGAGCAGAGGCAGCAGCAGCCTGGCCCCACAGACCCTGCCCCACAAACCAGAGTCACCTGGCCATAAACTGCTGATAATTCACCTATTGACTCACAGCTCGGGAGATCAGGGATGTGCCTTGGGATTTTCCCGAGGAGAGAGAACTGGCAGAGCTCCATGAGCAGGGAGGGAAGACAGCTCAGGAGATACCCGGGAGAACAAATCCTCATCCTTCCTGCAGGGGGAATGTGCCAGTGCTCCAGTGCCCGAGGGCAGGGCTGGACCGCGTTTGGGGCAGGAGGTGTTTTATTGCGCTATTGTGCATATAATCTTTACAAAGACTGAACATCATCATCATCATCATCATTATTACTACTACTACTACTACTACTATTATTATTATTATTATTATTATTATTGCTTTATTTTCAACTGCATTTTAAATAAAAACTGTTTGTAGTTTTCTCTCTTCGCCTCCCTGGCAGGGTGGGCAGGGCTGGCACAGGGTGCCCAGAGCAGCTGTGGCTGCCCCTGGATCCCTGGCAGTGTCCAAGGCCAGGCTGGACATTGGGTTCGGATCACCTTGGGACAGTGGGAGGTGTCCCTGGGACAGTGGGAGGTGTCCCTGCCATGGCAGGGTGGGTGGGTTTGGGGTCCCATGGGTGGGTTTGAGGTCCCTTCCCACCCCGGGCAGTCTGGGGTTCCCTGGTGCTCCAGACAGGAAATATCTCCTGGTTTTCCCAGGAACACTGGAGGCTGTTTCTTCACTTTGATGACCTTTGAGAAGCCCCGTTTCTATTCACACCTTTTGTCAGAATGCCAAGCCCATCAGAGGGAGGCTGAGGAGGGAATTTTGGGAAGCAGGAGCAGCCCCCTCTGGGCTGTGCCCCTGCTCCTGGGCAGCTCCATCAGTGACAGCCCAAGGCTCATCCAGCACTGTAACAATGCCATCAGCAGCTCCTCTGCACAGCACCGGGGGGCCACAGAACGAGCTGCAATAACAGCTCCACTCCCATTAAATATTAAAATATTGTTAAATATTAAAGCAAAACTTCTAAAAGATAAAAGCCAAGCAAAAGTCACCACCCATTCTAATATTTTTCATCGTTCTGTCTCAAAGCATTTTGTAACAGGCACGGCCTGGGCACTGGGGAAAAACCAAAGGATAGGAACAGCACTTAATTACAGCATTAAACCATCAAATTCCTGTTGACTGAGGGAACATAGAACCCAATATTTCAGATTTGCTTGACAAATTCATCTTCCTTTTCTCTGTTTCTGACTATAACACGCACAGGAGGAAGAGGAGGAGTCACCAAAGAGAGCAGCTCCTTTGAAATCCTGCCCCTGTACAATGAATTTGATTTTGCTTCTCTTTCAGGAAAAAAGCTCCTTTTATTTCTCTCCGTGCAGTGACCCTGATCAAACCCATTCTACTGAAGGTGGGTGAAGACAAGGGAAGGGTAAATCCTGTGAAGCCTTTCCCCAAAGGGAAGGCTCTGTGTTCAGGGGGGAAGTCACTCAGGAGAGTTTTCAGGGGTCTCTGCACCCTTGGAGCCTCTCTGAGCACAGGCAGGAACAGGCAGAGCTGGCTGTGCCTCCCCAGCAGGGCTGCCGGGGCCCCGGGATGGGAATGGCAGAGGGAAGAGGCTGTCACTGGGCTGCAGGTGTGAGGAGCACACAGGATTCCCTGTCCAAGGGCTGGCCCACAGGAGGGACACCTGTAAACACAGCAGCTGCTGCTGGGGGCTCCAGAGCTCAGAGTAATCTGAGAAAGAGTCCCAGGAACAAGCACAGAAACCACAGAACCTTCCAGGATGGAAAAACCCTCCCAGAGCACGGAATGGAGCCACTCCCAGCACTGCCAAGGCTGCCCCTGGCCCTGTTTTCCTTGGTGTTGTTCCATCCCAAGCAGCTGTCCCTCATCCAAGTATTCCCCAGCCACAAATCCCAAAAGTTCTCCTGCCCTTGAAACCCCCAGAGCTCTGGGGGGGAACCATGAAACACTGGGATGGAACAGTGGGATGGGACAGTGGGATGGAGCACTGGGATGGGAGCACTGGGATGGAGCACTGGGATAGGAACACTGGGGTGGGAGCACTGGGATGGAACATTGAGATAGATCACTGGGATGGGACACTGGGATGGGACAGTGGGATGAGACAGTGGGATGGGAACACTGGGGTGGGAGCAGTGGAATGGAGCACTGGGATGGAACACTGGGATTTTCCACGCCAGCCTCCAGCTCCTCCTGGCACTCCCTCACCTCCAGCCCGGGGCCAGCAGCAAACTCTTTAATTACAAACACTGTGCTCTAAAATTGGATAAATGCACCTAATTGGCTTTTTGGTGGCTGGCACAAAGGAGTGGGAAAAGCAAGCGGGATCTCCAGCACCTCTCGAATAATTGTCCCTTCATTCAGGGCCGGGGTAACCATGGCAAATAACTGCTCTGTGCTCAGCCTCCTCACTGCCAGGCTGAATTACCTCTTCACTAACAGCCACTTGGAGAGCAATTAATCCCGCCTAAAAACCGGAGTTTTTTCCTCCTCAGAAAGCTTAGGGATGTTCATTGACCACATGTTTTAATTTTTTTTTCTGTAAATCTTTGCTTGTGCAGCAAATACCGGTGGTCACCACAGCTCACACATCTTTATTAACATCCCGTCCATTAACAGAAGGGGAAACATGGCAGGCACAACGAGGGGTGAGTTTCTACCTGAGAGAGGGGCTGGAGGAGATATTGGGCAGGAACTGGGGAGGATTTGGATGGGAATTGGACAGGAATTGGGCAGGAACTGGACAGGAATTGGGCAGCAATTAGGCAGGAATTGAGCAGAAATTGGGCAGGAATTGGGCAGGAATTGCTCCTGTGAGGGAGGCGAGGCCCTGGCACAGAGGGACAGGGCACACAACAGCCCAGGGGCACTGGCCTCTCCTCCCGGGTTTGCTGACCTCGGTGGTGTGTGAGGCTCTGGGAGGAGCTGGGGGGGCCTTGCACCCTCTGGGCTCTGTGGAAGCCTTGGGATGGGGCAGAGCAAAGGGGAATCCTCCTGCAGCCCCTCTGCAGAGCTCACAGAGCTGCCTGGAAACGGAACAGCGTTTCCAAGAGACTTCCATTTGCAGCCGTGATGTACAACCAGCCTTTGCAGATGGCAAAAAGGCACAGATAAATCAAATAACTGGGCTGTAGCAGCACACCAGGCATTTAGAAACCGAGTCAAAAGGAAAGCAGTACGAGTACCTGTTTCTGACTGGGATGGTTTGGGAAGCCTGTCCTGTTTTGGAGGTTTATTGGCACCGAGGCCCTGCTGCTCCTGTGAGCATCCATCCCCTCCCTGCTCACTGAGGCCACTGCATAGTAACCTGAATATTCAGAAACTTATGCACAACTACACCTGCAGGACACAGATTTCTGTTAACTCTTTTTCTTTCTCTTTCTTTCTTTCTTTCTTTCTTTCTTCTCTTTCTTTCTTTCTTTCTTTCTTTCTTTCTTTCTTTCTTTCTTTCTTTCTTTCTTTCTTTCTTTCTTTCTTTCTTTCTTTCTTTCTTTCTTTCTTTCTTTCTTTTCTTTTCCCTTCCTTCCTTCCTTCCTTCCTTCCTTCCTTCCTTCCTTCCTTCCTTCCTTCCTTCCTTCCTTCCTTCCTTCCTTCCTTCCTTCCTTCCTTCCTTCCTTCCTTCCTTCCTTCCTTCCTTCCTTCCTCTTTCCATGTCTCAGTGCAGATCAGTTATAACCTCATTAATTAACTGACCTCCCCACTGAGATTTGGTTACAAACTGGGTGTTTGATCCCGTTATAAATATCAACCCTTATAAATATGGCTATGAAGTGGCGTTGCACATTACAAACATGAAGAAGTGGCGTTGCACATTGTGGTGAGAGTGGAGGGCAGCCCGTCCCGTTCCCGGTGGGAGCAGCTCTCCCCTGCCCCGGTTGTTTTGCAGAGCCCTGACCTGAATTCCGATGGGAGAGGGAAGCGCTGTCTCCCAGCGCTGTGGTGCTCCCGCAGCTCGGTGCCAGTGCAGCCTGCTGCCCTCAGCTGCTCCAGGAAATTCCTATTCAGGTCACACTCATTCCTATTCAGCCCTCACATCCCTATTTCACAGCCTCGCTGCGTGGCTGGAAAATAAAGGGTACGTTTAACTCCATGGCACTTGTTTCCGAAGCCTGGAAAGAGGAATTTTCCTGGAATTTTCCTTGTGCGTGTGGCATTCCCCTGATGTGCTGCAGCTCCTTCCCTTCCCCTCTGCACACAGAGTGCCAGGAGCCCACCGACCCCACCCCAGAGACAGCAGTGTACCCCCAGTTAAACCCAGTTTGGCTTCCCAGTTGCCAAGGGCATCCTTGGGATGCTGTTCCATGTGCAGAGCTCTCTGAGGCTGGGGAAGGGGGTTCAGATGATCCTAACTCAAATGCCCACAGTTCCCTGCTGGGGAGAAGGCACAGGGACAATCAGGGACAATCTCTCACAGGCAGACACACTCTGTGCCTACCCACTCAACGCCTTTGGAGCTGCTGGAGCCAAGGAAGGGCCCTTCCTGCCGTGCTGGGATAATCCTGCTCCATTCCTGCCCATTCCCGGGGCAGGAGCCAAGGAAGGGCCCTTCCTGCATTGCCAGGGACAATCCTGCTCCATTCCTGCCCATCCCCAGGGCAGCCATCCCGGGTCACTGCGCCCAAGGCCAAGGGACAGTGCTGAAGCAGCCAGCCCTTGGCACGATTAAAGCCCTCCCTTAGAAGTTTAACACACGAGTCACTTCCAGTCTGCTACAAGATCCTTTCCACACGGTATTTCTCTCCTCACAGATAAAGGAGGAATCCCTCGCTTAGGAGATGTGGGGCAGTTCCCTGAGATGCTGTCATCACCAAAGGCAGCGATTCCCACCAGAGCCTGAACCTGCTCATTTAAATTGACTGAAGCCACATACTGCTTTGAATTTGTCCAATACTATTATTATTTTCCTTACTGTCTTGTTACGTTAGGGATGTGCACAGATAGTAATCTCATTTCTGTTACTAAGAGATGAGGAGATGAACTAAGGAATCGCAGATAAGGAGAGGAATTTTCCTGTTTCTCAGATTTACTGAAGGGACCTCCATGCTCACACCCTGTCCCACCAATCCCACACATCCCCCTTTCCAAAGAGATCCACACCGAGCCTGTCCCGCCGGGACGCCTCGTAATTAACACCATCGCTAATTGCCTGCAAGCAGAGGGAGCTCTGACTCTGCCGAGAGCGGCCTCGGGGCTCAGCTCCTCGGGCCCGTGCCCGGCGCTCTCTGCTTTGGCCCCTTTGTCCCCAAAATCCTCCCCAGCAGAGCCCAGGGACTCTGCCACGCTCCTTGTAGGAATCCAGCAGAAACCATCCTAAAGGGAATATCTGTCCATAGAAACATCCTAAAGGAGATACCTGTCCATAGAAATTATCCTAAAGGAGATACCTGTCCATAGAAACAATCCTGGAGGAAACACCTGTCCATATTAATGATCTAAAGGAAATACTTGTCCATAGTAACGATCCTAAAGGAAATACCTGACCCGAATGAGGAGACTTCACCCCACAGCTGCAGGAAACCCCCTTGTTCCATATGGAATGCTGCCCCTCAAAAGGGACCAAATGCCATTTACTGCCCAGTGGAAAATGAAAATTTTAATGTGCAGATTTCCAGTAGAAATGGGCCTGAAATCAGCATTTGAGCCTGAAATCAGCATTTG
This sequence comes from Sylvia atricapilla, assembly GCF_009819655.1. Classification (NCBI taxonomy): domain Eukaryota; kingdom Metazoa; phylum Chordata; class Aves; order Passeriformes; family Sylviidae; genus Sylvia; species Sylvia atricapilla. Next base: position 24,299,720 of record NC_089148.1, on the reverse strand, counting down.
AGCCCATCTCCCCAAAGGTGAGTGAAGCCAACCTGGCCTCAGGGCCACACTGCTGAGAAGGGCTGAAGCTGAGCCCCAAATCCCTCCCCACCACCCCAACCCTCTGTCCAGGACCCCACAGAAATGAATCCCAGGGTGGAGCAGCCCCTGCCCAGCCCTGCTGCTGCACAGACACACCAATCTGGCTGGAAATCCTCTTTGCTCTTTTACAGACTACGTGGTTGAAAGTAAAAACATTACTGTTATAAAGCTGGGAAGGGACAACTTCACCTAAATGACAGAACCAAGGCTTGGGACCTTTGGGATCATCTGGTCCCAATCCTTCCATTCTCCACGGAACCCAAACACCAAATCCTTGCACAATTACTGTTTGGAAACCCTCATTGCAAAACAGATCCTTGCTTTCTGTTGCATAAAGGCCCTGTCCTGAATAAACCCCACCCTGGCATTGCAGGGACAAACAGCAGCAGAGCCCTGGAGAAAACTCCATCAGCGTTTTGATCAGACGTGGCAGGAGCCCTGACATGTGCCGTTGGTGCTCTGTTTGCACTGAAGGCACCAATTAGGCACTTTCATTATCCAAGGACTAATGCAATCAGGATTATGAAACACTCAGAGAGGGAAGAAAATCTTGCTCTTGCAAAGAACCTCCTTCAGCATGTCCCAGGTTGAATTAGGATGAAGAGCTGAAGGCACAGTCCAGTTTTAGAGTTATACCCCAAATAAAGTCGAGGCACTTGAACCAATGGATCTCACCAGGGGAGTTTGAGGTTCCTCCCAGCCCAGCCCAGCCTGGGATTCCCTGACCCTGCAGTGCCACTGCTCAGGGTTCCTGCACACTTTAGCACTGTTGGTTTTTGTTGGAGGCCAGGGCACTCCTCTGGACGCCCTGGAAGGTCACAGACCTCGGCAGAGAGGACTGGGACCTGAACAAGAGGGTTTGAATCCTGGCTAGGGGGGTCTGGGTCTGTCCAGGGGGTCTGGGGTCTGTCCAGGGGGGTCACCTAGCACAGAGCCCAGGGAGACACGGCCTTTGACTTCAGCCCATGGAAAAAGCTTCCAACACTGAAAGAAGAATGACAAGTCACAAAGGTGTGAAAACAGTGGTGTAGTGTGTCACAGGGTGGAAAATTGTGTAGTTTTGGGGTTTTAGACTATAGGTACAGGGGAGACAAGATGGAGGATTTAGGGTGGTGCCCTGGCTGCTGCTTCTTCTTCTCCCCTGGCCTCCATCTCCTGCTGTGATGATGGCACAAAGTAGTTTAAGGGGATTGGGTCAGAGTAGAGGTGACCCAGTTAGTACAGGTGTTAGGCACATAAATATAAATAATAGACATGCAATTAATTATCAGTATAAGAGGACAGAGACCTCCCATTGAGGGGAGTCATCCTGTGTCCGAGCAGCAGAACACCTCAGCCAGGCACAGAGAACATTGTGAGATGAGAATTAATAAACAACCTGAGAAACCAAGAAAAAACAGGCCCTTGAAGACTCCGTTTCATTCTCACATCTGGCTCAGGGCCTTCGGAGGCAAAAGACTCTCTGGAACCACCACCTGAATCTCGGGTGAGCAAAGAGAAGCAAACCTGAGAGATTTTGACTCTGGGCTAGCTGTGCCCAAACCAGAGCTAGCTGTGCTGTCCCCAAACCAGAGTGAGTTAGCTGTGCTGTGCCCAAACCAGAGCTAGCTGTGCTGTGCCCAAACCAGAGCTAGCTGTGCTGTACCCAAACCAGAGTTAGCTGTGCTGTACCCAAACCAGAGCTAGCTCTGCTGTGCCCAAACCAGAGCTAGCTCTGCTGTCCCCAAACCAGAGTTAGCTCTGCTGTCCCCAAACCAGAGCTAGCTCTGCTGTCCCCAAACCAGAGTTAGCTCTGCTGTGCCCAAACCAGAGTTAGTTAGCTCTGCTGTGCCCAAACCAGAGTTAGCTGTGCTGTGCCAGCTGAGCAGAGCAGGCAGAAGCTGCAGTTTGCTGTGGGCTGCAGGCACAGAACAAAGGAGAGGACGAGGAGATTACCAGGGATGATTACAGAGCCCCACGTAAGCAGAGGGATTACAGAGATGAATTGCAGCAGGGCTCCAGCAGCACAGCTCCCACCCTCCCAAAGTGAGACACATGCTCCAATAACAGCTGGGGAACAGGTGGAGGCTCAGGACACAAAGTCTGGCAGCACAGCAATAAATCATGGGACCTGCCCGTGTGACACCCTGGCTCCAGCAGGCAAAATGAATTGCTGAGCACAAAGTGTAATAAAGAGAGATGCCAAGGCATGGTCGCGTCTGCCAGTAATAATTTGAGGTTGAAATATAATCACACACAATATATATGATAAATAACGCCAGACAAGGTCTCTGGTGACAAAGGTAAATAATAAATTTGTGTGGAAGGGAGGATTTACACTGGGGCTGTGAAATAGAACCAGATACTGTAAATATTGTCCTTTCCAGGTGATGGCTTTAATTTCTCAGACAAGCACCTTTGAAGTTTTCCCAAGGATTTCCTGGGCCTGGAACCCACACGTTTCCCAGCTCCAAAATTCCAAGGCAATACCCCCGCTGCCAGCCAGCACTCAGCTCTGAGGGGAGGAATGTACTTCACAGTGAGAGGAGAAGTAAAAGATGGATTCTGGAAACCAGTCTGAAAGGTCCAGGCTGTTCCCATGCCAGAGCTCAGAGGAGAAAAGAGCAGGCAGAGGGAAGCTCTGCCAGGAGCAGGGACAGCTCCTGCCAGGGGACAGCCCTGCCAGGAGGATGCTGCTGTGGGAACCCCACCCTACAGACCCCCCTGACCCCAGAGCACATCACCCCTCAAAGCAAAAACGTGCTGTGGGTGCCCCTCACAGCCAACCCCGGGCCCTGGAGCAGGGATCTGTGTCCCCTGTGCCGCTGGGAGCCCTGCACTGGTGACAAAGGGGGGACAAAGGCAGCTGGAGAAAACCTCCCCAGGGAGCAGCACTGCTCTCCCCAAGGTGGTATTTGATGAAATCCCTCCGTTTATCCAGGCAGCTGCGGGGAGGAACACAGCCTGGCACGTGTGAAACTAAACTGCAGCTCAGAATTTCCCCGGGGCTTTCACCCTCTGTCCCCACAGAACTGCAAACACATCAAATACCACCTCCATAACTCCTGCTTTTCATGTTTAGTTCGAGACAGGTGAGCTCATCCCTGCGACAGGGATTTGTCTCCAGCTCAGTTGTCGTTACTCACACCTGATTTTGGTCCATTATGTTACAGGTGTTTGGAGGGAGTTTATTTGGAGTGGAGCTGTGTCTGTTCAGGGCTGCCGAGCTCCACAGACCCCGGCTTTGCTCCCTGGGGCTTTGGCAGTCGGGACAAATGGAAGGGACAGAAGGGACATAAAGGAACAACTCGATTGCGCTGCCAGCCCAAGGGAAGCTGCACAAGTGCCACCACAGCAGGGCTGTGGGCAGAGGGTGACAGGGACATCCCCCAGGGCTGGCAGTGCCACCACAGCAGGGCTGGGGGCAGAGGGTGACAGGGACACTCAGGGCTGGCAGTGCCACCACAGCAGGGCTGGAGCAGAGGGTGACAGGGACACACCCAGGGTGCCCCAGGAGGGTCTGACCCCCCTCCAGCCCCCAGCCCGATGTCCTGCTGGGGCCAGAAGCCTCGGGGTGGCAGAGAACAGACAGGGGACCAAGTGAGCAGCTCTCCCGAGGAGGGGATGGGAGCTCTGCCCCAGGCCTAAGGAGGCCCTTCAGAGAGCCCTCGTTAAACCCGCTGCTCTCGGCGGATTGAGATCTGCCTAATTGGGTCTGTCCTCAACAGGCTGCAGAGGGACAATATCCAGGGTGAGCAAGTGGCCTAGAAAAACCCAGAGCTCCAGTGAAAAATGAGCTCAGGTGCATGTCCCAGAAATGGATTCTTTTGTCCACAGCTGGACAGGCACTGGGCAGTTCAGGGTGTGGGTCATGGTGCTGGGGAGCCCAGGGAGGGAGCCAGGAGAACTTCCCTTGCCAATGACACAATATTCCCATGTCATTCCTAGCCCCAGAACTTTGACATCATCAGGCTGCAGTTTCCACTTCATTCTCCTGCAGGGGCTGATTACATTGAAGGGATTATCTCTGCTGCCTCTGCTCCATTCAAAGCAATAAATGGCTGCCGACTTTGGTTAATGGCCAAGAGGAACCTCAGGCATTTAATCAATTTCAAAGCTTTTTATTGCAAATATTCCACCACGAGCTGATTCCCATTATAAACAAAGTATGGAGTGAAAATGGAGAGAAGTGTTCTCCCCTCGCCCGGGAAATGGCCATCCAAGGCAGCCCGGATCTCCCAAGGGCTGGCCGTTTGGCCCGGGGCACACAGGGATTTATTTGTGTGTGTGTGAAAAGATGGCATTCAAAGAGATGATTGAGTGGTCCGTGTGGAGAAGGATGAGCAGCACACACCTGGGCCCCTCTGCAGAGTCACCTGGGCAAAACCGAGCCCTACTAATGACCCCAGTGGCACCTGCAGTGTCCCCTGGGGCGGGATCAAGGGGACATGTGGGGGCTGGGACAGTCCTGCAGCTGCACGAAGGGAATGACCACCCAAACCCAAAGGCTACCACAATTCCAGTGCTGGGAAAGGGCCCGGGACAGGGCAGGGGAGGACCAGCCTTCCCTGCAGCCTTGGCAGGGACAGCACATCCCTGGGGCGGGCTCTCCGTCCTGCCGGCCTTGTAAATACACATTACATCACTGGCCTCTCACAGATATGGGAATGGATAAATCTGTGTTGTGTCAGAAAGTTATGTCCTATTAATACAGTGTGTTATAAATGTATATTGTAAAATTGGCTTCTCCAAATATGGAAATGAATACTATATGTGTTGCGTTAGAAAGTTATATTGTATTATTACAGTGTGCTATAAATGTATATTATAAAGTTGGCTTCTCCAAATATCAAAATTAATACTATATGTGTTGTGTCAGAAAGTTACGTAATATTACTATAGTGTGTTATAGTTACATATTACATCATTGGCTCTTCACAAATATTGAAATGTATACTATTTGTGTTACCTTAGAAAGTTATGTTGTATTATTACAGTGTGCTATAAATGTATATTATAAAGTTGGCTTCTCCAAATATGGAAATGAATACTATATGTGTTGTATTAGAAAGTTACATTGTATTACTATAGTGTGTTATCATTATATATTACATCACTGGCTCTTCACAAATATTGAAATGTATACTATTTGTGTTACCTTAGAAAGTTATGTTGTATTATTACAGTGTGCTATAAATGTATATTGTAAAGTTGGCTTTTCACAAAAATGGAAATGAATACTATATGTGTTGTGTTAGAAAGTTATCTTGTATTATTATAGTGTGCTATAAATGTATATTGTAAAGTTGGCTTCTCCAAATATGGAAATGAATACTATATGTGTTGTGTTAGAAAGTTATATTGTATTAATATAGTATGCTATAAATGTATATTATAAAGTTGGCTTCTCGCAAATGTTAGGGTGAGTACCATATGTATAATAACTTTGCTGTAAGGATATAGCTTTTATTTCTGCTGTTAGCAAAACTTGTAGATGGCAGTGGGGCAGCTGATGTGTAGTTACATCCTGTGGCTGGACAGGCTGTTTGGTTGGGATGACACCCAGTGAACATGATGGGGACCCTGCTGCTGACATGCCAAATATCAACCCCTGTGGAAGGGGGGACCAAGGCCCAAGCTGAAAATAACAAAGAAAACAAGGCCAAGAAACATGTGTGCTCTGAAGAGGCAGACCCAAATAAAGACCATGCTAAGCAGTTCCTAAAATATAGAAACCAACGTGTAAAAAAGTTTGAATATGCAACAGACTGATGCAAAAAAAGAAAGTGTTTAAAGAAGGCCTGTGAAATAGCAGGCTGAAAGCCAAGTCACCCAGCCTGACTGTACTTTGTTTTTTCTGACCCCTGATTGTCTTATTTTTTTAATTAAACCTATTCCTCAAAATTTATTTTTAAAATAACCCTCGTTTTCCCACTGGCAGTGTGGGAGTTTGGGACAGGCTGTGCTGGGAGGTGCCCAGGAAACACGGAGCCCTCAGCTCCCAACCTGCACCACACGGGGCGTGTTCCCTGCACAGGGAGAAGAGGACAGACCCTGGGTTTCTATTCCATTAGATGTCCCTTGATTTCATTTTGTCTCTCTAATTTTGTCTCTCAGCTCCCAACCTGCGCCACACGGGGCGTGTTCCCTGCACAGGGAGAAGAGGACAGACCTGCCAGAGGGGGCATGAGGACTGGGCTGGAGGGGACAGTGGGGACAGTGGCACCTGATCAAAAGCTGGGCTGCATGACCCTGGACGTCTTTTCCAGAATCAACAGTTCTGTGATTCTTTTGGAGCCAAATCCCTGCTTGCCCTGTGGGTACCGAACACATCCCAGAGCACTTCGCAACACCTGGCAATACTCCCAGAAGCAGTCCCAGAATCCCAGGACCCTGAAGGTTGGAAAAGATCTCCAGAATGACCAAGTCCAGGCTTTGTCCACTGCAACACCCCAAAGTGCCCCTGCCACAGCTTTTCTGAGCACCTGCAGGGACAGTGACTCCCCTGCCCTGGGCAGCCCCTCCCATGGCAGCAGCAATAACTCCATTTGTATTGAGTTCCAGCCCCTCGGGATGAGCCGTGCACATGTTCCTGCTGAACTTCCAACGAGCCAAAGCAGGCCCCGTGGGGAGATCTGGTTTTCTATTCCATTACATGTCCCTTGATTTAATTTTGTCTCTCTAAACAGATCGCTGTGACAAACACGTGCTCAAACTGCATTCCAGGAGGGGTTTATTTTTCCCCCAGTTATAATCCATTCCCTCTGTGACACAGAAAAGAGAACCAGCACTGAGAAGGGAGTGTTGTTGACCAGAAGCAGATCAAGAGTTACACCTGAAAATACAACTGAAATTATATCAGGAAAATTGTATCAGGAAAGAAGTATATCAGGAAGAGCTGAACAGGACACTCAGGGAATTCTGTGGGAAGCTGACTTCTCGCAGACTGATCTGTTTTGGGGAACAGAAGCAGAAATTCCTGCCCCAGTGCAATATTGTGTTCCCAGTGGGAAGCTGGGACAGGAGCTGCTGTGTAGGAGCTGCTGTGTAGGAACAGCCATGGGCAGTTCCAGAGCCTGGCAGTGGGCAGGGACCTTTGCTGTGATTTATTATTAATTCTTTGTTGTTTTCTGGTCTCCCACACACAGTGTGGAATAAAAACTGTCCCGTGTGCCAGCTCTGGCCTCTGGGTTTGCCCAGGGCTCTCAGTTAACCCAGTCTCTGCCCTGCTCCAGGTTCCATCCCAGCATTTCCCTGTTAACAGCCAGGGAAGGGCTGGCCTTGAATCGATAGGGGCTGAGCTGTCAATAAATTCATTTTCTGTAAGCGAGAGCGGTGCTGTCCCCAGCACGAGGCTGTGGTGACAAAGCTCTGTCCCTGCCTGGGCTGCAGGGCCACTGATGGATGTGGTCCCAGCCTCCTGCCCTATCTGTGGCCATGCTCACGGATGCATTTATTGATCCAGAAAAATTACTCCGCCTAAATTTTCCTGTGCTGCTCTCCAATCCTGAATTTTATAGCACAAAGTACCACAGGACTCCAGCAGAAGTAAATCTTTACCATCAATACTCTGACAACTGCAGCTCCTCCCAGGGACACTGGAGCAGTAATTAAAAATTCACAGCAGAAAAAAACCAAAAACCAGAGGGTGAATATGACCTCACATTCACCCTCCTGTTTCCTCTCATCAAACAGGAGAGACCAATAGTTGTCAAATAATTTAGCTGTGAAGATTAGCAAGCACTAACTGAGTGACAATGACAGAAATTTGTACACTGAGCTACCCCAGTGCCACCAGGAGCTCTGTTTGTCCAGGTGGCCCCTGAAATGCTTCGCTTTGTCTGCTCTGGGGCTGTCAGAGGGATCTGCTCATTCCCCTCACCAAATGCTCTGAATCCCTCAGTAATTTGCCTACTTGCAATTCATATTTTAGTGCATTAAAAATCTGCACCCGAATATCTGGGGCTGAGAAGATTTTCAAGATTTCCTCTGTCATTCATTCGCTGTCCTTTAATATTAATTTGCATCCCCAGTGAAGCTGACAGCTGTCAGGAGGAACAAACCTTTCCTCCTGCAACGATCCCATGAATTTGGAGCTGACGCTCTTGGACTCAGGAAGAAAAAGCTCTTTAGTTGTGTGTTTGGGGGTTGTTTTCTTAGGGAATGCACAATGAGAAAAGAATCCTGGCCCAGCTTTCTCCATTAATGCTGGAGGGGTGAGTGATTGGAATAGGAAATCTTTGCACTACCCAGGTTTATGGGAACTGCAGAGAACAGCACCTGGATTCAAAGGACAACATTTTCTAAGTCCATATCAGGAAAATTTGAGGTCACATTTGAGTGAGCAGCCTTTCCATGAACATTTTCCCTTTGGCTGCAGGTCCCTGGGTCGCTCTGCTGACAGCAGCTTGCTCCTCACAGCAGAACTGATCCATCCTGATTGTGAATCAATGAAATAGGAAGTTTTTCCACCACAGTGCAAGCAGAGCCGATTTCTCACACTTGGTTTCTCAGTCGAACATTCGGTTTGCACCAGTGTTTTATTTTTTAATGGAGTAGGAGTAAAACGACTCAATCTTCTCAGAGCAAGCTGTAAAAGTTGGAGTGAAAAGCAACAGAAAAGGAAGGAGGCATCGCCCTAATGAGGAAAAATCTCTTTGGCTCCACTTGCCTGTCTCAGAGTGTGTCAGAACAAATCTGAGGGTTTGGGGAGAACACAAAGCTGCAAAGCCACTGAGGGCAGTGCTGAACTGCCCTTTGCTGCCAGGGGCTGCCCTGGTGGGGCCAGGCAGGGAGTGGGCTGGGGGCTCAGGGCTGGAGCTGGGGCCACGTGGAGCTGGAAGGAAAATCCCAACAGGAGCTGCCTGGGCACATCCACCAGGACCAGCAGCTCCAAGTCCAACCCTGGGACAGCCGCAGAACCCCGGAATCCCAGACTGGTTTGGGCTGGGAGGGACCTCAGAGCCACCCAGTGCCACCCCTGCCATGGCAGGGACACCTCCCACTGTCCCAGGCTGCTCCAGCCCCAGTATCCAGCCTGGCCTTGGGCACTGCCAGGGATCCAGGGGCAGCCACAGCTGCTCTGGGCACCCTGTGCCAGCCCTGCCCACGCTGCCAAGGAACAATTCCTGCCCAATGTCCCATCCCTGTCCTGGGCACTGGGATCCATTCCCTGTGTCCTGTCCCTCCATGCCTTGTCCACTCCTGTCCCCAGCAGGGGCATTGTGACAATCCCTCCCTGGCCCCACTGTGGGACCAGCCCAGGACACGAACCATCTCATTGCAGCTTCACACTCCACTCAGGGCAGAGACTTTACATGGAACCCCTCACATTAACACCACTGGAACCTCTGCTTTGCTATTTCCAGGCAGAGGCTGCTCCAAGGCCTCCCCAAGCCGCCTGTGCCAGCCCCAGGCCCAGCAGCACGGGGGGAAATGGGCTGTGAATCCATCAAGGCTCCAGTTCTCTTCCCAGCCCCAGCAGCTGCTCCCCTCCTGCAGAGGCAGGTGCAGAGATATTGCTGCCACAGGAACAAGCCATTTGCTGATAACTCTGCTCCCTACAGCACTGCATCAAAAATACTTTTTAAATCTCTCAAAGTGCTCAGCTGGGAAACAAAGTTAGACGTCAAAAAAAAAAAATCCTATTTTGAGAAGAAGGGGAGAGAAAGAATTTTTCCTTGCTTGCTTTCATTCCACAATCCACAATCATTTTTTTTTTTAAAAAGCCATGCTTTGTGTAAAGGTGAAAATGAAAGATACAGAGAAGAGACGAATTTTAACTTCTTCTAAAGCATACAGAAATATTTGTTACCTGAGAAAAACAATTGCAGAGAGTTGATCAGTGAGTGCTTTGTAATGCTGAATTGCAGTGCACTAAACTCATTAAACCCAGCACATCCCTGCAGGAGGCATCTGCACACCTCCTCCCCGGGCCAGTGGTTTGGCAGAACAAGCTGATTTCAGCATGTGCTAGAAACCAAGAGCAGCTGCTGATATGGAAACCCTCGTGGGCCTTGGGATGTGCTGCCAGGAAAGTGAAGATCTGAGGGTAACCCCGGGATGGGCCCAGAGCAAGCGGGACAGATGAGAACTGTCTATGACTAACAGCTCTGGAAAATCCACCCAAGGGACTGATGGTTCTGGAAAATCCACCAAAGTGACTGACGGTTCTGGAAAATCCACCAAAGCCTCTAGTGACTGATAGTTCTGGAAAATCCACCAAAGTGACTAACAGTTCTGGAAAATCCACCAAAGTGACTGACGGTTCTGGAAAATCCACCAAAGCCTCTAGTGACTGATAGTTCTGGAAAATCTACCAAAGTGACTGACAGCTCTGGAAAATCCACTAATGTGACTGATGGTTCTGGAAAATCCACCAAAGCCATTAGTGACTAACAGTTCTGGAAAATCCACACAAGTGACTAACAGTTCTGGTAAATCCACCAAAGTGACTGACAGCTCTGGAAAATCCACCAAAGCCTCTAGTGACTGATGGTTCTGGAAAATCCACCAAAGCACTCGTTTTCCCCCAGGGGCTGCCCTGGCCCCAGGACGCCGTTCTCTTTCCCTTTATCATCACCTGGAGCAGCCCTGCCCCAGGGCTTCACTCACCCTGTCCCCACCCCGTGACAGCCCCGGGCCGGGAGGGCTCTGGGCAATATTCTCCTGCCTCCACAAGATGGTTTTGTGCCTCCATAGGATGGTTTTGTGCGTCTGTAGGATGTTTTGTGCCTCTATAGGATGTTCTGTGCCTCCGTAAGATGTTTTCCTGCCTCCATTGGATGTTTTGGTGCCTCCACAGGATGTTTTTGTGCCTCTCCAGAGCTCCCACCGCCGGCACCACCCCAGGGCAGGGACCCTCCCCTGGCCCCTGGGAGTCGCTGCAGCTCTTCCTGGAGCTATTCTGGAGCTGCTCCTGGAGCTATTCCTGGAGCTGTTCTGGAGCTGTTCCTGGAGCTGTTCCTGGAGCTTTTCTGGGGCTGTTCCTGGAGCTTTTCTGGGGATGCTCCTGGAGCTATTCCTGGAGCTGTTCTGGAGCTGTTCCTGAAGCTGTTCCTGGAGCTATTCCTGGAGCTGTTCTGGAGCTGTTCCTGAAGCTGTTCCTGGAGCTATTCCTGGAGCTGTTCTGGAGGTGTTCCTGGAGCTGTCCTGGAGCTGTCCTGGAGCTATTCCTGGAGCTGTTCTGGAGCTATTCCTGGAGCTATTCCTGGAGCTGTTCTGGAGGTGTTCCTGGAGCTGTCCTGGAGCTGTCCTGGAGCTATTCCTGGAGCTGTTCTGGAGCTGTTCTGGAGCTGTACCCAGCATGTGTCCCCAGGAGAGGATGGCAGCTGAAGGACACTTCTGTACCCAGCGTGTGTTCCCAGTGACATCTCTGTACCCAGTCCTTGTCCTCTCCTGCATCCCTCCCATTCTGTTATCCTCGGAGTTTCTCCGTTCTGAACGAGCAGCCGGAGGAGGGGACCCGAGCCCTGTGAGTCCCCCGGGAGTGTCCCCTCCCTGTCCCCTGCCTTTCCCCTGCCCGGCTGTGCTGCCCACCCTCCACCTCTCCTGGCCCTCTGCCCCATCCCGCAGTTTCTTCTTCAGGGAGTGACAGAAGTTTGGGAAAGGCCAGCGAGTCCTGGCTGTGCCCCATGCCCCTTGTCCCCAGCACCGAGTGCCACCCCCAGGGACGGGCACCCCACAACGGCCCAGCAAATCTCATTAACAGGGAAAAAAGTCTCCCATAAAGGAAAGGTTCCCAATTACAAACTCGTCTGACGTCTGCTGCAGTGGTTCAGAGCCAAAGGGAGCTCCTGCTGCGAGCAGGGAGAGAACACACACGGATTGCTGTTGTCATCTCTTAATCACCATCAGGCACAAGGAAAAACCTGGATCAAAGTAGGAGGTAGGGAAAATGATCCTGGCAATCAGAAAAGGAAAACAATAGCAACCATGCTGATAGTCTGAAAGGCTCGGGGAAATCCATGAAAGGTTCTCATGAAGAAAAGGAGAAGGAGGCAATGATGGAGTGGGGAAAGAGAGACTCGAGCTGGGAGAGGCAGAGAGCAAAGCTGGAGGGAAACCTGCCATCCAGAAATGCCATCCAGAGCAGCCCGGCCTGGCCTGGCTTGGAAGGGACCATAAAGATCCTTTTGTTCCCAGCCCTGCCATGGGCAGGGACACCTCCATGGCCAAGGTTCCCCACGGAATCCCTCCTCATGGATGGATTATGGCTGCATTGTCCCTTTGGAGCTCTGTGCAGAGGGACTTGGTGCAAACCCTCCAGCTTTCTGTCAGGGAGGTTCCCGTCAGCCCCTCTGCTCTGATTCCATCCTCATCTTCATCCTCATCCTCATCCCGGCCAGAGTCACAGCAGCCAAAGTTTCCTCATTAACACTCTCATTATCCCCTGCCTTCCCCTACCTCATAACGAGGGTTTGGGACTGAGGGGGGAGAAATTAAAGAGAACAAATGCAAGACCCTGCTGGCATGGGAGGTGGGCAGGAGCTCCAGGGGCATTTTGGACATTCCAGAGTCACAGGGAAAGGCCCAGGGCTCCTCAGTGCTCTCTGATAGCCGATAAACTCAGAAGAACCTAAATTATTAAAGCCATAAATTCCTCTCCAGATTCAATTGAGAGGCGCATAAAGGTGATAAAAGTGTCTGGTGCTGCTTTGCTGATAAATTCCACAATTAAGCACGGGAGGCCCAGCTCAGGCTGGAAGTGCCTGAGAATTGCTCCGAGGAGCAGTTTGGAGGAGCTCAGCAGCAGCATGGGGGCGTTGGGCAGGGCTGGGGAGGCACAGCCCGGGAACAGGGGGCCTGGAGATACTGTGGGCAGCCAGCACCTTCTCCTCCTCCTCATCCTGCTCATCCTCCTCCTCCTTTCATCCTCCTCATCCTCCTTTCATCCTCATCCTCCTCTCATCCTCCCCCTCCTCATCCTCATCCTCCTCTCATCCTCCTCCTCCTCCTCGCTGGAGGTCTGCTCTGCCCCAGCCCTCCCAGCCCGGGCAGGCTCCTCTCGGTGGCAGCAGAGGTTTTCCCAGCCGTGGAGAGCTGTTCTCAAGTGCAGAGTGAGCTGGAGCTGGCACTGCCAGGCACCCTGCAGTTCCAAGGGAGAAATTAAACTCTGCTCTGCTTTTTCTGCAGCCCACGGATCTGCTTCACACCGGGAGAGGAGTAGTTTGATTTCCAAACGCCCCAAGGCAGGGTGGTGTGAGATTCAGTGGAAACCCCCCGGGACAGCTCCCCAGGACACCCCCAGCACAGCTAAAGCTAAAGCAGGGCACAGACACCTCGGGGTTAAAATCACACGGGCCAGGGCTGGATGGGAGACTGGGAACTGGGAATTGTTCCCTGGCAGGGTGGGCAGGCCCTGGCACAGCTGTGGCTGCCCCTGGATCCCTGGCAGTGCCCGAGGCCAGGCTGGACACTGGGGATTGGAGTGACCTGGGACAGTGGGAGGTGTCCCTGGGACAGAGAGAGGTGTTCCTGCCATGGCAGGGGTGGCACTGGGTGAGCTCCAAGGTCCCCCCAAACCCAACCCAGCCTGGGGTTCTGTGACAGCAATAACAAATCTGTCCCTTTGCAGCTTCACAAAGATCTCTGAGGACTCTCATAGCCACACCCGGCATTGCTATGCAGATAACGCAGTTCAGATGCAGGCAGGGCCAAATGCTGGGATTAAAAACACATTATACGAAAAGAAATGAGCGAGTGGGTGGAGAATTTGGGATGCCAGAGCCCCGAGCTCAGCGCACATCCATCTCTGCCTGCAGCCTGTCCCACGCTGGCAGCAGAGGCTCCATTTCATATTTTACACTTGCTCTGCTTCGAAACCACCGAAATCGCCCTGGCTGCATTGACAGCAGTGGAGTTTATTAAGTTGCCTCCAAGTCTTGCTCTTCATATTTATTCTGTGCCCGTTGCTCACACAAAGCAATCAGCAGGCTGGGCAAGAGCTTTGGGGTGTTTATGGGCATGTCAGCAGCGCCCACCTCCAATAAAAACACACTCCCTTCAGATCGCTCCATTGCCTGGGAGATTGGTGCAGGGGAGTGGGAACTCGGATGTACAGAGCCCACCTCTGGGCTCCGAGGGGAGGAATCAGGGGAATCTATTCTCCCGTTCTGATAGAAGTCAAAACTCCCACTTGTGTTTCCAAACTCCCCTCTCAGTTGTAGGGAGGAAATGGAAAATTCAGGTGGGGAGGAAAGCACAGACAAGTCTCACTGCTGGTGTTTTTTCTGTACAGACAACTTCCATGGCCAGACTAAAAATGACACCTGAAGGGCCCAAAGAAACAAAACAAACAAAAAAAAGGATTTAAGACGTGGCTACTCAGCAATATTGACTAATTTATCACTGAAATAGCACAAATTAGTCACTCAGACAACTCTCAGAAGGAGAAAAGGTGTCTGTCTTCCCCCGGAACCAGCTGTGGAGTGAAGCACAGCTTTGTGCAGGAGCACAGAAAGGAGAGTCAGGGGAGCCTGGGCTGGGGCAGCTGCAGCTGGAGGGAACTCAGCCCCAGAGGTCCCTCCCAGCACAGGCACCCGCCGTGCCCAGCTCTAACACTGCACTGACTGAGGGAACTCTCGGCAGGAAAAGGCAACAGGGACCTCAGATGTGTTTTCCCATCCAAGATCAAACCAAGGCCAAGCACCCTGGAAAGCTGCACCAGGTCTCTGAAGCCTTCCAGGACTAAACTTCCAGTCTCCTGAATAATTTATTGCTCTGTTTTGGCCGTGGGTACAAAACAACTTTTCCTCGCTGCTCTTGACAGGATTCACATTTCCAGTGACAGTGGCTGGGAGCAGATCCTGGCTCTGCTGGCACCAGCTGGAGTCTGCCCCTGCCCATGGCAAGGTCTGCCCCTTCCCAGAGAGGCTGCAGCACTTCAGTCTTGGTTTTTTCTGAAGAAAGCAGGACAAAGTTCTGGGATCCTGCTGGGTCATGTCCAGCTCCAGAGACTGGACGATTCTGTGATTCCAGCTTTGGAATTTTTGTTGTATCCTGCCCATACATGGTGTAGATCCAGCTCCTGGGCATTCCCACATGACAAGGAGAGGTAGAAACTCCATTTTCCTTTTCCTTTAAAGGCTGAAAGCCCTTGGATTTCTAATCTGAGGAACAAAGATTTCCACTGCTATAAAATCTGATGGCAGTCCTGTGGCCTTGGATGTCTGTGGCATCGAGGTTTCACCAGGGCAGACTTCAGAAAGGGAGAAGACTTGGATTATGGAGCACTGATTTTACATCACTGTGAGAGAAATTAATTAATTCCAGAACACAAGCACATCGAGGAGTGTTTGATTTACAACACAAGAACCATCTCAGAGCAGTGACAGACGAGCCCTCCAATGGTTCTGTGACCAGTACAAATGGTACTGGTTGTACTGGTACTGGAATGTACGAATTCCAGTTACCAAATGGGGAAGCCAAAGTCCCTCAGAACACAAAATCTGAGTGTTGTAAAACAAAAGCATCGAGTGGCTTCCACCCTTAGGAGGGCAAAGGCCAAAGGCCCAGCTTTTCCAGCTGATTGAAAACACACAACAGCCCTGGGGCTGCAGTGAGCAGAGCCCTGGGGCTCCAGAGCCCCCCAGCCCAGCCCAGCCCAGCCCAGCTCTCCTGCCCGGGCCCCCTCAGCCTCCCCTGGGGCTGGGAATGGATTTCTGCAGCAGCACCTTCGTGTTCTTCTCTGCCCTCACACGGGACACGTTTCCCTGTCCTGGGGAGCAGGGACAGCTCCAAAGAGCTGGAAATTCCCTTTCCTGCAGTGCTGGAAGTGCAGCTCATGACACCCAGAACACCAGCTCTGCTCACCTTTCTGTCCAGCTACTTCCAGGGAAGAGATTTTTTTCAAATAGCAGCTGTTCTACCACTAAGTGGATTTTTCTCCTGCTGTGAAGAAGCCCAGGTGTCTCCCAGAACTTTTATGATCAAGGTTAGGAAATTATTTTCCAACTCACTAACCAGCAAAATAATCCAGTTACTCAGAATCCTTGGAGAAACAACCTCAAACGAGCAAGAGAAGCTTTCAAAAGAGGCAGGAGAAGACAAATTGCACAGGGATGCTTTGAAGATGTATTACATTTAGTGTGGCTTTAATTACTCACACCCATCATCTCTTTTAATCAAGGGTCAGCCGCTTTATTTGTCAAGAATAGGGGTTTAAATCATTTCCAATACAAGATGCAACAATTACACTTTCTGCTAATGAGCCCTTGTGCAGATTGTTTGTCATTGCGTCTAACGAGGAGGTTTCACTTTCCTGTTCACATGCTTCAAAATCCACCCAGGCTGCAGCAGCAGGAGCTCCAGCAGCTCCCCTGGCACCAGGACACCCCAGGACATCCCAGGACACCACCAGGTCACTCCAGGACACCCCCAGGACACCCCAGGACACTCCAGGTCACCCCCAGGACACTCCAGGTCACCCCCAGGACACCCCAGGACACCTCCAGGACACCCCAGGACACCCCAGGACACCCCCAGGACACCCCAGGACACTCCAGGTCACCCCCAGGACACCCCAGGACACCTCCAGGACACCCCAGGACACCCCAGGACACCCCCAGGACACCCCAGGACACCACAGGACACTCCAGGTCATCCCCAGGACACCTCCAGGACACCCCAGGACACCACCAGGTCACCCCCAGGACACCCCCAGGACAGCCCAGGTCCCAGCTTCCCTCCGAGCTGGAGCGGGTCCGGCTCCAGGGTGTTTCCCAGAGCTCTCTGGAGCGCAGCCCAGTTCCCCCTCAGCATTTCAGAGTGACTCCGCGGAGCTCTGAGCGATCTCCACGTGCGCTTTAAAGCTGTATAACCTCAAATCCCAGCTGCCCGCATTCCCAGCCAGGGTGAGAGAAGGATTCTCCCTCTGACCAGGGTTTGGGTAATGCCCGGCTTTTACCGCCCCTGGAAATGAGCTCAACGCCAGAGAGCAGGAATTCCTCCCCACCCCTCGGAGGAGAAGAAGAGCTGCTGGGTGTTTGACCCAAAGCCCGAGGCACGAGCCCGGGAATGCGGATTGTGTGGATCTGCACTTCACAAAGAGCCCTTCTCTCAGCGAGAACACCATTGATATTCATTCGGGGGCGCTGCTGATTGATGGGAACCCGCTCCTATTTACATCGCCGAGGAATCCTCCAAATTAAACCCCTCGCCTTAGGAAGAAGAATGGAGGAGAGAGAAGATCCCGAGTTAATCTCTGCAGAGGCAGCAACAGCTCCTGCGCCCAGGGACTGCTCCAGCTCTCCTTCCTCACGGGCATCACATCCGCTGTGCCAGCATCCCCTGGGCTCATTGTCATCCCCTGTGCCAGTCCTGGGCACATCATCCCTGTGCCAGTCCTGGGCTCAGCATCTCCTGTGCCAGTCCCTGGGATTATCATCCCCTGTGCCAGTCCTGGGCTCAGCATCTCCTGTGCCAGTCCCTGGGATTATCATCCCCTGTGCCAGTCCTGGGCACATCAGCCCTGTGCCAGCCCTGGGCTCAGCATTCCCTGGGCTCAGCCTCATCCCCTGTGCCAGTCCTGGGCACATCATCCCCTGGGCTTAGCCCCATGCCAGGACAGGTCCTGGAGTGGGATTTCCTCAGCCCCAGAGTGGGATTGACTCTGCTGTGGCACAAGGCCGGGCTGTGCCCCCCAGCCCTGGAGCAGGACCCATCCCCTCCTCTGGCCCAGCCATCCCCTCTGCTCCTGTCTCAGCTCCAATACTGACTTTGTTCTGTTATGCCCTGCTGGGAAGTTGAGCTGGGAGCCCCAGGGGAAGTGAGGCAGAGTTTGGCCATGGGAGAGGCCAAAAGGAGAGCCCAGCCCGCCCTGGATGCCGTGGAACTGCTGAGCACAGTCCAGTCCCTGCTGGGAAAACCATCACCCCACCCCGGAGCTCAGGGCCAGGACCAGGCTTTGCATTCATTCCTTCACTCATTCATTCACTCATTCATCCATCCATCCATCCATCCCTCCATCCATCCATCCATTCCCGCTGTGGGGCTCTGTCCAGGCTGGCCTGGCTCAAACCCGGAGCCTTATCTCCCAGCTCTGGCCTTATCAGCAGAGGCCCGATGCTGCTGCAGACGCTGGGAGTGGCAGGGATCAGGCTGTGGTGCCTGCCAGGAGCGTTCCTCCTCAGGATTCATTTGCATTATCATTCGGAGCCCTTTTTATAGAGCTCCTATTGATTTGCAGAGGTTGCTTGTTGCATTTTAAACCGCAGCCGTGTGTGTTTCAGCTCCATCTCAATTTGCTTCATTAGAAAAGGGGCAGGGTTAATATTTCCTTATTTCCACAGGAAAGCAGCTGCTCCAGAAAATCCTTCCCGGGGCTCTCACCCTCCTCACCCCCGCCTGTCCCGGGCTCAGGGAGGCTCTGCTGCACACATTTCTCTGGGAGATATTTTCTCTAATAAGATAAAGTGCTTGAAAGTCAGCTGATTTTGTCTGAGCAGCAAACTGCAATTTGTACACTGAAAATAATCATTAAAAGGGTATTTTTATCCCCCTCCACGTCCCCACACAGATCTCTGGGTATCTCGTTCCCAGACAGAAGAAAACACATTGAAATGTGTTGCAAAATCCCAAATTTCCGTGTAGTGAGGCCGCCTGACAACACAAACACCACGGAGGCAATTTTGTGTACTCTGCACACAACATTCAGTCTCCACACCTCACGCTGTAGCAGCAAACACCAGAAATACTAATGTCTGCCATCCCAAGCTGTAGCTGTGCTTCATTCCCTGTCCCTGTCCCTTGACCACAACACCCCTGACCCTGACACGGTGCCAAGAGTTTGCTGTGACCCATAAATTCTGAACTGGAACAGAGGGCTTATTTTCCAGTGCCTTTCCCCATCAAAGTGTCTGCTAAACCCACACAGATTTATTATTTCTACTTTCCATAGATAATAAAAATGTGGAGTATTGTGCTGGTTTTCGTCTCCACACGTTTGGGTGACCACGGAGGACCCACCTGGGTGCCTCAGGTGCCTCCTGCTCCTCTCAGGATCTCTGGGCTTGGAAAATCCCCCGGGACCACGGAGTGCCAGCTGTGTCCATCCCCACCTTGTCCCAGCCCTGAGCCCTCGGTGCCTTACAGCACCCCAGAACTGCTGGAGCCCTCCCTTACAGCACCCCAGAGCTGTTAGAGCCCTCCTTACAGCACCCCAGAGCTGCTGGAGCCCTCCCTTACAGCACCCCAGAGCTGCTGGAGCCCTCCCTTACAGCACCCCAGAGCTGCTGGAGCCCTCCCTTACAGCACCCCAGAGCTGCTGGAGCCCTCCCTTACAGCATACAGCACCCTCAGAGCTGCTGGAGCCCTCCCTTACAGCATACAGCACCCTCAGAGCTGCTGGAGCCCTCCCTTACAGCACCCCAGAGCTGCTGGAGTTTACAGGGAACAACATCTGCACATCAGTCATTCCTCCTGACTAACACCGGGGGCTGGGGGAGCTGTGAGTGCTGGGCAGAGCAGCAGCACAGAGCTTCATCACTGCCCCAAAAATCCATCTCTGCCTCTGCACCGGCACCTCTGGAGCCAAAAATGAGAATGGAGCCACAATGCCGGGGTCCCTGAGGCTGGAAAAGCCCCTCCAGGATCACTGGGTCCATCCTGTGCCATCCCCAGCTTGTCCCCAGAGCCCTCAGGGCCACCTCCAGCCCTGCCCTGGACACCTCCAGGGATGGGGATCCAAACCTCTCTGGGCAGTTCCAATTCCTGCCCACCCTTTCCATGGGGAAATTCCTGCTGCTGCCCACCCTGAGCCTCCCCTGGCCCAGCCTGAGGCCGCTCCCTCTCCTCCTGTCCCTGTTCCCTGGGAGCAGATCCCAAATCCCCCCGGCTGTCCCCTCCTGGCAGGGAGCTGTGCAGAGCGATCCAATCTGTGCTGGAAGGAGTGTGAATTCCTCAGCGCGCCCTCGCCCTCCTGTGAAAACCAACAATAAAACTTTACAGCGCCTACAAGTTCCTCTCTATTGTTGGAGGACTTGTCTAGCATCTCATTAGTAGCTTCTCTTCATCCTGCAACTTTAATTAGCAGCTCCAGTGTGGGATTTACCTACGAATGCCATGGGTGAGGAGTGCGAGCTAATGAATTATTCAAAGTAAATTAAGAGACCGAGGGAGTTCTCTTCCTGTCTCACACTAATACACAGTTCATTAGCAGAGATTTTCACCTGTGACAGTCGCAGGTACCTCGCAGGCTGAATTCCTGTGCTCACCTGAAATGCGTTCTGCCTCTGTCCGGGGGAATGTCAGAGCCCGAGTGTTACTGGGAGAGGTTTCATTACCAGTGACAGTCAGTAAATTGGATGCCTGCAATGCGGGATATCTTCATTAACCCCAGGGAGCCTGGCAGGACCCACAGGGATCTGTCACCCACCCCTGACCCCCCGAACCTGACACCTCCTGGAAACTTTCAGCAACTGAGAGAATATGGAGAAAACCCATCCAGTCCCAGCAGCTCCCCCTGTCCCGGGCTGCTCCGAGCCCTGCAGCCTGCCTGGGACACTGCCAGGGCTGCAGGGGTGCAGGGCTGCAGGGTGTGTTCAATGCACGGCTGCTTGGGCACTCCCTGCCGGAACCTTTAGTGCAGTTTATAGCATGACGTGTGTCTGGTTTCTCTCGGGATGTGGGTGTTCCCAGCGCCTGCAGGAGGACCCCGGGATGCCCAGTGGTCTGGGGTGCTAAGGGCAGTGAATCCCCCTGGGCGGGCTCAGTGTCAGGGGGATGTGTGTGAGTGTGAGCACAGCCCTGAAGAGTGTGAGCACAGCCCCGATGAGTGTGAGCAGAGCCCTGGTGAGTGTGAGCACAGACCTGATGGGTGTGAGCACAGACCTGGTGAGTGTGAGCACAGCCCGGGCCAGACTCAGTGAGGATGTGATGATGGGTGTGAGCACAGCCCCACCGTGCCGTGCTCAGTGAGGATGTGATGATTGATGGGTGTGAGCACAGCCCCACCGTGCCGCGCTCCCCGGGGACAGCCGCCTGCCCTGGGGCCATGGGCTCCTGTCCCGCTGGCTGCCCGCAGTGTCCCCTGCAGCTGGCAGTGCCCGGGCACCCTGTGCCCTTCCCGCAGTGACACTGGCACAGTGGCATCGCTCCCCTGCTGCTGCTGCGGGCAGAGATCTCTGCTCCTCGGGTCCCGCCTGCCCCGAGCGGCTGCTGACACTGACCACTGCGCTGGGCTGTTCGCTCCTGGGTCTCTGCCTGTGAGCAGGGGACACAGGAGCACACTGTGCCCTAAATGACTGGGGGAAAGGCACAGCAGGGCTCTGGGTGGGCTGCTCCGGCTGCTCAGCTGCTCTCTGCAGCCCTGTGCCACAGCGGTGACAATGACAAGGCAAAGGTCAAGCTCCCCAGAACAGGTTTTGTATTTCTTCCCCTACCTGCAGCCTACATTAAAATGTTCTCCATCACGTTCCTGCACACAGCAGCTGCCATTCCGGTCACTGAAGAGATCAGATTTTTGGCATTAAAATCCAATAACGATTCCATGTGTTTTAAAGAACAGAATTAATTGCGCAGACCCATTAACTCTCTGAATCAAAGCTCTGGATCCAGGAAATCCCCACAAGAGCCCCTGGCTGTTCTCTGCTGGGACACCAGCGGTGCTGCTGGGGGGAGCTGGGCTTCAGCAGTGCCCTGCACTCCTCTGGCCTGGGAAAAATTAATTTCTCCCTTCCCTCTGTCCAAGAAACCCCTTCCTGCCATCACTGAGCTCAGCAGAGGGCCTGGAGCACCTTCTGCAGAGGCCACCAGGCTGGAGAGGTGAGGAGCTGCTCTGACAGCTGACCCCAGCAGGCAGTGGCCTCTGAGCCCTCCTTCACTGGTAACAAGGAATTGTCCACTTTAATTGTCCACAAAAATTCGTTTGCATTGTGGGGGCTTTGCCAAGGTCGGACTTTTGGAGTTTTCTGCCATTAAAACCTTCCCCAGCACAAGGAGGGTCCCTGACACTGTTCTGCCAAAGTTATTACCCCGAGTTCCTGAAGCTGCTCCCTGTAAACTGTTTTTATTTCCCATACAGTATTTTTCTCCCTTCTCTTTCTGCCCCTTTCTGCCCTGCCAGCAGCTTTGGGAGAGCAGGTCTAGAGAAGCAAAGGTTGGGATTCTCCCCTGTGCCCAGCTGTGCCCACAGCTGGATCCTGGCCCTGGGGGCTTTGCACTGGGTTGAGTTAGGGCCCAACAAAAATCTGATTTTAGAATGGACCCAGCCCATTGCAGTGTCCCCCTGAGCAGCTTCCCTCTTTGCTATCTCCTGTTCAGGAGGAATTTCCCCATGAGAAGGGGGTTTGGGGTCCCCATCCCTGCAGGTGCCCAAGGGAAATCCTTCACTGGCAGAAACAAGGAGGGGTTTTATTTCCTTTTCATGGAGTGTTTGAGCCCCGTGGTGGGTACCTACAAGGGCAGGCAGCAGATGAAGGGAACGTTTCAGTTTGCAAATCCGAAATGGAGAAACATCTCTGTGCCACCCTCTTGGAGACTGTGAGTGAAGTGCCCAAGAGCAGAGAGGGAGAGGGTGAGGGAGTGGGCATCCAGAAGGATCCAGAACTGCCTGCAGGGCAGAAGTGGGGGGTGATAGGAATACTCAAAAGGGAAGAAAAAAAAAATTGAAAAAAAAGATGAGCTTTACCTAAAAAATGCATTCACAGCCACATTCCTGAAACCATCCTTTGAGAACAGATGGTCGATAACCTAAATAATTTTTAGTTTAGGCTCCAGTTTTGCAAGAAATCCGAAATACTCTGTTTCTGCACAAGTCTTGCCCTGGAAAGAGAAGCTGATTGAATCAGTGTGGAAATCATTTCCAGGGACTCTTTCCTGGACCCTTTTCTGCAGGACCTGGCACCAGTGAGGCCCCATGGAGAGCAGAGCTGGGCCCACGTCTGTGACAGAGCCACGGCAAGAGCCAAGTGCCACGGCTCTGCCAGAGCATCTGAGGCTCCCTTTCCCTAAAAATATCCCTTCCTGGGGAAAATGGAGCACCTGGGGAAGCTGCACCCTCCAGGACTGCCTTTTTGGGCCCCCAACCCCACACTCTGGGAATAGACGTGGCAATGTGGAGCCCGAGTCCTGCTGGAGTCAGAGATGATCATCAACCCACCCCAACCTTCATTTCCTCCTGCATCAACACCACCAGACCCACACGTGGAGCTGAGGCCTTGGTTATTTATTACACCTGCAGACCATTCTTCAGCGTGGATCTGAACTTACACCAACGAGGATGATAAAATCACCTTCCTCCCTGAATAACCAAGCCGGGCTAGCAATGTAAAATTAATGGCACGGAATGAAAATGTTGGGCAGTTTCAAAATAAATTAAGTGTGGAAGCAGGTTACGTTTAATCAAGCTGTCATGCAAATTAGCAGCCTCACTCAGCGAGGACTATTTAAAGATCTTTCTGCGCTGGTGAAAATGTTTTTGGAAGCTCTACAGGAACAGTCTCCGTTTTGTTGAGGCACAGGAATGTTAAAAAGCTCCCCCAGAGCAGGGTCAGGATGTGGATCCCACGGAGCTGTGCTGAGAGGGAAGGGGCTGGGGGCCACTGTGCCCAGAAAACCCAAATGGGGCTGCTGCACACAGCTGCTGGAACAAACCACACGGCCCACAGCACAACAACAGGGGAAAGTGAAAGCAAACAAAGCCACGAAAAATACCAAACCAAAGCAAAACAGAACTGAAACCAACCCAAACAAACCAAACAATTCTATAAACACAGAATTCTCACAGGGACAAATGGGCTGGCTTTGGCAGGGAATTTAAAGCTCATCTCCTTCCAAAGCTTCTGCCGCGGCAGGGACCTTCCCCTGGCCCCGGGCACTGCGGGCTCCGGGAATGCTCCGGGAATGCTCCGGGAATCCCAGCCCAGCCCAGCCCCTGCACACAGCCCGGCAGGGAGGGCTCTTCCACAGCCAAACTCTCCCAGCAGAAGTGCCCTGCCTCTCGTGGTTCGTCTGCTTTTTATGAGTTTATGAGATCTGAATTTGATCAATTTAGGAAGGAAGTGTTTTGTCCCCAAATGTGGCAGCGACTCCTGTGCCCCCTCTCTGGTTCTGTGAGGTTGTCACCAGGTGCTGGCTGGAAATGCCCTGAGCCTGGGGAGGAGGGGACAGCAGCCCCTGCGCTTCCTGCACACAGTGCAGGGCTGCCGGGGTGGGACCAGCCCAGGCTCCACGGGGGTATCCCAGGGTCCAGGGAATATCCCAGGTTCCATAGGAATATTCCGAGTTCCATGGGATTATCCCAGGTTCCATGGGAATGTTCTATGGGAATCTTCCAAATGCCATGAGAATACCCCAAGTTCCAGGGGAATATTCCAGGCTCCCTGGGGATATTCCAGGGTCTGTGCAGGCTTTGATGAGCCCCAGCCCAGCTCAGGGGGTGACAGAGCCAGTGGCCAGCTCAGAAGGTCTGGGCTCTGAACACAGATCCTGGTGTGCTGGGGAGCACCTCCTGTCCCTGTCCCCTCCTGACCCCATCCCAGCCCTGCCTGTGTGCCTGGGGATCCATCCCAGCCCTGCCTGGGGATCCATCCCAGCCCTGCTGACCCTCCCCTGGGCAGAGGCTGTGCTGCCTCCCGCTCTCCTTTACACCAGCCCAGTAGAGGGAACAGCAGAGGAGGTGATTTCCTGGAACCAAATTTATTTTTAATCCCCGTGTGATGGTTCTGGGCTGACTGCCTTGAAAACCCTGATTCCTGTGAATTTCATCCACTTTTTTGATTCTGTGACTTTTTGTGTTTTATACAGGTCCAAATCCATTTTCCTTTTACGAGATTCGCCGAGTGGGGGCTCAGAAGGAATATTGTTTTGAGGTATTAATGCAAATCAAACAGTGGAATCGAAGGTTAAGGGTGACTCAGTGTGTTTCATGAGTCGAGGTGGTTGTGACAGGGCAGGAGCAGGAACCCAGAGCTGACTGTGGGAAGGGGATGCTCAGGAGCTGTCCATGGAGCCCAGAAGGTGTTTGGGTAGTGGATGTGGCCAGCACAGCTCCAATAAATCAAATAAATCAAATAAATCCAATAAACCAAGTAAATCCAATAAATCCTGGTCAGAGTCCGGCAGCCCACTGAGAACAGCTCAGGGTAAATGTTCTGGGGGTGATGTTGGGAACTGCAGGTGAGAATCCAAACCCACACTGAACCAACTAAAGCTGGAGGAGAAGTCACTAACCCTGAATTTGAGTGAAATCCAGAGAACCAGAGACTAGCTCTTCTTGGGGTTGAGGAATTTCTGCCTGATATCCAATCTAAACGTGCCCTCCTCCCTGTCCCCTGCTCCTGCAGGCCTGGGGGTGTCCCGGGGTCCTCTCTGCCCACCCTGGGCCTGCCCACCCAGCCCTGATCCTCCCCTGTGCCCGGGCCAAGCAGCCAAACTCCCCCTGCCCGTCATCCCCAGCTCCTGTCACCACTGGGCTGGAAGAGGCTTTTTCACATTTTCACTCCTCAGCCTGGGGCCAGCCCCAGCTGCAGTCCCCCCCCACATGACTTTGTTATCCACATTTAATTTCCTGGCTGTGCTTTGTGTTCAGTGCTTGCACCTTCACACTACCAGAAATGAAACATCAAGGGGGTTTATGCAGGTTAAAAAAAAAAAAAATTACAAACTAAATAAGATAATTAAATTAATTTGAAAGTAATTTCGGACCATGTGCAGGACTCTATACCACAAAAAAAAGAAAAAAAAAACAAACCCCAAAACAAAACCAACCAGGAAATAAAAGGAGCTGTGACAAAAGCTATATTTTGTTCTCTCTTCTCCTGCTCTTTAATAGTCTCTGAGTGAAAAGTCTAGTACAATTTTCTAGTCCACTTGTTCCAGCCAGGGGGAAAACTGCTCGTTTTAATTAGGCCACTTTCATAACAGCTTTCCTGCTGCCCCTCCTCCCCTGGGTGTGGCCAAGGCTCTGCACCTGGGGCCTGCTGCTCTTCCCTCAGCGCCATTGCTGCCCCATCCCATGGATCCCATCTATCCCATGAATCCCATTCAATCCATCCAATCCATCCATCCCATCCCATCCCATCCCCGGGTCTCCAGCCCCCTCCTCAGCAGTCCACAGCCCATGGACAAAGAGCAAAGTCTGCACAGAAACTCTCAAGGAGAGATCTGGGTTGGGAGGAGCTGTGAGCACCCCACATGCCCTCGCTGAGCCCAGCCCAGCCCAGCGGTGAGGACTCCACTCCCTGCTTCACCCACACCTGTCTGAGCCCCCTGAGCCCAGCCCAAGGGCAGGAGAAGACACCCAGCCTGGCTGGGTCAGTGCATGGGCCAGGAGATGCTCATGGACACCAGGGATCTCCAGGACATGCTCCATGGACACCAGGGATCTCCGTGGATCCCCAGGAGATGCTCATGGATACCAGGGATCTCCAGGAGAGGCTCATGGACACCAGGAACCAGCTCATCACCACTGGGCTCAGGGACACAGCAGTGCCCTATTCCCATTGGGATCAGGGACACAGCAGTGCCCTATTCCCATTGGGATCAGGGACACCAGGAACCAGCTCATCACCACTGGGATCAGGGACACCAGGAACCAGCTCATCACCACTGGGATCAGGGACACAGCCCTGCCCCATTCCCATTGGGATCAGGGACGCAGCAGTGCCCTATTCCCATTGGGATCAGGGACACCAGGAACCAGCTCATCACCATTGGGATCAGGGACACAGCCCTGCCCCATTCCCACTGGGATCAGGAGGAGCAGCAGCCCCATTCCAGCCCCATTCCAGCCCCGTTGCTCCATCCCGTGGGGCTGCCTGGCCCATGGGGGCAGTGGCCCAGCCCCTGGGACATCGGCTGCTCCCAGCTCCCACACACTGTGACAAGAAGAAAGTCATTAAGTCCCTGTTTTCTCCTCAACAGAACAGCCCTCTGGAACAAATCCCAGTTTTTATCCCTTACTGACTCCTTGTTTTGTTAGCTCCTCTGCAGAACAGCTGAAACATTCACCATCATTTAAAATGATGAATTATTTTAATTTGCGCTGAATTTATTTATTATTGCGGCCCAGACAAGAGGCGAGTGCCATAATGTGCTCGTTTAATAATTGGCAGGGATTGGGAAGGGGAAATTCTAATGCAAACAACAACTTCATTTACTGGGGGAGTGCACAGGAGCCTGCACGTCCCACGGTCACATCCCAGGGACGAAACTCTTCGGAGCCAAAGGATTCATGATCCCAAATTTCACCAGAATATCAAGAGTATATGCAAGTCAAGAAGTGAACCCTGTGAAATCATAAAGGCAAAAGTGAACTTTTATATTGATATTTGTTACACTCTGCACAGACAGCACTGCCTGTGCTCACAGCCAGGCACTGGAATGCTGGGATGGACAGAGGATCCCAAAATTCCAATTACAATGTACTCACTGTCCACCCTCTCCTGCTGCAGAGCTCCCTTTCCCAGGGCCCAGGCCTCAGTAACACAAGTGCCAGGGGTGGAGGTGTGACAGAGGTGTCACAGCTGTCCCAGGACACCACCGCTCCGTGGGCAAAGGCTCCCAGCTATAAAGGATGGCTCTTCTCGGGAAAGAAGGAACAACTGCTAAACCCCAATCTCCAAAAGTCACTGGCCTCTCATTAATTTAAATATTAATTAGGCACCCACATCCTGCTGGGGGGGTGATCAGTTTTGGGTGCAAAGTTTGCCTGACAGAGGACCTCCAGCCCTCTCCAGCCTTCTCTGATCACAGCTGGATACAGATCACAGCTGGACACGGATCTCTGCTGGACACGGATCTCTGCTGGACACGGATCTCTGCTGTGCAGCTCCCTCTGCTCCTGCTCCTCCCTTTGGGAGCACCACTGCCGGGGTGTTCCCGCTCCAGGTTTGACTCTTTCCATGAGGAACCCACAGTATTGCACAAAGTGCAGAGCACATTCCCTGAACTCCTCCTTAACCACCCGCTGCTAAAAGATCCTCTGCATTTCCCACCCATGACAGCTCCTAAAGCCCAATTTGCTGCGCTGACACGACGTAAAGGTGCTGTAAAGGTATATAAAGATTCTCTCACTTAGACTTGTTTTCATCACCGGGGAGCTTTGAGGAAAACAAAACGCACGATGAAAAACCTTTCCGTGCTAGCAAACGCCTTTTGATCCTCCTGGGCTTGGCACATGCCCATCTGCAGGGGGGTCCGATGGCAGGGGTCTGCTGCCACGTCCCCGAGCCCCGGGCTGTGTGACAGCCCCGGGGACACCTGAGCCGTGCCCGGGGCAGCCCCCGCACGGGAAAAGGGCCATTCTCGCTTTCCCCATCGCGGCAGGACGCCTCTGCCGCCGTCCCGAGCTGAGCCCCGGCCCTCCGCACACCCCGGGAAAGGGCCAGCAGCCCCTGCCTCTGTGTGCAGGTGGCCTCTGGCCTCCCGGGGCAGCCGGGGCGGGGACACGGGGGGACACGGCAGGGGACACGGCAGGGGACACGGGGGGACACGGCAGGGGACACGGGAGGGTACAGGAGGGGACACGGGAAGGGACACGGGAGGAAACACGGGAGGGGACACAGGGGACACGGGGGGGACACGGCAGGGGACACCGGCCGCCCCCGCAGGGCTCGGCATTTGTCACCTCTCCTAAAGCCCTGGTGTCCCGCAGGTGCCACCAGCAGAGGGATGTGCAGTGCACACACTGGTCCCCTCCTGAGGGGATCCTGCCGGGGACAGGGGGACGCTCTGCTCTGCACACACAGATCCCTCGATCCCCACCACTCCACAACACACCGAGTTATTCCTTCAGTAAAGCCATGCCTTTCGAACTGCCTTTCTCCCCTTCCTCCTGGATCCTCATAAAATCTTCCCTGCCTGCCTGGGAAGAGCACAAAAAGGATGCAGGATGGAATTCTGCTGCTGGAAATCAGCGGCCTCCCAAAACCATTCTGCCATGCAAAATAACTCCGTTACTGAGGGAATTTCTTATAACTTCAGCAAACAAACAGCGCTGGGGCTGCGGGGACCCAGCACCCACTGAAAACAAACAAAGGGCCCAAGCCTCAGCGGCTGAGGCAGCAGAAACAACTCATCACACACAGAACTCCTCAGCTATGGAGGGATCCTCCTTAAAACCCCCGTGCTGGCGAGTTCCTGCACCAAAACAGGTGCCCAGTGACGTCCTGGGCAAAGCTTCAGTCACCAGTCCCTTGGGAAGGAACACGTGGGTACTGGGACTGCTGCTGTTGGGGAGGGCTGGCCTGGGCACCAGGGGACACTCCCGGCATCCCTGTGCCAACCGAGGCACCAGGGGACAGTCCCTGTGTCACCTGAACACCAGGGGACAATCCCAGCACTCCTGTGCCACCTGGCACCAGGGGATAGTCCCAGCACCCCTGTGCCAACCGAGGCACCAGGGGACAGTCCCTGTGTCACCTGGGCACCAGGGGACAATCCCTGTGCCACCAGGGCACTACAGAAGAGTCCCAGCAGCCCTGTGGCACCTGTGCCTGCCCCAGGGTGGCGAGGACACCCATCCTCAGGGTGAGCGTGGTGTGGCAGAGCAGCAGCAGCAGCACAGGGAGCAGCTGCTCCAGGACAGGGAGGGAATGATCCTCACCGTGTTCTGCTGCAGCACCGAGAGGATGCCGTGTGTTTGATCCAGGGTGGATGGATTACCCCGAAACATGAATTAACCATGGGAAATGAGGGAGCTGAAGTGCTTGTTTCACTCTGTGTTGGCACTCCGAGGCCTTTCCTGGGAAACCTCAGCAGCCCAAGGAGCTGCTCCTCCTCAGGCAGGACAATGACACTTGGGGGGAGAGCCCACCCTGCCCTGGGCTCGGCAGGAGGGGCTCTGGGGCCCTGTGCCCTCTCCCCTGCTCCTCCAGCACTGAACAGGACTGGGCAGTGAAAGGTGGTGCCCAGTTCCAGCCCCTCAACCCTCTCTGCGGGCATCCCTCAGGGCCCAGCCGCGGCCAGAGCCCAGCCAGAGCCTGGCCAGGGCAGTCCTGGGGTGGCTCCAGCCCAGCCCCAGCCCAGAAATCCCCCTCAGCTCCTGGGAAATGCTGACTCAAAGCCGCGGCAGTGCCGCCCGTGCCCCGGCAGTGACTGAGCACGGGAGATGCCTGCCCTGGGCACGGGACTGACCTGGGCACGGGACTGCTCTGGGCACAGGGCTGACCTGGGCACGGGACTGCTACTGCCCTGGGCACAGGGCTGACCTGGGCACGGGACTGCTCCTGCCCTGGGCACGGGACTGACCTGGGCACGGGGCTGCCCTCACACACACCGACCGGGTGATTCTGGAGCCCTCGCTGGCACACATAGGATGAACTCAGAGCAGGGAGTGGGAATCAACAAGTGCTGGCCACGGGAGCCCACGGCCACCCTGCCCAGAGAGAACAGGAGCCACCAGAGCCACCCTGCCCGGGGAGAACAAGAGCTGCGGGCACAGCCACTGCCAGGGCTGGGTTCACAGGGCTCCAGAGCTGGGAGAACAAATTCCTTTTTCAGGACCCGAAAGGCTTTGTCCAGCTCGCTGGAGTTTGTGTTTGAACAAAGAACCCATTTCCAGTACTTCCAATACCTCCAGCAATGACTTTAGTGTATATTAAATATATTTACAGTACGAGCGTCAACCAGGGACAGGCGGAGAGGAGCAGAGGTGATGGGCAGTGAGAGGCTGGGGATAAAGAGCTTGGGGCTCACTCCTTCTCCCTCTGTGATCCTGCATTGCCCCTTTCAAGTCACAGAATGACCCCAGTTTTGAAGGAAGCCTGCCGAGGGCACGGGAAAGGAGAGGAGTTAATCAGAGGGCACGGGGGATCAGAGCCAGGAGCAGCACACGGCATTCCAGCATCCCCCGGCTCCATGCCGGGGCTCAGCAGCGCTGCCGACGCCTCCTGGAGCCGCGGCTCCTCAGCGAACACTCCGGGGCCCTCCCGGAGAGACCCTGGCGAGGTTTCCAGCGCTGAGCTCCCGTTCCATCCCTGTAAGCCACCTGGCCGAGGCAGCTCCCAGCTCCAGCCCCAGGCCCGCTGCCGGGATGTGCCCCAGCTGAACCCGGAGCTCCTCCCGGGAGCGATCACACCATCCTTAGTGAGGGAGCTTTAGACCTATTTCGGTGCTGACCGTGTTTGATAGCGTCTGGGTGTGCCTTAACAGCCTGTGAACCCATCGAGTTCCTCTCTCTGCAACAGTGCGAATAAACCACTACTTAATTACGATTTCCTGCGATTCTCCATTTGTGCCACAGACAGCACGAGGACCTGAGCACGTCTCCAAATACAGAGGATAATTGAGGTACACACAGAAACCACTTGTCAGCTGCCCTACATAGACATCTACTGTATTTTCAGGAGCTACTACAACAGGAGCAGCCTAAAAACGCTTCCAAATCCCGACCGAAAATGCCTCGTGCAGCATTTTACAGCAGACTGCTGGATCATTAAAAATGCTCATGGATAAAATGCATCCTTAACCTGGAGACGTCCGTGACAGCCCAGCAAAAAATAATAATACAGCCAGAGACTCCATAGCTGAGAAGTGCTGCTAATTAAATCAGATTTCTCATCAGCCAGGAGCTTCAAGCAACTGCAACAACCATATATTCCAGAGCAGGAGAAAATGGGGGTTCAGCTGTGGTAGGATCAAAGCAAAAGTGCAACACACGGATAAAAAGTTGGAATAGGGGCTGGGGGAATAATTCAGTCGAGGCAGGGGCTGGCTGAGCACACAGCAGAACGAAAGGTTCCAGTAGGCTGAGGTATCTGGCTGCTGGTAAACAAATTCTGCTCCAGCCGGGAGCAGCTCCGGGAGCACGGGCTCCTTTGGGAGAGGCAGAGCCACGGGCAGCACAAAACCTCCCCGGGCCTGGGGCCAGCCTTCCGACCCTTGGGAAATACCGAACCGCGTATCCCAATAACTAATTCCGGCGGTAATGCTCCCGGCAGGGTCTGATCGTCCTCTCCCCGCCACAGCCCCGCGCCGCTCGCTCTGCAGAGCCCCGAGCTGCTGCCGGGAGCCCAAACCGCATCATTTCACCCCGACAACCATCGCCAAACTTCCAGCCACAGCCAGGGCTGCCGAAATCGAGTTCAAACGGGGCGAACAGCCAGTTCCCCGGGGCCGCGGGTGCCGAGGGGACAAGTCCCCGCATCCCCGGGGCACCCCGCGAGCAGCCGCGGCCCCGCAGGAGCTCCACCGGAGCCTCGGGCAGCTCGGCGATGCCGCAGCACCTCCGTCCCCGCATCCCTCCGGCATCCCTCCCGCATCCCGCCCGCCCGCGGCCGCCTCCTACCTCAGCACGGCCGTGTCCCCTTTCCTGACCACCAGGTTGTCCACGGCAGAGCCCGGGAAGTCTCCGCCCGGCGCGGCCAATCTCCCGCGAGGAAGGAACCAGCAGAGGCCGAGGAGGACGATGGGCAGCCACTGGTGGGAGCCCCCGGCGCCCCGCACCAGCGGCACCATCTCCGCTCCGCGCCGGCCCCGGCGGCGGACAGCGAGCGAGCGCTGCGGCTCCCGGGAGCGGCGCTGCGGGCGGGGAGCGGCGGAGCGCGGCTGCTCCCGGGCGGCCCCGCAGCATCCAGCGCGGAGAGCAGCGCGCCCGCCCTGCGCTGTGCGGGCCCGCTCCGCCCGGCCCGCCTCGGCCCGCCTCGGCTCGGTTCGGCTCGGTTCGGCTCGGCCCGGCTCGGCTCGGCTCGGCTGGGCTCGACTCGGCTCGGCTCGGCTCGGCCCGGCTCGGCTCGGCTGGGCTCCGCTCGGCTCGGCTCGGCCGGGCTCGGCTCGGCCCAACTCGGCTCGGCTCGGCCGGGCTCGGCTGGGCTGTGCGCGGCGGGCGGTCCCCGCTGCCAGCCCCGTTGCCACGCAGCCGTCTCCTTGGCAACCGGCCCGGCGGCGGAGGGATGCTCGGCCCTCTTGTGCCGCCCTTCCCGCTCCGCCCCCCGGCCGGCCCGGCCCGCGGGCACGCCGAGCCCTCACCCCCCGGGCCCCGCACCCCAAAACCCCAGAGGCCAAAACCCCAGAGCCCCGGACATCAAAACCCCGAGCCCTACACCCCAAAACCCCAGAGCCCCGCACCCCAAAACTCTAGGGCCCTGGATATCAAAACCCCAGAGCCCCGGACATCAAAACCCCAGAGCCCTGTACCCCAAAATCCCAGGGCCCCGCACCCCAAAACTCCAGAGCCCCGGACATCAAAACCCCAGAGCCCCGGACATCAAAACCCCAGAGCCCCGCACCCCGAAACCCCAGAGCCCCACACCCCAAAACTCCGGAGCCCAGGACATCAAAACACCAGAGCCCTGTACCCCAAAATCCCAGAGCCCTACACCCCAAAATCCCAGGGCCCCGCACCCCAAAATCCCACGGCCCCGCACCCCAAACCCCCCGAGCCCCGCCCCCCAAACGCCCTCGCCCCCGCCCCGCTCCGGCCGTGAGGCGCTCCCCCCGGGCGGGGGATGAGGACTGACCCTTTGGCCGGGCCCAGCCCAGGGGCGGCCCCGCCGAGGCACAGCGCCGGGAACGGCCCCTGGGAGCTGCTGGGAGCTCCAGAGCCTTCTGGAACTGAGGGATGCGCACTCTGGTATTTCCATTTCATAACGTTCTACCTCGAGAAAACGACCCCAGGCTGGAGACCTTCACCATCGAGCAGATAAACCACTGACAGGTTATTCCCCCAAATTCTACAGGAAAGCCAGAGACCTGTACTACAGAGAAAGAAACATCACCAATGGGTTATTTCCTAAAATTGGCCCAAGACATTCAGAGCTCTTCCCCAGGGAGCTAAAACCCACTGATCTGCTGTTTTTTTTTTACCAGGGCACCTTTGCCAAGGACCTGAAATCCACTGGAAGGTTCTCCCAGGATATTTTGAAGCCTGCACCAAGGAGCAGAAATCCATTGGCAGATTATTTCCCGAAATCCCACCAGGGCAGCCAGAGACCTTCACACCAAACCCACCAACATTTCCCCCCAAGGTTCCACCAGGGCACACCCCACCTGACAGATCCCCCCAGGGCACCTGGAGACCCCACCTGAGAGATTCCCCCAGGGCACACCCCACCTGACAGATCCCTCCAGGCCATCAAGAGCCTCTCACCAAGGAACACAAACCCACTGGCAGATCATTTCCCAAAATTCTCCTGGGACACACAAAGACCTTCAAAAAAATCCAGAACCCCCCTGACAGGTGAATTCCCTGCAGACCACTAGGAATGAGCAGCCTCTTTTCCCCGGGGGTCTTCTCCAGCACACACACACAGAACCCCCTGCCAGGCTGTGGCAAACGCACAGAGCAGGGAGCTCTGTTTGCTGCCTTGGTTTACCCTCAGAGCCTCCCCTTTCCAGGTTAAACATTCCAGGCTGAACATTCCCGATTGAACATTCCAGATTGAACATTCCAGGCTGGGCACTTCCCAGCCCCAGATCCCTGCCTGCCCCTTGCTGGGCTCAGCCCACAGGGATTCCTCTCTTCTGTGGCTCCAGAGGAGTTGCCTAAGGAACGGGTATTGCAGGACCGCTGCACTGGGGCTGTTGCAGAGCGATTCCCTGACCGCTCCCGCAGTGATTCAGGCACATCTGGCCCACACATGTCCCGATTGTCCCTCCCGCGGCCCCGCCCCGCCTGTGCCGCTGTCCCTGTGGCATCTCCCTCTCATCCCCTGCCAGGGCGAGCATCGCTCCGTCCCTGCCCACGGTTTGCATCACACGGGGTTGGGAGTAGAACGTTCCAATTAAAACCCCTGATTGTTATCAGGATGCTTCTGCCGCTGGCTGTTTCGGGAAAAGCAGATCCCGTTCCTGGAAGCCTCTCCCTCCATTACCACAGCCCATTAGACCTTGCCAGCGGCCAGCAGGAATCCGAGTGTGCACAGAAGGAACTCGTGCCCTTCTCCTGCGGCACTCGGCGCTCCAGACTCCCTGGGTGAGGAGCGAGAGGGGAAGGGAGGGCTGGGGAGGGGCCCCGTGTCACAGCCCGCAGTGCCCGGCCCCAGGAGCGGGGCAGCAGCCGCTGCTCACAGACACGAGCTGAGCATGAAGAGTCCAAAATACTGCTAGGAGAGAGGTTCCATGCCATTGGGAACTGCTGGCCATGAACACTGGGAGCTCCCAGCAGCACTGAGCTGCTCACAGAGGTGGAGCTCTGCCAGCACCACGCTGCCAGAGATCCACAGTCACCTCTCCCAGACCCGGGAGCTTCTCAAGGGAACAACCAAACCCATTCCAGACGGCTGGAAATCTCAGAATCACAGAATGTGGAGGTTGAAGAGACCCTCAAGATCATCGAGTCCAACCCAGCCCCAACACCTCAACTACATCACAGCACCGAGGGCCACATCCAGTCTGCTTTAAACACACCCAGGGACAGTGACTCCTCCACTGTTATAGACTACAGATAAAATATTCCAGTGTTTTATCACTCTTTCTGTGAAAAACTTCTTCCTAATATCCAACCTGCATTTCCCTTGACACAGCCTGAGACTGTGTCCTCTTGTTCTGTCAGTGCTGCCTGGAGGAGATGGAAGGGCCCTGGAGGAGATGGAAGGGCCCTGGAGGAAATGGAAGAGTCCTGGAGGAAATGGAAGGGCCCTGGAGGAAATGGAAGAGTCCTGGAGGAAATGGGAGGGTGCTGGAGGAAATGGGAGGGCCGTGGAGGAGATGGAAGGGCCCTGGAGGACGGGGCTTCCAGGACCCAGCCAAGGGCTGTGACAAGACAACGGGACCAGCAAAGCCCCAGACCTGCTCCTTAAGGCTTTCTGCGCCTCCTTCCTCTCTAGGATGGACCCAGGCCAAACAATTCCATTTACATAACAACTCTTGTATTTATTCAAGAGTTCTGATCCATCAGAGGGGACTCTGGTCTCACAGAGCTGCAATCCAGAGGGAAATCCAGATTCCCTCACCTGCCAGACCTGTGAGGCTGCAGCGGCCCATCAGACATTGGCCAACACCTTCCCTTCTGGGGCAGAGCATTTATCAGTGTTTGTGCTCCTCTCTGAGCTCTGAGGAGCAGGACCCACGGGATCTGGGGCTTGGCTGTGACAAACTCCGCACAGCTGTCACCTGGGAGGGGCCCTCGGGGGTCCTGGTACTTCCAGTGCTCGGATCACCCAGAGAGAGGCAGGATGGAACAGCCCGGATCTGATTTCAGGGAGAGCTCTGTAACCTTCAGTGAGCCCAATGATGTTCCTTCTGCTTGACCTTAACAAACAATCAAATAATTTGCTCCTCTTTGAATGAGCAGGACAAAGGACATTTATTCACATTGAAAAGATCCTGTAAATCTCAATCAACAATAGCAAAGATGCAGCTTTGTATTTTGTTTCGTTGGTTTGTAGATCCGTATCTTGCCTTTCCTGTAATTTGCAGATCAATGGGAAATGAGCAGGTCAGGGGCCAGGGCAGTTGTGCCACTCAGGGTTGGTCTGGGGGCTGAATTCTCTCTTCTGACTCTGCTCCACCTCCTCCCTCAGCCCAGGAAGAATTCTAGGGGAAAAAACCCAAAAGAATAAAAGAGGAAAAGCCTCACACCAGACGTGTGCACACACAGAAGGAGTATTCCTCGGAGTCCCTGAGGATGGCAAAGCCCTCCCAGCCCATGGAGGGCAGCCCGTGGCCAGTGGCCCGGCAGTGCCAGCACAGGGACAGTCCCCGGGGCTGTCACTGCCCTTTGGCTGCTGGGCACAGTGAACACTGCCCTGGAGGGCACACAGGAGCCTTCCCCACCCTCCGACTGCACTTGGCTGTTTTAGCAGCAGGCCCCCAGCCCCGCCCTGCTAACGCCATATGATAATCCCTTGCAATTCAGCTGCATATTTTTGTTTAGAACCATTTCAAAAAGCTAAATTTAGTTGTTGTTTGCAAGTATTCGTTCAACAGTTTGCACAAATACTCAAGACTGATTCCCAGACTTCACACTTGGCTTTTTGCTTCGTTTCCTTCTGTGTGTTTAACTCTCCTGTGCCCGTTCCCTCCCGGTGGTGACACAAGATGGGATTGGGGGACTAAAATAAACTCCAGCAGACTCTTTTGGTCCAGAGGCAGCATTCCACAGGGGAACAGATCACAGGCCACAGAGGCAGAGTGTCCACCCTGCCAGGACAGTGTCCATCCCCCCAGGACAGTGTCCACTCTGCCAGGACAGTGTCCATCCCCCAGGACAGTGTCCACCCCACCAGGGGACAGTGTCCATCCTGCCAGGACAAGGAGGGGACACAGTAACAACAACAAATCCAAAAAGCCCACCCACACTCCACTGAATTTTCAGGGTTGTGGTTTATGTCCAAATCCACAGAAACTTTGGAAGGTTTCAATATTTCCACAGTGACCAAAGAGCAGCAGAATCATAGAGGAAATCAATAAAGTGCTCCTGGAGGTAAAACTAGTTTTTAAGTATTATTTTAATATCTTTGAGGAAGGAAAAAAGAAAAAAGCAAGAATTCCAATTAGCCTAGGATTGCTCAGGTAATAATCTCTAATTCAGCTGCATTTTGGTTTTTCTCCTGTTGCACAAATACCACGGGAATGAGGCCAACACTTTCCTCCTGTGCTGTAGCACAAACCCTTCCAGGGAGCACCAGGCCACTGCTCAGAGCTCTCCACAGGAGTCTCAAGTTGCCTAAAATTGAACCCAACAGCCCAGGGCGCCCTCGGGATTGGTCAGCTTTAGTTCCCAAAGAGCAGCTTCTGCACAAGTTCTGGAGAAGGGCTCGGCCAGGCCAGTCCCATCAGTCACAGCCGGGAAAGGCACTCCCTGAAAATCCCGTTTGGAAAAGGGCTGGAAGGGGCGGGTAAGTCAAGGAATAAAGGGATCTCAGAAAACACAGACCCAGCACCCCGACATTTCAAAGGGAAACATTTCGTTTGCCTTCTTTTTTATTATTATTTAAATCTCTTACATGTGGAAAATGAAAACAGGGATTTTGTCAAGCATTGGAGTCAACAGAAATTTCCTTTTGAGTGTCTCTGTCATCAATGATTTCAGCATTCCTGGCACAAAGGTGGGGCTTTTTGTTAATAGGATTGAAAGCAAATGCCAAAATCTCCATAAAACGCATTTTCCATTTGCTGCATAGTCTATGACGCAACCGTGTAAAATGTGGAATTATCTCCCATTCCCCCAGCCCTGGGAGAATCCTGTGCTCCCATCTGAGCTGGCAGCTCCAGCTGTACGCCAGGAATTCTCCCAGCACGGGAAGCAGCTCCTCACTCACAGATTGGAGTGATTTAAGTTCTCAGTGACAGAACAAGGCTGCACAGTGCACTCAGCCCGGATCAGGCAGCAGAAGACACGGATCAAAAGGAGCCCTCAAAGCAGGAGCAAAGCCAGGGGGGCTGTTCATAAAGCACAGGCTCTAATTACTCCTCTCTCAGCCCCAGGAATGTCACTGGGGATGTCACTGTGCTGATTCTGCCCTGCCTGAGAGGGCCCCACTGGTGCCACCTCCCCCTGCAGTGACAGAGGCACACGGGAATCCAGGGCAGAGCAGCTTCCCCCTGTGCCCATTGCTCACAATCCCCTGAGGCCATCGATGTCGCTGTCCCCTGGTACTGCCCCTTGTCCCCTGGTACTGCCCCTTGTGCCCAGTACTGCCCCATGTCCCCTGGCACTGCCCCGTGCCCCCAGCACTGCCCCATGTCCCCTGGTACTGCCCCTTGTGCCCAGCACTGCCCCATGTCCCCTTGTGCCACCTGCACGTGGCTTTTGGATCCCTGCAGGGCTGGAGACTCACCCCTGCCCTGGGCACACTGCTCCTCTTGTAGGCTCAACATCTCGAGAGAGAACAAAAGTCACAAAAAACACACAAATCACAAAATTCACACAAATCACACAAATCACAAAATTCACACAAATCACACAAATCACAGCATCGCTGAGGCTGGGAATGACCCCAGGGTCAGAGTCCAAGCTGGGGCTGGTCCCCAGCTGTCACCTGCCCAGAGTGCCACATCCAAACCTTCCCTGACATCAGGGACATCCAGGACATCCTTCCACATCCAGGATAACCAGTCCTGGGCAGCCCCTGCCAATGTTTAACAACCCTGCCCATGAAAATAAACGGTGAATAATTCTTTCTTTAGCCTCGACAGAGGCCTCGAGACCAGCAATGCTCCTCAGGACCTCCTAAAGCAGCTTTTCCAAGCCAGGAGCAGCACAGACACTCTGCCCTCACCCAGGACATCCCCAAACCCAGCACAGAGCAGCTCTGGCAGCAGCAGCCCTGGGCAGGGCAATCCTGCACCCAGCACAGCAAAACTCTCCTTGTACGTGGGTGACTGAAAACATTTTCCTCACCATATGGTGTGGGATGGAAATAATTGCCCAACGGCAGCAGCTCGCTAATGCTGGTGCCAAGGCAGGGCTGGTGCTGTCAGCTCCCCCAGCCCACTGCTCCCTATTTAAAGACGTGTGAGTTTGGAAACATCCACGGGAGTTCCAGGCTGAGGAGCTCGGCAAAGTCACAGGTTCCTCCCTCACGGGGGAGCTGCCGGGGGCTTTCACTGCTCAGGGGCTCTGGGCACAGAGGTGAAGGGTAGAGTTTGCTGAGTAAAGAATCACAGAATTGTTTCTCCCGGGAAAGCCCCTCCAGGATCACTGAGTGCAGCCGTGCCTCATCCCCAGCTTGTCCCCAGAGCCCTCAGGGCCACCTCCAGCCCTGCCCTAGACACCTCCAGGGATGGGCATCCCAACCCTCCCTGGGCACTGCCAATCCCTGAGCTCCCTTTCCATGGGGAAATTCCTGCTGCTGCCCACCCTGAGCCTCCCCTGGCCCAGCCTGAGGCCGTTCCCTCTCCTCCTGTCCCTGTTCCCTGGGAGCAGATCCCAAATCCCCCCGGCTGTCCCCTCCTGGCAGGGAGTTGTGCAGAGCCACAAGGTCCCTCCTGAGCTCCTTTTCTCCAGGCTCAGCCCCTTTCCAGTTCCCTAAGGAACTCTCCTGGGCTCCAGACCCTTCCCAGCTCCCTCAGGGATTCTCCAGCCCCTTCCCCTGCCCTGGACACTCTCCAGCCCCTCAGAGTCTGTCTTGGCACGGGGGGCCCAGGAGTGACCCCAGCCCTGGAGGTGTCCCAGCCCCAGCACAGGGGGACAATCCCTGCACGGGTCAAGAGTTGACTTTCAGCAAATCTCAGGGAAAGGAGCAGGGGGTGACAGCAGAGGAGCTTCCTGCTGCCCCAGAGTCTCCTGGAGGTGACTGTGGGGTGGTGGGGGAAAATCCTCCCTGCTGGGGCTGCAGAAGAGCAGAGGAAGGAACTGCAGCAGTTTGGATCTCTCCACCCTGGAGCCAGGCCAAAACACTTTATGAGTGTGGTGAATTACCAAAACAACCACTTTTCCAGCCCCAGGAAAAGGCACAAAGCTTTCCAAGGACCCCGCAGCAGACACGGCCACCACAGAGCCCCAGGGGTTCACAGGGAGCACATCCCAAACCTACAGCACCAACCACCCTCATTGCTCCAGGGGTTTGGAGAGGGCCAAACCAACCCTCACCAAACCTGATGGATCTACACCGTTTCCTGACCAAGACATTCCCCGTCTCGTGTCCGAGGATCCCTCACTGCGGTCAGTTCACAACTCTGTTGTGTCTGAGCTGAACGAGCGTGAACAACCTGGGAACCCCCTCCCTGCTCAGCCCGGGAGCGGCACAGCCGGGGTCTAGAACAGCCGGGGTCTGGCACAGCCGGGATATGGAACAGCCGGGATATGGCACAGCCAGGGTCTGGAACAGCCGGGATATGGCACAGCCGGGATATGGCACAGCCGGGATCCGGCACAGCTGGGATATGGAACAGCCGGGATATGGCACAGCCAGGATCCGGCACCCCTTGGGGTTTTCCCTTCAAGGGACCCTAAGGAGAACACGGGTTTTCTGGAGAACTGAGCCCTTGCCACAGTCAAACCACGGACCCCAGGTGGGTGAGACTGGGAGTGCCCACAGCAGTCCCAGCTCAGCAGCCTCATGCCCAGATGGTTCTGGAATATCTGCATGAGGTGCAGTGAGTTTTAAAAGCAGGGGTGAGGGATTTTTGCTGTTTATTTTTGGTGTGCAGAGCAGTGGTTGGAGGAGACAAAGATTGCTGATCACAGCACATCAAACAAACCGAGCTGA
Source organism: Sylvia atricapilla (assembly GCF_009819655.1). Classification (NCBI taxonomy): domain Eukaryota; kingdom Metazoa; phylum Chordata; class Aves; order Passeriformes; family Sylviidae; genus Sylvia; species Sylvia atricapilla. The sequence continues at coordinate 24,258,627 of NC_089148.1, read as the reverse complement.
TAAATTGACTAATGTGCTGACTTCGTATCATCCCATTCTGTTTTCTGTTTGATTTACATGTATAATTTACTTACTCATTTAATCTCATTAATAAAATATCAGATGGGGAGGCTGTGTGGACTGCGTGTTTTCTCCTCGGGTGCTGAGATTAAAAACGTGAGGAATCTCCAGGCAGCGCCTTTGTAACTCTCAGAGCGATGCTACAAAGCCGTGCCTAAGAGCTGTCGGAGTTTACAGGGAACAACATCTGCACATCAGTCATTCCTCCTGACTAACACCGGGGGCTGGGGGAGCTGTGAGTGCTGGGCAGAGCAGCAGCACAGAGCTTCATCACTGCCCCAAAAATCCATCTCTGCCTCTGCACCGGCACCTCTGGAGCCAAAAATGAGAATGGAGCCACAATGCCGGGGTCCCTGAGGCTGGAAAAGTCCCTCCAGGATCACCGGGTCCATCCTGTGCCCCATCCCCAGCTTGTCCCCAGAGCCCTCAGGGCCACCTCCAGCCCTGCCCTGGACACCTCCAGGGACGGGGATCCAAACCTCCCTGGGCACTGCCAATTCCTGCCCACCCTTTCCATGGGGAAATTCTTGCCGCTGCCCACCCTGAGCCTCCCCTGGCCCAGCCTGAGGCCGTTCCCTCTCCTCCTGTCCCTGTTCCCTGGGAGCAGATCCCAAATCCCGCCCGGCTGTCCCCTCCTGGCAGGGAGCTGTGCAGAGCCACAGGGTCCCCTAGGCTTGGCCATTATTAGTGAAAATGGGTGAATAAATGAAAATAAAGTCAACTTCAGCCATGCTGCTGGTCGAGAACAGAAATGGATTTTCACAGTTACATTATCAGAGACCAATTATCCAAACACAGAAAGGTTTGTGTGAGATGAGGTGAAACAGCAGAAAAAACCACAAACTAACCACTGCAGAATGTGATTCATCTCCCTCATCTCAGAGCAACACCAGGCAGGCCAGGCTTTGAATATTCCCACTCCAGCCTTGGAGTGGCATTCGAAGAAGAGCCTTTACCTGTCAAATAAATTGAATAACTGCAAGAGATGACCCCCAGTCTGCAGGGAGATGATAGACTGCTAAAATGAGCTCAATTGCTCCCAGAGCACAGCCGGCTGCTGCACACCCTGGGGATTCCTGGGACAGGGATTGTCTGTGCACAGCGCCTGCACACTCTCACACACACTCACACACGCACATACTCACACTCACACACACACACTCTCACACTCCCTGCACACACAATCAAACACAACCTGAACAAACCTCCCTCCCCTGCATCACAGACCACGCCTGCAGGTGGCACAGACAAAGGCTGCATTTGGGAGAGAATCTTTCCAACATCCACTTAAATTTCTGATTTTTAGGTGTTCCAAAAGCTGCTCGGGGACCTGCCGATCAGCTCCTCCAAGATCAGCTCCAAGACCTGCCCAGGAAACCCTCATTTGCACATTTTTAAATACAAATCCAAATCAGAGCAACGTTAAATGCGTCAGTCAGAGGCTGTTGCCCCAAAAGCAAACATCTGGTCACTTCCCTAGAATTTTTTTAACCGCAATTTTTTCAAACCGAAATATCGGTGAAATGCCTGACCTCGGCATGAAAATCTGCTTTACATCAAGCACAAGCCTAATTATCAAACTTTAGCAGGTTTTTATCCCGTTTTTTAAGCCAGGGGGCTGTTGGCCCCAGCCCTGTGGTTCTGTGCCCACCTGCCCTGAAGAGCTGAGTCCACTCAGGCTGGACACAAAGGTCCAAACGAGGATTTGCTGCTATCAACATTATGAAATTAAGGAGCCAGAGACACTCCATCATGCCCCACTGGAGGAAATGGTGCAACAGGAGCTCGTGCTTTCTCAGCCACCAGGAATTCAGTCCTGGATTGCTGAGTCACAGGGCGTGGGCAACAAAGACATTAAAGCCACCTTTAAAAGAATTTAAAAGCAGCTCTGTCCGAGAATCTAGGGTGTCCCTGGGCAAGTGGGAATATTCGTGTGGGACACATCAAACATGTCTAGAATATTCTGGGATGTCTGCTGGGCTGCTCCTGCCCTGCCTTCCCACCAGAAATCTTCCACAGAGGTCCTGGTGGGCAGAAACCAACCCTTCCCCTAAAGCCTGCAATGGCAAAGGCAGATTTTTCAGCACCTGGACCAGTCTGTGTCACCATAATTTATGTTTTTCCAGCCTCTGGTGTCTGTTTTCAGTCCAAGCCCCCACGCCCTGGCCCAGCACCCAAAACTGCAGCCAGCCCCTCGAGGCTGCTGCCCCACCTTTGGGTGCTCCCCCTTGCACAGGCAGACCCTGGGTGGCTTCAAGTACCAAAGCAGCAGCACCCTGGGGCCTTTAAGCAGGATTTTACAGATTTAAATGAGCAGGGACACTCAGATTCAGCATTCACTTCACCTGTTGGCTCTCAGGAACAGCTCTGGGCTTTCATGGCCAGAGATTTTGGAAAGCATCAGGATGGAATTTCCAGCACAGAGTCAACTCTGATGTGCACGAGAGCTGAGTGCAGAATTGAGTCTGAACTAAGTCTAATCAAAGATAAAGCCATAGAAACAATCCAGCAAATGCTAAAACAATAAAACAAGCAGTCTTGATACACTTAAAGCAGCAATGTAACTTTTGGCAGAGATGTTCTCCTGGTGCACATGCATGAGGCTGAAACGTTTCTGTCTGACATCAACAAGAAAAGAACTTTGTAAACAATGCAAAAAAAGATGATTTTAAATAATCTGGGCCATAATTTCAATCCTTAATTGAGATCCCAGACCCAGCTGTGGTTTATCTACAGGAAAAGGCAGAGGAATGAGCAGCTACATGGAAAGGGTGATAAAGTGCTGGAATTGTCTGCCCAGGGAGGTGGAGTCACTGTCCCTGGATGGGATAAAACAGACTGGATGTGGATTAGTTGAGGTGTTGGGGCTGGTTTGGACTCAATGATCTCAGAGATCTCTTCCAACCCAGCAATTCTGGGATTATTCTGGGATTCTGTGACTCTGGGATTCTGTGACTCCGGGGTTCTAGGATTCTGGGATTCTGTGAATTCTGGGATTCTGGGGTTCTGTGACTCTGGGATTATGTGAGTCTGGGATTCTGGGATCCCAGCTCGGGCAGGAGATGCTCCACAGGGAGCCCCTCCTGCCAAACCCCATTGAAAAGTTCAGGAGCCACTCTGGGATCCATGGAAAGGCAGGATTGCCCTGGGCTGGGTCACAGCCTGGGCTCGGTGCTCCTGGGGGGCTTTTCCCAACCCGAGGTCCTGTGACTGTCCCCAGGGTCACTCTGGGTGACAGCCAGGACAGCCCCAGCTGTGGCCGTCCCTGCAGGAGCCTCGGCACGTTCCTCCCCTGCCCCTCCTCACCAACAGCAAACACAAAACCAGAACAACGTTTGCCATTTGCATTCTGCTAACAACTCACTCAAAATAAGCAGATCAATCACATATAATTAAGTTGTCAACCCTTAATATAGGGTGCTGCACTACTTTAAAAAAAGCAAATATAAATACCAAAGCAAAGCAACAGGAAACAAGAAAGAAAAGGTCTTGCTGATGTTTATGGCCAGCAGAACCCAGACCTCTGCTTTCCCCCATTAATTCCAGTTAAAAGCTGAAATTCAGCTGTTTAATATTTCAGCCGGATAAATCTCAGCCACATCTGAGACATTTAAATCTGCCATTTGTGGGTGTGCAGCTGACCCCTGGCACAACATAATCCCTTCGATACATTTCTGAAATACAAACCCGGCCACGCTGCCCAGTGCCAGGGTTACAGAGACCCAGAAACACAATCTCCTTTCCAGGGAGCACCGAGGGGAAATCAATGGGAACGATTTACAGGAGCACCTCCAGCACAAACCAGAGGTGCCCCAGCCTTTGGGGGAAATGATTTCTAACCAAAATCAGCTTTTGGATCAAGAATGTTCCAAATCTCGGTGGCATGGACAGAATAAAACAGTAAAGTAATAATAAAAAAATTAATTAAGACAAAGTCTCTACACTGGGAGGGGAGGCCAGAGGCCCTGGTCATCCTGGGTGTCACTGGGGGTCACTGGGGTCACTATGGGGTCACTATGGGGTCACTATGGGGTCACACTGGGTGTCACTGCTGGTCACTAGGGGTCACAGTGGCCCCAAGCACAGAGGAACCTGCCCAGGGGCACAGCCCTGGTGTGGCCAGTGCTGTGACCATCCCCAGTGGTCAGTGCTGTGACCATCCCCAGTGGTCAGTGCTGTGACCAGCCCCAGTGGTCAGTGCTGGGCTGTCCCTCCTGCCCAGTTTAATTGCTGTGGGTCATCAGCTCCCAGCACAAACCAAGGTTTGTTTTTTTTTGATTTAGTTCAGCACCTCAGTTATGGGTTTTTGGCTGCAGCCTCATTCACAGGGCTGTATTATGAACCTGTGAATAGGGTTTTCTTCCACACCGCCAACATTATCCTCTGCTGCCTTCATGCTCCAGCAATCCTTTTTCTTGCCTTGCTTTAGGCGCCCAAAGAGAACAAAAATCCACTTTAAAAAAATACAAATTATTGCTGCAATGATCCCCTCACTTTGATTAGCCTGGGGGAAATGTTTTCCTGTTGCAGAGGAGGTGAGGCTGTTTCCTGCCTGACGCTCAGCAATCTCCCCTCTGGACACCCATCCCTGGGGCTCCAGGAGGATCTCAGGAAAACCCTGCAGGGATCCATCCCCAAACCCCCCAGGGGAGGCTGCTCCTGCCTCTCCAGGTGCCACTCAGGTTAACGGCAAATTAAAGTTTCAAAAGCCTCCCAGATCCCACAAGGCAGGAGTGTTTGACAGGTGAAGTTCCAAATGGATTATTTTCCCCCCTCAGACGCCAGGAAGATTTTGATCTTTGACATCGACACCTACTTCAAACATGATTAAGTGGCAAAAAATAAATCCATCCTTTATTAAACTAAGTGACAAGTTATTTCCTGTTCTTCTGGTGGAGAACTCATGCGGGAAAAAAAAAGTTTCACAAAAAGGAAAAGGTAATAAAGAATTCAATCCAGTGATTTTGGTTATTTCAGGAAAAGCTGGGAAAGGATGGAGTGAGCAGAGCTCTGAACCACCTCACTCAAGAATTATCCAGTGAGGGCAAACTAAAACCTGGGCAATGGAGCCCAGATCCATATTCACTTCAGCACTTTGGCTGATGTATTTTCACTGCAGGAATATCCAATAAATAAGGTGAAAGCACCTGTAATTATAGGGGGTTTTGTAATTGTATATATTGTTTGTAATTATATGTGATATATGGACCTGTACTTTTATCTCTGAGCCCCCAGATAATCCCTGGGGATCAGGGATCCCTCTGGCTGCACTCTAACACAAATCTTGGCTGCTTTGGGCAAAACCAGCTGTATTTGAATGTTTTTCACCAGTGGCACCACAGGGATCACATTCCTCTGGGGAACACTGAGAATCTTTGCAGGAATCGTGCAAAGAGAGAAATGCTGCAGCTGCACTGGGGAAAACAACGGGGAGAGGAAGAGATTGGAAAGAACCTTTGGTGACTTACAGATAGATAAAATCAGATGCCACCACTGTGAGACTGCTGGCACAGAAGCAGCCAGGACAGGCAGGCTGGGCCCTGACCTGGGGCAGAGCACAGAACAGCTGCTGGAAATGGATCCCACCGAGCTCAGGTGGTGGGGTGGCTTTTATGGACCCACTGTCATGGACAGAGGGTCAGGTGGGGCATTTCACAGCATTCCCACCTCCTCACCTGTGCCAGAGCCTGGGGGAAAGGGTTCTGCCCCAGGACCCCACTGCTGGGCTGGCAGCACCTTTAAAGGGGATTAAAGGTGCTTTAAAGGCTGGGTTTGGGGGGACAGGAGGGATGGAAGGTGATTTAAAGGTTGGGTTTGCTGGGACAGGAGGGATGGAAGGTGATTTAAAGGTTGGGTTTGCTGGGACAGGAGGGATGGAAGAGGTTTTAAAGGCTGGGTTTGGGGGACAGGAGGGATGGAAGGTGATTTAAAGGCTGGGTTTGGGGGACAGGAGGGATGGAAGGTGATTTAAAGGCTGGGTTTGGGGGGACAGGAGGGTGTTATTGCACCTGGGGACACCTGTGACCTCCAGCCTCAGAGGTTTGGGGTGGAAGGGACCTGCCCATGGCAGCAGGGGGGAACCAGAGCAGTTTTAAGGGCCTCTCACAGATCCTCGGGGTGGTTTGGGGACCCCTCCACAGGAACAGCATTTTCCCCAAGCCCACTCTGGCTCCGGCAAAATGCTTACCCTGACCAAATTCAGGTGCAGAGTCTGGGTCAGCTGAAAGTCAAACTCTTTCCAAAGCACGGCTCTGAGTCATCAAATCCAGCCCTTTATTAAACACACGTCATCCTGACAGATTTTTAGCAAGCAGGTGGGGCTCTTTCCAGCCAGCTAGGTTTGATTTTTTTCCACTGGCAATCCCACTGTAAGCTGCTTATTTTTGCTATAGACATCATTTCTTTGTCTGCATGCCTGTTAGCGAGTGGCAAGAGGCTTTTCCTTTAAATGATTTTGCTGGGAGTGCGCTGTGAATAATTGATTGGTTGTAGCCAGATTGACTCAGCCTCGCTCCTGCTACCTGCTTAAAATCTGACAAACCCCACAAACATTTGCTAGCCAGAGGCAATGCAATATGTGCAGATCCCGTTTTGCCTGCAGCCATAACACTGTAACCAGACAGTTAAAAGACATTTTAGGGGAAAAAAAAACCCTCTCCTAATAAGCAGCTGTGTTTCTACCTACTAGATATGGATGATTTTGCATCTCCAAAAATCATCTCTACTTTGTTTTTCCTCCAGGACTGACACAAAGAGCTGTGACACGGCGTCAAGAGTTGACAAGGGGCTTTTCTAGGGAGCCTTTGATCATTTAAAGCCCTGAGAGTTGTTGCACTCCTCCTGTGACATTTATCTTTCAAGTCCCTCTCAGCAGATGAACTCTGATGGGAGCGAGGCTTAGTGGATCAGGACGTGTCCCTTTGAGAGCATCTTGATCCGTGATCGGTGCAAAGAGATTTTTACACCTGGATTTATCCATTTCCATGTGTGTCACTGCCCACGGCAGCTGGGGCTGCCCCTGGAGCCCTGCAGTGTCCCAGGCCAGGTTGGACACTGGGCTTGGAGCAGCCTGGGACAGTGGGAGGTGTCCCTGCCAGGGCAGGGGTGGCTCTGGGTGGCTCTGAGGTCCCTCTCAAACCATCCCAGGACTCTGATCCATGGTGGAAGAGATGGGAGAGATCCAATTCCGGCTCCATTTCTCAGCCAAACATGAACACACAGCAGCAAACCCCGGGAAAGGTCACCAGAGCTCCATCAATAACCTTTCCAATTCATCCTGGCTCAAGAGGTGCTCCAAGAGCAGCAGAGAGCAGCAGCACAGGTGCAGCAAATACGCATCCAAGAACCTGAGCCTGGCCTCCTGGAGAGCAAACGAGGCACAGAAATCCGGTGCCAGAACTTTTTCAGGAGGAACAGCCAATCAACCAGGGAGATAAAAACCTGGAATTGTCGTTTTCCTGCTTCCTGCGAAGAACTTGGACAGCCCACATGGAAAATCGTCTTTGTCTCTAACCCTGACTCCATCATTTAAGCTGTTCTTAATTCCAACAGGCTTGAGGCTTGCTGGGAGCCCTCAGCTCCTTCTGAGCCTTCAGCAGCTGCTTCAGCCTCATCTCCTCAAAACACAATGTGGCTCTTGAAAAACACCCTGATCCTCTAAAACAGGAGGTCAGAAACTGTCCCTGCTGTCCCCTCCCTCCACAGGTCCAGCCCAAAGAGCAGCAGCACGTGTGAGGGAGGAGGTGACACCCCCAGGGATGACTCGGCTCTCAGCACAGGGAAAACAGGAGGGGAACCTCAGGGAGGGAGGTGGGAGCTGCTGGGATGCCCCAGGAGCCAGAGATCATTCCTGTGGGCACAGGAGCACCAGGGCTCTGCAGGGAGGAGCTGGGGCTGCCCCTCAGCACGGCTGGGGACAGGTAGGGACAGCTGGGGACATCAGCTGCCTCCAGCCAGAGGAGCAGAGTGAACCCCAGGTAACACTATGGGCTCAGTCACCCCCAGGGCTGAGGTAAAAGCATTTGGGTGCTGACCCAGGTCAGCCCATGGCCAGAGTCCCCAAGGCACACAGTGATGTGTCCATCTCTGAGAATGCAGCCCTTGCAGAGGAGTGCCAAATATCTGTCAAAGAGATGGTGTGCCTTGAAAAATCCAGCAGGTTTTAATAAAGAAGGGAAATAATACAAAAGGCAAAGCTGAGCAAAGCACAGAGACAAGTCTCCTACTTGCTACAACACCTCGGAGAGTGTGGAGTTTGTTCTCTCCCTTTAGCACTGAACAGCCTGGGTGGGCTTTTTGGCCCTTGGCCCAGTGGGATGAACACCAGCCCCTGAGTCACATCCCTGGAGCCCAATCCACACTTCTGCGCTGGCCCCGGGCCAGTGACAGTGAGAAACCCACAGAACCTTCCAGCCAAACCCCCCAAAATGTCCAAAGGTAAACGGAGACTCTTCCTCTATTTGGCAGCACCTGCTGGAGGTGGGAAATGCATCACCACAGGTGCCCACGTGGGCACCAGGAACTGCCCCACGTTTACCTTCCCTGTGCCACCAGCACCAGGAACTGTCCCAGTCACTTCTGATTCATTCCCAGGGGACTCCTCTGTTCAGCCCGGGAATCTCAGCCCAGGAATCTCCACCCTGGAATTCAGGAGCCAGGGCTGCTCCCTCTGCGCAAGGTGGGAACAAATGTGATAATCCAAATAAATCACTTAATGAGATGGAACAAAGACTCAGATGAAGGCTTGCAATTAAATACCATTTAATTATTTTAATTAGGGAGGAAAAAGAACCCAAACCACTAGGAGAAGCAATTGCTGTGTCCCTTCTTGGTGCTTGCAGCACCTGCAGAGCAGCTGCTGAGCTCAGCAGGTTTGGTCACAGCAGCAGCTCTGCCTTTGGTGTGGCCTTTGGGACAGCCTTTGGGGCAGCCTTTGGGGCAGACTTTGGGTGGCTTTTGGGGCAGACTTTGGGTGGCCTTTGGGGCAGCTTTGGGGTGGCCTTTGGGACAGTGCAGCAGAGCCCAGAGGACCGCAGTTGAAGGAGCAGGGCTGGCCGGGCAGAGCCCACCACCTGCATCCCCCATGCCCCAGGAGCCCACCCCCCGGCCTGGGGACACCTCCAGCGGCTGCTCCTGCCACAGGGACACCCCAAATCCACCACGAGCTGCAGCTGCTGCTTTGGAACCAAAACAGCTGAAAAGGAGCAATTCTTCCAAGAGCAGAAGTTGTTTCTTCTGCTGTTTTGGGGAGTTACACATAATTAGAGTGAAGTGCAAGATACTCCCCTTTCCCATTACCCTGTTTGCAGTATTAACTGCATTCTCACTTCTGTGAAACCAAAAGCTTTTAACGAGAGTGTTTAACATCAGGACAATCAGCTGAGAATCCTGTGGAATTTTTTAGGGCAAACACATCTAAAAGCAGCAAACTGGGATGTCTGCTTGGGAAAAAGAAAAAACCACCTAGGAACGGATAAGTATTATTTATTTCCCGAAATTGGTTTAAAGAGAAAAAAGATTCTGTCTGGATCACCCAATGTAATTTAGCCTTAGACAGCTAAAGTAGGCTTTTAGTTCACATCAGCTGTGGAGAGAAAAGCTTCAGCAACCTGAAATGGATTTGAACAAACCCACAGGAATGATGAACACACGAGGAAGGAAGGGATTGCAATTATCATCCAAGAGATAAAACAAAGACACTCCAGCAGACACAGAGAGAGGTGCAATCAGGGAAATGCACTAAAATTATCCTGGCAGTTTGAATCATGGCACATTTACATCAATTGTCAGAACAAGGTGCTCCAATCCCACCTCAGGCACAGGTGGGGATCCACAGGTAAAGACAACAAATCTGGGGACACGTGGAAAGCTCTCCACTGCTTCTGGCTTTCCTTGCAATGAAACGTAATTTTAATTGTTTTTTATCCTGAAGACTTATGATAAGCACAGATGTGTTATTCCATAGGAAAACCAACAGGAATTTTGTTTATTATTTTATTTATTATTTCATTTATTATTGTTTAATTTCTTTCTCAGAAGATGAAGTGGAGATCATGGATACAAATCCTTTCCACACAGACACACCCAGCACTCCTGGCAGCCCTGGAGCAGCGTCCTGCCCTGGGAATGCTCCTTCCACCTGCAGGGAAGGGCCAAGAGCTGAAACCCAGCAGGATTGTCCAGGGGGCCTGAAAAACTGGAGAAATCCTTTTTATCAGTGCTGAGCTGCTGCCCAGCCCAGGGGTGTTCAGAGCAGGGGGACGCAAAGGGAACACCTGCCTGGGGTGCAGAGCACAGGGGTGCGGGGAAAAGGGGGAAAGGGGGAAAGGGGGAAAGGGGGAAAGGAGGAAAAGGGGGAAAAGGGGGGAAAGGGGGGAAAGTGGGAAAAGAGGGAAAAGGAGCAGCAGTGGGTCAGTGGCATCCCCTCAGCCCCAGCTGCAGCCCTGCAGGGTCGTTGCTGTGTGCTCAGGGCAGCTGGGCTGCCCCAGGTGCACAGTTACAGGTGAGAGTGCAAGGTGCAGGTTGGGCTCCCAGGGGAGTGCAGAGGAACCTGCCCTGCCTGAACTCATGGTCCCAGCTCCATAAATTGGATGTTAAAAAGTCACAGGTATCTTGGCACACCTGAAGGACACGTTTAATGTGGGAAGATTGCAGGGGCCATTCCCATTGCTGCAGCTCAGCCCTCCCTGTCCAACACCAGCCCTAAAGCTGTGAGACATCATCTCATCACCACGGGTGACTCCAGCCCCCAGCCCTGCTCTGGGCCCTGCTCAGGAACACCATCCCCAGCCAGCTCTGGGATTCACAGCCCACTCAAAGGGCAGAAACACAAAACCCTATCAGACATTATGATTAGAAAAAAAAAAAGAATTATTTATCAAAAGCAGCACCGTGGCAGCAAAGAAAAGCCATTTCAAAGCAGGCTGTGGACAGAGCTCTCTTTCATGCAGGGGCCTGCCAGGCTGGGATAACCCAGGCACATGTCCTGGGTGCTGGCAGCTGCAGGGAAGCTCTCAGCACCTCTGGGGTGTTCCAGCCTGATTCACACCAGGATCCCCCCAGGGCAGCACGGGGGTTCTGCTGATGGGATTTTGTTCCCCTCTTGTTTTCTGAGTCACTCCAGCCCCACACACTCAGCAGAAGGTGGTTCAGGTCCTCATGCCCACGAGTCCAGAGGTGCCCATCACTGTCCCCAGCAGGGCCATGGCCACTGGGCTCTCCTCTGACTTCTCCAAATGGTTCTCTCTGAATGAGGAGCATTTCCCCATAACCAGGTCCCCTCCTCTCCTGCAGGAAGGGTTTGAGAAGCTGCCAGTGGTGCAAAGGGGTGGCAACTTCCACTGGTGTCCTTCATTCATACAAAACTGATTCAGCCTTTAACCTTGAATACTCGCCCATCAATGACCCCCAGCATGGAGCCCCAGCTGAGCTGGCCTGGAGGTTTTCTCCCGGAAACAAAGTACTTCTGCTAGTAAAGAAATGAAGCATTTGGTGTGTCAGCCCACACAAATCTGAGGGGTTTTCTGCAGTTCGCTCCGGGAGCTCCCTGTTCCCTTCACTGGGAGGGCAGCACCAGGAGAGGCACAAAAGCAATAACCCCACTCCTGGAAGAGCTGAAGGTATTAACCGTACGTGTTAAAATGTGTGTCTCCATTCCAACCAGCAGCCTTTGCTCTGGAGCCCAGAAGCCCAAAACCTCCTGCCCAAAGTGGGAGCAGGCAGGGAGATGGGGAGGAATCCGTTCAAAAGCCTCTCATGAAACAAACCCATCAATAGATTTGAGTTCTCTCCTCAAAGCCCCTGTTTGTGTCTCACCTGCATAAAATCCTCAGTGCTCCCATTCGGAGGTGTCCCAAGAGTAAGGCAATCACCACCAGACCTAATTAGCACTGGGGATTTTTTTATTTCAGACTACTTTTCCCCTAAAAGAAGCACATGAATGGTATTTGTTGCCTCTTAACAACAGCAGCAGCAGCAGCCCTGAGCTGTTCCCTCCTCCTGAGCTCCAGGAGCTGGGGCTTGTGCTGCCTAAACTCACCTCGGAACCAGGAACGTCTTAGAGGAGAAAGAGGAAACAAACTGAAGGTCCACTCGTTCCTGGGCTGTGGCCCAGAGAGGGTTAAAATAACCTGTAATTTTGTTATGTAATTCTTCAAAAAAGAATCGAGGTGCATGATGCAGCTGAAGCTGCCCTGGCTGAGCAGGGAGCTGGGGATGAAGCCCTGGGCGAGCCCCAGTGCTGGGATTGGCCCCCAGTGCTGGGATTGGCCCCCCAGTGCTGGAATTGGCCCCCAGTGCTGGGATTTGCCCCCCAGTGCTGGAATTGGCCTCCCAGTGCTGGGATTTGCCCCCCAGAGCTGGGATTGGCCCCCAGTGCTGGGATTGGCCCCCCAGTGCTGGGATTTTCCCCCCAGTGCTGGGATTGGCCCCCAGTGCTGGGATTGGCCCCCCAGTGCTGGGATTGGCCCCCAGTGCTGGGATTTTCCCCCCAGTGCTGGGATTTGCCCCCCAGAGCTGGGATTTGCCCCCCAGTGCTGGAATTGGCCTCCCAGTGCTAGGATTTGCCCCCCAGTGCTGGGATTGGCCCCCAGTGCTGGGATTGGCCCCCAGTGCTGGGATTTACCCCCCAGTGCTGGGATTTGCCCCCAGTGGCACCCCCAGGCCCCACAGTGGTACCGAGGAGCTCACAGAGCTGTGTGCTCGTGTGTCTGAGTCTGGGCACTGACTGCAGAGCAGAGCTCAGTGCCACACTCCGTGTCCCTGCCACACTCCGGGAGCTGTCACCCTGCACCTGGGGGACTGCATTTCCTCAGGTTTAATCTGAGAGTTCACACCATCCCACCTCTGGTGCTGTGCTTTATCCAGGAAGGGTTTCTGCCTCACCACTTTGCCCTGAGCTAAATAAAACCATCTGTGAGCCAGAAATTCAGCACCCAGCTCCCATCAGTTCACCCAGGGCTCTGTCTGGACCTTTGGTTGTGTTTTGGACTCTCCTGCAGGGTCAGCATTGGTGCTGCAGATGGAGGAGGGAACCTGCCCCCACCTCCTGCTCCTTGTTTTGGGGCACAAAAAGGGGGTTTGCATTTCTTGGAGCCTGCATCCCTCTGGCAGGATCCCCGCCCCAGCAAGGCCCTGCAGGAGCAGAGGGCTGGGCCCCAGCAGCAGCCCCACTTTGGGTTGTTTATTCACCATCCTTTCGGCTGCTGGGGGCAGGAGATTTGTGCAAGAGCCTTTTGTGCCCAGCTGGAGGCCAAGAGGACTAAACAGGAGGAGTGCCAAAGCCCCACCTCACAGCATCAAACATCAGCAACGGGGATTGCTGCAATTATTGCCTGGAACTGATTTGAATAAATTTCTGGTATCACCAGATTAAAATAATAATAATAATAATAATAATAATAATCATCATCAAAAAAGAGATAGAAAAGATCCTGAGTTGGGAGGAATATGCAAGGATCCCAGTCCAGCTCCTGCCCTGCCCAGACCCCCAGTGATCCCACCCTGGGCATCCCTGGAGCTCTGTCCAAGTCCCCCTGGAGCTCTGGGGCTGTGCCCATTCCCTGGCAGTGGCAGCACCCTCTGGGGGAAGGACCTTTCCCAAAACCCAACCCAACCCTGGTCCAGCTCCCAGGGCCCTGTCACAGAGCTGGAAATCAGAGCTGTCCTGGGGCTGGAGCTGCCCTGGGGCTGGAGCTGCCCTGGGGCTGGAGCTGCCCTGGGGCTGGGGCTGCAGCAGCCCTAGGTGTCCCCTCAGCCCCGTTTTCTCCGGAGGAGGAGGAGGCCAAGGGCCCTCTTCCCCCATTGCCCCTCCGGAGGGCCCAGGTTTAAATTCACTTCCAGAAGGACAGGTCCCTGTCAGCTCAGGGCCCCGTGGACATCCCCCGGGCAGTCCCACCCTGTGGCAGCCCAGGGCACTCCTGCACAGTCCCCGGGACACTTCTGGGCTCTGCTCCCTCGCCCTGCCCCAGCACAGCTCCTGCCACAGCTCCTCAAGCTCCCGGGGGCTGAGCCCAGGACTGACTCCTAAAAGCCTCTTGCAGCATTTCCCTTGGAGAGAAACCCCCCAGCTGCCCTGAGCCGTGTCCCCGGTGCATCACACAGCAGCCTTCCGGGCTCCACCAAATGTAAAACCCTTGTTGTGCCCCCAAACCAGGGGCAAGAGGTGGGTGCAGGTTCCCTGTGCCTGTGCCAGGAGAGCAGCGGGCCCCAGGTGCCCTCACACAGGCACAAACCGCCCTCACCAGAGCAGGAGTGGGATCCCTCAGCCCCTGCAGCACTCGGGGCTCCCACCTGGAGGGATTTATCCTCCTGCCATAAGCCCCCAGGGCCGGGAAAGTGTCCCCAAACCCAGAGCAGAGCCCTGGGCGGCAGTGGAGCAGGAGTGACCCGGCAGAGGTGAACAGCAGGGGTGGGTTTACACAGCACCGGTGATGGGCACAAATCCTGACTGTTTGGTACCACAGAAATGTTTACACCGACAGCCCCCAGAGAACATTCAAGTGCCCAGTCACATCCCTGCCTCGGCAAGGTCCCCTCAGACAGCCTGAGCTGCGAGGATGGGGGCTGAAGGGTTTTCTGGAGTGTCTGGAGGCTTTTAGAGAGATTCCACAACAGCTCCATTATATGTGAGTGTGCTTTAGGGCAAGACGAGATGACTTCAGGCTCATTCTCAGCGTTTCTTATGCAAAGTTTATGCGATGCACTGGTATTCTCTCATTAACATGAGCAGAAATGTAGAAGACCTGACTTAACTCTTGGTCTAATGCTCAGTTTGCAAGAGGAGGAATTATAAACACATTTCATAAAGAGAAAGTACCAAACTCTATTGCAAGTTACAACTGGCAAATCCCCATGCCTGGCAGTGTCCCAGGGCAGGATGGAGCCCCCCAGGACAGTGGAAGGTGTCCCTGGGCAGAGGGAGGGTGTTTCTGGGCAGTGGGAGGTGTCCCTGGGCAGTGGAAGATGTCCCTGAGCACTGGAAGGTGTCTGTGTGCAGTGGAAGGTGTCCCTGGGCAGTGGGAGATGTCCCTGGGCAGTGGAAGGTGTCTCTGGGCACTGGGAGGTGTCTCTGGCCAGTGGGAGATGTCCCTGGGCAGTGGAAGGTGTCTCTGGGCACTGGGAGGTGTCTCTGGCCAGTGGGAGATGTCCCTGGCCAGTGGAAGGTGTCTGTGTGCAGTGGAAGGTGTCTGTGGGCACTGGGAGGTGTCTGTGTGCAGGGGGAGGTGTCCCTGGGCAGTGGAAGGTGTCCCTGAGCACTGGGAGGTGCCCCAGAGCCCAGGAGGGAACCCATCCCTGCCCACAGGCTCAGCTTTGCCATTTCACTCCTAGCACAGAATTTTGTACCTTCCTTCCCACAGCCGTTCTTTCAGGAGGCTTTTGATGGCCACTCCTGCATCAGGGAATTTCCTCACGTGATTAAACCCCTCATCCCGTCCTGAATCCAGGGGTTTGTCACCACAAACCTTCACCTACTTTCTCTTAAGTGGCAACATTAAGGAATCATTTTCTTAGCCAAAATGATGAGTTAAAGACACACACATTTTATACGAAACGTGTACAAGGAAGAGCTCTTCTCCTGTGACACATTCTCGTCTCTCCACACAATTTTGACACTCTTATTCCTGAGTGTAACAGGCTGAAGACATAGATGTGAAGCAGAGCTATAATTAGCACGTAATTTGCTCTAAACTTCCTGTTCTAAAATAATGAGATAGAGAGATGGAAAAACTGCTGGACTGAGAGGAGGGACGGCCAAGAGCTCAGGATAAGCTGGGTGAGGCTGCTGCCCGTGGGGCAGGACTCTGGGCGGTCCCAGTGAGGCAGGAGGCTGCAGAGGGCTCTCCGGAGGGGCTCAGCTCAGCCCTGCCATGGCCAGCAGCCCCAGGCTGGCTCCGAGCCCAGGGGTCAGCTCTGCTGTTCCCCCTCTCTCCAGGGGCCCGCAGGAACAGCAGAACAGCAGAGCTCTGGGGCAGCACAAACCCGGCACTGCACAAAGCCGCTGCAGCCCCAGGAACTGAACACAGGGCCCCCACCTTGTCACCTCCTCTGCTAGACACCAGGCTCACGGGGAGAGAGCCAAACTGAGCTGCTGGGGCACTGCAGCCTGGACAGCCCCAGCTGGACCTCACACTGGGTGTGTCACACCCACGGGTCCCTCAGCCCCTGTCACACGGGTTATCCCAGTGCCACTGTCCCACCCACGGGTCCCCCAGCCCCTGTCATACCAGTTATCCCAGTGTCACACACAGGGATCCCTCAGTCTCTGTCACACCAGTTGTCCCAGTGTCACAAACAGAGATCCCCCCTGTCACACCAGTTATCCCAGTCCCAGTGCCCCTGGGTCCCCCAGGCTGTGGTGTGTCACACACAGGGATCCCTCAGCCCCTGTCACACCAGGTGTCCCCGGGTCCCCAGGCTGTCTGTGGTGCGTCACACACAGGGGTCCCCCCTGTCACACCAGGTGTCCCGGTGTCCCCAGGCCCTGGGGTCCGCAGGGTCCCCGGGAGCAGAGCGCAGGGGGCTCCCGCAGAGGCTGAGCCCTGCCCGGGGCACAGGCAGCCCGGAGCTCGGGGCTGGGAGCCGCTGGGACGCCCGCTGACAGCTCAGCCGGCTCTAAAAGCACTCTCCGTGTGCATAATGGCCTGCTGAAATCCCCAGGCTTTTGACTCAGACCACTTGTTTACATCTAAATTACTTTTCCTCATTAAGCTCAAACTTTAATTCCCAAAACATTAAACTTGTGTTGCTCAAAACAATGACAAGTCCTTTTTTTATTGGCTTTGTTCCTGCAATTATTAGATTGAGGATGTCATTACAAACTTGTTGGGATTTTTTTTTTTTTTTTTTTTTTTTTTTTTTTTTTTTTTGCAGCTGTAGTTTGGTAGTTATGAACCGACCAGATTTTCACATCAATTTAGAAAGGAAAGGAAAATGCACTCAGCGTTTGATGGCCCTGTACCAGGCTGGTGCATCTTATTAAAATTGCTGCTTTTTGTGGCTGCAGGAGCCCAGGGGAAGGGTCTGGTGCCCCACAGGGGAAGGGTCTGGTGCCCCATAGGAGAAGGGCCTGGTGCCCCACAGGGGGCACAAACCCACCGAGATCCCGGAGCCTCCCCTGCCCACAGCCAGCTGGGGATTGCTCCTGCTGAGCCCCACGGGACCCATTTGGCATCAAACAGGAGTGGAAGGGACCTCAGAGTCACCCAGTGCCACCCGTGCCATAGCAGGGACACCTCCCACTGTCCCAGGGACACCTCCCACTGTCCCAGGCTGCTCCAGCCCCAGTGTCCATCCCGGCCTTGGGCACTGCCAGGGATCCAGGAGCAGCCACAGCTGCTCTGGGCACCTGTGCCAGGGCCTTCCCACCCTGCCAGGGAACCATTCCTGCCCAAATTCCCATCCCTCGCTGCCCTCGGGCAGTGGGATCCATTCCTCCCTGTCAAAAACCTCTTCCCAACAGCTGTACATGCAAAGTTATGCCCAACAGCTCATATAAACCAAAATAAAAGCGCATGCAAGGCAGGCTGCAGTAGGAGCTGCCTCGTGTTTTATCTCTAAGTGGAGAAATTCTCACTAAATATTTATATTGGAATTCCCAGGTGCCTGAAAAGCTTCGGGGCCATGATTTTAATGCACACAAACACACGGGATGTACATTATACATACACACACTGGCAGACTTTTAAAAGCTGAGTGCTGCATTGGTTCCTGTGCTGCAGAGTTTGGTTTAGGAGAAGTTTTTAGGTGCCTGGCTGGAATCCAACCCTCAGAGCCTCTCCTGGGCATGGCAGGAGCTAAAAAGCCCCTAAATCCAGGTGCCAGAGAAGCTCCCTTTCTCCCGTCGAGGTCTCCAAGCCCTCCTGCCCCTCAGAGCCCACGGCACGGCAGGTTTCCAGCAGCAAGGGGAAGAAACCGGGGTAAAGCAGCTCCTGCTGCAGCTCAGCCCTGACCCGGGCAGGGACCCGGGGCTGTCCCCAGAGACCCCCAACAGCAGCGGGGGCAGCAGGGACCGCCCAGAGCCAGCCCCCAGCCCCGCTAAAATAAAGATGTCCTGGAAACGAAACGTCCAATCTGCTGTAAAACCCCTTGGTTATCCCGAAAAGCCTCAATTCAAACGGGCCCCAGCAGCTGCATAATGAACAGAGCAAACAGTCTGATCACTTGTGGAGGATTGAGCTCTCCCTGCTGCAGCCCAGAGTGGTTGGTGTCTGCCAGGAAAAGGAATTCGGGGGGTAAAAGCCCCCCACGGGCCAAGGGCTGGCCAGGCAGCAGGAGGTGACAGTGACAGGGACATGGATGTCCCTCAGGCACAGGGGGTGCGAAAGGAAGAAGTGGCTGATGCTGCAGAGGAGCAGCAGCTGCTGTTCCCTGGGTGAGCGGCACCGGGAGAGTCCCCAGGCTGTCCCCCACGTCCTCACCTCCTGCTGCCCAGAGGGACAAGCCGCGGGAACTGCTCCCGATCAACTCCCTGGCACATCCAGCTCCCGCAGGGCAGTGCCCACCCGTGTGCCCACCTGTGTGCCCCCGGGCGTTCCTGGGGCAGGGACAGGGCAGGACAAGGACAGCCCCGGGACAGGGACAGCCCCAGGGCCGTGCAGGGTCCCCGGGTGCTCCGGTGCCACCTTTCCCCCATCCCTCAGCGAGTGCTCCCTTGCGAGGCTTCCCAGGCAAATCAAGAGATTGTTCTCCAAAGACAGGCAGCTGCGTAAATGTCAAGAGCTCCAAAAGTAAATTATAGTGCAAACAGGTTTGATATTTCTATGAAATGAAAGTTAAGCACATTTCTTTTTTAAAATACAGATTTTTATTTAAAGCAAGAGAAAACCTTCCACCGTGACCTTTATGAGATCCCAAACAGTGACAAATTTGGTCATTACAAATAACCTTTCCCTAGCAAGAGCCTCACCAGTGGGGACTTCTTTGCAGAAAGAGACGTAAATTAATTCCCATCCTACAAAACAATAAATAGGAATCTTTTAAGATAGCGGTTCCACAGTAAAATATGAATAATGAAAACCCAACCCAAAAGGCACCTTGATGGCAGGGTTTGTTTTGGAGGCAGCACTCTGGGAAACCAAATCCGTTTCTCCTGCACTCTTCCAGCGGTGAATAAATATTCCAGGATTTGCCTTTGCTATTTGTCTGCGTGATTAACCCGGCGGTGAGGATGAGATCATTAACCTGTGATTACTCCCGAGTTCAGAGCCCTCATCATGCCTGCGGTGCCTCGTTAGACAAACTAAAAATACCCCCAATTCCTCATTTTCCTGCATCTCCACACGGACAAACATCATTCTGTAGATGTAAAGGAGAGAGAGGAAGGGCTGGTCACCGGCTGGAGCCGGAGATTCCCGGTGCCTGACCCACCGAGCACCGGCCCGTGTCCCGAGGTGTGCCCTCACTGTCACCGGGGCCTTTGGGGACTGTTCTGCTCTCAGTGATGGGCACTGAGTCTCTCGGTGTTTCCCGGAGCCGGGGCCGCCTCTGCTGCAGGATGGGCCCGGGGACCGCAGGGGCTCTGCCCCAGGAGCTCAGGGTGGATCCCTGCAGCTCATCGGCCACGGCAGGGACGGGCCATCCCTTATCGCAGCCGGGAGGGTCATTCCTTATCTCATTCCCTTATCGCACTCCCTTATCGCACTCCCTTATCGCACTCCATTATCGCAATGCGGGACAGGTCATTCCCTTATCGCATTCCCCTATCGCAGTGCGGGACGGGCCATTCCTTATCGCACTCCCTTATCGCATTCCCTTATCGCAGTGCGGGAGGGTCATTCCTTATCTCCTTCCCTTATCTCACTCCCTTATCGCAGTGCGGGACGGGCCATTCCTTATCTCATTCCCTTATCGCACTGCGGGAAGGGTCATTCCCTTATCTCATTCCCTTATCGCAGCCTGGAGGGGTCATTCCTTATCTCATTCCCCTATCTCAGCCGCGAGGGCCATTCCTTATCTCGTTCCCTTATCTCCCCGGGTGCCCAGGCGCTGGTGCCCGGGCCCGAGGCGCTGCCGGAGGTGGGCAAGGTCCGGGATTTACCCCGGCAGCTCTGGCCCGTAAAGAGGGGACACCAGCCCCTGCTCCCACAGAAACGAACCGCGAGCCCCAATGCCCACTGCGAAACCGCTCCGAGAGGCACAAACCCCTTTGGGAGGAGCTGCGGGGAGGAGAACGGAGCTGAGGGCGAGCAAACTGGGCAGCAAACTGATCTGAATTCCTGGGCAGCCTGCAGCTCCAGCCCCGCCATGGCTCTCGGTGGGGACTTCAGACTATTGCCATCATTTAGGATTAAAACAAATTGTCAGAATGTGAGAGCGCCTTTCAAAAGGCCGCTACCAAATCCTTCCATCCCTGCCGCTGGGTCACGGCTCCGCCTCACGTTCTGGGCCATGGTTTGGGTTTGATCACTGCTCGGGTGGGGAACGCGGAGTCTGCTCCCTGAGGGACAGGGCCACAGCAGGGCTGTCTGTGACATCCTGTGTCTGTCATCCCAGGGCAGGGCCCCTCCGTCCCCGTCCCACGGAGGTGTCCCAGGCCCTGGGCTGCCACTGCGACAGCGGCTGGTGGCTCTGGGACAGCGGCCGGTGGCTCTGGGGACAGCAGCCCCGGAGCCCCGGGCACAGTGTGCCGTCCCTGCAGCCTCTGTGGGCAGCAGCTCCTTCAGCAGAGGGGACGAGACCCATCAGTGCCTCACACATCAGAGTCTCCTCACACCAGACTCGAAAGGGAAAGGTTTATCAAGGAGCCCCGTGGGTTTGTGGCTGGAGATGATGCACGGGGCACGCAGACAGCACAGGAGCAAACCCTGCAGCCTCTCCATCATCATCATCATCATCATCACCATCATCATGATCATCATCATCATCACCATCATCATCACCACCATCACCATCGCTCTGCAGGGTGAGCCCTTCCCCTGCTCACAGGCGCTGTGGAGAGCTCTGGCCCCAAAGGGAACCGCTTGGTTCAAAGGTTGTGTCTGTGCTTCCATCACAGGGAACCACAGACCCCCGAGTGCTTTGGGACAGACCCCAAAGCTCAGCTCCTCCCCATGGACCATAAAATCAGCAGACTGTGGGCAGACTGCAGCCCGGGAAATGCATTCTGACCCCTCTGGAATGAGGCTTTGCAAGAACTCCTCGCCTTTCTGTGCCCGTTTCTGCTGCAAAGCTGCCAGGGCAGTCACTTCAGCACGTTTTTACAACCGAACTGAAATGTCCCAAAATCCGTGCAAGAGTCCTTACTTCTCCTTTTTGCACTCTGCCATCAGGTGACGAAACATTCAGAGAAGCCTGAAAGCAAAAGGAATTGAAGCTATGTTCAGGGAAATAAAATTTTAAAAATAAAATCCGTTTAAGTAGCATAATTCCTGCCTCTCGGGGTAGAAGGATTGATCGGTGGCCCCTGTGCTGGCTGCTGGCCTCTCTGCAGCCCAGCCCGGGGCTGTGGCTCAGGGAACGATCCATCCTTACTGAGACAATTCCCTGGCTTGGGGCTGCTCAGCACCAACGGAGGAGATTTTTGCAGAGAACTCTGCGGCTCCACGGGCTGCTCATGAACTGAGGGGAGCAGGCTTAGGGTGCCTTTGGTTTCCTGCCGTTGTTGTTCCCGGAGCTGTCAGGCTGTGTGAGGGTTTGGAGAGAGCAGGTTTGAATTAAAGCATTGCTCGGGATAAATAACCCAGACAGGGAGGAGTTCCCCACCTGCCCTTCACTGCTCCTTTGCTTTTACTTTGTCTTCGTCATTCTCCAGAAGGGCCCTTTTCACTCAGTAACTGTTGGAGCTGCGTCTCCTCCACCTTTACTTCTCCTCCATTCCTTCTTCTGTTCCACCCTGAACATTTCTCCCTCTGTTTATCATCGCCATTGTTACAAATAGAGTTTCACAGATTAAATTGCTTTTCTTGTTGTAATTCCAGCGCCATAAAATGTTAATTAGGGTTGCCTGTGTTTCAGAAGCGATTTAAAATGTACTGGAAGATCATCCCCTATTTTTCACCTCGGTACACAACTCCTACCGTTCCTGGCAAAAAAAGAATTCTGAAGACTTCAAGACAGGAATTTTTTTGGTTTTATGTTTTTTTGTTCTTTTACCGCGGGTAATACAGAAAGGGAACAAAGTTCAGCTCTCCCATTTAGGGTCTGTCAGAGTGCCTCTGAAACCCACAAGCACAAAAGGCCCATCTCTTCTCGGAGCTCTGCTGGAAATTTCCATTCCCGAGTCCCCCACGGGACTCGTCACCCCCAGGGTTATGGGACAAGGCCACGGGCGCTCTGCAGCTGCAGCTTGCCAAAACCTGCGTGGTTTTCTGGGAAGGAAGGGCTGGATTTCAGAAATACCCTCGCTCTGTGCAAGCGTCCCACAAAATAAAAATTAAAAAAAAAAAAAAAAAAAAAAAAAACCTGTGGTGGCACTTGAAGGAAAGGGAATAGTGGGTAAGATTTTTTTGGGAAAATTAAATATATATATAAAACTGGATGGTGCCCCAGGGATGGAGGAATGGATGCTGATCCCAGGGATGGAGGAATGGATGCTGATCCCAGGGATGGAGGGACGCTGATCCCAGGGCTGGTGTCTGTGCCCTGCCCTAGATGAGATCAAAGGCGGCCCACGGTCCCGTTGTTTTAGGGGGTTTAAGGAGTCGCACCAAGACAAGGGGTGCTGCCCATGCAGGAAATCACCATTCAGGTTCCTGGCGCTCCTCCAGGGCCGGCAGAAGGATTCCCGAGGGCTGCGGGCCGGCACTGGCAGCCCGCGCAGGGGAGGGAGGCGGCGGATCGTAAACAATCCAGCGGAAAGGATAAAATGGCAGAAAATGAATTAAAATTACACCTGGCAGTTGCCGTGAAATGGAGTGGAATGCTCCGCGGGACGCTCGGCAGCGGCAGAGGCTGGCTGTCATTACCGCCGGGGGCTGAGCGGCACAGCCGCATCTCCCGGCGGCAGCGCCCGTGACAGCGCTTCACCTGCACCCGCACGGAAAACTCAAATCCCGGCTCGGGGAAACCGCCCGGGGACTGGTCCCGGCCAGTGAGACGGAGGGAAGCAGCACTCACCTACTTCTCGCTCTCTTTATTTTTCCCACCTCTATTTCAGCTTTTGTAAGAGAACACAGATTAAAGTTCTACGGGGAGGATGTTACTAAGACACTGCTGAGACGTGCCTCCCCCAAAAAGGACAGGTTCATATAAATTATTTATGATTAATGCATTGTACCTCGCCAGAGCAATTGGAACAGAGAGATTTCAGCATTTCTCAGCGTTCTGATGGGGCTGTAAAGGAGCATTGGCAGCAAATACCTGCTGCTGAAAGGGAGGTGAGGCAGGCAGAGTGTGTTTGGGTGAGGAAAGGAAAGTGGGAAACCTTGGGATGTGTCTGCAGCTCCCCACGCGTGGGCTCTGCCTCCCGGGGACACTGCCAGCTGCCAAAATTCCATCTGTGTGCTGGACACGAGCAGCAGAGAGTGCTTGGCTTCCAGCTCAGGGAAATACAAGAGAAAATCTTTTAAAAAAAATTCCAAAAGAGCATTAAACTGTGGACTAAATTCACTCCAGAAAACTGTGGCCCACTGGGGAATGCTGCCAGCCTGACTCCAGCCACACTCTGAACTTTCCCTGCCCTGGTGGTGACGATTTAATCACCCACGTCGTCAAACTCCATCTTTAAATTTTAATTGCTAAAATTCCTCTTTGAAGAATATTTTTCAGTATCAAGAATGTAAATAGTGATAGGGCTGGCCAGGGATAATATGAATAATTCAGCCTTACAGAATGCAAGTTTTATACTTGGAAATGAGTGATTCACTCCTCCTGTGTACTCAGTCAACACAGACTGCAGACACGAAAATAGGGGGGGAAACGGGAATAAGCCATAATTATTGAATGTTGTCAAACATTGGAATATTTTAGATCATCCATCCATCCATGATCCATCCCTCCCTCCATCCATCCCTCCATCCCTGGCCGGTGACCACAATCCCCTGAGCAAACCCTGCTAACAGCCCACCCCAGGCTCTCAGGACTGAGCTGTTCCCTCTGGGATGAACACCACGGGAACAATTCCCGTCGGGCTCCTGCAGCCGGCAGGGACAGGATGGGCGGTGGCTGAGGGCAACTCACAATAAATATTCATCCCCAGAGTTAATGCTAAAACACTTTCTTTACCACTTCCACGTTACTTATTCGTGGCTGCTGGAGAAGCAGGCGTATTAGAATATTAATTTTCCGCTTTACTGGAATGATTTCAGAGTCAAGTGCCGTCGGAACACCGAATGCAAATGGGAGCAGAGAGGGTGGGACTCGCACTAATCCCCTTCAACGCCTTGGAAAAAAAAAAAAAACCAAAAAAACTCTGTTTATTTGCATTTTCCGTTTTGTAGTTTTCTTCGGATGCTTAAGAGCTGCTTCAGAGAAGGTTTAGGCAGGTTTACGGGAGATCCCGGCTGGGGTGTGCCCACCCCGCTCCAGCAGCTGATCCTGCCCCGGGGCAGGACGGGGTCACGGCTCAGAAACAGCCTGAAGGCTGAACTGAACATTTTCTGCTGAATTCGCACACCAGTCCCTGCAAATGGCCAGCTTTACCATATCCATGTAAATCCCTCTCCCCGGGAGGAGGAAGCAGCAGTTTGTGGCTTCTCAGGAAATTCCAGCTGAGCCTGAGAGAAGAGCCCAGCCCACCCCTGCGGGGGCACAAAGTCAAGGTCAAGGTTAAGGCAGCCCGGGCCGGGTTTTGCTGAGGCTCAGCTGCCACACGGTGACTTCAAATCAAACACTAAATTGGGTGTTTTCCTTAAAAAAAAAAAAAAAAAAAAAAAAAAAAAAAAAAAAAAAAAAAAAAAGAGAGCCGTCTCCTGAGCAGGAGGAGAGGAACGTCCCCAAAGGACCTTCTTGATGAAGGCAGTGATGCTATGTGGGCAGCAATAATGTTTAATTTTAATTAGCTGCTAATATTGCGGGAGGGCAGTTGGGTTTTGTACACAGTGATATTGGCAGTTCTCTCATTCTGTGGAATTTAACATCGGATCAATTGGTTTGGGCAGCTGGGGAGAAGGGTCTCGGCGCTGTTTGAGATAAAAAATGCCATCTCTCTCTACAATAAATCCAATCCAATCGTTATTAAATCTCTCGGTAAATATCTTGAAGAAATTAGGTCTCCTGGAGTTTGTGCTCATGGATCAAGGAGAGGACAGAGTCAGGTGGTTTCCAGGTAAGCAAACAGGGAGAGTTTATTCCAGGGCATGGATGCGGTGAATAAATAAATAAACCAATGTCAGCCACGGCCACGGGGCTGGGTCCAGGTGCCAGGAGAGCAGGAGGGCTCCAGGTGTCCCCCTCTCAGTGGGCAGCCCCCGTGCAGGGCCAGCTGTGCCCCTGTGCCAGGCGGTGAATGGGCACGGTGAGCCAGGCACGGGCACAGGGTGTGCCCACAGAGTCCCACAGGCCCTGCCCTCAGGTCCCAGGATCCCCAGGGATGGATTGATCAGGATCCCCAGGGATGGATTGATCAGGATCCCTGAGGATGGATCGAGCAGGATCCCAGTGGTCAGCAGTGGTCAGCAGCAGTCAGCAGTGACTGTGTGAGGGATCCTCTGCAGGGATCTCCCCAGGGGCAGGTGTGCTGTGCCCTGCCCTGGTGCCGGTGCAGGCCAGGGCTGGGGTGACTCTCCTCAATCCTTAGTGAAGGGTCTGTCCCAGGACAGGATTGTGCAGAGCTGAGGGATGGCCACAGGTCACACTCTGCCGGCAGCAGCCCCAAACTTCCTCGTTCCAAAGCATCTTAAACCTTTTTCAACTTTCAAGTCGGTCTGTAAGCTTCAACGTTGTTAAAGCTGGGGGACAATTGTCCTCACCAGTCAGTCAGAGCACACGGACACCTGCTTGGAACGATGTTTGTATGTTCTTCTGTTAACGATACACAACACCCTTAGTAAGCTGAAGACCTCCTGCTCCCTTATCAGGCAGATATTTTCTGCAGTGTTAAGATTTATTCAAGCCAAACCTATAAACCCAACCTTTGTTTCCCATGTCCTCTTCTGCTAAACTACTGTCCCTTTTCTAGTTTCAGACTTTTCAGTTGCAGCAGATTCTGAGTTCTCAGCTTTTTCTGCTTGGGCCCTGCTTTTTCAGCTCCTAAAGCCCCTTTTTACCCATGTTAGTGTTCCCCCATGCTGTGGGTGCTGGGTGGCACCCCAGGAGGGCAGCTGGGGGCGTGGGGGGCACTAGGGGCACGGCGAGGCAGAGCAGGGCCAGCAGCAGCCCTGGGCACGGCAGGGCAGGAGGGAGAGCTGCCTTCCCCAGCCCCTGGAGATCCTCAGGAGGCTCCCACCTTCCCGCCCGTTTTCCTGAAAATACAGCAAATCAAACACCGAGGGCATTTCAAATATTAAAATCATCAGTCTATGAAATGAGCCGAGCTTGTGCAGGCTGCTTTTCCAATCCTGATTTATTGGTATTGATTATCTGCTCCTCCAGGCTTCCTCCTATCTTCCCACAGGGACAACAGAGAGTCTCTGGGATGGCACCCAGGGGTGCTTTGGGGGGGCTGAGCTGGAACAGGGACTGCACAAAGCTGGAGAATAAAGTAGAGATTTATTGAAAGGCCTTTGGGATCCACTTTGGGCAGGACAACAGCCTGGCCAGGGCTGCATCCAAGGTGGGCGTAAAATGGTCACAAAATTGACCCAAAATAGTCACAAAATGGACAAATGGCCACAAGGTCTCACACTTCGATCAGTTTTGCTCCATTTGCACCTTGGGGTTGAATTGTCCCATTCCAGCCCCAGGCTGTGAGGTCCCATCCTTCTTGTCCCTCCCTCCAGCCCACCCTTGGTTGTGCTTTGGGGCTGAAAGTTGTCCTTGGTGTGCAGCAGGAGAAGGATTTGTTTTGTGTCCCTGCTGTGTGCAGAGCTGAGTGACACTGACTGTGAGCTCAGAGCTGTCCCCTGGGCACCACAGAACCTGACACACAGGAGATAAAACCGAAGGGCCCCAGCTGTCCCACTGGGCACATCCAAGGAGAAGGGCTGTGCCCTCCCAGCCTCAGAGCTGTTATGGGATTGTCCTGGGAGCCAAGAGCCCTGTCCCTGCTCCCTGCAGCCCTGCATGGTCCCAGGATGTTCCAGGACAGCCTGTGTGTGGCTGCTGGTGCTGGGAGCTGCCCCCAGCAGGGTGGGTCCATCCCATGGGCTCAGCACCCCCCAGCCCATGGGGCCAGCAGCTCCTGGCTCATGGGACCATCAGCAGGACCCAGAGCGAGGCCAAGGGGATCCATATGGATGAGGCAGCGCCTCCACTCCTGCTGGATGCTATTGCCTTCCCAGCAGCATTAATGTAATTTCCAATGAATTTTCATGAGACAGAAACCTTTCCCACTCCCTGTCACACTCAAGCAAAATTCCTTTGGGTCTGCAATGTCTGCGTTAAACACCAGGTGACTGCCTGATTCTCAAGAGTATTTTATGATAAATAAATTCTCCTTTTGTCTTGGGAGCCATTATCCCCTCGCTGCCTAAGAAGGGTCTATTATTTGGTTTGTGCTGCTGACATCCTGCTTTTTAAGAACAATGTAGATTATTATCCCTAAGTGGAGGAATCACAGTGCTTTATGGAAACCCAGGACTCTTACTGAACTTGAGATTTGTTGACCCAAATCTGCAGTTTCCAGATTCTCACTCCTGCATTGTGGTCTCCGTGTGGGCTTCCTGCAGCAAGCTCCCACTCTCAGCTGTGCCCCTGAGCTGAACACCTCCATTCACCAGCTCTTGTTTTCCCACTCTCAATAAATCTTCGCTTTTGGGGGATTTGCCTTTTTTAAATTTTTTTTCCCCTTTGTTGTGCTCACTTTACAGACTGTGGAACACTCCCAGGACATATGTGATGTGCAGGGCTGGGGTGGGGTGCCCAGGGAAGGGGTGCCCAGGGCTGGGATGACCAAAGATGGGGTGACCAAAGATGATGGGGTGCCCAGGGAAGGGGTCCCTGCTCAGTGGCAGGCCCTGTTATAATGGTTGCACTCTGCAGGAAAGCACAAGACGGAAAAGCTGTCTGAGCCCTTCAGCAGAGCCTGGGAAAAGAGCATAAAGGACGCAGCTGGAGAGAGCCCAGCCACGGTGTGCTGCCTGCCAGCCCCAGCCAGAGTGAATTAGATGGAGCTCGTGACCAAAAAGTGAGAAATTATATTGTCAAGGTAGCAAATGCCTCAGTGGGGTTTCCAATTGCACCTGCTGGAAAGGCAGACACTGCTGGGAGAGGGGAAACGTCCCAGGAGAGGGGCTGGGGATGGCCAGAGCCCTGGGCTTGGTGCTGGGCTCTGCTCTCAGTGTGCAGCCCACAAACCCAAAATGAGTGTCCTGGAGCCAGGGCCTGGCCCTGCCAAACCTGCTGGATAGGGATGTGACCGTGCCTGAAGGC